>NC_084949.1:857482-1561780 GCF_949316205.1 Platichthys flesus | reverse complement strand
CATTGCTTTCAGACTTGGGCTTGTTGTTAGTGAGTTGGAATTCTGATGTGTTTGCAGGTGGATGCCATGTTCTGAAGCTGTCTTGTGATTCAGCATGGTCTGGAGATATAACAGGTGGGACTGCTTCATCAATGCTGCTAGAGACTTTGATTATTGATGATGTTCTCCTGCACGTGGCATCTATTGCACTTCTGTCCGTCCTGGGAGAGGGATCCCTCACATGTGGCTCTCTCTGAGGTTTCTACATACTTTTACCCTGTTAAAAGGGTTTTTTGTAGTTTTTCCTTACTCTTGCTGAGGGTTAAGGACAGAGGATGTCACACCCTGTTAAAGCCCTATGAGATGAATTGTAATTTGTGAATATGGGCTATACAAATAAAATTTGATTGATTGATTGATTGACTGGTACTGGTGCAGGGGTAGAGTGATTCTGATCCTGTTGAGAGTGAACATATTCAATAGTACGTTGCAGTCTAAGCCTTTCGTCTGGCTCGGATCTCACGTTTCCCAACATGTCCTGAATTTCTGCTACGTCTTCCAGCACCTGTGCTTCAGCGATGGCTGCATCCGCTTCGCGATTTAATGTTAGCACTTCCAGCTCTGTCTCAATTCTAGCAGTTTCCAGCAGATTTTGAGCTTCTTTTGTTTTCCTTTCTGCTTCTTTAGCAGCCTTTTCCAGCTTTAATTTAGCCTCGTAGCAGGTGAGAGCATCGTATGCTAGAGCAGCTTCTGTTTTAGCTGTAGCATGAGCTGCACTCACAGATGATGATGATGTTGCTTTGCTCTTGGCGTTCGACGCTGACGACTTGTTGCTTGCCATCTTGAGCACTTTGGAACATCAAGTGCCGCCTTTTCACTGTAGTGTCCTGATGCAGAGTGTAGCAATTCTGCTTAATCACCAAGCCAAACCACCATCAGAAAACACAGTAGACTGAGTAGAGTTGACTCTTTTTATCTCTTTGTTTTGTCCTTGACAAGCGGTGTAAACTGTAATATAAAAAAATACAAAACAGAACAATTATCTATATTTGCAGACATATTGCATTATGTCACAACCAGAAATAAATACAAGTGTTAACCACTATTTGTGCTTTTCAACATGTTATCATGACAAATATACACACTCACGGCGTTGCCCAACAATGTTTCGAAGTGCCGGCTGTGGAAAAGCATCACAGTGCGTCGGTCTTCAACGTGCCGTTTTCCCTCACGGAGGGACCTGGAAGAAATGCGCATGAGGAAGTGATGTCACAGAAATCGAACTTCAAAATAAAATTGCTACCCACAATCCATCACATCCAAATGAACCTTTTCAAAGTATACAACATAAATTATGAAAATGCCTTAGAGGCAACAAAAGTAACATGGACACAAGATGTGTATCTAGATTGGTTATTTAGCCTTTTTCATCTCTGCAATCAATATACAGTAACTGGTGCAGTATGAACTCATAATCTATTGAATTTAAGATTTTGAGAGCTTTTAAGCTGATTTGACTTTCCTTCATAGTAATGGTCTGTATTTATATACTGTAGCTATTTCCTAGTCTGTATTTTTATAGCTCTTTTCTTGTCTTGATGACTAGTTCTCAAAATGCTTTACAGTACAGTTGCCATTCACTCATTCACACACATTAGTACAGTGCATCTACTAACAGCACACTTTTTCTTTGCACTTTATAATCTATTTCCGTTCCTGTGATGGCAAGACTTATGCTTCATCTTGACCCTTAAAAGGCTTACTGCTTAACAGAAGTTATGGTTGTTAGTAGCTATTAAATGTAGGTGGACTAGTGTATTGTTACTGACAGTGGAATGTCACAGAAGTGAAGCAGACCAGTGTGTTACAGTGGTGCAACATTTGTCATTTCATCCTATGGCTTAAAAGATAGCAGTGGTGAATGAGCTAATCACACTGACACTTTTCTGTTGTCACAGTTATGTTTGACAGCAGTTGTTGAAGGTGGAGTATGTGACAGCAGTTCTGAAGTCAGAACATATTAGAGCAGTGGGAGCAATGGGTCTATGAACCCAAGATACCTGATCTCAGAACAGTACAGGCGATGCCAGCATCAGCTCGAAAAGGACTCTGCCAGTCTCCATAGTGTATATATATATATATATATATATATACATATGTATATATACATATATACATTCAGACACACACCCACATATTATGCCACTTGTCCAGCCAGTTTAACTTATATAGAAACTATCTGTAGAGTGAGCTACAGAATTTTGTCAGCAGATTTATTCAGACTAAGTTAAGGTTAAGTTAACTTAACCACTTGAATGACCCTTGATGTTTCAACGAATAATAAAGCAATGATAGTTGTTTTCTTAGAAAGGATTTCATGTTTCTAATGTTATTTAAAGATCCTAAAGTTTTGACTATCTGCAACTCTTCTTTAAAAATAATGCAATGTAAAGTATTCTATTGAATAGTATTTAAGATGATCATTCTATTTATTTACATAGGCCTAGTTACATTTTTCTGCACATAAGTGTGCAGATAAATGAAAACATGCTTCAAATGTTAAAAAGAAATAAGAAACAACATAATTATATACAGGGGAACATGTGTGGACATGATGTGAAAGTCAATGTAGGTTAGAATTTAGAGATGCCAGTTTGAGAAAATCCTTGCTGGCACTGATGTTGTTACTATAGAGGGTCTGGCCACAGATGTTAGATTTTTATACCCCATTTTCCTGGTCTTCCACCACAGCAGTGAATCTCCACCCTGGCGATGACAGACTCTCTCAATAAGCCCCTAATCTCCACTAAGGCATCAGAGGTGGTATTTTGATTGGTGATTGCTCAGCCTCCATATCATCAATGTCCTCCCAAAACAAAGGTTGCACTGAGGGACGGTCAGCTGGACTGGCAGTCTCTCCCAGTGGTAAATCCAGCTCCCCACGGGACATCCCCCTCATGGCTCTGACTACAGTTTTTGAGGCTTCATCTGCGGCCAGTGAATCATTAAAGCCCTGCTGCTTTAATCGGGGGTCACACAGGGTTTGCCCGGCCAACAGACATATTCCACACTGTGGAATTTGGGCCGATGTCTTAAGACCGTAACCTCATCACTTCCAGATCTGGGCTATGATCCAACTTACCTGAAGAGCAAAAAAACTGAACAGACGACACATTCTGAAAATATTTGTATATTTATAAATATAAACCATGAAGAAAAAGGTATATTATAGGGAAATGTATTGATCATTTATATTCCATTTGAGGGAGCTCCATTTTATCATAGAGTTTAACCAGATACATGACAAACTAACATAATCACTCAGACTCTAGACGGAGACAGAATAAAAGCAAGGCCTCGTCTTAAAATAATAGCCAACAATATAATGACCGACAGGTGACCTCAAGTGCAGGATGCAACACAGGCTCAGGTTCTAGAAACGTCTTTCCTGAAGTAATGGTTTGGTACAGTCAAGGCAAACAAAGGTATCTAAAAACAAGAAGTCATAAATTAGGACTCTAATACAGACAGGGAATATTGGATTGCTGACAGGAACATTGACAAGACAAACTGGCATTGAGTGACAGGGGAGAGTGAAGGGAGGGCCCAGACTAAATACTCTCTAGTTGAGGGCCCTAGCGGAACATAGGAGAATGCATTGAGGGCGAAGCAGGTAATCAAAGTGGTGGGAATAGAAACAAGGGCTGGAAGTAAGGAGGTGAGTTTACAAAATTAACTAAAAACACTACTAAACTAAAGATGTTTGAACAGTTGTTACAACAAAAGTCTAAAAGGAATTAGACTTAGCTTTATTGGAAAGTCACTTTTCTTTTCATGCTATCACTTTACAAAACTCCTGTCTGATTTTGTTGTGGAAAAGAAGATAGTGATGGGAACGAGCGTAAAAGAGTGACAGTGAAAGGGAGAACGTTAGGCAGTGTCACATGGAGGGAGGGAGGGAGAGAGAGAGAGAGAGAGAGAGAGAGAGAGAGAGAGACTTTTGACTTTTAAGTTAACTTTTATTTAAATCATTTCATGAAATAAACATTTCAATCAGATCATATTTTACACAAGAAAACTACATGTCAGACACCCACACAGACTTAAAAAATGAAGGATCAGTGATAAAACCTGTCTGATCCCCGACTGGGATGTAAAAGCTTCCAGGTTACTGGTCAGGCTGTAGAAGGCGTGTTCTATTTTAACGTGAGTTGCTACCAAGCCTTTAAAACACTTCACCACATCAGTCCAGCCTACCCCCAACATCTGGTTCTTCCTGCTCTTCCAGGTGGCCAGTTTAGCAATGCCAATCAGGAAATTAACCAGGACGAGTGTTTCCCTGTTTCTTTTTTGGTATTTAGGCCCAAAAACAAACAAAGGGTGAGAAAAATTCTCCCCCAGAGCCTCCACCCACTGCTGCAGTTGTCTCAATAAACCCTCTAGTCGAGGACAAGTCACCACTAGGTGTTCTAGAGTCTCCCTGTCACCACAGAAATCACATCCCTCCCCAGCGCTCGGTGAGCTCTGTGTCTGTTTGTAGCTAAAGCTCCATGTATAATCCTCCACTGGAGGTCACCCACCCGTTTTTCAACAGGAGGTTTATACAGGACCCTCCACCTGCCTTCAGGGGTGTAGCCTGCAGCAAATTCCTTAGTCCACCTCATCTCCTTGACTCCAGCCAGAGAGCAAAGGTTCAGCACCTTCACACAGCTGACATAAAGCTGCTTCTTCCCAGAAGAGCTGAAACTACCCAGCAACGGGGTTCTGAAGGAAAGAAGCAGTCCACTCTCCTCTCGCCACCCGTCAGCAGCAGGGCTGACAATCAGAGAGGGAAACAAATACTCACAGTCATCATCCCATTGGTCAGCTAGAGTACGGTTTTCAGCAAACGCTCTCAGTGGCACAGACAGGGACTGCATCACTTCCTCCACAATCCTCTCCAGCACTCTGGAGGACCTGATGATTGTGCCGTTGCAGAGTGGTTCCATTGATGCCTTTGTGAGGTGGCCCAGTTTGATGATCCCTGCCTCAATAAACTTATTCCTTAAGGTTGGAGAGGAAAAAGTGACAGTTCTCAGGAAGTTGTTGTAGAACAGCGGCTCCTCAAACAACCATATCCCCGGTCTTGGGTCAGGAGTCCGCTTGACCTCCAGCGTCTGCCAGGCGTTCACCACTGAGCTGTAGAATGGAGTCAGCCCTGTCAGGTCAGCTTCAGTAGTTGAGATCAGAAATAGCTGCTTGTCCAGGCCTAGTCGGCCAGCTTGCCTGAGCAGCAGACGAGCAGGAGCCAACCAGCAAAGACCACAGCCGTAGAGTAGCTTCTGCACTGTCTGCAGTCTGAAGGCCGCAGTTCTGGATATAACGTCAATGTGACCTTGACCTCCCTCAGCCACAGGGAGATACAGGGCCGCTGCCCTCAGCCAGTGCTGTCCAGACCAGAAGAAGTCCACCAGGCGACGCTGCACATCCTTAAGCAGACCTGGAGGTGGCACCAACACGATAAGTCTGTGCCAAAGAGACAAGACGACCAAGTTATTCACTATCAGAACTCTCCCCCTGTAGGACAGATAAGGTAGCAACCATTTCCATTTAGACAACTTTGCTTCCACCTTTTCCAGCACCCCCTCACAGTTCTGCTTCTGGAAGCTCTCACTCCCTAGATGGACCCCCAGAACCTTTAATCCATTTTTTCCCCACTGGAGGTTTGCAGGAAGATCAGGCTCAGTCCCCGGGCTCCACTGCCCCAATAAAAACCCCTCACTCTTTTGACGGGAACAGGACAGTTCAGCCCTCCCTCCACCTTCACCACGCAACTAGCATCACTGTACAGCAGTTTATCCAGGAAAGGAAGCCCCCCCGAACACCAAAAGCCTGCAAAGTTAAAAATAAAAACTCGTGATCCACACGGTCAAACGCTTTCTCCTGATCGATCGATAAAATACCCACCTTAACATTATATAATTTACACACATCACACACATCTCTTATTAAAAACAGATTGTCCAGCATAGATCTGTCAGGCACACAGTAGCATTGATCCGGGTTGATCAGCTGCTCGATATATTTCCTCAGCCTGTTGGATAAAACCTTCGAGAGGATTTTGTAGTCTGTGCATAAAAGGGCATCTGGTCTCCAGTTCTTTAAAAGGCTCAGATCTCCCTTCTTGGCCAGCAAAGAGAGAACTGCCCATCTACAGGATGTAGGAAGTGTCCCTTTCTTAAAACACTCTTTAAAAATGTCTAAAATGTCAAGTCCCAAAATACCCCAGAAATGTTTTAAAAACTCAGCAGGTAGTCCATCCACTCCAGGGGCCTTTCCGGACGCCATCTGCGCCACGGCTGTAGTCAGCTCCTCTAGGGTGATGTCGGTGTTTAGTGTGTCCTGTTCTTCTGGAGTCAGCTGAGGAAGTCCTTTAAGCAGCTCTGCAGTAGCGTCGGCATCACAATGTTCTGCCCTGAACAGCTCAGAGTAGAACGCTACGGCGTGTTTCCTCATCTGAGCCGGTTCTCTGGTCACTTCTCCGTCCGGGAGCCGCAGAGACACCATCACTTTCCTCCGAGCCACCGACCTCTCTAAGTTGAAGAAGAAGGTGGTCGGAGCGTCCATATCATGTAGTTTAGTGAATCGGGCTCTGACCAAGGCTCCTTTGGCTCTCTCGTGTAAAAATGAGTTTAAGTCCTGTCTCTTAGTTTTGAGCCGTTCTGAATTATGCCTGTTGTTTTGTGTGTCAGCCTCCAGGTTTTAGACCGCCTCTTCTAATGTCTTAATGGCTCTTTTTATTTTAACTGTTGAGTTGGCTGAGTGTTGCTGACAGAACACTCTTATTTGGGCTTTTCCTACTTCCCACCACTGTGTGATGGAGGAAAACTCATGTTTCTTTTTTCCCCAAAAAGCCCAAAACAGTTTAAAATTTTCACAGAAAGTAAAATCATGCAATAATTTAACGTTAAAATGCCAAAATGACTTTGATTTTACTGTTGGTGATAAAATAAACTCCATCCGACAGTTAAAAACCTGATTTGTAAAAGCGGCATTAAGGTAAAACCTATCTAACCTGGCTGCACTGATCCTCCCATCTAATACTTTCACCCAGGTGTACTGCCTGGCTGAAGGATGTTTAATCCTCCACACATCCACAAGATCTGCTTTCGTGATACTTTCAGATAAAAGCCGGGAGGACTGAACATGTGGCTCCACACCTGTCCTATCTAGCTTAAGATCTGTACAGCAGTTCCAATCTCCACCCAACACAATACATTAATTTTGATCAATGCCGCTAAGTGTTTCATTTAAAATTTTAAAAACTCTTTCCCGCTCAGAGCCTTGGTTTGGTGCATAAATATTAATAAAACTGAAATCTTGAATTTCAGCTTTTACAACAAGTATATTTCCTTGAATTATCTCTGTATGAGAGATTATATTTGCATTAGCTTTTTTTGAAAAGAGGATGGCAACTCCTGCAATGATATTTGTCCCATGGCTGAGGACATGTTGCCCAATCCACCATAAGCCCCAGTCGATCTCATTGACAGTGTCTGTATGTGTTTCCTGGAGAAACACTACATCAAGTCTCTTCTGCTTTATTGTTTCTGCTAAAACAGCTCTTTTCTTAGCATCTCTGCCCCCATTTATGTTTAATGATGCTATTCTTAAATCCTGCATGGGAAAAATGAGGAGAGTCAACAGAAAACAACAACAGTGAAACACCCCCTGATTAAAGAACCTATTTATTTTGACACTTTCAACTTCTTTGACATTTTTGTGTTCGATACCTTTAAACCTTTTCTTACCCCGGTGACTAATTTTCTTAGACGGTAACACTTCTTTTCATCTAGTAAATTCAGCCCAACCACCTTCTGTAGAGTGGTGACAGTCTGAATAAATTTCCCAATATCTGGGAAAAAATCTTCACATTTTCTGTTTTCCCAAACATATCATCCAGGAAATCTCGTATCTCCTCCAGAGAGTAAAAATCACCGTTCTGTGAAGCGCTTCCAAAAATGGACCCGCTTTCACAGTCCGAGTCCACGTCCATGCCCGCATCCACGTCATCACCTTGACCACCATGCCCGACTATAGAGCCACCTGCCATCGGGCCGCTACCGACACCATCCCCGACCATAGAAGCGCCAGCCACAGGGACGCTAACACCCGCATCCCCGACCATAGAGCCACCGGCCACCAGGCCGCTAACACCCACATCTCCGACCTCCGAGCCACCGGGCACTGGGTCGCTATCCCCCGCATCACCAACCATAGAGCCAACGGGGACCGGGCCGCTAACACCCGCATCTCCGACCCCCGAGCGATCGGGCACTGTGTCGCTAACACCCGCACTCCCGACCCCCCTGCCACCGGGCACCGGGCCGCTACCACCCTCATCCCCGACAACAGTAGAACTTTTAACACCCGTAACCACCATTATATTTTCAGTGCTCACCTGTCCTGCTGTGCTCACCTGAGACACCGAGCCGCCTACTGCAGCGGACTCGTCCACCAGGCCCCTGGCAGCACCTACAGCAGGCGCGGAGCCGCCTGCCTCGCTGAGCTCCGGAGGAACAGCCTCCTTTCCCCCGGCAGCAACAGTAGCCCCAGCGTGCTGTCTGCGGGGACAAGAGATCAGCTTGTGACCCACCTCCCCACAATCAAAACATTTACTGCTCCCTGAGCTCGCTCGCCATTTTTCCGAAGCGCTTTAGTTCTTGCTCCAGCGCCTGGTTGGAGATAAACGGGGGGACACCGGACACCGTGACCCGGGTGGAAGGCACTGCCAGTGGGGACACCTGGACGAGCTGATCCTGGATCACCAGGCCGCTCTCCACGAGCTGTGCCACACACTTCAGCTCCTTCATAAACACCACCACCGCCTTGTTCATCCGTGATGTGTATGAGATGTTCCCTTACCCCACCTGCTCTCCTACCGCCAACAACACCTGCTCCACGAGACGTCCTGCTCCGGGACCAGCCTCACTCCGTGTCTGAGAGACAAGGACAGCGGCCCAAAGGACACCAACCCGCCACGAACACACGGCTCACTCACTGCCAAACAGTCACAGACACACTAACAATACAACAACTAACAACTACACAATCATACAAACACAAAGTTTTGAATATAACTACCGCAATTTACGAAAAATCCGACACGCTCTCACAAGCTCACCACAACTCCACCAACAAACTCCCAGAATGCACTGAGAGAGAGAGAGAGAGAGAAAGAGAGAGAGAATGTTTATGACAGTATTGTGCCACCTACCGCTGTGATGCTCTATTTTAAACAATATTGCTATCAATAAGTAATGACAATAGCAGCAAAAGGTATAAGGAACACACACACACAGACACACACGAACGCACGCACACAAACATACTAAAGCTGTCAGATGTCTGACGGGTAGCAGCAGCTAACGCTATCCGGGCTCCACCGGCCCGGTTAGCTCACGAGCTAGTGCTAGCCGGGGAGCAGGGTGCCTCTTGCCGGCCATCTTGCCACAGGCAGCTCGCCGACCCATAACATTGTGTTGGTAGTGGTACATGTACTTTTTAAATAAAAAAAATTTAAATAAATTCTTGATGTATATTTGTAAAGGGGAATCTTGTACCTATATAGAACATCATTCTATTTTTTAGAAAATAACATAATTATTCATAAGTATGCAGTGTCATAACTACATCTCTGACGTTTGTAACAAACCGAACCATTTAAAAATCGGTTGAGAATTTAGCAAGTTATGGTTATTTAAAAAGTACGTACCACTACAACACAATGTTATGGGTGGGCGAGCTGCCTGTGGCAAGATGGCCGCCATGTGCGGACGTTCGACTCCGTTGGCCGAGACATCTAACCTTTATATATATCTATGCTTGCCGGGGGGAGCCCCTAGGGAGCTATTGTTAGCTTGCGAGCTAACCTGGTCGGTGGAACCTGGCTAGCGTTAGCTCGCTCTTTTTTCATGTACAGTAAAAGCAGTCCAGTGTCTCTGTTGACTTAATCCTTTCAAAGGTTTGTATTGCCAAATATTCACAGCTTGAGTTGAGTATATAGGCTGACTTTTGTTCAATTTAAAAAAGTCATACCAGAAACCTCATGTTGCAGCTCTGCTGCAGGCACACAGCAGATACGCTACTTGTGTTAATATGACAGTAAGATAAGTTTCCAAATTGAAAGGAGGGTAGTGCACTGCAGAGAAAAGATTGATATTCAAAAAACACATACCAATGAGATTAGGAATTACGGACAGAAGCAAGGGATTAAGCAGGTGCAAATAAATCCAAATCAAATAAAAAGTTAAATCCATATGTGTTTAGGGCAGTGCAGAGTCTCAAATGAAAGAACCATTAGCAACCTGCTAGTAAGTAATTCTCCTTTAGGTGAATGTCCGGCTTTGGCTGCGGTTGTAAGAGCTTTTGTCCTCCAACAAGAAGGAAAGCAGTTTGATCCCCAGTCTTCCCAATCTGCATGCTGAGTGTCCTTGGGCAAGAACCCAGAATTAAAGATCGATAGTAATGGAACAGCCTAATCAGCATAAACCATTATGTGTTAGTTACAAATTGAGAAAAGCATTTTTATGTCACTGTGGAAAGAACTAGTATCTAAAGGGAAATCGAGTTGCTGCTTGGGTAACTCCAGTATGCATGTGTAAGGTGTTCTTAGGCAAAATACTTTTTCCCCAAATGTTTGTTAAGGGGTCTGTGTAAAGTGCAAAATTATTGCTGTTCATTTAACAAGGTATTTAACTTTATAAATAAGGCTAATATTGGAAAGGCTAACAAGCCTGTTTTTACATTTTCAAAGAAGGTATAGATTCTAATAAGTGCAATTAATGAAGAGTTAACATTTCAAACATAATGATACCACAAAACACAGAATGATGACTCTTGAGTCACAAGGGAAAACTGTGAATATTGAACAGATTGCTACAACTCACTTATATTTGTGGTACTGATACAGAATTTGTGGTGGGGTATGTTGCAATGATATGAGAATGGTTTAGAATGTTGCAGTTACAATAATAATGCAAGGTGGGGGGCTTTTAACAACAGCAAGTGCTGATCTTGAGAACCACTGACACATCACAATGTATTTTTTTTTTAATTGTTGCATCTTTGGCTAAATGCCCAGTCCTTGGTATAAAGACGTTTCAGAAGTTATGTTAATGCTGCAGCCTGTGCTGTAAAGTGACTTTGGATGAAAGTATTTTTGATAACCGGCCTACTGTGCCTGTGAAGTAGACTAGTTAGCAGTTAACCAGCATACTGGCTCAGTGGGTTTCCAGTTACCATAACCTGCTAGCTTGGTATGTCTCCTTCAACACCTTGACTCTGTGCTAATTGGGACAAACCCCCATGGTGTAACCCTCAAGGGGAGCCGTTCTGGTGTGCGCGTGTCTGTGTGTGTGTGTGTGTGTGTGCGCGCGCGCACACGTTAATCACAACAATGAGGAAGGAAAAGAGAAGCGATGCTACTAGCATCGATAATCCTCACCTTGATAATTTCTCTCCATTTTCATATCCGATTGCTTTTTCCAGTCGTGATGTTACACCAGGTATTGGGCATGCAAGTATTTGGTCATGTATAACAAAGGTTACTTGACCCAGATAAAAAAGTTCCTTACTGCAGGCTCTGAGTGTGTTCCCAAAGAAGTGTCCCACAGTTTTTCAACCCTTATGCCAAGCAATGCTATGGTTTCCATGTGTACATGTGAGTGTGCTTGTGTGTGCCGCATCATTTATTAATGTTGTTGCATCCTTGAACCAGTTTCTTCACAGAAGTAGATGTCATGCTGGGTAATGCACCGGCACACCCTCCCATGTCCTTGGCAGTGGTAGTTCAATACTTCTCCTTCTCCTCTCTGCGCTCATTTCAACCTATTTAGAGTTGTTTATCTTTTAATGTAAGACTTAGCACTGAATGAAAGCTTACTGGTAGTTTTCTTATTTATTAGTGAGGAGGCACTTTGATTTGTTAGTTTCTTAAAAAGTAGAAATAATCCAGGGATTCATAATCTTGTTGTGTAATCGGCTATTATAGGTCCATTATTGACTGTCAAGAGCCAAAAACATAAAATAATATGTTAATACTGTTAAATAATCACCAAATGATGGCATGTTATATTCATGTTAGAAACATCTATTTAAATTTTTGTACTTACAATATACATATTTTCTGATATCCCTTGGCGGTTAGTTAGTATTCCCCATTTTGTGATTTAAAAAAAGCAGTGGAATATTTGGTTGCTTTGGTCAGAAGCCATGTTAGAAGTAAAATGATATGGCTTGTTTATTTAAGGCTTTGTAAAAGAAGCATGATTTTAAATTCTATTCAGAATTTTACAGGGAACCCATGCAGTAAATCCAAGACATATTTTATGATGGTCTTTTCAGAATATGTGCTGCAGAAGAGCAGGAGAATTAAAGCAAGGGTAAGGTAAGAGTACAGAAAGATTAGAAATTATTTCATCAATGTAAAGACCATAACATAAGAATGACTTTGAGTGCAAGCAATTGTAAAAATAATTGGCTTCATTAAAAGCCAGGGAGCAGTCTCATCATGTACAGACCAAAACTAAGAATGGAGATAAAAACACTCAGTGAACTACCATCATTAACTTATATTTGAGAATGTATGTTGGAGCATACATTTTTTATTGTAGAAATAAATATGTGTTTTCATTAGTGGAAAATTTTTGAATTTAATCTTAGACATCTTTGAAAATACAGATTATCATCACTATTTCTGTGTTGTCTTGATTGTCCAAATGCTCTGTTTAATATTTAAAATCTGAGTAACCACAGCAAAAGCACTGAAGCACAATCATTTGTTTTTCCTGGAGATACCGTACATATGAAGCTGTTGGTCAGCAGGCCTCTCCCCCTGTAAGGCTTAATATTTTCTTTCACTTTAATATGGTCAGCCTTTGTAGTAATGCATGTGATTGAAATAAGTCTTTCAGCGAGTGCTGACCCTCACCCTTCCCCAAATTTATTTAAATGTAGTCCTCAGCACTTAAAAAAAGGAGAAAAATCTCTAATCAACGTTACAACATTCTGGATATTAATAGCACCATTTTAAATTTTGTATATATGCTCCCCTAACTCAACAAAAAGGTTGCTCTTATTCTTCACTCCCTCTAGCAATAACGGCCGGTGAAGGTGTTTTTAAGGAGCAGTGTAACTTTCCTTAGTGGTTGGATAATGGATGGAAGTGTTTGATGGGTAAATTAGGAGCTGTGGGCGCTGGAGACTTCACAGCCTTGAATCTCAGCGCCACGCTAATGCCGAACAATCTGTAATTGGCACCAAATAGAGACACCCAAGTGTCACCCATACGGAGAGTCAGGGAATGAGAGGAATAGTAGAATCTGAATTATGAGATGTCAAGACCAGTGAGGGATCTATTACTGTGACAAATATGAATCCAATCATAATTCTGTCGTTTATTTCCTTTACATCTGTTTGTCCCACTTTTTCCAAATGTTTTTCCTTTCCTATGATATAAATTTGTTTCCAATAAAATCCCCCTTCTTTCAGGGCTCTCTTTCAATAGTGTCTACTTAATTATTCTACAAACCATCAATTTACATTAGAAGTTTTCCATCCCTGTTTTTTTTCTTTTTTCCCTAATGTTTATATCTCTCCAGATCTATAATTCTAGTGTTCTTAAAATGTCCCCAGCTGCAAATGTCCCCCTCTACAAGCCAGTCAGGTTTTGTAGTGAATATTGAGTTGTTTCTCTCTGTCACTCATTCTGTTTCATTACCTGTATATATTATGTGCATCATGTGCATCCGCTGTCTGATAATGTGATAATAATCTGATAATAATAAAAAAAAGCTATAATGGAAGTGGCGTGATGCAAGATATACAGTGAAAGCTTTATTGATTTTGTCGGCGAGTTTATGTACTGTTACTGGGTGTAATATTTAAATCTGTGCTACCCAGTAATAGGTGGATGTATTGTAATCGGTAACATGGTTTGTGGGGCAATTTGGGGTTCAGCTTCTTGGAAAGACTGATATTGAACTGCCGACCTTCTGTTTTGAGGATGACTGCTCTATCCCTCATCCTCAGCCGCCCATGTCTGTCTGTCACAGTAAGAATTTGGGTAGTTTTACTGCAATTGAGATTAAACTTGACGGGTTGGTTTTTGTGTGAGGTAAGGACCTCTGCTTGGGAGTCTTTATTTTTTAATCAGTCAAAGTTCAAGGTCACAGAATGGGATCTACGTTTTAAGATAATGCAAATACGTCAGTATACACATATACTTTCTGAAACAATTCAGTGTAAAGAGAGGAACACGACAAACCTAAGGAAGTAAATCAATTTCAAAGCGGAGGGTTGCATCATATATAACTGCTTCTGTGACCCTGAGTTGGCAGAACCCTGAAGCTGCTCCACCGCTGCTGCACAAAGAGCTGTTTGGTGAAGCTTCACTGATGTCGTACTGCAGCGATTGGATGTGAGCTGGAGAACAGATGAGAAAGGTACACATTACTGACGAGGCAAAAAAAATGCAGCAAGATCAAAACTGACCCAGAGAACATGGCACCACTGAGCTGGTCGAGCAATTCAGTGAAGAGTGACTTCAAGGACTTCAGCTTAAAGTATTGGCGTTGATGGGTAGATGAGATGCAGGGTAGTCCACTTGAGTGCAGCTCAGCATAGCGAGAGAGAAGCCACGCCCACCAAAACACACAAACCCAGAGAAACAAGGGAAACAGTCAGTAAACATATTCTTAAAACAGTGCGGATGCCTTGACAGTCAGCACTGACAGACAAGCTTCAACTTCTCTTTTAAGTAGTGGAGGAAACATCAAAGCAAGGACAGGATGGTAAGGATAAAGTAGATACTTGCTATGGCCAACATGTTTTCAGAAGTAGGCATTTGCTGTATTTAGGGAATTCACCGTTTGATAGGTTTAAAATACCCCTACATAGGGTTTTTTCATACATTTCATATTACAGTTTGTCAGTGGAGCTCATTTCAGTTTTCATTGACAACAGTTTTTATTTACTTGTGATATTAACCAAGATACTGTAGCAGGATAGAATCTGTGGTTGTTCTGGCTCTGTTACACTCAAAAAACATCCCATGGGAATAGAGGTTGTAAGAAAGACAAAATGCCCTGGTCTTGCTAGAGCTACAGATACCATGAGATGGATTTTGGTACTTCAACAACAAATACATAAAAACTTCTAATAAAAGAAGTGTCAGATATGTGACCTTGCAACAGAAAAACACTCTCACTGATTCAGCCGTTAACCACAGGTTTCGTCTATACAATCAGGACTCAAATCTGAAGGATTATAATGAATGTACCAATTGGTTTGCAAAGTTGAGTATTATCCTATAAGTTGTTTAAATTTCAATTAATACAGACTTTATGTTCCGTATGAAAGATAACATACTGAAGCTAAAGCACATTTGAAGAGGTCAAACAATGCTTAATGCTCCAGCTGTTTTTTTTATCTTTCGATTTGGTAGGATTCCACCTTTAAACCTAAACTAGAAGTAATGGGCAAGAGTATTTTTAAGCATTCTGCTAACACCTTGCAGCACACAAGGGTGATGGCTACAGGCCACAGCCATGTGCGCGTGTGTGTGTGTGAGCACTCAGTACTCCGAAAAACCCCCCACAGTGTTTTGCCGTAGGTGTGCAGATGAAAGGGATGCCAGGGAGTGTGTATGGACACACAAACGCACACACATACAGAGAGAATGTTTGAAGTGGCCCCCAGCAGCTGAGCTGAGTAGTGGTCTTCTTCAGTTTGACATCTGGCTAAAATCGCCCTGAGATCGGCACATACAGGCTTGTGCTTGCTCCCTCGTTCTCTCCCCCTCTCTCCCTGGCTAACCATGTATGAATCACATCAATGGTACACAACCCCAGACATGATTAGTTAAAAACTCTAGTGATGTCACCAAATGTTACCATCTGGCTAAAGGCTAGCAACAAAAAGGGAGATCCACACACAGAGCTTTCCATCAAATTTAAAACTATTTATTTCACTGAGACAAAGGATCAAGGATCAGGCTGGTGCAGCAGGCCCTGCTGAGAGAAACACTCCCAGAAGAGCAGTTATTTATGCTTTCTGGGAAGGCCCAACCAGTTGGGCAGGTAAGTGGCTGAAGCTCCACCCACCAGCACAGAGCAAGGCACACAGGCAGGTAGAATGAGAGGGTCGTCACACCAAATTGAGCTGTTCCTGAGTAAAAGAGCCCTCACACAGCCTGTTGTAGGTGGGTGTGTGTGACCTTGTTTTGGACTTTGTGTAGAGTGTGGTTTTGAACCTGTATCTACACACCACCCAGTGATGTAATTTCCTCGGGAAATCAATCAATCAATCAATCAAATTTTATTTGTATAGCCCATATTCACAAATTACAATTCATCTCATAGGGCTTTAACAGGGTGTGACATCCTCTGTCCTTAACCCTCAGCAAGAGTAAGGAAAAACTACAAAAAACCCTTTTTAACAGGGTAAAAATATGTAGAAACCTCAGAGAGAGCCACATGTGAGGGATCCCTCTCCCAGGACGGACAGAAGTGCAATAGATGCCACGTGCAGGAGAACATCATCAATAATCAAAGTCTCTAGCAGCATTGATGAAGCACAGTCCATGCTCAGCAACCATCTAGACCACGATCCACCATCCAGACCAGACGCCACTTCAGTCCTCAGTCACCGTCCACCGCCGCCCACCAGGAGGACCCATCACAAGCCACCACTGCAGTCCTGGTCCACCGCCCGTGCCCAATGCCAACGCGACACAGGGTCCGCCACCAGCACCACGATCAGCCCACATGACTCAGAATCCGCCACACTGGATCCAACACCGCGACCCCCGGTGCGCGATCCACAAACCGTAATCCATGGTGCGGCCACAGAGGCCCTGGATCTGCGGGTGATAAAGCAAAGGGATTCCGGGGAAGGGGGATAGGGATGGAGAAGAGGAAGGAGAAGCTGGAAAGAGAAGCTCCGTGTGTCATGTGTCATAAAATAGAACAAGTAACGTTCTGGCGCACTAATTAACTATAAGCTTTATCAAAAAGGAAGGTTTGGAGCCTACTTTTAAACAAACAGATGGTGACTGCCTCCCGAACTGAAAGTGGTAGATTATTCCACAGCCGAGGGGCTTGATGGCTAAAAGCTCTGGCTCCTACTCTACTTTTAGAGAATTTAGGGACGACAAGTAGGCTTGAATTCTGGGAGCGGAGTGCTCTAGTGGGTTTATAAGGTATTAACAGCTCTTTAAGGTATAAAGGCGCTATATTATTAAGGGCCTTGAAGGTGAGGAGGAGAATTTTAAATTCTATTCTAGATTTAACTGGAAGCCAGTGTAGCGATGCTAATATTGGAGAAATGTGCTCTCTTCTCTTTGTTCTCGTCAGGACACGTGCTGCAGCATTTTGGACAAGCTGTAGAGTCTTTAATGACTTCCTGCTGGAGCCTGATAATAATGAATTACAATAGTCCAGTCTCGATGTAACAAAGGCGTGGACTAGTTTTTCTGCATCTTTTTGTGAAAGGACATGTCTAATTTTTGAAATATTACGCAAGTGGAAAAAAGCGGTCGTAGAAATTTGTTTTAAGTGACTATTAAAGGATAAATCAGGATCGAAGATCACTCCCAAGTTCCTGACTGTTTCATTGGAAGCAAGGGCAATGTCGTCTAGCGCAGCTATATCATTAGATAATGCATCTCTAAGGTGTTTGGGGCCAAGTATTATAACCTCTGTTTTGTCTGAGTTTAATAAGAGAAAATTGCGGGTCATCCAGGTTTTTATGTCCTTGAGACATGTTCGAAGTTTAGTTAATTGATTACTTTGTTCAGGTTTTATTGACAAATATAACTGGGTGTCATCCGCATAGCAGTGGAAATTTACCGAGTGTGTCCTGATAAATGTTTCCTAGTGGAAGCATATATAATGAGAATAAAATTGGGCCGAGCACAGAGCCCTGTGGAACACCATGATTAACTTTGGTGCGCACAGATGACTCATCATTAATTTGCACAAATTGGGAGCGATCAGAAAAATACGATTTAAACCAGTTAAGGGCGGTTCCATTAATGTTAATTAACTGTTTTAGTCTTTGTAATAAAATTTGATGGTCAATTGTGTCGAATGCTGCACTGAGATCTAACAGAACGAGGACAGACACAAGTCCCTGATCTGAGGCTATTAAAAGGTCATTAGTGACTTTTGCCAAGGCTGTCTCTGTACTGTGATTGGCTCTAAACCCCGATTGAAAGTCTTCATATATATTATTTTCCTAGAGAAACTCACACAGCTGATTGGCTACCACTTTTTCTAAGATTTTAGAAATGAAGGAGAGGTTAGATATTGGTCTGTAATTGGCTAAAACCTCTGGGTCTAGGGTGGGTTTTTTGAGTAGGGGTTTGATGACAGCTATTTTAAAAGACTGTGGTACATAACCTGATGATAATGACAGATTGATAATGTTAAGTAACGAACTATCAATTAGGGGCAGAATGTCTTTAAGTAAGTTGGTAGGAATGGGATCTAAGATACAGGTTGTTGGTTTAGAACCTGAGATTAATTTGGTAAACTGATCACGGGTGATCAGAGAGAAGCTGTCTAAGTAATGGGTAGGATTCTCAGCCTTTCTGAGATCTCTGTTGTTGGGAGGGTATTAGTGCCAATTGAGGGCAGGAGATGGTTGATTTTATTTCTAATAGTTTGAATTTTATCATTAAAAAAGGTCATAAAGATATTGCTATTTAATAAAGATATTGCTATTTAAGCAATATATATATTGCTATTGAAATGAGATGTACGTGTTCACCTTAAAATTTCAAAACCCATTTTTCTAAACTAGAAGGGTGCTCTGACAGTGCACAACTCCGCCAAGGCTAATGCATGATCTAGCCATGTCAGGGCCGAGTTTCCCATTAATCATCGACTATGGCAGTCTGTCAAATAGTAATTAGCGTTTGCTGCATTTAACCGTATACAGTGCTATTTGCTGCTTTATTTGCTGCGTGTGCTGACTGTCCACATAAGACAGTCAGACCTCAAAGTATCTTTCCTGACCCATACTGCATGCTTCCACCAAGTTTTGAAATTATCCTTCCAGTAGTATTTTCATAATTCTGGAAAGTAGTAGACAGACAAACAAAGGAAAACTGTGGTAATTGGATAATTATTTGATCTAGAAATTTTGAAGTCGTGATTTTAGGAATTAAATTAATCTCTTAAAAATATTGATGTCCATTGTGCATTCACCATCACTTCATTACCACATTTTTTCGTTTCATATCAAACTCATCAAAAAGCAAGTGTTTTAGATTAACAGGCCATTTTTTACATTTACTCTTTTTTCCCCCAATATTGGCAAATTTCATTACAGAACCTAATAAAACATTGAAATTTAGACTACAGTTATATACATTCTGCTTCATCAACTACACATCTGACATTGCAAAGTACAAAAAGAATAATCACAAGTTGAAGACCTGCTACGTTGTATTGGCTAAAAAGAAATGTTGTGATCACAGACAGGATCCAGCATATCGCTTTAATTTGTTTATCCAATAAAAACACATTTTACTTGTTTCTTTTGTACTTACAAAATGTCTGCAAACCTTGTGCATTTTGGAATTACTAAAATTATTCTGTATTCCTATTAACCTCAGGTCCATACTATAATATGTTAATAGATACATAAACTGTCCCAGTTCAGTGACCACATCCTTCAGAGGCTGCACTTGAGGATCGATGCACCGCAGCAGTGTGAACAGGCTGTTTCAATTTGAACATTTCTTCATTAATACAACTGGCAAATGCATCCATTGATTCTTGAGCAACAAAGGATCCAATGCGGGATCCTTCACGTGCCAACCTCTCCCAAAATTCCTTCCATCATTGATGATGAACTAGCCATATGGGGAGGAGGCTGAGCTGCAGTCCCTCAAAGTAGCTTATGATGCAATGGTAAGAGCAGACAAGCTGGTGATGGAAATAATAAATCTTTCTAGATCAGACTGTGGGGTGCAGCCCATGAATTGGGACACAGCTTCAAAAAAGTTTTGTCTAGCCTAGCATAAAGCAACCACATGGTATGTGTGTATAATTTCTATGTATGTAAAATTATTATCATTCTATGTTGGAATAAACTGATGTTCTGTCACAAATAAAGTAGTTAAAATGGCCTGACGCTGAAATGGCACTGGACAGATATTCATAACAAACAATTTTTTAATATGTGGTTGTAGTTGTGTTCTCTTGTATTCTGGGTTTGTCTGTCATCTGGGCTGTAAGTGCTGGTTGTGTAGTGGTAGTTGGAACTCTTCACTACCCTCAGAAGTCTGTTGGGTCTTCTTAGGAAACATGAATTCTCACTCCATTTTTAAAACACTTTTTTAAGTCTCTGTAGGTGCTTCACTACAAGTAAATTCCCCTAAAAGAAATGTTTAATTTAATATTTTATCAAATTAAATTTTCAATCTTCTTTGGTTCTTAGATCATTTCATTTAAATGTTCATGTTTTGGTGAGACTTTTTTAAACAGCGAAGTTCAAGATGTAACCCCTTGTAGATTGGATCAGATGTGTGTCTGTATGTGTGTTAAGAGGTGGGGGTTTAATCCAAAGGAATAGTTTCCAAATAAATTATACTTTCTGGGACTTCCTGCTGGGTTGCATTTTTTTGTGTGACCATGTGTGCATCGATGTGTGTGATCTGAAGGCCTACCTGTGATACCTCCAGCAGAGTTGGTAATTAGCTCTATTGATTGAAGCTGTTAATTAAGACCAGTTTTTAATTAATCATGTTCCCTGAATCAGCCTGTCATAAATTATTCCTGAAAGATAGACACTCGTTTTCAACATGACAGATGTCGTCAAGTCGTCAGCCAGGTTCAAAAATATGCTTTTCTTGATGTTTTAGATGATGGAAACATGGCCAGTGCACAAAGCCAACCACTTCAACCTCCACTCAGCTTTGTTTGAATTTCAAATAAACTAAAGAGCTTTCAAAACTTTACAGCTGAAAAGCATTTTTTTCTGAAAAGAAGCAGCGGGATAACAATGGTGTAATGAGGTGGTTCTCAAAGTGGGGGGTGCAATGTCACAGACAAAAAACAGACGACCTGTCACTGGTTAGTGAAAGCTCCCTCAGTGGCGAAATGCTAGGGGCTGGACTGACACAAGCAAATCAAATACTGTTTCGTTCCTGATCCTCCAATCAAAAGAGGAGTGTTATCATTTGAACATGAGTTGCACGTACGCTTCAGAGTATAAAAGTATCTGCAGGCATGGTCAGCGCCCACCCTCACTGAGACGACACCCTGCAGAGTTTGTGTGATTGCTTTTGTTTCCTCTATAATTCAGATACTCATTGCTTTATAAACAGTCCTTTTAAAGACTCAGTCCTTCCTTAGTAATACCTTCCTGCACTTGCAGCCGGCCTAGTCGTAGCCTAATCTAAGGAGTTATTTGCTCCACAGTCTTTTTTAGAAAGCTCATAGCCCCAAGAGCTAGTCTTCTAGCTAGCTAAATGTGGCCTAGTGGTTAGAGTGATGGTTCTCCAACAAGAAGGTTGCTGGTTCAAACCCCGCCAACTGCATCCCGAAGTGTCCTTGGCAAGATACTGAACCCCGAAATGGCCCCTCATGAATGTTGAGTGTACTAATTGTAAGTCGCTTTGGACAAAAGCGTCAGCTAAATGACATATAATGTAATACTGAAGCTAGCCCTTTTCTCCTTAACACTTACCTTTACATCTTCAATCATCCACCGTGTTGCAACAAATAAATCACCAGCACTTGAATACTATTCTGTGCTGTCCCTGTCTACATTGTGTACTGTTCAATTTGTTAGGAACCATTGCCTAGCACAGCCTTATTCATTATTGCGTGTGCAAGTCACTCACAGCCACACATACAAACACACTCACAAGACCATGACGTTGCAATTAGAACTTTATTAACATCACACACACTGTATAAGCAAACAAACACAACTATGGACAAGTTTCTGATTCGTAAGAGTCAGGCAACCGATGCGCCAGTTGCAAAGAAGCCAAAGCTTTACAAATATGACGAGAGCTATTTGCAGTTTGGTTTCACCGTCACTGGCACAACTTAGCAACGTCCTCAGTGTGTTTTGTGTGCCGAGGTGCTGGCGAAACAGCATGAAGCGCGGGGGGCCCCCAACCACCCCTAAGCAGCTTTGAGGGGGCCAGCTTGCAAAAGTTTGAGAACCCCTGGTGTAATGTAATTGCCTCATATGTGTGCTTGTTACATTTAAAAATGTTACAAGCATATTAATTAAATGTTGATGATTAAAAATAAATGTTTGAAAAAAATAATTTGTATTATGAATTTATCATCAAATTTATATTTAATTTATAATATAAATTATAGAACCAGGACTGTATCCATGATTGAAGAAATAATGTCAATGTTCATCGTAATGTTGTTATGAAGTTTTTAATTTCAAAGATGACAAACAAATAATGGAATTTTCTGATAAAAAAATCCAAATGTAATCACATTTTCTTTTTTACTTGCTCAGCAGCCAAACACTTGTGACATTCTTTCCACAATGGAAATCCAATATTGTTCAGAGCTTTCCATTTCATTCAAAACCAAGTTAGTTTCTTTTTTTTTGTCTGGTGAACTTTAAGTTTATTCATTGGAGTAAACTGCTTAAATAAAATAAAAAATGGGCAAAAATAGAGTTCTCAAACTTAATAATTATACAATTGTTCTTGTGCATTAATCTGCTTCACATTGTGACAACATTGTTGAAGACAATCGTCAGCTTAATGAATAAACAGCAATCACACTTTAAAAGACAGATGTATTTTGTAAGGAGATCCAGGATATCGAAGAGGATAAATAAGCATATAGATTTATAGCTGTGATAAAACCTACTGACCCACACTCCTTTCTCGGGCAAACAAAAGATGGCAAGCATTTGAAATATATGAAAACTATGTTTTTTGTTTATCTGAGGCTAAATGGAAATGGACTGACATGTTTACATTCAAAGCTTTCATGAAGCTTTTCTGTTTTCTTCCCTCTTTTTATCCCACATTGTTGTGTTTTCTGTCCAAATGAGCTTTTATTGGTGAATCAGGACACAACACAGTCAGGGAGTATTTACCAAATAAAGGGAATGCCCCCCTCCCCTTGAATGCCATGTCCTTGTGCACCCTCCCCTGTATGATTCCTTCATGTCCTCTGACCTCAGCTGCTCTACCCTCCCTCCCTCCCTCTACACTAATGTATTACTCTTCTCCACGCAACTTGCTTCCCCTGCTTTCATTTCCTTTCATCTTTGGGATCTGTTTTTTTCCCCCCCCGAGCAATATTACACCACAACACACGGTGCGGTATGACACCAATAAGCAAGCTCATCTAGCATACACTAAATAATTATTTATTGTGGTGATGGAGGGCTAGTCAAGGACATCCAAATCATTTTAAATAACTAGAGATGTGACGATGCTGTAGTGAATAAATCTAGCAAGAGTGACTTCCAAAATCATTGTAATTGTAGTTGAAAAAAAAATTACATAATTGATCTGCATCTTCTGGAGATACAGTATGTCTCTGTATATTCAGCATATTGTTGCCATATTGAAGAGAAAATGGGCTTATGTTCATTGATGACCATATAATTCATTTTTTGGGTAAAGGCATATAGATGAGGGATCAAAAAAATATAATAAAACCAACTGTTAGGACACAAGGACAAAGCTCTGGACAACCATTTACACGTTCATGGTAAAGTATGCAGAATACTTAAGTCTTAATTAAAAATGGTAAGGAGAAGGTTTCTGTGTGTGTGTGACTTGTGTGTCAGGGAGCAAACGGCCGAGACATTCACTGCAGCATTGACATGTTATTGTTGCAGACTTATAGTTGGGGGACATTTGTCACACTGGTTAATGATGTTAATTCCACTTCAACCTCTCTGTCTCTAACAGTTCTGCTTCTTGTCAGCGGTTGTTGGATACTTTACCCATAATCATAGGGCAGCATTAACAATGGACCCTAATTCTTCTGACCTACATCAGGCAATCCAAATTTGATGTGTAAATGTGGAGGGAAAAAAAGCTACCTTTTGGGAAATTATTCATACAGAGAGCCTTGTTAATGTTTTAATTCTGGTAACATCTGTGACACACCTGAGTGTGGTTGGTCTCTCAGAAAGCAGACTTGGGTGGATTGTATAATCTGAGTCAAAATGTAGAGGGGTGTTCAAGAAACACCAAGACCCGATCAAGGGAAGTCAGATTACATTAAAACACTGGTTAAGATCAGTTCCACTCGAAAAGTCTGTGACTAGTAGCCTGAGCAGGGAAAGGATGACCTTTGCTCTCAGATTAGCATAGTTAAGGTTCAACAAGTAGCTTTTTGTCCATTTGTCAGTCATTACAGACTTAAATGCATTGGAAAGATACCAAATAAGTTGGGCTTAAATATGTACAAATCAAGGCAAGATGATCACAAATACATCATGAATATGTTCATCTGATTGTGCAGCCATAGAGGATGTTTTCATATTTTACTGGTGTAGGCTACTTCATATGCCTAATAACGTTCTGTTAGTTTTTTGTTTTTTAGAGAGCTGTGGGGTTTATCAGAAATTCTTGGGAAGAGTGACACGCTGGTAAAATTGCAGTAAATTAGTGTATATGAATTGCAAACGTAATCTTGATTCAGAGTACGGAAGATCAGATCTAGCTCTAAATGAAATGTAAGAAATCCAGCAGAATTTCTGATTTGTGTGAGTTTTCATATTTATAGCACTATTGGAATCTTTCTACTGATGTTACCAGTCATTGCCACTTTGGTCTTTATGATGTTATTATTATCAATAAAACCAGTGGCAGGAATTATGAAAACACAGCTCAAGTACTAGGCAAGAATAAAAACAGGCTTGGAAAATGATCAGCTATGTTTGTGTTGGGAAAATAAATTCATCGATTTTTCTGAGGCGGGGCGTGATGACTGGCCATGCAGAATAGATGTGTAAATAAAATGCTTGTCACCGTGATTTCACAAAAGAACACTATGCATAGACCCACTGGTCACCTCATTGAGGCTGTGAAGAGACATTTTCATGGCAGAGTTTTCTGTGATAAAATATATGAATTGCTGAAAATGGTGATTAGCATTATCGCCTCCCAGCTAGAAGGTTCCCGATTGGAATCTCGATTCAGAAAAGGGTCTTTCTGCGTGAGGTTTGTTCTTTTACGTGTCTGCGTGCATACAGAAAATGGATGGATTGATATATTGCTGAAATAACAGGATGCCATAAATAAACTGGAACACTGTAATATCCCATCTGGGATGAATTCATATCTATCTATATGAAATATCATCCATAATAATAATAACTTTATAACCATGTAATATCTGTGCTGTTTTAAATAAGCATTGTATTGTGTAATGGCAAATGCTATTTTATTTATAATTATCAATATCTCTACAACATAATTGGTCAAATAAATTAAGTCTTCCTCCTGCTCTCTGAAACTGTAAACGGCACAGGTGCTTATACAGTAACATTCTGAAACATTCCTTTGTTTATCGCTTTTTTCTCCTTAAGCCTTCATTAATATTGAATTAGTGGTGGAATAACAGCAAATTTATCCTGTTTGCTGCGTATCTAGTTATAGTAGGTTTGGCATGCACTAAAGTTAGCATGGTTACGTTCTACTTCTACTGGAAATGCATCCGTTATGAGACCTGAGAAGTGTGTTAGCTCACAAGCCCACTTCTCTCACTCACTAAGACGGGAATCCCTGAAGACATGGTATTTTGATTACATTGATTTCCTCTATCTTCTATATTCCCTCTTGGGATATATGGAATAAATTAAAAAAAAAAAATTGTGATGATGTCTGTTTAAATACCACAACAAAATCAAGTACTCAAGGGTTTTATAGCCTTCCAGTAAAACAAAAGGAGCAGTCTAAGTACATGATAGTCATGGATTGAATCATCAAATAAATGCATAGCACATCAGTGAAAAGAGGTCATTTATATAAAAGATCTCATGAATTAGGACCAAATAGTCAAGGGTTGCATGGCAGCTAAACACCTTATGGTTAGAGACTGATTTGCTCTCCTATCTCTCATGCAAATGTTTTATACACTACACACCCCTGATCTGGAGCTGCAAATTTATACTTTTCACCACACTAGAAATAGAACACACTACTGCAATGAGACTGAATATTGGCACTGGATGTGGAACCTTTTTAATTTGTTGTGAAAGATTTGAAATAAAAGCATTCCACCGTTTTCTATTTACACAATAGGACAACTGTAGCTTTTCGTTCAGTGATGAGATAACTCCTGCGAAATCCTGTGTTCATGGAATCCGACGTGTGGTGTGAAATACGGAACACACTTGTGAGCTGTGGACTGTGTGTTAAGCTGGTTTAGCAGACAAAAGTGGAAGGCATGTTTTGATCAAATGGGAATGTTGAGTGGTTTCAATCAGGATCTGTACAAGAAATGATACTTTCTCCATTTCACAGATTTGCGTACACAGACACACACTGAGAGCTCCTACTGTTTGCAAAGACAGGATTACCACACTCACCCCCATTTTTATTTCTTTCTCCAATCACCGGCCCTCTCTGTTTTTCTGTCATCCAATGCCTTTGTCTCTCCTGTCAGCACATTTCAAAATACATTCACATTTTCCCCCCCATTCTGTTCCTGCTTCCACAGTTACACATATACATGCACCCTCCCCTACACCCCCAACACAATCCCCAGGGTGCCATAGTAACTCAGTGGGAGGGGAGCGTCACCCCAGCCTTACTTTTCTCTGCAACCACACCCCAATCCTCTTCCTGTTTCCCCTCCAATCATGTCCTATTTGCTCAACTAGTCCAATACCAACATCCCCTACGCCTGCAGGTTGTCTCCAGCTCTCAGCCAATAGGAACTTCTGGTTTTTACGTCCCAGCAGGGGGTTCAAAGCTGCTCAGCAACAATAAGGAAAAAAAGAGATCGTAGTAAAAACGATGACCTACTTTTTTCTTTTTCTTTTCCCAGCACCCCTACCTTTAAATTCCCTCTCCTCTGTACTTGTAAAAACCCTCTTCAAAAAACACCAGCATGCTGCAGAGATTCTCTCCAGGCTAAGTAGTATCAGCATAGGGCAGGGGTCGGCAACCTTTACTATCGAAAGAGCCATTTTGACCCCTCTTCCCCCAAATTAAATCTGTCTGGAGCCGCAAAACATATTTGATAACACAGGTTATAAAGTTATATATATATATATAGTTATACAATATATATATAAAAACTATAGTTTGTTGCATTTATTAAATAATAGAACGACAATAAAAAAAACTGTTGACATTTAACTGCTATTTTTACCTGTTACAAAATCACCAAACTCTTATGAATTGAAGAACAAAATACATATGTGGGCCTACTTTGGAATAAATTAAACACAGAACTCAGCTATTTTTACTCATCTCCAGCCTGATACTTTTCAGCAGATGCTGTGTGCTTGCTCTGGAAATATCTTTCAACATTACATTTCTTATTGTTTGCTAATTCCTCGCCACATATCAAGAATACATGTAAGACAGCATTGGTGGCAGTGAAAGCAAATTAATCTGTCCACGCAGAATTAAACTCTATTTTCCTCTCAGATTTTTCTTTGCTGGGTTTTATCCCTGGTTAGTTTACTGAGGCCGGGGGTCGGACACTTTAGATAAGCGACCTGCAGGAAAGAGCGCCGGGATGTAACAGGATGTGACGCATATTTCAGTTGACGAAATATTAAAACAAAACATGAGAGCAGGTCAGACTGGAGGTGGACACAGAAACTGAAGCTCGGTACAAACCAACTGCAGCTTCTGCTCTGATCAAGAAGCTGCAGCGCTGATCTGTGATCAGCTGTGACCAGAGAAACTCTGTGTTTTCACTGTTAAGAAGCAGTCAGTCAGTCACTCTCAATGTGTCTCTCTGAGCGAGTGAGCGGGGCTCAGGGCGGGGGGCGGAGCCCAGGCTCTGTGTGTGTGTCGGCTATCTGGGAGCGCGTACACACACATACACACACCCACGCACACATTCACCCGCTCCTGGTATTTCATGACGGCCTGATACGATGATGATTTAGAAAATGAACGTGAACGTGACGTTCACTCACGTTCATCATATGAAAGAACTGATTCGTTAAGTTCACCGTTCGCAAAAAATATGCGCAACATGCAGAGCACTGCACAGGGAGCCACTGCAGAGGGGCTGAAGAGCCACATGCGGCTCCGGAGCCGCAGGTTGCCGACCGCTGGCATAGGGGAAGGTTTGATTCAAATGGGTTTTAATAAGGTGAAGCATACTATCAAACAGCTCTGTAAAAATACCAACTGCACACTTTGAATAACGTCAGATATAAATATACCATTAAATTATATTTACCACTAACAATGTCTTTTTGGGATTTAATTATTTTCATATATAAGCGTATAAAGAACAGAAGGCGCATGGCGGCTGTGGCTCAGGGGTTAGAGCGGGTTGTATGAATATGTGATGGAATGGGTGAACTTTACTGTAAAACGCTTTGAGTTTATCGAGAGTGTGTATTTTAGTGATTTTCTGATTCATAGTGTGAACCACACACACAGACACGCACAGACACACACAAAATCTGGAAGTGGCTTCTTGTCCTGGCTGGGTGCATGTTGAGGGACCAACCAGCAGCTTTGATTTCAGTTGGGAGGAAGTAATGATTTGATACTGCTCACATAAAAGGCATCAATGCACTAATTCACTTTTGATAGGCAGTACTAAACACCAAGCTGTTTCTGATCTGGTTCAAATGTCTACTCAGTGGCTTAAACGTGTTGATAAATGTCTTCATTCAAAGTCGTGGCTAATTCAAAACCAAAAGACGCAGGGATTGGTGACTTTGATGTGAATCTGAAATGAAAACCCTGTGATATTGTGTGCAGTGCCGAGAGAGGTGCCTTTGAGATTGGCAGAAAATTTTGACCCTGGAACTTGGTATCTGCTCGTAGTAATTACACACAGTCTCAACATGGCACTGTGCCACAAAGCCAAAAAAGTTGTCATTAAAACTCCTTACTTTTTGGAGAAGAGTGGGAGTGCTTTGATTTAGGTCAAAAAAAGCAGACTTTTCATGAAATAGAGACATACGGAGCCGCCCTGAAGTGCCAGCATACTGATGATTGAAAACACAGATATGGTTTTGAGGTGGCTCAGATGGTGAGCCATTATTAAAACAACTCTGCTTTCTTTGACTATATTTCCTGCCAACATTTCCACAGAAAACCACCAGTACCCTTCCAGATGGCACATGGAGAACCAGTCTTTGAAACAGCTTGATTTTTAGCGAAGGAGATTGTGCACTTTGATGCTGATTCAAAGAGAAGTGTGTGATTCAAAGGTACAATGGCCCACTAAGGTGCCAACATAATAAGTGCAGTTTTAAGGTGGCCCAGAGCCACACAGATGTAAAATGCAATTAAACCTTAGAACAGTTAAAAAAGACTGTAAGTATTACCCAAACTCAAACTGACCCATTGCTGAAGTAATGGGAGGTTACAAAGAAAGGATCATTTTGTATTTTTCTGTAATAGTGTGTATAACAACATGAGCAAATTGATTAGGGACAACAACGGTGTCAATGTGCTGTAATCCAAGAATAGGTGATCTACGCTACCTCCTGCCTCTGCATGCTGTGCAATCCCTCGTCTGAACACTCCTGAGTATTTTGTGTTGGTGTGAAAGCGTTTGAACAGAGAAACCTATTGTTCATGTGAAAAGCAACCTTGTGGGTTACCTTGATCACGTTAGAATCCAATGGCAATGGAACCCTTCAAATTTCGGTTGAGAATTTGTTGAGACAATTACTACCTAACATTGCTATCCCTACAAATAGGCAGATAATCTTGATGTTTTTGATGCAAGAAATAGAGTTACAGACCACACAATAATAGCAAGGAGATTTAAAGAAACATATTCATAGATACCATCAAACTGTCACGGCTATATCATTTACAGATAAGATGCTATATCTGCATTTAGTCACATCAGCCTGAAAACAAAAGAGACATAGTGAAATGACTTTAGTCAACTTTGCTCTCTTGTGAAAAGTGCCCTTAATTCTTTGTAAAAGTTAATATGTCAAATTTTACTCTCAAATTGTTACCATAGTGCAGGGGTGGGTTTGCGTACTGATGAATTTTGAATTTTAAATGTCAGCAAAACAACCACACCTACTTTGGCATTTCAGAAAATTGGCAACAAGTCATCTTGAGCACAAATAAAGATACTTCAGAAGGTTTTCTAAGTTTAACAGTTTTTTAAACGTACTAATAGTATTAAAGTGCCATCTGTGCCGGGATGTCTTTTATCTATATGAGTGCAGCTGGTTAAAATGCACAAAGTAGTGGGGAGCACATGCTGTAGCACTAAGACAAGATTAATCCATGTTCCTATTCAGTTGAACGAATATAATATTTTTTGTTTATTTTCCTTCTCTGAACTCCACAGGATGGCAACACAGCGCAGTATTATAACTGTAACCTTGATGTGGTTGATCATAAATATTCATTAATTGATGGATTGCAGTGACTCTTCCTTTTCCGGGTGGCCGGGAAAGAGATATTTATTGCTAAAAGCTTTTGTTGTGGTTGCCACAAAGTATTAACTAAGAAAAGTTAATATGAGAGAAGGCATTGGTCATAATGAGAGTTAGCTAAGTTTCAAGCATTTCAACTTCAGATGATTCATAATTGTGTCATGTATTAAACTGAAAATACAAATAATGAGTATAACCTGGTTTAACCCCAATTCATTTTGGTTTAGTCCTGGTTTGTAATATTTATTCTATTGATTTGAGTGAAGTAGTAAGAACAGAGCTTTTGTTAGCATTTTAATGCATCTATTTGAATGGGGAAAAGTCATTTAAACTTATTATGCTGATCTAGAGCAAAAGTTTGTCTAGTTCTTGAAATTGTTCAAATAATAATTTGATTGCATTAATAACGTGATCTTTTTTTGTAGCTTAAACTCAAACCACATTGTGTTTTTATTCCACCTTACTGAATCTGATCTGTAATATATATTTTAATAAAGCCAAGGATTATAAAGTGTTCAAAATGACTATTGCTCTTTCGAATCTCAAAGAAACACAATTTAAAACAGCTCCATATGTAAGGTGGTTGAGATGATTTTATTAAAAATATAAAATTGTTGTTAATTGCTGTGTGCAGTGCTCTTTGAGCTTCGCTCTCACACAGACATTAACACGTTGGCCTGGCTGTCAACTTGGACTGGAGAGAAAACCTGACTTGTCAATGTGCCGTCAACGGGTCAGTGTAACAACCACGGCTCGATGAGTAGTCAAGATAGCTTCCAGAGACAATATTTTGGGAAGTAAAAATCAAAATGTATTCAAATAAGCAATATCTGATCCTTTATGGGACAGAGCACTGTTCTAAAATCAGATTAAAGGAGAGATATTGATCTTTGTATCTAAATCAGTGGTCGCCCACCCGTCAATCGCAATTAACTGGTCCATCTCGACAGCCTCACTGCCGATCCCAGTAACTCTCTGGATTCACTGGCCGTGGTGGCGCTGCAGACCTGCTGTGTGTCGATTGTCTGTTCACACATTCTGTGTGTCAACTACTGGCAGCAGAGCTGCTGGTTTATCTACTGCATTTCCTTTAATACAAGGTGGATTATATATCAAATTTAAATGTAAGGACGCCACGGTATGAGGCCCTGTTATAAAAATTGAATGGATTCAGAAAGTTCGGGAAGTGTTGGAAATAGGTTTATGACATAGACAGATAAACATTGTGTTTCACAGAAGAATAAACAGAAAATTATCTTTCACCTGAGTTTTTTCAAAAAGCGTTTATGTTGACCTAATCCATTCTTTTGTTTAAAAAAGTTTTTTTTAATTGTGAAATATTTACAGAACCAGTATACCTCATACTTCATACTGTATAGTACTGGTAATTATTTGAGTAAACATGCTACTTTTATACAAGGAAATAGCCATATTTATGGCTTTATTCAAAGCAAGGTCTATATGTAAAAACATTGGGCCGCAGTAGCAGCTTGTAGATTCAGCCCGTAACAGAAATTTCCCAAAAATTATAAACATGACCCTCCTTAGTGGGTTTTTAGACGATATTGGGGTGGTAGATCTCAGCTTGTAATCGGAATTTAAAAGTTATCTTAGGCTCGAAAAGGTTTTTGATCACTGGTCTAACTTATGTTGACTTCTATTTTAAACAGGTGAAGTACTGCTTGACTTGCATACTCTGATAGCACACCGGTGGTTAGTAGTCACATATCCTTGCTTTTCATAAATTTAGATTTTTTTATCCAAAGCATCAAAATATTTTTTATGGATGACATAGAGACAACAGATACTATTTAACTTCATATTCATCCAACATTTTAGGTTTTTACTTTAAATTTATATAAACAACATTTTTGAAATCTACATATTTATGATATTCTGTTCTCACTTCGCTAAGTAGAAGATTTACATTTCATTCCCTTCAACTTCATATACCATAATGTCTAACATGTAAAACATGTTTATGATTTGTTATGCAAGTTTAATTAAAATCAAAAAACCACATCTTAAATGTATGAAATAAATCCCTTAATTCAGTGTTTTGTAGAAGCATGTTTGGCTGCAGCTATAGCTATGAGTCCTCTTGTATAAGTCTCAACATGTTTTTCACTTAAGTTTATCCCATTCTTCCTGGCGGACGGTCTCAACCTTTATGTCCGTTTCAGCTAATAGTTTTTGCCAAATGCTACATAGTCAATGTTAGCTTGAGCAGCTGTGCACCTACCAGTCGGGCAGAAACAACTGACTTTCTATTCATGGACTGCTTAAGTAAGTAATTAATACCTCTCCAAAAGACACATTATAACATAATACAAGGCTCAAAATTGAAGCAACATAAAGCAACCTTTGAACCGTCCCCCAAAGTGCAATTCAAGTAACATAGTAGTGCCTAAACAGTGAGTCAGAACCCCCCTCTTATCCCATTTTTGGGCAGCTTTTTTTAGCAGTGATGGACATGGATGTACTTACAAATGTGAAGCTTCAAGAATTACTTATCTATCAACCACAGGATAATGTCATAATCAGAGAGACAATTTTTGTTGTGAAATACTGGATACTTAGACCCGTTCATGGATCTAAAAAAAGTAAACACACTGTCAATAATGACTAGTCTTTAAACAAAACCAAACACCTGCTCAATGTCTGTCAACAACCTTTATCTGATGTTGGAAAGCTCCTTTCAGCGTTTTTTTTTTATACTTACAGTACGAAGCCATATATGACACAGCACAAAACTAACAGGGATGTTTGTGAATGAGGAAAAGGCTTTCTGTGTAAAGATGTAAAGGGTAGAGAGAGCAGAAAAGCAGAGACAGTATGACAAAATTCACCAAAGAAAAGAGAAAAAGAAAAAGAAATGCAATGTTATTAAAGGGCATCACTTGTTTGGAACTAATGACAGGGGGGAGCCGCGGTGGATCTGTAGGTGAACATCAGAGCACCATAATATTTCCAGTCATTTAGTTTTGTCACTTTTCCCATTTCCTGTTTCACTCTCACCCTTAACTTATTTATCTTTACTTTATTTATCTGCAGTCGGCACCAGACTCCAATTTCATTGATACTATTAATATCAGTGTAGTACAATGTAAAGGCCAATGTATGCTTCTCTGTTTTGACGGACACGGACAGATAGGACCGCCTTCTCCAACGTGGAACGCCCTCTCCGGGCCTCTCCGCGGCTCCTCGGAGAGCTTTTCGTGCAGCTCTCATTTTTCTAACTACACGTTGAAAATGGCGGAGAGCCCACGGATAGCCCTTGGCTGTGATTGGTCCGCTAACGCCAGCATTTCGGGACCTCAAACTTCCTGTTCCATTCCCTACATCACAATAAACCTAAATCACAACTACGACTCTATGATTAATGTGACAAGTGTGTTAAGCCAGTGGCGTTTTCCGGCTGATGGTGGCTGGTTAGAGCACTTACGGCATGTGTGTACGGTCACATACGGTTATAACAAACTTTCATAACGGGGCTAGCCATCATGCTAACTGCGGTGGGAACAGCGCAAAAACCCGCTGACTTTAATCCCACGGCTCTCATGACACTGTTTCTCAAACACCGTCAGGTTAGAAGCAAACACTTGGTAGTAGTTAGTATCGGGTGTCCCTGCTGACTGTGTGTGGAAGCTGGGGGGAAGCTAGCTGCCTCCGTGTAGCTTCAAGCTGTTGCAGCTGTTGAATTAGCAACGTAGTTTGGAAACAAGACCGGGGAACCACTGCGTTAAGACACGATAACATAAGCATTATGACCCGCTGGGTGTCACTTTATTCAGCAAAAACTGTCGCGTCATCAACATCCTTTTTCTGTTAGTTGCCATCGTTCACTGTGTGTGAGGAGCCGGGAGGATGTATAAACCATCGTGGACTTCTTCTATATACCTCATGAGGTAGGCTTCTCTAAGCTCGACTTCAGTTGCGCCATCTACTCTTCTGGCGGTGAATTGTTTTCACAACAAAAAGGCTTGTTGAACTATAAATCAAAAAGGGTCCGTCCGCTCCGTCAGTCCGCAACGGACTCGGGAAGCATACTGAGGCCTTAAGAGCCACTATGTAGTCTGCATGTGTATAGTTAAATATTTATGTTGGTTTGATATTTTCTTATATTAATCCAGGTTTGTAGTTTTAGTTTTGTACAGTTAAAATTAGAGCTGTGAAAAATAAATTAAATTACAGGATTAATTCGTTCTTTTTTTTTAATGCATTTAACGCATGCGCACAGGGACCTTCCAATATACCCACAATTCCGCCCACTCTGCACTAGTCGCCGCTCTAATGCAGTCAGACGGCAGCTGCTCTGATGAACTGATGAACCTCAAATCAAATCAAATCAAATCAAAGTTTATTGTCACATGCACCAATGACAGCGTCATCGGAGCAGTGAAATTCTTATGACATGGCAGGCAAACATCTACGCAGTAGGCGACTTTACAAAAGAGTGTGGGAGCAGAATGTACATGGTGACTGTTAAGGGGGTCAATGTTGATTGTTCAGAAGCCTGATGGCCTGGGGGTTGAAGCTGTTTGTGAGTCTGGTAGTCCGTGCTCGGATGCTCCGGTAACGTCTGCCAGACGGCAACAGTGTTGCAACCTGAGAACCTTCTGGACGGGAAGTTCAAAAAAAAAACAAAGATCGAACATTCAACTAAACCAAGGTGATATGTACACTCTGTGGGAAGACGTTATCGTTTCAAAGTAGTAATACCCGCCTCAAGTACCACCACAACGCGAAGCATGCGTTGGTCTGCGAGAGGCGTTCAAGTGCAATGCGCCAAACCAGCTTCACTCGCAGGACACATTGGGCCAAAGAAGCGGTCAGCTTTACTGTCATAGAATGTGAACAAGTTAGTTTGCCTCACTAACTGGCTAAAGAACGACTAGCTAAGTGGACCTTTAGAGGCATTAGATTGTGTCATGGTGTGGTTAATGGTTGTTTGACAAAAAATATAAAACAATTCAACCATCCTTTAAAAAGAATGGCTAAGAAGCTCACATAATTTCTGTTTGATTTAAAAAGAAAATAACAAAGTTTTATTCAACCATACAATGGCTAAGAAGCCCGAATTCTGTTTAGGATGAAGATTATATTAATGTTCCATATGGAATAGAAAAGAGAACTGCTAAAGAATTGCTGAGTTGCAGCACCATTGTTTTGTTTATATATGATTATTAAAAGAAAACATGTTAAATATATATATATCTGTCTTTTATCATAAATTGTTTGTTTTCACAAAAAATACCGATAAATCGGTAATGTGATTAATACTGATTAATCCATAGAAACCTGTGATTAATTTGATTAAAATTTTAATCATTTCACAGCCCTAGTTAAAATATATTTTGTATAGTGTGTCTTCTATATTCAATTACATTCTGTTTCGGGCGCGGTTTTGTGTCTATACAGTTGATGAAGCCGTAAGGCAGTTCATCATATAGGTGCGTGGTGGAGGATGCGTGTGGTTGTTAGTGAGGTGAATGGAGATCGTGGTGTGTGTGGAGTCTGTGGAGTAGAATGAAACAAGGTTAGATTGTGAAATTGATGTTAAATTGATGGGGAAACTAGACAATGTGGAAACGTGATAAAGGGACATCTTGAGAGGTTTGGAAAGACGCCATGCCAATCTTGATAAAGGATTGTTAAAAGGTGTGTCTGTAATGTGCTGGGAAGGTAAATAAAATCCATCATTTCAAGTTTAACCCGCCTCCTGGAGTTGTGTGACATGGGTTATCACTCTTGGACAGGGTCTTTTTGTTGGACACTAGTTAACTGCAAGAAGAACATACAGTATCCTTCATAATAAGTTAACCGGCATATAGGTAAAATCTGTGAAGTTTTAATTAAAAATAAAGAAAAAATGAAGGCAAGTTTAATATAAATTGCAGAATGATGTTTCATAATTGACAAAGGTCGATTAGATTGTGGTAGGTTTATATTGTAATTGTACACATGTTAGTGAGACAGGCAGGTAGGGATTATTGTCATTGTCTCTGATTCTTTGTTTTGTATTCAGAGTCTGACTATTGTGAAACCACACAGAGAAATGATATTAGTGATAATATACGATTTGACACAGTCTAAAAGTTAGGTGCCATTGAAGCTGACAATAAGTAGCAGCCAATCAGACCAGATGGAGCTGCCCTACTGATTCCATTTACATAATGATAAAAACTAAATTTGAGTGCCACCCTAAAAAGATTGATATACACACACAGAGACACACACATTATAAAAAAGAAAGGAAGCCTGGACACACCACTGTCAGTTTCACTTTCTTGCAGTTGGTTGTGAATGTGTGTGTGTGTCCGTGCATGCATGAATTCCCTAGATAACCGGAGTGTTACAGTGGCCAGTGAGAATACGCTCTACTGAACCCTGTCACTGAGAGCGACATTGAGGCAAACACACAGAGAGAGAAAAACTGAGAGGACAGGGAATAGAAAAAATAAGAAAGTGAGAGAACAAGAGTAACCAATTGAAACTACAGGCAACAACTGAAAGATGGGACAGAGAGAGAAAAGAAAGCAGTGACAGTACTGTGTCTGTATGTGTTTTTTTTGGGGGGGGGGTATTTTCAACTTCTAATTTATGTAGGGACAGTGATCAGAGAACCATGTTCTGTTTTAGAGCTGTCACTTTCTGACACTTTATCTATCCACATCAATCATAAGATTGGTAGTTTGAGCCCCAACTGCTCAAGATCCTATGAAGTGTTCTTGGGCAAGACACAGAACCCCTTTTTCCACCCCTACTTGTGAACATGAGGTGTATCGGGAAGCACAATACATAGAAGCGCTGTATGAATGTTTGCGTGAATGCATGGATTTAAATCGCCATATAGTGCATTGTTTTGAGTGGTTAATGAGTACAGAAAATAGCTCTATGAATGCAGCCATTTATCATACACTCGAGAAGCTGCCAAGTACAACCAGTGTACTGCTAAACAGACCTGCTGGTCAGAGTGCTGGTCACCTGTTTATTCACATTTATATTCAACGTATTGTGTGGCTAAGTTAGACCAAATTTTACATTGCACCTAACAAGAGACTTACCTCCACAGACAGAAAGGCGTTCTTGGATTAAGTAGGTAGAATACAAGATTCTCTTTTTTGATCAAATCTTTACTTAGGGCACACCACAAACATGGTTCACATACAACAATATACCATGAGAGGAATAACATACATAAACCCAGACAACCCCCCCCCCCCCATACAATTTAAATAAAAATGTATCCACCCCACCCTCCCCAGGACCCCGTTACTGCAACATTAATCAGCGAATACAAGATTCTCCTAATAAAGTTAACGCACAGGGTCTACGTCACACCTTGAACATTAAAAAGGACCTTACATTAGCCGCGACTTATAAGCATCAACATACTTTTAAATTTTAATGAACATAATGCACAACTATATAAAAATGCTCTTAACCTTTCATCATGGGTTCCCTCAACTTTGATGATGTAGGTCATCAGGATCAGAGATTTCAGACTCAGAATCAAGACCAAGAATTGGCTCCTCATTTTCCATGCAGTATCATTATGGCCATTTTCAATTGCACATCAATCAGTCTATTTAGTATCAATCAATCAATCAATCAATCAAATTTTATTTGTATAGCCCATATTCAAAAATTACAATTCATCTCATAGGGCTTTAACAGGGTGTGACATCCTCTGTCCTTAACCCTCAGCAAGAGTAAGGAAAAACTACAAAAACTTTACTTTTAACAGGGTAAAAATATGTAGAAACCTCAGAGAGAGCCACATGTGAGGGATCCCTCTCCCAGGACGGACAGAAGTGCAATAGATGCCACGTGCAGGACAACATCATCAATAATCAAAGTCTCTAGCAGCATTGATGAGGGTAGACACTGCATCAATGCTATTGATGCAGTGCATATATGCTAGTATATATTGTTCTATTTCCAGTTTTATTTTGTTGATCTAGCTATGGTTGGTTAGCTAGAAAAGAATGTCAACTAGCTAAAAGCTAACTAATATGGTACATATTTATCTTTCTTACTAGTATGTAAAATAAAACAGATGTGCAAAAGCAGCTGTGTGAGATGTATGGCAGGTTCTGCATAATGGATACACTGTATGGGTAATTTTTTAACCGTATCATATAATATACAAAATAAATGTTAGTTCATAAAGTAAGAAAGGAAAAGTAAAAATAATGATTTTTGGTAATCAAAAACCAGATATTTAATGAATATGTGGAATATTAAATGATAAAAACATTTATTTCAAAGATATAGCAAAGAAACACTCAGCCATGCATCAAATTACATAGGAAATGTATACGGGTCACTTTTTAACCATGTTGTGCATTAAAAGGGATCAAATTGAATGCACTTTAACTTGGATATAATTTGAATGCACCAAAAAACACAAACTTTTGAAAGAGCTTAATGTAGCTGACTGAGCTACTGATTTATACTTAGACCAAAATAGCTAGTGCCTATTTACAAACAATGTTGCAGTTTGATTTAGAGAGAGAGGCAGAGGGAGAGAGAGAAAAAGATAAATCAATCTTTTTGGTGATAATTATTGATTTGACAGGGTCTAGAAGTAAGGTGCCAGTCGTACTAAGAGTACGGCTTAGTGATCACACACACACACACGTTTGTCCATCTATCTTAATGAGGAAACTCATTGGAATAATGCATTCCCTAACCCCTTTCTCTGATCTTAGCCATCAAAACTAAATGCCCAATCCAAACCCTACCCCAAATAAAGCTTACCGCTCAGACAATTCATTAGAAGTGAGTCAGAAACCGGCAAAAATGTCCTCACTTTCCCAAAATGTCTTCACACTGTATGTTTCAAATTTTTGTGTTGACAATGTGTCAAGAGGACCCATTATGTTACAATTATTGACCAGACTCCACACAATAACATAAAGGGCAGTGGCAGCATGATCAGGATCACAGGCTGAAAACATCTGGTAAAATTGGCACATATTAATAAAGTAAAATAATGAAACAAGTCACTAGTTGGAATGGGTCATTCACTTTGACTACATAATGATGTTTTACCATTTATACTTTTTCTCACACCTCACTTTCTTTCATTTGTGAGCTGCAAAAACCAAAAGATGAAAATCATGAAAGAGGTCTGCACAAAATCCACTGTGCCACGTTTCTCTAAATATAATGACAAAAAGTGACAAAAGGCCAAACATATCAACTGACATTAAAAAGTGGCTCTTTTGATAATAAAGGTTGCCGACCCCTTGCCTATTTGAAAAAAATTGGTTTGGGCCACTGCACATTTGCAACGTTATGTTAATAGAACTCAATTTGAAACTTTGCAATTCCCCCCAACAACTTTATTAAAGAACCAAATGTTAGTTCAGTTCATGTGCCCAGCACAGCCTCATAGTTTTGGTGAAGCCAAAGAGCTTGAAGACCCTCCATTATCACTTAAGACTGCCATTTGGGAATACTTTGGTTTCTAGGTAAACTGCAATGATGATGGTCAGATAGCTGGAATGGACAAAAAGCAGAAGAAAGCAATATATTGGGATGGTTATCGGGTATGGACTGGTAGCACATTGAACTCGCTCCCTCATTTATCACTCAAACATAAACTTCAGTGGTAAAAGAAAAAAAGTAATTTGTCATTAGGTAAGGATGGAAGAGGAGGTCACTGAGGTCTGTTAAACCCCTAGTAACGGTATGCTGGATGCAGCTCGTTGTGATCGCTACGAAAGGCGATCAACCCTCAGAAATGTTGTCAATCATTAACGCCATTAACATCTGGTTTGAGGACTGTGGGCGCAACTGATTATGGTTCAGGACACCGGTCAGTGACAAGACAAAAAACAAAATGACTTTCTATACACTGTGTCTCCAGGATCTACCAAAGATCACAATTAAAGCCACTCATGTTTACTCCTATTGCTAACACTATGCTGCTCACGATCCAGGTCCTTGCACCGGAAACAGTTAAGCTCACCCCGAATACCCGGAAAGTTGAGAGACGCCATCTTGTGCAACGGGCGTATTTAGCAGCCACTCATTCGCCCAGCAACCAACAGTAATGTGCATAAATTAAAATATTAACGTTGTCGTTTTTTTTATGAAAGATTGAAGTGAGACTCTGGATCGACCAGCCTGAAGAGCCCAGGCTTGCTAAATCAGTGTCCTCTTTTAAAACACTTCTGAAAACATACTTTTATCGAAACTCCTTTTCATAAATGAAAACTTTGATATCATATAAAATTTACTTGGTGTTTTAATTTCAACTGCATTTTACATTTCATATATCTTATTGTGTTTTTCTTCTATTTTAGTGCTTTATAAATAATGTTTATTATTATTACTATAATATTTCAATCATATTCACTGTAGTGTGTTCCACGTAAAGAGAGAGATAACTTGGTTGCTGCAGGGAGAGCAGGTGACATAGAGGTGAGTGAGACAAGGAACCAATGTTGATGTTTATAACCTAATAAGGACCTAATTTCAGTCTAATCCCAATATACAGAGTTGGCCTACATGTATTTGTATAAGGGCGGTCAATCGATCAAATTTTGAATCGCCATTATTCACATGATTGTCTATGTAAATCCCATTTAGATATCACTGTTGAAAGTTTGGTGCTTGTGGATCTTTCCATGCGTCTCCATTGTAACTTATCCAGCATGGTCTGAGTTTGGCGAGGGGCAAGAGTGCTCTCTGCATCAGCTGTATGCTTGGCCAGCAAGTTGTATCCAAGACTGGACGTACTCTGGTGGTGACTCATTCCACATCGACAGTAAATGCATATAACTTTGGTCTTGTAGAGAGAACCACGTGGCTTGGCTTTGAAGCTGAACTTGACATTCAAAAGACCCTTTTCCTCATCCATTTTGAGGCCTGTTTCTGCTTGCCATCTATAACTTTACCATCCATTGCTTCCTGATTTTACAAACTACGGGGCGGGCCGAGGGTCATTATCACAGAGCATTTAAAAAATATCATATATTTTTCACATATGTATGTTCTATATAATTTGATATACTTATGTAATAAAAAAAAATTTAATATGAAAAATGAATATATAAAGTTATATAAAATAGACATAAACATGTTTATATTACCAAGCACACATTAGCCTTCAATACAGTATTAAACATTGTTTTAAATAGAAAAATACATACAAATTTATCTCAAGTGCTAATAATGAGTTGGTCCCCCCCTATGTTCACTTCATGACTATGGCCTTAAACCACACCATCAGTTTCAATGATACTGTCGCTCAACTGTGAAAGAAATCAAAGCTACCATCAGAGGGAGCCTGACGCTGGGTTCACACCGGACGCGGAAGCGACGCCGAAGCGAGGCGGTAGCGCTAATATGCTTGGCGGTTCACACGGGGGGCGGTAGCGACGTCGAAGCGCCGCTGTTATCAGCCTGCAGTAAAAACGGTAGGGATGAGCGAGTACAGCATTATCTGTATCTGTATCTGTTAACCATATGAATTATCTGTATCCGTATCCGTACTCGGAGTGGGCGGGGCCTAACCCGGAAGTGGGTGTGATTTAACCCGGGAGTGTGTGTGTGTGTGTGAGTGTGTGTTTGAGTGAGTAAGAGAGAGACATAGAGAGAGAGGGGGAGTGTGTGTGTGTGTGTGTAGCTTAATTTGTAATATTTTTTATACCACAACTACCTAGAATGTGTCAGACACTCATTGCGTGAAGTAAAATAAAACTGGTTAGAGCCAACTGACGGTTTAAAAAAAAACAAAAAAAACTCCAACGACTGGCAGAGAGAGGGAGAGAGAGAGAGAGAGAGAGAGAGAGTGAGAGAGCGTAGCCAGACGCTAGAGAGTAGTCAGACACTTGCGTGTAGTAAAAAAAAAAAACTGTTTAAAAAATAAAAAAAAAATCTCCGACAGGCAGAGACGCAACGCGAGTCGCTTTCTACCAGCACCACGTCTGAACGAACCCACGTTTAACAGAACTCTACTGGTGAGGATTTTCATTCAGTCCGAGCACAGATATTGACTCGTATTACTCGTATAATACTCGTGCTCGGCAAAAGTGCTTTATCCGTACCGGATACTCCGGCTCATCTCTAAAAAACGGCATTTCATATTTTTTTTCAAGCATATACTTACTTGTTGCTCCAAAATTAACTGCAACAGCGTCCCAACATGTGTCCTTTTTAGTGTTGTCTTTATACAACATGTTCCGAGGATCATACAATTCACTGCACTTCTCCACTTCAATTATTAATTTAATGTCATCCATGTTGAAGAACTTCGCTGTTTGCTCCGTAAAAAATCGGGGGTCGGGGGTAAATTACGTATTCTCCACTCAAGCCTATGTGGAGAATACGTAGCCCCCCCTCTCTCTCTCTTTTTATCTGTATCACTGCTTGTGTGGCTGTAGTGCATGGGCAGAGGGGGACATTTAATAATGTGGTCGGTAAAAGTGGTAAAATTAAAACTCCAGGACAACAGAGGGTGAATACAAAGTATGGGATGCATATTTGATCTTTTATATCATATAAAATATGTCGTCAATATCGTTTTATAATCGTTTTTTAGTGTGTTTCCTGTCGCGATACGCTCGCGTCAAGCGGAAAAAATAGACTCAACGCCAAAACGATCGCTTCACGGCGCTAGGCCGCCGCGGCACAACGCTACGCTTCAGCCTCCGGTGTGTTCAGCGCTGCGGTTTAACATGGGAGTGGATGGGAGCCAGAGGATTGGCGCTGCGCTTACGCCTCGCTTTGGCGTCGCTTCCGCGTCCGGTGTGAACCCGGCGTGAGAGACAGATACAGTGACAGTGTGGCAAGACAAGGAAAGGCAGAGACGCAGGTACTGTTTACTGTCGTTTATTCAGTAGCAAGGAAGAACTGGCACATGTTCCCCATACGGGAGGTATATATAGCTACAGCCTCTAACATTACCCATCAACCCACTGGGTGAGAGGACACACCCATGAGTGCACGCCACACAGCCCCCCCCCCGAACACCCAGAGGGAAAAAAAATTGGACAAAAGTCAGTACCTGCCAGGGGGTTTAACGAGGCGACCATAACGGCTACGCCGACCCCCGTCCGCAAACGCAGGGGTGGAACAGGCAGAAGGGACATCATTTACAACAGGCACAGGATCAGGAGGCACAACTGGAGAAAACAACACAGGGGTCTTAGAAGGGGGGCGACCACGACGGGGAACCCGGGCCGGTAGCACCTATTCGCCGGCCAACAGATGAGCTGGCTTAAGCCTGTCTAACGAAACGCGCTCCCTGCGCCCGCCCATGTCCAGAATGAAACTTTTAGAACCCGCCTCTAACACTCTAAACGGGCCGTCATACGGGGGCTGGAGGGGAAACCGGTGAGCATCGTGACGCACGAAAACAAACCGAGTGGTCGCGAGATTCCGTTGGCACGAAAGACAGAGGAGAAAAATGATGCACGGGCACCGGTGCACAAGCGGCCCGTGACGCAGGACGCGCAACAGGAACCGGAAAGGGGGCCGAGCTCTGAGGCAGAAACTCCCCTGGGACGCGGAGCGGCTGACCGAGCACCAACTCTGCAGGTGAGGCATTGCAATGACGCCTTAAAAGACCGGTGAAAACGTTCACACAAACCGTTAGCCTGGGGGTGGTAGGCAGTGGTACGGTGAACCTGTGTGCCCAAAGACTTTGCTAGCGCCGACCAGAGATCCGAAATGAACTGCGGGCCTCTGTCAGAGGTGATATCAGACGGTGCACCAAAACGCGAGACCCAAGCTGAAAGAAAAGCGCGTGCCACGTCCGCAGATATCGTGGAAGACAGAGGAACTGCCTCTGGCCACCTAGTGGTCCGATCTACCATTGGAAGGAGATGTGTAAAACCCTGGGAAGGGGGAAGAGGCCCCACAAGGTCGATATGCACATGATCAAAACGCTTGGCCGGAATCAAAAATGGCTCGAGGGGCGCCCTAGTGTGCTGGTGAACTTTTGCGCGCTGACACGCAACACATGTGGCCGCCCACTCTTTGACCTCTTTGCGAAGGCCAGGCCACACAAACTTCGAAGACACCAACTTCACCGACGCCCGGACACCCGGATGAGAAAGAGAGTGCACCATATCAAAGACCCGACGGCGCCAAGCAACCGGCACCACCGGGCGGGGGCGGCCCGTGGAGACGTCGCAAAGGAGGGCAGGCCCACCATTTTGCACCACTGCCTCCTCCAGCTCCAGACCGGTACTCGCAGCTCTCAGTGCAAAGATACCCGGGTCCCCAGGTTGATCGGCAGCCAGTGCTGAAAAATCAACCCCAAGATGCACAGGGCACACCAGCACCCGCGACAGGCAGTCTGCCACCGGGTTCGCTTTACCCGCCACATGTTGGATGTCCGTTGTGAATTCGGAGATCGCCGCTAGATGGCGCTGCTGGCGAGCAGACCATGGCTCTGTCACCTTCGCCATAGCAAACGTCAATGGTTTGTGGTCAACATAGGCTGTGAAAGGGCGGCCTTCCAGCAGGAAACGGAAATGACGCGTAGCCAGGTACAACGCTAACAGTTCCCGGTCAAACACGCTGTATTTTCGCTCACTGTCTCGCAAACCGCGGCTAAAAATTGCAAGGGGCTGCCACGCACCCGCAACACGCTGTTCCACAACTGCACCGATAGCCACATCCGAAGCATCGGTCGTGAGGGCGATGGGCGCCCGAGACGCGGGGTGCGCCAGAAGCGCTAGCCAGGGCAGCCTTAGCCCCCTCAAAAGCCTGGATCCTCACAGCGGTCCAGTCAACCTGGTCCTTGGCTTTCTTAAGCTTCAAAGCCCCATACAATGGTTGCAGGAGTTGGGCCGCACAAGGCAAGAAACGATTGTAAAAGTTTACCATGCCCAAAAACTCCTGTAGCGACCTGACCGAGACCGGACGGGGAAAATCCTCAACTGCATGCACCTTCGAGGGCAAAGGAACCGCACCCTGCGACGAAATGCGGTGGCCCAAAAAGTCTATGACAGACAGCCCAAACTGGCACTTGGCTGTGTTGACAATGAGACCATGTCCATCCAGGCGCTGGAAAACCTGCCTAAGGTGCGACAAATGCTCATCAACCGACGGGCTGGCCACCAAGATGTCGTCCAAATAGACGAAAACAAACGCGAGGTCACGTAACACCGAGTCCATCAAGCGCTGAAACGTCTGCGCTGCACCTTTAAGGCCGGACGGCATTCGCAGGAACTCGAAAAGCCCAAACGGTGTAATGACTGCAGTCTTGGGCACGTCCTCTGCCCGCACAGGCACCTGATGATAACCTCGCACCAAAATCGATTTTAGAAAAAATTGTCATGCCCGCCAGACGAATCGAAAAATCCTGAACATGCGGAATGGGATAACGGTCATGGGCCGTAATTTTATGTAAACGGCGGAAGTCACCGCACGGCCGCCAAGACCCGTCCGCCTTGGGCACCATGTGGAGCGGCGAAGCCCTGGGGCTGTTGGACCGCCTAACGATCCCCAAACGCTCCATGGTAGCAAACTCCTCCTTCACGGTGGCTAACTTCACGGTGTCGAGGCGACGCGAACGTGCGAAAACGGGCGTACCCACAGTGGGAATGAAATGTTCCACGCCGTGTTTAGTAACCGCGGCAGAAAATGCGGGCGTTGTCAGCGAAGGAAATTCCGCCAGTAAGCGCTGGAAGACATTCTTTGACGCCGCGAAATTAGCGTGTGTTAACGGCCCGGGTCCCCCTGTCTGACACGGAAAAGACGCAAAAGACACAGCATCAATGAGCCTGCGATTAGCTACATCCACTAACAACCCATTAGTGCACAGAAAATCTGCTCCGATAATAGGAACAGTAATGGAGGCTACAACAAAGTCACACAGAAATTTGCGTCCATTGAAACACACAGTCACAGACTTGGTACCAAACGTCTCTATAGCCGAACCGTTAGCCGCTGTCAGACGCGGACCACTGCCACAGGCCGAGAGGTCCGTAGCTGCAGGAGGGAGAAGGCTCTTCTGCGAGCCGGAGTCCAACGTCGGCTGCAAGGACTCCACGGCCACACTCTGCATGGAGACGTTCCTCGAAGTCAGCAGGATCCGGTCCGCCTGCTCAGCCAATCCACGGAAGTCGCCGGCCGCCAAACAAGAAGAGTTGGCGAGGGCTGCGCGCACCTGCAGCGGGAGCTGGCGCAGAAAGATGTGCGGGAAAAGGAAACCATCACCCTCGGAGCCAAGCAACGACAGCATCTCGTCCATCAGGTCCACTGCCGAACCATCGCCCAAACCGGGAAGCGACGGTAGCTTGTCCGCTCTCTCCGCGGCTGACAAGCTGTAGCGCCGGAGGAGAAGCTGCTTGAGGGCGGCGTACTTTCCGCGCAGCGGCATGGCTCGCAGGAGCTGCATCACACGCCGGGTGGATGGCTGGTCCAAAGCCGCGACCACCAAAAAATACCTGGAGTCGTCTGCTGTTACTCCTCGCAGATGGAAAAGAGCCTTGACGTGCAGAAACCACAGCGCGGGGTCGTTCTGCCAAAACTCCGGCAGTTTAACGTGCTCCGCGGAGCTGGTCGGTCGCGGAAGCTGCGGCGCCATGATCGTTGTGGAGACACGGTCCACGGGCGCCGGGGAAGAAAATACGTCTTCCCCCGATGAGGAAGGGACACTATCCTCCTCTACCTCGAACATGTCCAAAAAACGGGGTCACCAATGTGGCAAGACAAGGAAAGGCAGAGACGCAGGTACTGTTTACTGTCGTTTATTCAGTAGCAAGGAAGAACTGGCACATGTTCCCCATACGGGAACTATAAATAGCTACAGCCTCTAACATTACCCATCAACCCACTGGGTGAGAGGACACACCCATGAGTGCATGCCACAACAGTGCTCTTCAGGACATCCTACAGTCTCACCACTGTGACTGAGGCCATTAAAAGAACAAGGAAATGAACTCTTTAAAATGTTGCATTATCCTGCTATGCATAAACACCACCATTTCTTAATTTGAAACATTTTATTGCTGCTACTATATTAATTATATTAACTTAAAATATTACATTATATCCGTCATGTCAGCAAGGCCCCAAAGACAACCGAATCCATGTTAGCCACAGGGAGAGCAGACCCAGAGGAATCCACAGAATCTCCTCCTGTCATGGCTAAACTGTTTGGTTGAGGAGGGAAACACTGAAGTTTTCTTTACAGCTGGTGAAAGAAGAGGTTTATCATACTCGATGCCTCCATGAATTCTAAACACCAAGCATGGTGCCAATGAACCCAAATATCCTCATGTAGCGATGTTAGCGAAGCATTACCTGGCTGCATTTGCATCATTTTGACAGCAAAGCCAAACGTTTCTCGGGTCATGTGCATTTTTAGTTTTTATAGGGGCCATCAGAGGAGTTCCGGCTGCTTCAAGCATTTCTGCATTGTCTTCGGTCTTCATGTAGATGCCATCTTGAAAACCTTTATAACAAACATTTTCCAAAGACAAGACAGATCAAAGAACAGTTTATAAAAAACTGAAGCATAATGGAAATCATACAAAAAGTAATACCCAACACTACTCAGTTTATGCATATCTGTCCAGGGTGCCATCTTGGACAATATCAATATACACACACAACTGCTGTTAGCAGAATCCCCCCAAGTGGTAAAATCCTTACTGTAAATGGAACCCTACATTTCTAGTATCACTTCTAAAGATGGTGTAGGATTAGCAACAGGTGTCAGTATGCTGTTGAATATTCATGCATCTATAATACAATACATTGCAACATATCATTCTTGGATGTGATGACTGTTGCAGTCTTATCCTTTGATCTTAATGTGTTTAACTGCAGAGTTTATAACTGAATGATACCAACTGGCACTTTGAGAGTGTGTGGCAGAAAGATACGGGTAATACACAATAATGCACTGGTCACCCGCCTCCCTTTGGACTCTCCTGGTGTCCAGGGAGGAAAGAGCAGGGGGCACTGGGACATGTTGAGGGCTGAGCTGGGCCGTCTTTGCTCCCTACCTAAGTTGCAGCCCCAGGCAATTGTAGAAATCCAGGAGAGTTGTCCTGGCTCGTCCACAGAGCATTACGAGCCATCTGCAGCCCCTTAGGACACACTGTCTTTAAAACTGCTCTTTTGCTTATAGAGACTTACACAAGCCTTGAGAATATCATTCTATTTCATGAAAGCGCATTTTGTCGATTGTTTAATTGTGGTTAAATTTGTTGTTCAAATTGTTATTAATAGTGGCATATAAATACATATAAGCATAATCAATACATTTTTGAGAATGTTGAAGTGTGACAATCTATGGAATATATATGTATGAATGCTCACTCATTAATCTTTGTATCACATCAGTCTATCAGGGTTTTCTCTTTGTATGTCACTGTTTCTCTTAACTTTGTGTGATTAAATATAACTTGCTGTTCAAGTTCCATCTCAGTATTTTCAAAATGATCGAAAACCTTTGTCAAAATTGTTTTTTACAACTATTTCTATTAAAAAAACGATTGGATTGGAGTTGAAAGGAAGCTTAACAGCCAGCCACCTCTTATTAGTGAACTCAACCTCTTTTCAACATAGTTATTGTAGTAGGCAAGCCACAGACTGAGTTACATACCATGAATCGGAAACGTAAGTGCTTTCTGCAGAACTCTTTCTCTTTCAAGGCCAGAGATCGGCAACCATTTGCCATGGAAGGCAGAGTGTCGGTAGCTTTTCATTCCATCCAAACACTACATCAGAGACCTTTTGGAGAAAGGTCCTGTGTGTGCAGCTGTGCCTGTGTGTTGGAGAAAGTGTCTAAAGCATTATCGCAGTAGTGGGTGTAACAGACTTAGAGCCTGTTAACAGATATTTCTGTAGAGCTCAGCTCAGCAGTAATTATTTACCATTTTAATTACCTATCTTTCTGCATTTTTTTTATTCAGGAATGTTTACAAAAATCCATAATATCCAGAGATATAACAATAAAAACACATTTTTCAACTTCATTAACCATTTAAATAATACTGAGTTCAGTCAGTGCAGTATTAAATTAACAAACCATCAATCCTTTGACTGAGCTAGAGATTTTATTTGGTTCTCATATACTCAAGAAATGATCAGTAATGCCGAATTTCTCACATCATTTAACCTGATACAAAGCTGATTGGTAGGAAAAACTCAATTCAGTAAGATTGCACAAGCTTAAGACTTTCAAAGTCTAACCTTTCAAAGTATTTACAATGCTCAACAATGCAAAAAACTAACACAAATTACAAATAATTCAAAAATTATCATAGTGCCTTCTAAATATCTCAATGTCCAGGGGACACACAAGTTAATTTGGTCTTCAATACAGCAGGTCTAGCCCACTGTATGATAGCTAAAGCAATCAATCATAAAATTATTATATAAGACATATTTTCTAACTTAGAGCTTGATATAGCAGTTAGCTTGCTAGAATAATTAACACTGAAAACAAGATTGACTTTACTTTGATGAAAAACTCATCTATGGTTTTTGGTGGAAGATTAGTAAATGTCCATTTTGATCGAATTTTAGGCAGACTAATTGGCACTGCCATTTTGAAATCTACTGCAATTTTATTCAGTTGACAGTTGATTAAACTATGACTTCCAGATTGACCTTCTTGGGTAAGAATTGGTGTGAACCAGTATGAGAAGATTGATTGTGTTTTTCAACAGGTATTTATGGATTCATTAGCAGAAACTTGAGGCAACTCTCACTCTTTTCAGTCATGCTTATAAACATCCCAGCATTGCATCTTTATTAGACACAGTGCCTTCGAGGAATTCATGTGTTGCTCTGCTCAATGACATCACCGTTATACATCTACTCTAAAAAAAAAAAACGAGTTGAAACTGTTCCATTCATCTATGACATACAATTTCCAATAAAGCTCAGGCTTTTATGATAATTATTTCAACACAAAAAGTATGTATGTAAAGTTCTGTAAATACAAGTATATCCTCCCCACACACACTCACATTCTTGCTCTTTTATCTTTTAGAGGACACTTATTTGCATTTGCATTATGCATTCGATGGTCCCTTACTCTTACCACCTTAAATAATCACAACGTTATGTGCAACCTCAACCCTTACCCAAACCTAACAAAACCTAGTTTTGAACCCGAAAACCTTCTGAAGGTGTGTCAGGAAGTGAAGAGCAGACAAAATGGTCAACCTTTCCGAACATGTCCTCATTCCGTAGGGTCTTAAATTCAAACCGGTCCTCAAAAAGAAAGAAGTCCAAATACACACACACAGAGACACAAAGTCACACTCACAGCTTGATGAGCGCATGATGTGTCAGACTTGCCAGTGACCCAGAAGATTGAGTTAAAGCACTCTGACAGAGCGTGTGTATATATGGGTCTATGTATGTATGTGCGTGTTGGTGTGCATGTGTGTACTGGTGTGTTTGACAGTGAAAATAAGAGCTCACCCTTCTCTCTGTCCTCTCAAACACATACACACATACATACAGACGTGACATCTGGAGTGTTTCTGCCTGACTGCTATTGTTTCTCTCTCTCTCTCTCTCTCTCTCTCTCTCTCTCTCTCTCTCTCTCTCTCTCTCTCTCTCTCTCTCTCGTGCGAGTTGAGAGCGGTGGCGGTAAATGAGCGGTTTTTGCGATTTTGATATCTTTATTGATAATTCTGATTATAGTTATATAGTGTATTGTTGGTTATAGTGTAGGTGGTGTGTGTGTGTGTGTGAGTGTTTGCAGTCGGCCGCGGGCCGGCGTGCTTAACGCCATGGACCTCGCCAGGTTAACCCGGAAGCACGGTATTAAGATCGCTACGGCTTTCCCTCCTCCGTGGGGAGGGTGGTCGGCAACAGCAGCGTGAAGTCCGCTGCGAGGATGAACAACGCGGTTGTAATTTTTCTGGACAGCGTAGAGAAGGTGAACACGGTGGTTGCGAATGGGATTGAAGTGAACGATACGTTCGTGTCTGTTCTGCCCCTCGCCACACCGGCGGTAAAAGTGACTCTGTCTAACGTCCCTCCGTTCATTAGAGACGAGACGTTGTTGAGAGAACTAGCGAGACACGGTAAGATCGTTTCTCAGGTTAAGAAAGTGTCCTCAGGATGCAAGTCCCCGCTGTTAAAACACGTGGTGTCCCACAGAAGACATCTGTTTATGATACTTAACAATAGGACTGAAGATCTGAACCTGGTGTTCAAGATCAGAGTGGAGGAGTTTGAGGTGGTAGAGGTGGTCCAACAGGCAGAGCAGGTGAGTGAGGAAAGACAGGAGGAGACAGGCCAAGTAGGTGATATTGACATGGAGAGAGACAAGGAGGCGCTTAAGGTTCCTCGTCTTAAAAGAAAAACCAGGAGCGACAGTGGAACCTCCAAAGCCAAGAAAGGGACAGTGAAGAAAGGAGGGAGAGGAGCAGCAGAGTCTGAGTCTAACATGGAGACCGACTCTGCTGACAGAGTTCAAGACAGGAAGCCAGAAGAGCTCAAGAAGCTACATTGCGGGGAAGATGAAAGTGTTTCTCCAAAAAACAAAGAATATGAAGGGTTTGAAATTAGAGGATTATTTCTCTGATACAGAGCAGTTTTCAAACTCTGCCCGGCTGCACATGAGCAGCAAAGGCAGAGGAGGTTTCACTGACCAGGAGATATACAGACTCAAGAAAATTGTTCAGAGAGTTAGACAACAGAAAAACAATGATGATGATAATGATGAATAAAGTACATCCTGATTACAAATCAGTCCTGTTTTTTTGTGGGTTTTTTATATTTTTCAATATGAGTCTATTAAAAATCAGTTCTTTGAACGTAAACGGAGCCAGAGACGCTGTGAAGAGGTCTCTGATTTTCCAGCAAATAAAATTGAAAGGGACTGAAGTGCCACCTAAGCACAACCAGTGGGGGGATGGGCATCATCTTCTCCAGGAGCTTCGCACCGGAGTCTTTAGAAGTGGAGGAGGTGGTGGAGGGCAGACTACTGGTGGTGAGGGCAAAGGTCGAGGAGTTTTATTTTGTTTTTATAAATGTGTATGCTCCGGTCTCAAGACCTGACAGTCAGTTTTTTAAAGGTTTTAGACACTGCGTTAAGCAGAGTTAAACTTGATGATTTTTTATTTCTAGGAGGTGATTTTACTTGTACAGAAGATGATGTTTTAGACAGGAACCACCTGGAGCCCCACAGAGCTTCACAGAGTGCACTGAGGCAGCTGCTGCAGGCCCACGATCTGTGTGATGTGTGGAGAAGGATGAATGACAGTAAGAGACAGTACACCTGGACTCATTGCAGAGGGAATCTCATTTCCATGGCGAGGTTGGACCGGTTTTATTGTTTTAAACATAATTTAGCATCTTCAGAAAGTGCAGTATACTCCCAGTTGGTTTTACATATCACGCGCTGGTTGTGTGCAAAGTTTTTATTTCTAAGCTAAAGTCTAGAAGCGCCAACTGGCATTTTAACACGTCTCTTTTATGTGATGCTCATTTTAAGGATGTTTTTAAGTTTTTTTGGAGCGGTTTTAAAGAAAGAAAGAATGATCTTATTTCTTTAAAGCTGTGGTGGGACTGTGGTAAGGTTGAGATAAAGCAGCACTGTCAACAGTATACCCTCAATGTTACAAGAGACATAACCAGATCTATGGAAGATCTAGAGTCGGAAATTGTGGTGGTGCTGAATTTAATGGATTCCACTGGAAATAGAGATCATATTAAAGATCTCAAGTCTAAAAAATCTGCTCTTACAGACCTACTGGGCACGAAGGCCCAGGGGGTGCTGGTCAGGTCACGGTTCCAGACGGCAGAGCTTATGGATGCACCGACTAAGTTCTCTTTGGACTGGAAAAGAAGAACGGACAAAGCAGAATAATCCACACTCTGCGATCTCCTGAAGGAGAAGAACTCAGCGACAGCAAAGACATCCGGAAGAGAGCCGTGAGTTTTTATAAGGACCTGTACAAGACTGAATACACTGAGAACAATGGCCAGTTTGACTCCTTCTGTGGAGAGTTGCCCAAGGTCCTTCAAGACGTGAACGCTGGGTTGGACAGCCCCCTGTCGATGCAGGAAATCTACACGGCCCTGCAGAGCATGGCGGGGGGGAAGGCCCCGGGCATCGACGGCATTCCAGTCAAGTTTTTTAAGGAGTTCTGGAGCGAGATGGGGGAAGATCTTTTAACTGTTTTTAACGAGAGTTTTAGAGACTTGGTGCTGCCGATAAGCTGCAGGAGGGCAGTGATAACTCTCCTGCCAAAGAAAGGAGACCTTCAGGAGATCAAGAACTGGCGTCCGGTGTCGCTGTTATGTACTGACTATAAGATCCTGTCCAAAGCGCTGGCAAACCGTCTGAGGGAGGTGATGTGAGAAGTTATTCATCGGGACCAGACTTACTGTGTGCCTGGTAGGTCTATCCTGGACAATGTGTCCTTGATTCGTGATATTGTGGACTTCTCTAGTTCATTAGGCATAAAAACTGGTCTGATTTTTCTGGACCAGGAAAAGGCTTTTGACCGGGTTGAGCACCTTTACCTCTGGAAGATTCTTGAGAGGTTTGGCCTCAGCCCAGGTCTCATAGCAATGGTCTGTATCAGGACATTGAGAGTGTACTCAAGATTAATGGAGGCCTGAGTGCACCTTTTAAAGTGCACAGGGGGGTGAGACAGGGGGGTGAGACAGGGCTGCTCGCGCTCAGGGATGTTATACGCACTTTCTATTGAACCAATGCTAAGTAAGATGAGCTAATATTAGAGGGTTGATTTGAAATGATTTTAAGGAAAGCCACATTTTATCAGCATATGCAGACAACATCATCGTCTTTGTAAATAATCAGGAGGACATTCAAGCGAGCTTGGAAAAATTGTCAGTGATTTTAAAAACATGTCAGCTGCTAGAGTGAACTGGGGGAAAAGCGAAGCGCTGGCAGTTGGCAGGTGGGAAGGGAGTCTACCCAGTCTGCCGGGGGGGTCGATTTGGAGGAGAGACGGTCTCAAATACCTGGGGGTTTATGTCGGCAATGAGTCCATGGTCCAGAAGAACTGGGAGGGTGTGGCTGAGAAAATGAAAGGGAGGCTCAACAAATGGAAATGGCTGAAACCACAGCTATCATACAGAGGCAGAACATTAATTATAAATAACCTGGTGGCATCGGCTTGCAAGCCTGGAACCACCGAAAGGTTTAGTACAGAAACTACAAGCCATTTAACAGATTTCTTTTGGGATAGGTTACACTGGGTGCCCCAGTGTGTATTGTTTTTACCAAAGGATGAGGGGGGCAAGGGCTGGTGCACATTCAAAGTAGGATATCCACTTTAAGATTACAGTTTTTACAGAAGTGTCTCGTAGGTCCACAGGATGTTGTTTGGAGACGAGTGGCAAGCAGCATCCTGAGGGGGGCAACTGGGCTGGTTTTAGACATGCCACTGTTCTTAATGGATTTTAAGCTTTTTAAACTGCATGGATTATCTCCTTTTTACCAGTCACTTTTTAAGACATGGAACCTTGTTAAGTGGAATAGGCTGGAACCTACAAACTCTCTGCACTGGCTTTTAGAGGAGCCGCTTATCAATGGAGCCAGGCTGGTTGTCCAGAGCAGCTCCAGACCAAGGCTCACCAGCATGCTGAGCACAGCCGGAGCAGTAACCCTGAGAACGATTGTCGATGCAGCAGGTCCTGGACTAACAGACATCCCGGCGGTGGCGGGCCTCATCGGGCAGAAGTCCAGGCGACAGGCTGAACACATTTTAAAAGAATGGATTGAAAGACTCACGGACGAGGAGGTGAACATGCTGAGGGAATACTCTGATGAAACAGAAACCCCAGACGACAGCGACCCCTTTCCGGAGTTAGGTTTTAATCCAAATCTGGATGGGCTCTCAGGACCTTTTTTATATAAAACAGAATGGAAACATGTGGACCTGTACACAGCAAAAGGAAGAGCCATGTATGAATGTTGTGTTTTAACCCTGAATAAAAACAAGCTGGACGTGAGGCCTGGATCTGGACAGCCATGTCAAACCGGTGTGGAGGGTTTTATACAAACCGCCTTTGATAAAGAGGACTGGAGACCTGCAGTGGAGGATTTTACACAGAGCCATTGCGGTTAACAGTTTTATATCCATCATCAACCCAACAGTCAAATGCAATTGCCCGTTTTGTGGAGTAGAAGAGCCAGTGTTCCATGCTTTTTATGAATGTGAAAGACTGTTTCCTTTCTAATACACTGCGGATGGTTTTTAAACAATTTGGGGAGACGTGGCGTAAGAGTGCCTTCATTTTAGGAGTAGGATACAGGAAATCAAATGAGTGTAAATGGAAACTTTTAAATTGGATTGTAGGGGAAGCTAAAATGTCCATTTACAGCAACAGGAAGAACAGAGTTGAGGACAGGGCAGGACAAGAAGCTCTCCCTGTTTTTTATCTCGTTGCTTAAAGCGAGAGTCTAGGTTGATTTTAGTTTTTTTAAAGAAACGAGGGACATGAATGGTTTCATCAAACAGTGGTGTTTTAATGATATAGTATGTTCTGTGGTTGATGATGTTTTAAAATGTAATATTACTTTCTAGGTAGGTTTTAGCATTGTTCTGAAATGTACTGTACATATTCCTTTGAAATATTGACAGTTAGGGTTAGGGTTAATTTTGAGAATAAAGGTTTCAAAAATCAAAAAAAAAAAAAAATCTCTCTCTCTCTCTCTCTCTCTCTCGCGTTTTTTTAAATAAAAGCCCTGTGTATTCAGCCACTGATGTGTGTACCAATCATTCATAATTGTGTGCCCTAGAAAGTGATCTCTTTAATTTATGGATGTGTGTCTGCCATTAGCTTAAGGACCATGTGCGATTCGACTGTATTTGTGTCACCTTCAATTACATTCTTAGACCACTGAGCCGGCATGAGACATACCATCTAACAGTGCAATCACATCTGACCAATAAAATATAGTTCAAAACCAATCTTACTATTACAGTTTTTCTTAAAAAACATTAAGTTCTGTTACCATGGCTTGTTATCAGTAATGTAAAATATTGCAACACATCAGTTGTATTTTATTAAATTTGATTAGATTTGGACAATGTCGATGTGACAGTTTAGACCACTGTCCCTGTTTTGCTGCCTGTCGGCGGCGCGCATTGATGGATGGTGTGAGCGGCAAGGCCCTCAAGCATACATTCTCTTTGTTCAAACACTCACAAACAATCTTACCCGCTCACCACGGCTCTGTACTGCAGACTAAAAGAGTCAGGGTGGGGCTGAGGGCTTTAAATATGGTGTCAGGAAATACCTGCTGCAACTGATTGGACTGATTGGCCATGTTTGGGCCAAACCATTTTCCCTTGTGTCAAAGGGGGACACTGGACCTTGACATTGGATATTAATGAGTGACAATTTTAAATGTACTAGTGAAAATCACTAATCTGCTAAATGAAAGTAGCATTAACATGCATGCTGTATTTTTTGATGTGTATTCATGGTTGGTTGGCAAAATGCTCAGTATTATAATCCCCCTGTTGATTGGGCCTGTCTAGTGGGAGGGGCCATGGGGTATATAAGGGGTGAGCTGCTGTCCTTCTGACAGTCTGCTGCATGCTGTTGCCGGAGGAGGTTGTCGGTGTTGTGCAGGGTGCTCAGCTCTCCACGGAATATCTACTGAGATGTTTGGGTTTTGGCCTCCTATGTATGTTGTGCACTTATTTTGACACTTTGGGAGAATAAATGTTGTTATAAACCTATTTGCAACTGTGTGCCTTGCCATCTTTGGGTTTGAAAGTCCAGTCTTTTTAAGGTTACATTACCTTCACCCGAGGCGGGGTGTGACAATTGGTGGCAGTGGTGGGATGGCAGGCCGCAGAGGTTTTAACAAGCCTGGCAGAGGCAGAGCGAGAAGTGGGTTACGATCCCAAGTGTCAGTGCTAGCAACTACAGAGGAGGCTGAAGAGGTGGCCAAACCGAGGGCCATGGCTATGGAGCTGGAAGGGGCGGCGGCCATGGCTGAGGATCGTGAAGGAGTTGGATGGAACACCGAGGAGTCTGATGAAGATGGTCAAGGATATGAGAACTTGGGGGCTAGGCCTAAGCGGGACAAAGAGGGGTCTAGAAAGGCTAGGTGGTCTGCTGAGCCACCGAGGCCTACAACAATGCCAGGTGAACCTACACTGGTTGACATGTTCAAAGACTTTTTGATTGGCCAGCAACGTAGGGAGGGTGTATTGGTCCGTGAAATTCAGCAGTTAAAAACTGCCATTACAGTGCCCAACATAACCGCCTCACCTGTTAGCCAAAATGCTTACCCTCCTCTTAACCTACCTTCTGATGGTAGTCTTCGTGTGCAGATGCCTACAGACACACAGACACCCACACACACAGCCACTCCCAGATCTCAAGCTTCAACACCAAATCCCCCTCCGTCTCCGTCCAGAGATTCTTCCAACACACCGCTGCGTCCAGGTCCAAAGATGCTTCCTTTCCAAGAGGGAGAGGACATTGAGAACTTTCTTGTGCGCTTTGAGCGGATCGCTCGCACCTGGGGCTGGCCTCCGTCTGAATGGGCTTGTCGGCTCATTCCCCTCTTGACGGGTAGAGCCCTGGATGCCTACTCCGCGATGGAGGAAGACGACTCCAACGTCTACGCTAGCCTTAAAGAAGCACTCCTTGCAAAATTCGACATCTCTCCTGAGACGTACAGACTTCAGTTCCGGTCAACCTACATACCTCCTGGTGAATCTCCCAAGGAGACTTATAGCAGACTCAAAGGACTTTACAGAAGATGGATCAAGCCAGAGCAGCGGTCCAAAGAGGACATCGCCGAGCTTCTCATTCTTGAGCAAATGCTTCGCATGCTTCCCGACGAAATGAAGACCTGGGTCAAGGAACATGAGCCAGAAGATGGACTTACTGCGGCTAAGCTTGCAGGCCAGTACTTGAATGCTCGCAAAGGTCTCAGAATGCCAAGGCAACGGAATAGCCGAGTAGCAGCCCAAGGGGCAGCTGACGTGTCTCACAAAGGAGGTGAGCACAGAGCCATTGGTCCCGTGAGTGTTCAAGGCACCTTTGGGGGAAAAAAAGGATTCTGGAGACCGGGTCCAGTGAAGGATCTCATCTGCTACCACTGTCAACAGCCAGGGCATTGGGCCTCAGTCTGTCCTCTGAAAGGGCCCAAACTGTCCAGCTTCTGTTATGGGCCACATCCATCTCTCCCAGCTTCAGTTGTGGCACCGTTCCTAGCACCAGATCCTGAACCTGAGCTTGAACCTGACACTGAGCCTATTATGATCCCAGCTTGTGTTAACGGTCGTCAAGTGCAAGCACTACTTGACACAGGTAGCTCTATGACACTGCTTAACCATTCCTTTGTCTTGCTTGGCAATCTTGACTATCGGCATGCCACCGCCATACAGTGTGTCCATGGTGATCAAAGAAGATATCCAGTGACTGATGTGACTGTCGTCATTGAAGACCAGGCTTTCTTGCTTCGTGTGGGGGTTCTTGAAAACATGCCCCATGACATGATCTTGGGCAGGGACTTACCCATTCTCCCTGACCTTGTGCATCAGGCACGCCAGAAGCGGGTGAAGTCCAATTCAACCCCAGCCATTCAAGAGGCTTATCCAGTACTTACCCGTTCCCAGACAGCCAAGACAGGGCTGGAGCCTCTTCCTGACTTGGACCCTTCTTTATGCCAGGCTGGACAAAAGGGACCCCGGAAAAGCAAACGCCAGCGCCGCCTGGAGAAGATCCAAGGTACTCCACTGTTAGGCAATCTATCTAACTTGAAACCTGATGAAGAGTGGCAGGTACCTGAAGACATCAGAGAGCTACAAAGAGCCGATCCCTCACTGGTACCCCAACTGGCGAAGATGAAAGATGCTAACATCACCTTGCAGCCAGACCAGAGTGAGAAGTACCTCCTGGAGGATGGAGTCCTGTATACAGCAGGTCAGCCAGAGAATCGCTTGGTTGTTCCAACTTGTATTCGGCCTCTTGTACTCCATCTGGCTCATTCCATACCCTGGGCTGGTCATCTTGGGCAAGAAAAGACTCTGGCTCGAGTCAAAGCTCGCTTCTTTTGGCCTTTAATGGTCAAAGATGTCATTGAGTACTGTCAAACTTGTCCGCAGTGCCAGAAGACTTCTCCGAGACGACCTGAGAGAGCTCCACTACTACCTCTTCCTCTCATTGATGTTCCTTTCCGGAGGATTGCAATAGATATCGTCGGACCACTGGAAAAGAGCAGTGCAGGCCATGAATATATCCTTGTCCTCTGTGACTACGCAACCAGGTTTCCAGAGGCCTTCCCACTGAGGAGTATCAAGACACCTAAAATCATTAGTTCACTTGTCCAGTTCTTCTCACGAGTTGGAATTCCAGATGAGATAATTACGGACCAAGGCACAAACTTCACTTCCAAGCTTATGAAGCAGCTTCACAAACAACTTGGCATTACTGGCATTCGCACAACCCCCTATCATCCACAAACTGATGGTTTGGTGGAAAGATTTAACCAAACACTGAAGTCCATGCTACGCAAATTTGTAGGCGACACCGGTCGAGACTGGGATAAATGGCTTCCCTTTGTGCTCTTTGCTTATCGAGAGGTACCTCAAGCCTCTACCGGATTTTCGCCCTTCGAACTAATGTATGGGTTCCCTATTCAAGGTCCTTTGGATCTCTTGAAGAAATCCTGGGAGTCCAAACCACCCGCGCCACAGGGTGTGCTTTCTTATGTGCTGCAGATGCGAGACAGACTAGAACAATACCGAGCTGAGGCGAAACTGAATCTTGGAAAGGCCCAGCTGAAGCAGAAGACCTGGTATGACCAAAAAGCACGACACAGGGTGCTACGGCCAGGTCAAAAGGTCATCCTCTTGCTTCCAACCTCCAGCCATAAGTTGCTAGCCCAATGGCAAGGTCCTTACTCCGTTGCCAGACAAGTTGGACCTGTCACTTATGAGATCTCTCATCCGGACAAAGGATAGGCATCCCAGGTATACCACATCAACCTTCTAAAGGAATGGAAGGAGAGGAAAGGATCTGTGGAAGGAACTGACGTCCAGGACAGTCCAGAACTTGTGGAAAAGGGGATGCTGGCACGGGAAGTGGGAATGGAGGATGCCGAAGAGGATACAGATCTAGCCATGCTTACTACATCACAGCAACCTGACGTGAGTCACTTGCCTGCACAACCAGCCCTTGAACTCTTGCAGGTGTGTGAGGAGTTCCCAGACCTTTTCAGTGGAAAGCCCGGGAAAACTCCATTAATCGAGCATGTCATTCGGTTAAAGAACCCTACCCCTATCCGTCAACGCCCATACAGGGTGCCTGAGCGAACGACGGAACCCCTCAACAATGAGATACAAACCATGCTGGATCTAGGAGTGATCGAACCCTCAGACAGTGAGTGGTGTAATCCCATTGTTCTTGTTCCAAAGAAAGACAACACTATACGACTCTGTAATGACCTACGAAAAGTGAATGCGGTTTCTAAATTCGATGCTTATCCTATGCCACGAATTGATGAACTCCTTGAGAAACTTGGCAAAGCTGTGTTCATTACCACCCTTGACCTGTGTAAAGGATATTGGCAAGTGCCTTTGGAGAAGGAATCAAGGGAGTACACTGCCTTCCGTGGCCCAGAGGGTCTCTATCATTACACAGTCATGCCGTTCGGACTCCATGGAGCCCCTGCCACTTTTCAGCGGCTTATGGATCGAGTTCTGCAGGGATGTGCCCAGTTTTCTGCGGCGTATCTTGATGACGTGGTGGTCTTTAGTACTTCCTGGGAAGACCATCTTATTCACCTGCATCAGATCCTGTTCCGGATCCATTCCGCTGGCCTCACACTTAACACCCAGAAATGTGAGTGGGCCAAAACGGAGGTTTGCTATCTGGGCTACCATCTCGGCAATGGCCAAATACGTCCTCAGGTGGACAAGGTGAAGGCAATCCGAGACAGTCCTAGACCACGGACAAAGAAGCAAGTCCGGTCATTCTTGGGGCTTTCTGGGTGGTACAGGAGATTTGTGCCACATTTCTCTACCATCACGGCTCCTCTTATAGATCTGACTACCAAAGCAGCCCCTAATCCAGTGAAATGGTCAGAAAGATGTGAAACTGCCTTCTCCAATGTCAAAGCCATCATGTGCTCTTCCCGGGTCTTGCAAAGTCCTGACTTTAACCAAAGATTCCTTGTTCAAGTCGATGCTTCTGGTGTGGGTCTTGGAGCCGTCCTAGCACAAGGAAAGGAGGGTGAGGAATGCCCTATTCTCTATTTGAGCCGTAAACTGCATCCCAGAGAAACTAGGTACTCTGCCATTGAAAAGGAATGTCTTGCAATCAAGTGGGCATTGGACAGCCTTCGGTATTATCTTCTTGGAAGGACCTTTGATTTGGAAACGGACCACCGGGCATTGAGCTGGATCAACTCCATGAGGGATAAGAACTCCCGTGTCACCAGATGGTACTTGGCATTACAGCCATATTGCTTCAATATTACTCACAGAGCTGGAAAAACGAACTTGCTTGCCGATTACCTGTCCCGCCTGCCTGAACTTGCAGTTCCTGGAGAGGAGGGAGGTGATGTGACAGTTTAGACCACTGTCCCTGTTTGGCTGCCTGTCGGCGGCGCGCATTGATGGATGGTGTGAGCGGCAAGGCCCTCAAGCATACATTCTCTTTGTTCAAACACTCACAAACAATCTTACCCGCTCACCACGGCTCTGTACTGCAGACTAAAAGAGTCAGGGTGGGGCTGAGGGCTTTAAATATGGTGTCAGGAAATACCTGCTGCAACTGATTGGACTGATTGGCCATGTTTGGGCCAAACCATTTTCCCTTGTGTCAAAGGGGGACACTGGACCTTAACATTGGACATTAATGAGTGACAATTTTAAATGTACTAGTGAAAATCACTAATCTGCTAAATGAAAGTAACATTAACATGCATGCTGTATTTTTTGATGAGTGTATTCATGGTTGGTTGGCAAAATGCTCAGTATTATAATCCCCCTGTTGATTGGGCCTGTCTAGTGGGAGGGGCCATGGGGTATATAAGGGGTGAGCTGCTGTCCTTCTGACAGTCTGCTGCATGCTGTTGCCGGAGGAGGTTGTCGGTGTTGTGCAGGGTGCTCAGCTCTCCACGGAATATCTACTGAGATGTTTGGGTTTTGGCCTCCTATGTATGTTGTGCACTTATTTTGACACTTTGGGAGAATAAATGTTGTTATAAACCTATTTGCAACTGTGTGCCTTGCCATCTTTGGGTTTGAAAGTCCAGTCTTTTTAAGGTTACATTACCTTCACCCGAGGCGGGGTGTGACAGTCTTTCAACCACATATCACATTCACCTTACTATTATATATGTATTCTGTATGTAATGATTCTCCGCCCACCATCCCCCCTTACATAGACTGTTGACTAGCTTGCTGCTCACATACAAATGTTTATGTTCTAGTGTAAGTGTTTTTAACAACAAAACAAAAAAGACAATTTTAACAGGGGGAATTAAAACATACACTAGAAACCTCAGAAAGAGCCACATGCGAGGGATCCCTCTCCCAGGACGGACAGAAGTGCGATAGATGCCACATGTAACTGAGAAAATCAGTTATGTATTTGTGGGGCACACAGTACAGTGGTGTATCTACAGTAGGGTGTGAAGCATCATGTAAAGTGCTGTGAAAAAGTATTTGCCTCCTTCCTGTTTCATAAATGTTTAGCATATTTGTCGCATTTAAATGTTTCAGATCATCAAACAAATCTTTATATTAAACAAAGATAACCCAAGTAAATACAAAATGCAGTATTAAATGCAGATTTCATTTATTAAGGTAAAAAAACTATCAAAACCTACCTGGCCCTATGTGAAAAAGTAATTGCCCCCCCCTTGATAAATATTGAATGTACTTTGATTAGCCACATTTTTGGGAAAACTGAGTTAAATTTCACTTGCCAGAACCGGGCCTGATTACTGCCAGACCTGTTGAATCAAGAAATCACTTACATAGTACCTGTCTGACATAGTAACTGTCGCGATCTAAAGAAATTCAAAAACATATGTATAAGTCTGGAAGGGGTTACAAAGCCATTTGTAACCCCTAGCCTAAGACTTTTGGACCAGAGCGGACAATGGTGAAAGCTATTATCCACAAATGGAGAAGACTTTTGGGGCTGCTTTGCAGCTTCAGGACCTGGACGACATGCCATAATTGATGGAACCATGAATTCTGCTCTCTACCAGAAAATCCTGAAGGAGAATGTCCAGCCATCAGTTTGTGACCACAAGCTCACTTGGGTTATGCAGCAGGACAATGATCCGAAACACACCAGCATGTGGCCTAGTCAAAGTCCAGATTGAGATGCAGTGGCATGACCTTAAAAAAGCCGCCAAGGGTTGCACAACCAATTATTAGGTTTAGGGGGCAATTACTTTTTCACAGAGTGCTAAATAGGTTTGGATCGATTTTTTCCCTTAATAAATGAAAACATAATTTCAAAACTGCAGTTTGTATTTACTCGGGTTATCTTTGTCTAATATTAAATGTGTTTGATGATCTGAATCATTTAAGTGTGACAAATATGCAAAACTAAACATTCTATTTATTTCATATAGTATGCACAAAATGTATGTTATTCACAAATCCTTAGATGAATAATGAATAAGAGATAATAGGGTGAAAAGGATGTTTCCTCTTACAATAGCCTTGAGGACTGTTCGTTTTAAGATGATATAAATCACTCAAACAAGTAAAAACGTTTTTAAAACTTAGAAGTAGTTCACCAGTAGAATTATTAAGTATTGTTAGACTGCATATATGTTTAATAATTTATTCTTTTTTTGTTTTTACAGATTTATCAGAGAAAAGTTGGAGGGCTGCTACCCAATGAGATTAAACCGAGCCAGTGTTCTCGAAATCCAGTGGAATTCACAGAAAGACACAAGAATGGAGGTATGTATGTGCAAACACAAACATGGCTCAGAAGTTTGAGCAGGTTGTCCACTTATCAGAGGGTTGGTGGTTCAACCCCCAGCTCTTCCATGCCAAAGTTTATTTGGGCAAGACACTGAACACCAATGATGTATGATAGGGCACTTACCTATCAACCTTATTCCTGTTACCTTCCCCTGCTACACTGGAAACAATTCAGTTATCCATTTGTATCTCAGACCACAAGCAATAGACTTCCATGCTATTTGCTTAGGTCAATCGCAAAAACAAATAATTAGATCACAATAAACCTTATTTCATAGAACTTTTCTAATTCATCAGTTCAAAGACAGAGGTCCTTTGCCCATTTTCTTCAAATACTATTGATCCAGAACACAAATGAAAATGTAGACTTTGTCTTAACAGTAACTGTATATCAGAGGTGTATAAAGTACTTGAAAAAAAGAACTAAGTAAAAGTATAAGTACCACAACTGAAAATTACTTTGGTAAAAGTTAAAGTCACCTAAAAAAAATGTACTTGAGTAAAAGTCTTAAAGTAGCTCACATTAAATGTACTTAAGTATCAAAAGTATCTTGTGAAAAAATATACTCAAGTATCAAAAGTACAAGTACAAGTATTTTATAGTACGCATGAAAGGAAGCAAAACAACCCAAAATTATTCCCCCCTTGTTTTTTATTTCACTTTTTCAGGTGAATGAAATGTGGTATAGAATACTACTCAAAAATAAACAATGTCTTTAACATAAGAACCACTTTTTAACTATGTTTGGGGAATCCTCATGAGCTGAGGCAGAGTAACACCACACAAACAAACTTTCTGGTTCAAGTGGAGAAGTTGAACTTGCGGTTCATCCTCAGCAGAAGCTGATTTTCAAAAGTGTCTGCAGCTAGCCGTGCTCTTTTTGGGCTGAAGATGAGACCTGCTATGCTGAACAGCCTTTCGCAAGCTGCAGAAGCAGGCAGAGGTGTGTTGAGTTTGACAGACAACTTGAGAACCACAGGAAACGTCTTGAGAATCTTGATGTCGTCTGTTGAGTAGGCCAGATACGAATCAAGCTGCTTGGTGGCGCTTGGTGTTTTGTGGGAACTTTTCAGGATGTGGAAGAAGTCTCCCTCATCAGATGAGCCAGATCCAGCCTCTGCTGAAATAGAAGGATCCTCCAACTGCTCCCTGATGTAGTCCAACCCTGAAACACAGGGAGGGTGACACTAGCATTAGTACAGTCACATTTTTATTGGACAAATTTAATTACATTTATGACATTTTCCATAATTCTAAAGGAATAAATAATATTAAATTGACAAAAAACACTATCAGAAACAAAAGGCCAAAATTAGCTTTTGAGATATAAAGTAGAAAAAAGGTTGTGACAAATTGTGAAAATAACAGATCTACAACCAAGGCAGTGTGAGCTTGCAGGTGGGCTACACAAATTCAGGGAATAGATGAGGAGTCAAGTCTTGACTCTGACAATTAGACATCTTAGATATTGGCTCAACCACTATTCAAAATTAGACTGGTGTATGAAATGAGTAATAAAATAATAAAAAAAATGTAGTAAGTGTGCATTAGATTTGTAATTTAATGGATACAATTTAATTTTATGGATATTTTCTTCCTTTTATTTTCTCCATGTTGTCTTACCGATTTTCAGTGTAGCATCATCTTTGATCCAGGCCGTTTTGAATTTTGAGATGAGAATCGCTGCAGCAACCAATTCAGGGTCTCTTGACATTTCACCAAAACGGTTCTGGATGCCCACTTGAATGGCTTCAACCAGCGGCTTGCAGTGCTTCAGTGCAATCTTTATTTTTTCCAGTTTGCTGCTCAGCAAGGAAATAGTCGGAAGAAGCCATCCCATCTGGACTTCCACTTCTCCTTGGAGGATGTTGATGGACTGGGCAACAGGGCTCATGGTGGTGTAGTACTCTTTTAGGAAAGTGAGCTCAACTGGATAAAACCTGTTAGGGAGAAAACAAACCACTGTTTTACAATTATGCATGAATATTGTACCCAAAAAATAAAATAAAAAATACATAAATACATAATTCAAACTTACATTGGCACCTTTAATTCTGCACAGATCTCTCTCAAAGCTGGCTCTCCCTTCTCTCTCAGAATCTTGAGGAGCCTTTCCACAGCCATAAACATTGAGTTCCACCTGGTGGCGTTTGGTCATCGCAGCTGGAGGGAGCAGGCATCTTCCACAGCTTCAGCTGCTTGGCAGGATCTTCCACACTTATTCCACAGCCCATAACACTTGCTGAATGTTGAGCGTTGCAGTTTTTTGTATCCATCGTTGGCTGTTGCTTTTTCAGCATCAACTGTAGACACTAAGTTGAGCAGATGACAAGCACATCGTTGATGTTTCTGAAGCTCAAACTCAAAGCCATCATTCTCAACAAGGATTGAAGTCATGTCAACAAATTCCACTCCCTCCATCTCATTCCCTTCCTCATCTTCTTTCTCTTCTGCTTCATTATTGTTTTTGTCCACACTAAAAACTTGAAAAGCCTTCAGGAAGTTGGAGCCATTATCGGTTGTTGTCCTCACAACTTTGTTCCTGATGCCATATTCAGCATGGATGTCATTGAGTGCGGTGGCCAAAACATCAAAGGTGTGGGAACCTCTTAGCTGTCTGCAAGCTAGGGCTGCTGATCGTCTAGTTAGGTCTGTAGAGTTCACCCAATGAGCAGTCACACCAAGGAAGCTCCTTCTCCTAACTGACCAGCAGTCTGTAGTGGTGGCGATGTGGTCCACTTTACTCATCTCCTCAGTTAACACGTTTTTCATAGACTTTGCTAAATCTTCAATCCTTGATCGCAGGGTGACCCGTGTGATGACTTTGGCAGTAGGAAGAAGATCTGTGAGAAGCTCTCTGAAGGCTTCATTCTCGACAGTTGACAATGGCTGTAGATTGTTGACAACATACTTAACAATGGCCCTGTCAACAGCACTCTGAGATATGGATCGGGTAGCCAGCAACGTGGTCTGTTTGAGGGTGGAGGTCCCAGCTTCCGAAGCCCTCTTTCTTTTTTGTGAGGTCAGCTGCTCATATTTCTTTAGATGTTGTGGATGTGCTCTCTACATGAAAAACACAAAATTAAAAGAAATAATAATATTAGTTCAAATGATACTCAAGACATCATTCAACAGTTACCACAATGACAGGTCTGGATTTCTAACCCCTTTCACCCTGATGTCCCGTTTGTGGGCATGTCCAACATTAATAAAAAAAAAGAAATGGTCAACTGTCAACTATATTTTATCTTTCAAAAATACCAAATAATTTAAAGCTAAAACATCATACAGGACACTGAGCTTGGATATCTAATTGCTGTACAACAAATACAATTTAAAAAAACAAACACAAAGCTATTTTAATGAACAGCATGCCATTTTACTACAGTTCCTATGAACAAACAGGCACATTTTCAATAGCCTATTGCTTAACTTCCAAGTTACAGATTTTGTATGATTTATTTGTGTATTTTTCATTAAAAAAAGTGAAGCACTTTGTGTGAAGCAAAATGTATCATGCAGGAGGAAAACTGCCTCGTTCGAGATGCTAACCCTGTTTATTGACACTCCTGCATAACACTTGTGTGCGTGCATGTGTGTGTGGCGTAGGTTTATTTGTCCACGACATCACCACACGTGTGATAGGGGCAAGTTGCTAACGTTAGCACATAGCGTTAGCAACTTGCTACTAGCACGCAACCATGCTAGCACGTCGTTACGTTAGCAACTTGCCTGTAATGTTAGCTAAAACTATGTTTTACACATTTGTATATCCCTCCTGCCACATGAAATGACATTGCTTACTTAATGCACTTACTTCGATGTGTTTTTTGAGGTTGGACGGGGAGTTTTTGAAGGCCTTTATTTCGTGGCACTTCGGAAGGCATAACATGCACTTCATTCGGTAGGAATTTGCCTCCATCCAGAGGTAGCTGAACATACTTTCCAGGTATGACCACGGGTGTCCGTCGTCGACTTCTGTTGAACGCCGTGCGTCGTCTTCTGTGTCTCCCTCATCCACATGCTCTGCGGCTGCCATGTTTGTAGTGATCTCCCTGCCGCCCCCACGCGGCGTGCGCATCCCGCATTTATACCTTCTTCGCGAGAGTACCGTACGTGGTTCTTCTCGTCCTCTCGGAATCTCATGCAGAGACTATTTTAATTTGTAACGAGTAAGGAGGTGGCAAATGTCAAAGTAACGAAGTAAAAGTATATTTTTTAACTTAAAAATGTAGTGAAGTAAAAGTAAAAGTCCTGATAAAAAAAAAAACTCAAGTAAAGTACAAATCCTCAAAAAAAATACTTAAGTAGTGTAACGAAGTACATCTACTTCGTTACTATACACCTCTGCTGTATATAGAAGTTACTTCAGTTTATCAATCAATCAATCAAATTTTATTTGTATAGCCCATATTCACAAATCACAATTTGTCTCTTGGGCTTTAACATGGTGAGACATCCTCTGTCCTTAACCCTCAACAAGAGTAAGGAAAAACTACTAAAAAAACATTTTAACAGGTTAAAAATACGTAGAAACCTCAGAGAGAGCCACTTGTCATAGCCTATGGTCAGCAGCCAGCAAGATCCTGATCCATCATCAAGATCGGATCCACTATAGTCCACAGTCATTGTCCATTGCCGCAAGTTAGGATCTTGCACATATATCATAACTTAATGTATACTTGTCATTTGGTGGCTTAGTTTCAAGGCTTTGCTTTCACTGCTGGTAGTGGAGTAAATACTGATAAGAACCAATCAGGAAGACATTGTGGGTTTCTTTGTCATTGTCTCTTTTACGGGCTTGAAAACTTCAGTGTAGTGAGGACTCCAGGTAAAATTGTTTTGAAAAGTGAGTATTTAAACAAAAGAACATTGTGTATGTAGCCTTCTTCAGAGCAGATTGCAAGGGTTTGTAATTCACCTAGCAGCCATTCGTAGGTGACTGAGGGGAGATGGTGTCCCCAGTAAACCAAAATGACCCTATTAGCTAAAACACCCGAGTCAAGAGTGGCCTTTTTAGGGGGTTTAATTGGTTAAATTACTGATACCTTAAAAGCCTGCAGTACAAAGCCAGTACACAGAGACATATTAATCTGATTGACAGTGTCAATGGTTGTTTGCTTGAGGCTGCTATTTACAATCACCAAGCGTGGGTGTTTCATTGGGTTTACAGTCCTGCATTGTACTGACACATAGCTGTGCAGTCCATTTCAGAGGCATCTTTTCCTTAAATTTGTTTACAGTATTATCTGATAAACATCACCTATAGTAGAAGTTTAAACCAAAGTCATTGTAGTTGACGATTGTAAATGCCATAGTAAAGGAAGCAAAGTGAGACAGAGGAGGGTATGTGGAAGTTTTATAAAATGTTCCATTTCAATGCCATATGTCAGGGCAAGATCAAGAGTATAATTTAAATGGGGTTATTTACGTGGTGACTAAAATCAATTGATTCTATTAGTGCACTATATAATAATAATAATTTATAGTAATAATAATTAGTGCTGTCAGTTAAACGCGTAATTAACGGCGTTAACGCAAACCCATTTTAACGGCGTCAATTTTGTTCTTGCGAGATTAACGCAGAGCTGCCAACTCTCACACGCTTTTGCATGTTGGTGGTTGACTAAGTCACACATTTTTTTTTAAACATCATCGTATCAGGCTGTCATGAAGTACCAGGAGCGGGCGAGTGTGTGTGTCTCTGTGTGTGTGCTCCCAGATAGCGCACCGGTCCGTGAGCTCCGCCCCCCGCCCCCGCGCACTGCTCAGAGAGACACAGATCAGAGTGAAGCAGCAGCTCAGTGACTGACTGCTTCTTAACTATGGAAACAGTTAAAAAAACACAGAGTTTCTCTGGTCTCAGCTGCTCAGAGATCAGTTCCTCAGCTTCTTTATCAGAGCAGAAGCTGCAGTTGGTTTCTATCGAGCTAAAGTATCTGTGTTCGCCTCCAGTCTGACCTGCTCTCGCTTTTTTGTTTTAATATTATACTAAAATATATATTTTTAAGCTATTAGGCTGCATGTTTTTATTTATTTCAAAATAGGGTACTTCTTATTTCATACATTTTCCACAAATTTCGGGAGGACTCAAATAGCCCTACATAGTTCTTTCTTTAATTTAATTCAAAGTAGTCCTGTGTGTTTTGTTTGTTTGTTATTTTGTTGCTTGTCTGTTTGAGAGGCCTGACTGCTATGTTCACAGCAAACTTGAAAAAAAGAAAATATTAAGCCATGGTTTAACGGCTCTATAGGGTCCTTGTTTACCTGAAATGTGCACTTTATAATTTTATTTTGTAACGCACTGTTCAGCAATGTTGTTTTTCAATGTTTAGGGCTACGCATATGTTTAAATCACAGCAAACTCTACACTGCACTCATTTCGGAACATATAATGTCAAAGCCAATAAGTGAAAAATAATCATAATTTAGCTGCAATCTACTTCCTTACCTTTGTATTTGCACATCATATTTTCATGGCACAATATTCTAAAATTTATATTTGAGAATAAGACAGTGTAAGTATCATTCCTTGCACAAATCAGGATGTTTTTTAATTTAAGTAATTTTTGTATCTGTCTGTAACAGTTTTGTCTGGACACATATATTGGACATACTGCTCTTGCCTTTCTACCTACTTTTGTTTTACATTTTTGCATTCTATCTATCTATCTATCTGTCTTTTTTTTTTTTTTTTATAATATTTTTATTAAATTTTCTCATAACACAAAACATACAGAACCGCCCAGACACGACAGAAAAGGAAAAAAACAAAACAAATGTGGGCATGTGGGTACAGTAGATAAAAAATAAAAATAAATGGCATTGGGCACATGGGCACATTTTCCAGCCCGCCCCCCCCCCCCCCCCCTACCAAAGCTAACAGTCAGTTCAATCACAATACTAGACCAGTAGCTTTGTAATTTCACACATGACCAGAGGCAGTGGGCATAACTACCAGTCTCAGATCTGCATTTCCAGCAGAGCGGGGAGATATTAGAATCCATTTTGTTCTTGACAAGAGGTGTTATATGCGTGCGATGCACAATTCTGAACTGTATGGATTTGGTGCGGTTACACACAGAAATGTTCATGGCCTGAGACCAGACTTCCTGCCAGTCAGCATCACCTATGGCAACGCCTAGATCTTTCTCCCAGGCTTTCTTGGTGGTTTGTGAGGTAAGAGGAGAACTAGAGTTCAGAGCTCTGTAAAAAACAGTAATACATTTCTTACTAATCTGCAGAGTCAAGGTCTTCTCCACACACGAAGTGGTGTTATTAGTCATTAAGGTGGTGTCTTTAACTATGAAATCTCTAATTTGTAAATATCTGTAAAAGTCACCCTGATTGGATAAACCAAATTTTTGTTGCAACTGCTGAAAGGATAACAAAGTCTGGCCCTTAAATAGATCACCCATTTTCTTCAGCCCTTGGGTGCTCAACACTTTAAAGCCCTGATCACCACAGCCTGGCAGGAAGTCCGGGTGGTCAAGAATGGGAATGAGAGGAGACGATAATTGAGCCCGGCCTTCTATAGAGCGAATGGTGGTACTAAGAGTGACAGGGTTAGAACAGTATTTTTTAACAGATTCAGGATATTTCACAAACAATATATTAAACAGGGGACACTTTGAAATTTTTGAGGAGGGGATAAAAATGTAATCAATTCTGGTGTGACTTTTATGTGGGGCCGAAAAAAAAGTGAACTCTGAATCAGTAGGGTGAAGCTGCCTCCACACATCACAATATTCAATATCAACACATATATTAGTGAGCACCCTTGCTCGCTTAGAAGGGGGAGAAATGTCAGATGGAAGTTTGTCAAGAGAGGGTTTAGGTGACAATTGAAATCTCCTCCCACAAAAGAGTCACCTGAGGCCCGCTCCATAAAAACTGCAAAAGCCTTCGAAAGAAAATCAGGGGAGTAAGCTGGGGGACAATATAGATTCATGAATGTTACCTCTTTCCCTGCGAGTATTACCTTAACAATTACATACCGGCCCTGGCTGTCTTTGACACACTCAAGAGACCTAAATGCCAGCTTTTTACTAATCAAAATGGCAACGCCCCTACTGAAAGAGGAGTATGAGGTGGCAAAAACGTGCCCCACCCAGCTCCTCAGCAATTTAGCATTATCTTTGTCCTCCAGGTGAGTCTCCTGGAGGAATGCAATAGAAACACTTTCCTTTTTCAAAAATGATAATACTGCCGTCCTCTTGGCAGGTTTTTGGAGGCCACGGACGTTCCATGAACAGATCTTAAGATTATATAAATCAGACATGGCCATAAGACACTATTTGACACCAGGGCAGAGTAAGAGAGTCAGAGCGGGTCAAGCCCACATTCATCCTGTCAGGAATAGAAACACACTGATACCCCCACATAAATCTTATATACATGTCATGTCCTGAGCTTAACACATGAACTACACTAAACAAACATAACAAATGTACAACAAAGAAGAACAAACTGAGGGTCGTTCCCCAAATAAACAGGGGCTGTTCACCATACAAACAGCTTTCAAACTCACCGATAGCGAACTGACGGCATATGATGAAAAGCATGCAAAAAAAAAGAAAAAAATCCTCCATACGGGGGCGAACGAAATAAGTTGGAAACGCGATATTCACGTTACGCGCCACTCGGTTAGGAAATGTTCATTTTGCTCACAATATTCAAAGTGCTCAAGAAAAAATAAAATAAAGGAGCATGATCTGCCAGCCAAGGTGGAAGAGCTACGGCCTTCCGCAAAGTTATCATCCAGGCAGAGATTCAACGAAAGCGCGAGCCTCCTCCGAGGTGGAAAACCTCTTTTTGGAGCCTCCATGTGTCACCTGGAAAGTAGCCGGGAACAGCATAGCATACGGCATCCCTCGCTCTCGAAGCCGCTGTTTCACTGCATCGAATGCCTTATGTTTCTTCATCACCGTCGAGGAAAAATCGCTGTAAAAAGAGACCTTGGATCCGTCGTAGGTTAAGCCGCCGTCCTGACTCGCCTGGCGCGCCGCCTCCATGACTCTCTGCTTGTCTCTAAACGCGTGGAATCGCAGCAGCAGCGACCTTGGTCTCCTGTTCGGGTCCGGCTTTGGTGCGAGGGAGCGTTGGGCTCTCTCCAGCATTATGCGGCCGGCCTTCGTGGACATCTTTAGGACGCGGGGTAGCCAAGACTCGAAAAACGCCACCGGCTGCCCAGTCTCCGTACCTTCTCTCCTTTTGCCACTACTGAACAGAAAACCTGCTGAGAAACATTCCCTCAAAGTGAGACAGCCCTTTGAAAACTGGCCTTTAAAAAAATAAAATATTTTTTGCTTTTAACTCAAAGTTTAAAACTAACACGTAAGTGAAGTAAAATTTGTTCCATCAAACAATTGTATAACCTTTCTTTTCAAACTCTTACATCTTACAATATTATAGTTAACAAGTGAATAGAATGGGAGGTAAGTCCTTGTATAGTCACACTCTTCATCTGCTGAATGTAAGAAGTGGGCCAGTTTTCTTTTTGTCCTCTCAAGCTTGCCTTCTCTCTCAACCCAACTGTATCTCCAAATAAGCACTTAACTTGAAAAGCAAATGGGTAGTCATTCATTACAGAAAAGGAATAGTCAACAAATCATGATGATTGAGGATCAAATGTGGTTTAAAAAAATACTTTTTATGTATACATTGTATCATTTCAGCATCATACAGTTCATAAAGAATATAGAACATGACAATGTAGGTATTTTTAGAGCAAATGTTATCGAAGGGTTTTCTTAAGAGCATATTGCATTTATTATGTTCCCTCTGTCCCATTCTGTCTTCATTAAGTCCTCAGATTTCCTTGACATGTTCGCATCTGGCTGTCATGTCCTTTAACATCATCCATCAGCCGCTACTGTGCAATTACTGTAACTATTAACCTATACAATGATTAACGTTTTACGTCTTGTTGCTCATACTGAGCCACTCATATTTATTATCATGCCAATCCATCTCTAAGTCAATTCTAATCAAAATAATTATTCAACCATGTGATAATTAACCTATTCAGTCTGTGTTGATTGATTCATCAAAAGTGTCCAGATGATGTAGGCTTTTCTTATTGTTATGTGTCCTTATTTATTTATTTTAGATATACATCCATCATCATGTCTAATCATTTCATCATCATCATGTACCCTACCATACTTGAGCTGCGATCTGATGCTGGTCCATTCATGTTCTCAATATAGGTTGCTCTCTGTTCAGCTCGGTGTGGATTCCTTCAGATGTGCCTTCAAGCACGATTTATCCCATTGTATCAATAATTGCTATTTTTTCTTTGGATAGTGGTTTTGAGAGGAGTTGGTTTCATGTCAAGGTATACATGTATATTACGGTTTGAAATGCTGAGATTTTGTCTGGCCACTCATATTTACGGTGGCCCTGAGAGCTCAACGAACAGCAACTTAAGAAAACACAAGCAAGTTGACAAAACACATGCAAGTTGACAAAACACAAGCAAAGTAAGTATACATCTTCATCAATTTCACAACACAACACAACACATTACAGAAACGCGCAGCAAATAGTCATACGTGCTGCAAATAGACACACACGCTGCAATAGACGAACGCGCAGCAAATAGACGAACGCGCAGCAAATAGAGGCGACAACACAACGGAAGTGTTTCCAGAGGACAGGTAAAAGGGATGGACACAGGAGACACTAAAACGTCCAATACACCATACAATTTCGGTTCCGCACAGTGTTCGGCAACCCGCGGCTCTGGAGCCGAACGCGGCTCTTCAGCCCCTCTGCAGTGGCTGTACTGTACAGTGTTGTGCATATGTTTCGCGATCGCTGAACTTAACGAATCACTTTTCATATTATTAACGTGAACGTAACGATGAACGTGATTGAACGTCACGTTACTTTTTTTAATCATCATCGTATCAGGCCCTCATGAAATACCAGGAGCGGGCGTTTGTGTGTTGTGTGTGCGTGTTTGTGTGTGTGTGTGTTTATGTGTGTGTGCGTGTGTGTAGCGGTCTGACCGGTCTCGGGTCTCGGGGCACCGACCCCACCCACTCGCTCAGAAGAGGGGGCAAAATGTCTCTTCTGATAGTAAAGGTTTCCCTGCTCACTATGGACAATACATTTCCTCACAAACAGGGGCTTGCTTGTTAGCGCTGCTTATTCAGTTAAACAGGAGAAGACGGCATGTCTCTAGATCGGACCATCTTCAGAGCTCAGAGCTCACTGTGGCTCTCTCCGAGCGAGTGGGCGGGGTCGGAGCCCCGGTGCGCTGGCCACACACACACACCCACGCCCGCTCCTGGTATTTCATGAGGGCCTGATACGATGATGATTTAAAAAATGAACGTGACGTTCAATCACGTTCATCGTTACGTTCACATTAATAATATGAAAACTGATTTGTTAAGTTCAGCGATCGCGAAACATATGCACAACACTGTACAGTACAGCCACTGCAGAGGGACTGAAGAGCCGCGTTCGGCTCCAGAGTCGCGGGATGACAACCCCTGTGCGGAACCGAAATTGTAAAGTGTATTGGACGTTTTAGTGTCTCCTGTGTCCATCCCTTCTAGCTGTCCTCTGGAAACACTTCCGTTGTGTTTGTCGCCTCTATTTGCTGCGCGTTCGTCTATTTGCTGCGCGTTCGTCTATTTGCAGCGCGTGTGTCTATTTTCAGCGCATGTGACTATTTGCTGCGCGTTTCTGTAATGTGTTGTGTTGTGTTGTGAAATTGATGGAGATGTTTTCTTAATTTGCTTGTGTTTTGTCAACTTGCATGTGTTTTGTCAACTTGCATGTGTTTTCTTAAGTTGCTGTTCGTTGAGCTCTCAGGGCCACCGTACATATTGCTGTCACCCTCTGTTGATCAACTGTTTTAATTGTTCATGTCTTTGGCAGGATAACAATTAGCCATAATTAGCCAAACAAAGGCAAATAACCAGGCGGAGCAGGCACATCTTGGTGCCAGTGCTCACATATACTTTTTCTAGATGTTCCACAGCATCCTTATGCTTGCTATGCCATTGCTAGCCTTTATTTGTATTATTTTTGCTGCAATCTTCCTCTTCATCTGCTGCATTTTTTAAATTTATCTCTGGTGATCAGGGCTGTGACATATGTCTAAAAAGTAATGGAAGTATTCAACTGGGTGTGGGGCCACACCCACTTGAGCCTTTCTCATCCATCGTCATTAGGATTATTTCAAATATACTGAACGCATCTCTGATAGACCCAAAGACGAAACCATGACATTTTGGAGGGGATATAGGTAAACAGATCCAGGCATTCTCCTTTCTTTGACATGACAATATATTAGATTGATTGTATGCATGAGTTGCAATATTTAAGGAAGCCTTAACAAAAACAACCTTTATTGTGATATTTGCTAAAATAGGACGTTGATCTGACAGTAGTGCATGAGGCAGATTATCTGTTCTGGTTCCTCTGACGTTTTCTGCTATGCAATTTGGAAGAATCCAATGCAGAATCTTAGCTAGTTTTGGATTACAAATGTTGCTGGTGGTTAGTGGCATGTTAATGTATTTTTAAAATTTATGAAAATGTTATTTAGAAATGTCCGTAGTTGTCTTTTCTGGTTGATTGGGTTACTATCTTGTCCATGTGGACTAGCTTTGGAGACGGTAGCTCAGCGGGAAAGGGGAGGAGGGGTCCGGAATGTTGTTATAGTTCGAATTCTCATGTAGTCTTTCTATCTTCTCTATTTCTGAAACCATAGCCACTACAGCTTTAAGTTGAAAGAGTCTGGTACATATGAGAAATCAAATCAGACTTGGCCATCAGCAATTAATGATTAATCTCTTAGTCAGTTTTTTCCCCCCATATTGGTTGTTAATTTGTCTGTGCCAGAACATTTGTCCAATGATATTCAAAGGATATCGCAACCAATACTGCTAATTCCAATGGAGGTGAAGTTCCCCTGTGCTTCTTTGAGTGTGAACCTTCCAGGTGCCAATATCAATGTACGGTTTGGTAAGTCACTGCAACACTGGATGCATAGAGTGCAGTCAGCCGCTCCCCCAGTATCACCCAAGGGGCAACATCCTGGGCTGAGCGGTGAGGCCGATACGGAGGTGTAAAAAGCTGCAGTTCCCTGGGAAGCTGCTACACCTGGCTGCAAGAAGCAGATAGTCCCCATTGACTCCAATGTTAAAAAGCCCCACTTTAGAGCAAAATCAAACCTGTTTACAGCCTGGTTCTTCCTTCATGACAACTCTGAGGGGGGTGAATTGTTTTCTAACTGCCTTGTTTAAGCGATATAGAGGATTGAAATGCACGTGACGTCACAGTCAGCGTGACGACTGCAACTCCTAGCATCCTGCCTGCTCGGCTTCACCTGAGCTAACAGGCTACTCCCCGGCACTGAACACCACCTGGGACCGTGGAGAGGGTTTCACTCACACATCGGATGAATAACACGGTTCGATGTTCTGCTTGTTCTCCTGACGGACAAGTTAGAGACGTCGGCGCTCCCGTTTCTGTGGTAAGTAAAGTTTAGCATTTTATTTATGTGTTAGTAGTGATTCGCAGGTACCTGTACCTGGCTTGTTAGCTTAGCTACTCTAGCCCGCAGGCCGACATGAGCCGTTCACCCAGCAGAGAGAAGCGTTAGAGTTTGATGATGAATCTTTTAAACTGAGTTAGGCGACTGTGTGTGTCCGGAGAATAAGCTCTCTATTAGATAAGATATCTAATGTTATATAAAAAATGTTCACTTACCAAACCATTAGACTTGACTATGTTACACAGATACTTATTCTGCAGAAACAGATTTACTGTGATCAACTGAAACCGGAGTATTTAAAGTCATATCTGCATTTTAAGAGCAGGTGTTTAAAGTAGCATCACGTCTCTTAAAGCTCTTTATTCAGAGTATGGTTGTTGATGTGTTGTAACTAGGTCTATGAAAAGATTACAATTTTTAATCAAATTAATCACAGGTTTCTATGGATTATTCATGATTAATACCGATTACCGAAAATTACAGATTTTCTCGGTATATTTTTGTGAAAACAAAAATGTTATGACAAAAGATGGATATATTCATTTAACATGTTTTCTTTTTATATTCATAAATAAACAAAACATTGGTTCTGCATATCAGCAGTTCTTTAGCAGTTCTATTTGCTATTCCATATGAAACATTAATATAATCTTCATCCTAAACAGAATTCGGGCTTCTTAGCCATTGTATGCTTGAAAAAAACTTTTTTATTTTCTTTTTAAATCAAACAGAATTTATTTGAGCTTCTTAGCCATTCTTTTTATAGAATGGTTGACATTTTTTATGTTTTTTGTCAAACAACCATTAACCACACCATGACACAATCTATTGCCTCTAAAGGCCCTCTTAGCTAGTCGTTCTTTAGCCAGTTGGTGAGGCAAAGTAACTTATCCACATTCTCTGACAGTAAAGCTGACCGCTTCTTTTGCCCAATGTATCCTGCGAGTGAAGCTGGTTTGGCGCATTGCACTTGAACGCCCCTCGCCGACAAACGCATGCTTCGTGTTGCGGTGGTACTTTAGGCTGGTATTACTACTGTGAAACAATAACGTCTTCCCACAGAGTGTACCTATCACCTTGGTTTTATTGAATGTTTGATCTTTGTTTTTTTGGAACACAATCTTCCCGTCCAGAAGGTTCTCAGGTTCATCAGAATTATCCAAGTTGTTTGTTTGAATGGCAGCTGCGGTCTGACTGCATTAGAGCGGCGACTAGTGCAGAGTGGGCGGAATTGTGGGTGTATTGGAAAGTTTTTGTGCGCATGCGTTAAATTAATCCTGTAATTTAATCATAACGCGTTAACGCGTTATTTTTCACAGCTCTAGTTGTAACGTGTTACAGTGAAAACTAAACTTGTCTCCTACCTTCAGTTTTTACATCGTTAATCTTAGGCAGTCTTCACTGAATTATTGTGTTAAATATAAATAAATTATAGGAAGTGTAGAATAGTCAGTCACATAGAGAACCTGAGATTATGATCTGGTGAACTTTGAAGTAATAAACTTTTATTTTTACCATGTCAAAGTCTGTTAAGGAGTTAACCTGGCACATGTATGACTTAACATATCTGTGTATTTGTGTTGAAACTTGATACTTTCATGTTTCCTATCATTTTATTAGGGACGGACGAGCCTGAAGGACACAGCTGTTAAGATTAAGATTAAGATGCATTTATTAGTCCCAAACACATGCACAGACATGCAAAGGCACACTCATGCAGGTAGGGAAATTTAATCTCTGCTTTTGACCCATCTGGTGCATTACACACAGAGCAGTGAGCGATGTTGGGGGAGTAAGGTGCCTTGCTCAGGGGCACTAGACAGGGTAGGGAGACTCTTGGATATTTGGGCAGATCAATCAAGGTTCGTCTTTTTGTTGTTTCTCCGTGGAGTCGAACCAGAGACGAACCAGAGACCTTCTCTGCCCATAGTCCAAGTTTCTGCCACTAGACCACCGCCTCGCGTTGATGACCATGTTCTGTCTCTTATGGCAAAGAAGAAAAATAAAACACTGGGTTCTTATCTTAAGGGTATCAAATCAGAAAGTAAAAGATAAACCTTGTTCTAATAAGTGTTCATTTATTTAACCAAACATAATTAATGTAGAAAATAAATCTATTATCCATGACACTTAGCAATGAGCAAATTCTAAACAGTTGCAGGCCATCTTTAGTTAAGGGAGGAAAACATGAAGTGTTGTTGAAAACTGGTGCAGTCGTCCTCATGTTGACCAGCCTGAAGCTGCCGATCTCCACCATGTTGCTGCTGAGGACATCAGTTGCTGCAGTTTTTAATCTAATGAAAAGAAGAAACTAACTATTAAAGAATGTTTTGTGTTGTGTATGAAGCACCAAAGATGTCAGACAGAACCTATGTACTGGGCTCTGGGTTTGTACCCTCATGGTTAAATGCACATATTGTAAGTCACTTTGGATGAAAGTACTGAAAGAAATAAAACATTGTAAAAATTGATAAAATGTCTTTCTACCTCATCTGTAATATTCAAGGTGATAATCTCCCACAGAGCTGTTGATAACAGTCCACATCAAGTCTCTCCACTTACATCAGTGTGAAAAGGTAATTATAAAATTAATATGAGAACTGTTTACAACACTGGTGTGTGGAGATTATAATCATTTCTAAACTGTCTAATTCACTCTAAAATTCCACAACAGGCTAAATAAACAAGGTGGCAATAGTAATGGTGGATATACCAGCCTGAGCTAACCAGGCATCTAAAGCTCTGCTGCCATTGCTCAGCTGTGAGTCGTCACTCACGCTCCTCGTCCTTGCCCATTGATTGGTTAGCCAGGAACTAGGAGGAGTCAGCACCGGTAAGATGGCGCCGGGGAACGCCTCCTAGTAGCCTCATGCTCACTCTGCAGAAACCAATGGGTGACGTCACGGCCCCTCCGTCCATTTATTTATACAGTCTATGGCAGGGGTTTTGTCCCAAGGGCCACATACAGAAAAAATCCAAAGGACTGGGCCACTCACGCCGCCACGCACCCCTGCCCGTGAGTGGACTGTTGACAGTGCGACTCAACCGCGTTGTTCAGGGTGGGGTGGGGTGGGGGCGTTCTGAGGTTCAGCTGGCAAGTCAGGGCTGAGAAGTGCAATACAGTGGGCCATAGTCGATTATATTACATTACATTTCATTTAGCTGATGCTTTTATCCAAAGCGACTTACAATAAAGGCCGGCGCATGGTTCTGCAGCTGCGGCTGCAACTTTTCACGCAGTTGTGTCGATGGACTCGTTTTAATTGATGGTTCTCCAAGGGTTGCGCATGTTGCAAAGCAATTCACCGCCAGAACACTAGGTGGAGTAACGTTTTTTGTCGAAGACGACCTTAGAGACGCCTTCTTTGTGTGTGGCAGTCGTCATCGACTGTTTATTACTTTATTACTTTTTCTGGAGGACAATTATGTCCCTGATCTTTCTCCACAGCTTCGTACCTTCGTTGACCTGCAAACCGACGTTAGCCGAGATGTCCTTCCAGGAATTGCAGGCCATCTGCGTGTCTTTGTATGCCGTCAATGACGGGTTATACAAGTGGTCATACTTTCGGACCTCTTCTGCCAAACGCTTTTCTATTTGGTCAATTTTCGTTCTTCTAAATCTTCTGTGGTAAAGCAAAACAAAGTGCTATAAGTAAGTGCCATTTAAGTGCTGCTAAATTGTTAGTTTTTTTTTTAATATATATTATATTTTAAGACATTGATGCGGGCCAATTAAAAATGGATGGCGGGCCGCAGTTGGCCCGCGGGCCATAGTTTGGACACCCCTGGTCTATGGTATCACCGTCACCATGGTCCCACTTTTCGAGGAATGTTTTTTGACAATTGTTGACCGATCATAGAGTCACGGTTCAGCTGCCTGTGCTGTCATCTAACACCCTGCTGCCATGTCTTGAAGGAAACTGTGGTCAAGGCGGTTATGGTACTCTTGGAAATCTTGCAGCAGTTTAAAGGCACTCAATCATCAATAACTGGTCAGATGCAATCTTTACATTTTGCCCAGTGCAACAGATTGGGCTATGATTGGTCTATATGAATACACTACACATTTTGCCTACATTTCATTGCTTTTATTGGATTAACTAATACTAATATAGGATGCTCTCGGGCAATTAACAACCTTTTATAAAATACAATGGGTGGCGGAGGCTAACCATCCACCTCAAGTTTCTAACAAGAAATTAGTGTTATTATTAATTTGCACTACTTATGCAAAAGGAGTCCAGCCTCTATTGAAGCAAATTGATATAGTTCAATCAACAATCAGTGTCAGGATATGAAAGTCATAAATTCTTGATTCATTTGATCTCCGTTTTTTACTATTAGAGAAGAGAAGGGCATCAACCAGATACAAAATAATAGAATTATTGACTTATATAGAAAAAACTAAATTGGCATAAATTAACCATATGGATTTTTAGCAATGGAATAGAAAGGTGATCATTTTGGTAATTGTGGCAGTTAATATGTAAGTATAATTTTACGGTGATAATGTACACTATAACATCATGCAGTCATTAATAGCAGCATTGGATGATTGCCTGTTTTTTGGCTTTGCACATATTGCACATGACATGACATAGGTTATTCTGCAGATAAATGTTAAGGGTGAGACATTTAAAAATATAAGAGGATAAGAACAAGGTGCCATAATAAAAGTAAAGCAAAAGTTTAAGTGACAAAAGTGTGAAAAAGTTGTCAATGTAACTTTCAGAGAGAGATCAGTAGCTTCAGAATATTAGCCCAACAAATTAGTTTTGAGGTATAATGTGGAATTCACTGAACAAAAAAAAGCTAAATTAATAAATATATCACTAACGGACAAACAAACCTGTGCTTTGGGACTTGTGCAGTTTTCTTAATGAATCTCATTGCACACATTTACTCTGCTGGATTCAAAGCCAATTACAGTTCTCTTCTCCTGGCTGAGCTGCGCCAACACTGTCTTACAGCACCATAAACTGAAAGCGCTGAGGCAAGATTCCTGTCAGTCTTGTCCTCATGTTCATGTGTTTTCAAAAGGTGTGGTCAAATATTTTTTATTTTCCTTGATTGATGTCGATGAACTTGATTGTTTCAGAAGAGTTGAGCAGAAGGGGGTTTCACATAGAGTTCATCAAATGTAAAAAGGTTTATATTGACGTGACAGACTGTGGCAACTGCTGTCTGTGTCCACTTTTAGTAGTCCACTCTTTAGCAGAGATGTGAATGCTTAAATTGTCTCAGAACTCTACTAAAAAAATTCTTCTTTGATTAATGAGGTAAGAAATTTTGCTAAATATTTAGAGCCAGGCCCATTTGAAATATAAACAAAAAGTCTTACCTCTGTGAGTCCAAATGTATGGCTGATAGTTAGAGCTATCAGCCGAACACTTTTGAAAGTGTTCGGAAGTTATATGGAGTCTACCATTTGTGAATAATTGTTCATAAGTCATACCCAATATACAAATGTTTCTATTGGTAATTTATTATCTTAATATTTCTAAATAAACCTTTGAGCAAATACTAATCGCTTATAATGAGAATTCTGGACAGAAAAACACTTTTTGATAGGCAAATGAAATGAGCCATGATCAAGGACTTACATTTTGTATTCACTGTATTTTGTTCATCTAATTTGTATCACTCAGTGCCCCTCAGTGGTATCTTGATACCTGAATACAGTGGTCCCAGCATGCCCATCACTGCACTATATTCAACAATAATCCTTTTTAAAACATTGCATTCAGCCGCCTCTCGCCTCTTATTCAGTTATTTGCATGAGGATACTTGAGGACAGAAACAATTTAACACACACATTCACACAAAGATATATACCTACCCACTAATTCCACAAATATCTGTCTCTCTGTCTGTAATTGGATTGCACATCTTGTGAACCCTGCATCTTATCGACCTCAGTATTTCTATTCTGAGTGGTCTAGGGACATGCAGTGCCAAACTTGGAGCAATTTGGACAAGAATTACCTATCAATATGAATAACCCCATATGAACAGGAGACCGGCACTCTGTAGCAGTCAGTGGGGTATGCCTCATGTTTTCATCATGTCTTATTCTACCTCCTCAAAATAACTACAGCACTGGTGGACAACTTGGTCAAACCACTGGCAGATCATTTTTTTATTTTTTAAATTTTTATATTACATCAGATGGACTGAGAAAGACCCACAGTACAGGTGGTGATTTCAATCATGGCACATTTATGGAATCACTTCTTCTTTAGCAAGTCGTCATTCAAGTAATAGCCCAATGTACCTTTGTTGCCGTAGTGCTTTTTAGCAAGCCAAATTATAGAGATTTATTTAGAAAAGTTGTGACCTTTGGTCTGATGATTGCATTGTTTAAAGGACCTCTGAACTAGCCTACATTCAGTGTTTGAAAAAATAGCACTAGTTCAGTTAATCGATCAAACTTTTGTTATAAACCACAAATGTGAACTCTAAAAAAGCAGATTGCATTTCATTTTATGAAAACCATTGACAAAAAAATATTCATTGCAGATAAAACATGTTAGATGAAAACAATCTTCCCTCTCCAACGTAGACTTTTTCTAAAAAGCTCCGCACAAAACTCCCAGCACGGAAACATAAAAAAATTTGAGTATATTCTAGACTTGTCCAAACAGGCACTACTTCTGGACAGTTTTCAGATGCAGACAACAATACGGATCAATGCTAGTATATTTATCACCTTCCAGATAAGATATAGAGCCCTGGGATAACGTTCTGAAAACAGTAAATACAAACAACAGAAACAAACTAATAAATCTGCAAGACAGCCCTGGGTATACGCTGATATAAAACAGTTCTCAGTCTAACTGGAGCTTCTCATTCTAAGATGATTCTACTTTATGCCTTGTAGGATAAAAAGTGTGGCCCAGATGGCTGATATTTATGTTCATGTACGATAATTGGATTGATAAATGCAACTTTTATCTGCTGGCTTGGCATGTGTTTTCAAACAAGATGATGAATGGTTGGCATTAGACTACTTTCTTAAAAGGCCTCTCTAGGAAAATCTATTGGCCCTGGTAAGTGAAATCATCACTCTAAAAAAAAGAGTTCTGCAGAGTGTGTGAGGGAAAAGGTTCTCTATAGAACCATAAGTGTTTGAAAGTCGCTTTAAATTAAAACATTTGTTTTCCTCATGTTCAGTTTGAAAACCCTTAATTTTTTGGTGGCTTTATGATTAAAAAACAATTAATTTGAGTATAAAAATATACTATGTAAAGAACCTTTAACAATCAAAAAATAACTCCCTAATGACCTCATTGTAAATATTCCATCTAATAGGGTAAAGTTAAGAATATTCACATTTGTATTATTATTGTTGTCAAATCCCACAAAGTATAAAAAATGTTATCTGTTTAACAAGTTATCGAATGTCTCTGACATAAAAGCCTGATTTAATTTAGCTTCTGTGTAGTTTTTAATAAAACAGTGACAATCTGAAAACTGTCACATTTTAATGAAGGCGAACACAGCTCTTTTAGCTCTTACAACACTGGTTGATAGGCCCAGGAAACTCACAGACCAAAAGCATGCATTGGAAATAGTCCCACTTGATAACACTCAGCCAATCAAATCTGTGAATTATCACACACCACGAGAGGGGGATGCATAGACAGAGAAAAGTAAGGGTGGGATAAGAGGAGAAGAAAAAAACAGGTTTTTAAGCTATTTGTTTAGTAAGATTTGTAGAAAATGTTAAAGAAATTGGTTGAGACTGTTCATTTAAAATTAGTAAGAAAAAGACAAATCCACATTATTTCCCTAAAATTAAGCACATTTTAAAATATACCAATTTAAAAAGGCTACCTGTAAAGTATTTTATTTGTAGTTGACATGGGATCTAGATAGTTTGATGAGAGAACATGCCTTTTTGCTCACAACTGGTTAATTTCACAGACAGATTATTAACAAGTTCAAGGGCATAATTAAAACCAATGAGCTGTTTAAATGTTGTGGCTGGTCAGTATATGATGAAACCATTTTAGCATCATATCAACCATTAATCCGGATTTCCTTACAGCCAACTAACACATATCATGTTTTCATAAAACTCTGTGTAGAATCTTTGTGAGCATTAAATGTTTTGCTGATGCTTCCCACTCTGACAACAATACAAATAAACAATAAACCCAATACAAAACAGAAACAACACAAAAATCATCCGAGCAACATCTGACCCAGAAAACGAATGTCCAATGCAGCAGGGGACATCAGATTAAAACAATCTGCGATTAACAGTGAAAAGAATGGCGCAAACAGAACATTTGATGGTACATTTGTGCATCTTCTCCTCTTCAGTGTATCTCAATGCCTAGGTCAATTTATACAAAAAGGAGTTTTATGCACTGGTCAGAAGTTACTTTCATTGGCGCCATCCAGTCGCACTCCACCAAACCATGCACTTACCAAGAGCCCACTGGTAAAGAGGCATTCAGCCCCATATCTCCCCAACTTCCCCCCGTAATTAGGTGATGAATTATTAACACACCAATAAACTTCCTGAATAAGTAATGCCGTTAAGGCTTATGTGAGGTTTCAAGCCCTCCACCCAGACATTTGGTCAAATATTTGTTGTCGGTGTCTGTTGAGAAAGCTGTCTTGTTTATTGGCTGAAACATTTAGCTAATTTTCATTTTGATCATGTCACTTACTTTAGCCAAGGGAACAATGCTATTATTTAGGGCTGTTAGTCAGCAACAAACTTACGATGAAGCCAAAAAAGACATGCGGGCATATGAAGACTGAAGGGTTGGGAGTGGTGAGTATTTCTGTTTTCATTTCTGGCTTGTTATCTCTTTAGGATGCTTTTCTGCCTTCATTTCCTTTTGAATGCCTTCGAATTAAATTCCAGGTCAATTCTGAAATTTCAAGTGTGCTTATTTAACTAGTTTACTATTTCCCAAACGACAGTAGGGCCCAGACTGTAACCTACAAGCATGAGGATGAAGGCTGAAGTTTTTTACACAGGTTTTAGATAACACCCTCTGTTGAAGAACCCAAAAATTACTAGCTGCAACTTGTGTATTGTAACAAGAAACTGGAATCGTTGGTCTCTCTGAAAGATTCCTTTCAGTTTTGCACTGAGCCAGTGGTTCCTGGTCATGTACTGAAATGAGGTCCTTACTGTTTCCTACACTATATCACTAAGATCTAGTAAAACCACAATTTGTTTTATATTGGTGAAATATCAGGGTTCTTTGATGTGTTATTAAAACATAACTAAAAAATGAATTAAAACCTCTTTCCTTTGCTTTTTCCTTTTGTGTTATTCAGCCCACACACTCACACAGATTTGAGTTACTTTTGTATGACTTGTGCACATACAGAAGGCCAGTCCTCTCCCTCATTCAGCTAAAAACTACCTAATTTGCAAACTCTCATCACATAATAAATAACCATAATTTTTGTTCAAAAGAAAATAAATTAGTCTGATCGCCCTGTGTGCAAAACAAGTTGCTTACAGTTAGAGGCTTTGAAGCCAAACTGTAGAAATGTGTTACTTTGTTTTCATCTCTGCAGCCTCTCCTGTCTGACTCTTCCATTTTCTTCTTCCCTTTTCGGCTGTTTCAAGGTTTAAAAACAAAAAAAGAAAAGTGTATATTCTCTTGGGCATTTTAGGAGGCGTTTGAAAATGTCTGCAGTTCTTTCAGTTGCATGTAAAGGAACAAAAATAATGACTAACCTTCTTCCTGTAAATAAACTAACTACCATGCTGCCTTTTTGGTATCATTAAATATTTATAGCATGCTACAATTTGGACACAGAAAAACAACTGTTTGGTCCAAAGTTTAAAATAACCTACTGTATATTCAGACTGTGTGATAAGATTGTAACTTGGAAAACATCAGTCGTCTCTACTCAAACACGAGGGGCATATTTATCTGAGCCCTAATCAAAACTACAACCTACCTTTGCCCCTTCCTAAACAGATCAGAAAATAGCATGTGGCTCATTTAGGGAATAGTCCAAAAGACTTTGTGAAATAACCTGTTTTGTTGAGGACTTATTAAGAATGAGCTTGACAAGGTACCTGAGAGGAATTAAGTGTTGTGTAGCTACAGTGTTATTTGTACAACATCAGCCTGTGGAGGATCTATTTCATTTTGTATTCGTCTTCAGGTTGACTTGTTCATTTGAGACGGGAGCGCCATCTGCCTCAGCCATCACAGCTCTTTCATCTGGCTCATGCTGAGGTGCAATAACTTCCTCTTTTGTTCTTTTCGTCTTTGTCTCTCTAAATGATCTGCTCTGCATTCACACCCTTCCTGCTCTTTACTCTCTGCCTCTATTCCTTCTTTACATTCTCTTCACTGCCATCTATATAGACAGTTTTAAGTAACTTCCTGCCAATAATGCTCCACTAATACCGCTAGTATTCCGACTTTATTATACTTTTATGTGTTGGTGTATATCTGTACTACAGAAGCTTCACTACTCAATTTTAGTTTGTGGCATAATTTATTCTGAAAAAAGAAAAAAGATCATTAAACATCAATAATGTATAATTAATCATTGTTTTTTTTTATCGTTATATTTTAATACCACGAAGACTGTCACAAGGGTGTGTGTCGACCTGCTCCTGTACTTTCTGCTAGATGGTAACAGAGAGAACATTGTGTGTACAGGATAGCGGAAGTCCTTGGTTGGACACGGCTGGTGGTAGATGTCCTTAATGGATCGGAGTCTGTTTCTACTGATGTGTTTTGCCTCCCCTAACACTCTCTGTAGTGATGTGCGGCTGTGAACAGAACTGTTCTCATACCAGACTGTCATGCAGCCAGTCAGCAAGCTCTCAGTGGTGCAGCGGGAGAAGTTTGTGAGGCTGCTTGTGTTCATTTTGAATGTCCTCGGTCTCCTTAGGACATCCGCATTTTGTACAGATACAATAAGTCAAGCCACTTTGCAACCAACCATCCCTGTGAAGAATACTATAACTATATAAACCATTATGTTAGATGTTTTATCAATTCAAATTAAACTTACATTTTTTAAGGAACTACAGGCAGATCTGTAATTTTGTTGACTACCACCAGTGCCTCTTTATCTAAATTCAAACAATTACCCGTACATGTATTTCATTAGAATCACCAGGATGCATGTGATTCTATAGTTATTAACTGGAAATTATTTATCAAAGTATTGTGAATTATATGAAGAAAAAAAAAATTCTCAATATGTCAATGATGAGCCTTAAAACATGGGAGAAATACTTCATTTTATGGTGACACAGCATCAGGTTTTTAGGAAGCTTTTATTTCTGAAATGTAGTCTCTCATCAACCTGAAGGCCCTTCTGAGTGCTAATGAGTGGAAACATGGCATATTGTAGTCATTGGGAGTAATTTCAAAATCATAAATACTTGTGAAAAACATAAATGAACATCAAATTGATTCAGAACCCTGACAGATGTTGCTATTTTTCTTATGACATTGAAGTTCATTGTTTAAACCTCTAGATAATTTCAAGTACATCTCACATTCTCTTCTGTTCATTTGCATCATGGCTTTCTCCGGCACTCTAACTGATATTTAGCTTGACTGTTGAAAGCTAGAAATCACTTAATAAAGCAAGATATGAAGGTATTTCACACATTTTTTAAACATAATTGTTTATTTAGATTTGAAATATAACAAACGCAATTGTAAAGTACTATTAAATATGTTTTACAAAGTTTACTGCATTAATTTTCAAATTTGCCATCAACTATGGGTAGATCTTCATTTAAGTTCAAATGACTAACTAATGACAAACAGATGTAGAATGACATTTAATACTTCTGCCAAAATCCAACAGTCCCCTAATAAAACCAAATCTGGCTCAGGATTTTTATTTGGATCTAAAGAATATGAAGAAAGCAGCAAGACCAGGCACAGTTGTGTACCATCATGTTTCAGCTCTGACACACTAGTTGTTATAATAAAAACAATAAGAGTGATAACTCTAGATGGCAGATCCATAACTTCTTTTCACTTTCTTTAACATTGTGAGGTATGCCATTCTTCAATATTTTTATTGACCTTCTTAATGCGTGTGTGGATCCAAGTTTTGCAAGGATCCAAATAGTAATCTAGGGAAATTAAACAAGATTTCATCAGGGTGTAGTCTTTTCATCAATCACTGTGCGGTAACAAATAGGGCTAGACACCTTAAACTACTACCAATGTATAGCTGAGAAATGAAATGTGGCTTTAGTTACAAGGCTTATTTCAAATTCAAGGAGACTGTATGGCCTTGGTGGAGTTTGTTATTGTCTACGTTTGTAGGCAAGATTACGCTTACACTACAGATTTCCATGAAATTGTGTTCAGGTGTGGGGCATGACCCTAGGTGTGGCCCAATAGTGGTACGGGTCTAAATCAGGGGATAATTCAAGGTGTTTATTTCATATTTCTCAAACAGTTTCACTGATTTCCAGAGAAGAACTCAACAATAATCAAAGCAACAATAGAAAGCACATCTGATAAACAACATATAAACTAACTTTAATCTCTGACTTAATTGTTTAACAGCAAATCTTGATCAATGATACTGTGTGTTATGTACATTTACTGTATTTTTCATAGCTTGGATTTATAGTAATTTTGTAATGTTCTCTGCTGTGTTTTCCCACTGCTAATGAGCATCATTTAGCAAACATGCAAACAACAAATTAGTTGTGATTCCCACTTTATTACCTGACTTCAGACAAATTGCTTCATGCGAACTATCTCATTTGTTTGCTTTGACAAATTTAAATTGAGAACAAACTCTTTTAATATGCCCATATGGGATTGTTTAGGGGCGCTTTTCAATTATGAAAGTTTCCACATTGGTAATTAGTCAGGGTTGCAACGTATTGTTTTATGGTCTTGATTGTGCGTTGATGTGGGAATTAGATGTTTTTAATGTACTGCTGAGAGGATTTTGTTTGTTAATGTGATGAAGCAATGCAATCTAAAAAGCAAAGCGGGTGAGGAAGAGATGACTTCACACTTGTGTAGACACCTCTCTCTCTCTCTCTCTCTCTCTCTCTCTCTCTCTCTCTCTCTCTCTCTCTCTCTCTCTCTCTCTCTCTCTCTCTCTCTCTCTCTCCTCTCTCTCTCTCTCTCTCTCTCTCTCTCTCTCTCTCTCTCTCTCTCTCTCTCTCTCTCTCTCTCTCTCTCTCTCTCTCTCTCTCTCTCTCTCTCTCTCTCTCTCTCTCTCTCTCTCTCTCTCTCTCTCTCTCTCTCTCTCTCTCTCTCTCTCTCTCTCTCAAAAACCCACACAGATCAGCTAAAGGCCAATTGATTTTTAGAGAAGACTTGATGTCTATTATGATTTTAGCATCAATATAAAGACCCAAGAAGTCTGATTTATGAAGAGAGTACATTTATGAAAACTTGTATAAGTATTAACATAAACCATGTTTTAATTGATCACAGCTTAGTGTCTCTGCTATAGTGCAGAGGGATGACTAAACCATTTCTCTCACGGTCTCAATACAGAATAGTAGTTGTTCTCCATAATCAATAAGCTGCTGGATTGATCTGTGTACGATACATTTATTGAGTAAATTTAGAGTATTTTGGGTCATTTGTTTTTCAAAATGAATTCAATTAAAGGTCTTTGATAAATACAAGGCTGTGTTTAGAGATGAAGTATATTAGCTGACAGCAGTCTATGTCTGAAGTTATGATTGACCAACTGAAGTCTGAGTGGCAGTGATTCACTTTTATTTTATAGTACATAATGAAGATAGAATGATGTAACTACCTTGGCAGCTACACAGGGAACGCACTCTCTGCTTGTTACACGCAGATTATTTGCCCCTACACAGGGTCCCAGCGTTTGGTCTTACCAGCTGAAAAATTACAATTCTAATAACTAGTGCAGTGCCTGGTAACTCGGCCTGTGGTAATGCTGGTTGCAGCATGTTATGTTCATGCTTTAATTGAGTGTTAAATATGACAATACATTCAGCATTAATTTGAAAGACATTTAGAAAATATATTTTAAAAATTTGTTTGAATAAGGAGTGTGTGTATTTGTGTTAAATTTATAAACAATTAATACTACACTCCAATGTAGAAATTATCATGTCTATGCCAAATTGTTAAAATAAAAGGATAACACACATACACACACACTTACAAACCACAGGATGTATATGTTTTAAAGATTTTTAAGGTGCAGGGATTTCTGTAAATCCCTCTTTTCGTTGCCACTCTTCTTATTTGACTTCCCGCACTTGTAAAACCAGCTGTCTTTCTCTCTTTTCAGCGCCAATGAGTCTTCAGTCATTACCAGAGGGCCCTATGTAATCAGTCACCCATAAACACAGGGGTGAGAATAGGCGATAAAAGGGGGCAAAAAAAGGAAGAGAAAAGAGCAGGAGGAGGCGGGGGATGGATCCTCAAATCTGTTGATGAAGTCCATTAAAACATGTTACCCCTGGCATTTAAATCAACTCTACCTGCAAACCATTTCACTTTTCCACAACGATAATTACTATTAGTGCGCGATGTTTTTCAAGTGCTGTTGAACCCATGTGTGTTATTTAAGCCCCACCAACAATGCAGCAAGCGGCTTAATTGGCGAGTTATTAACCAGCCACAGGTTAGGAGTGTGTAGGGTGTGATGAAGAGTGAGAATATGCAATTGGCAAAAAATAATACAATTAGTAATAAAAATACTACTACAACACAGACTAGAACCCCAAAGTCCGGCTTGTGGTCTGTAGGGTTCAACAATCATTACAACCTTACATCTTGAATAAGACTGGACATGTGACTTTTTTAATCTCAGAACCTTACAGGGCTATAAGTTTAATTTTTAGAAAATTATTAGAAGGCTATGGGGTCATACAAATTAAAATAGCTTATCTTCTTGGGAACAAAATGTGCTCAGCAAATTTCATAGCAAAGTTTAACATTTGGCCAGTGGGAAGTGTGGTAGAAAAACTGATAAGAGTGTATAAATTGAGAGGCTTCATCCTCTGGAGAGTATGACATGACATTCACGGCTTCTCACTAGTTGTGTTTTTTTGTCTCTGTGTTTTTCTTTCTGTGTGTGTGTGGAAACCATAAATAATTGTCCTGAAGGAATAACTGAACAGTGGGGCATCCTATGAAAGGATCCCTTAAGCTTCTACTCATGCAGTTTTTCCTTGGTGTTACACACAACAAAAATATGCTTTGAGCAAGATCTATGAAAAAATTGTTATCAAAGAACAAATTTATAAGGGTAATACAAAGAATCATACTTATACATCATTTTATAGCACATGAGATTAAGTGAAGTATGTTTCACTTGGAGTATGAGGACATTTATTTGGTGTGGGTTAAAAAGTAGCTCCAATGACAGGAAGCTCTGAGAGGTTCATTTTTTAACTATTCTTCCATGCAGCTCTCATAAAATAATTGTTTGATTTAAGCTCATTCAAAAATAATACAGGTTTCAAAACGAGCATTGGTTTCCTTACAAACAAACGAAAAGTGTGGTTTAGAAAGTTGTATGTTCTGGACAAACTGCAGTTGTTATGTATCTCTCTTTGTGGGTTTGGCCAAGCAGTGTTTGCACCCAGTCTGGTATAATAATGACCATGTACAAGACAACTGGAGACACATAAAGTAAAGAAGGCTACACTTGATTCCAGAAAATTCCGGGATCACTTCATTGGTATGTTGAAGTGGATGAAGAAAATGGATGGTCCAGTACAAAGTAGTGAATACATGCTGAAGCTGGAGACTTTCATATTGTCTTTTTGCTACAAGGTCTGGGATGGGATTCAAAGACCCTTCCATTCTTGACTTTGTCTAGGTCTAAGTCTGGAGCTCAGAATGTAAAATTAATTGACTCTAAGGAAAATACAAGCTGTAGCAGGGAGAACAGATGATATTAATGAAGAGTGCAAAGAGACGCAAGGGAAGTGGGGGAATAGAGTTGAAGACAGAGGAAGAAAAGAAAGGAGAGGATAAAATAAATTAGTTCAGCAATCTTGACCCCTATAAATGATGTTTCTATACAGATAAACCGCAAGTATATGGAACAACAAGTATACACATATATATAAACAGGGAGACAGGAATTGAGGCTGAACAAAGAATAGACAGGAGCAGATGAAAGACGGAATGACCACACGATGTAAAAGAAGTGGGTAGACAGGAGAAGATAAGTGGCAGAGCAAAACAAAATAAGGAGGAAGATGAGAATGTTTAGCAACCCCATTAAAGCATACAAGCTCACAGACCCACACACACACCAGTTGCAGTATAATAGGATTAGCGTGGCGAGACACAAACACACATTCAACCTCATGCAAAGCAAGAAACATCCATTAGCAATGAACACGCACCCTCCTTTCACACTATCTCACGCCCCTCTGCATGCTTATTAGTCCATAAGCTCTCTTCCTCTCGCTCACTTGTCTACTGTCATTATCAGAGGTATGAGTTTCACCAAGTATTTTTCACACATTCACATTCATTTTGTATGATAAGCCCATATTTAATCAAATTAAAATCTAATTTTTAGTTATTAAAATCATGTTATTACAGTGGAATTCATGTGAGAACTCTTAGATACTCTTTTAATGAGGCAGAAAGTCTCTTAACATGACAAACATGTCAGGGAATGAGCTTTAAAGTTAAACAGCAACAAAAAAGCCTCCCTTTGTTTGAAGCATGGAGTCAGGGACAGCTTTACAAACTCTGAGCAGAAAACTAATCACAGTCAAAAGCTCAAGTCTTGCACATCGCTGCCGTGAGTTCACAATTCCTCTACTTATGATTTACTGCTCCGTTAGAAAATCAGGAACCATCACCAGAACTCAATCAGAATTTTGCCAGGCTTCAAATGAAAAGCATTACACAGATTGTTCCGGTATTTCCTCTTTTAATTAGGAATGTAACGTCTGATCAAGTGCCAGGGTTGACAAACCACGGACAACTTATTTGTTACACTTTAAAAGACATTTAAAAAACTTTGCTTGAAGCGGTTACATTTACATTCCACTGTGTACAAGATAAATGTGAGGAAATTGTTTGTCGTCTAATCCTAAATTAGGACCCTAATTTTGTTTGCATGTTCAAAATGTTTAATGCTCTACTAGGAAACTCTGCTTTCACAGTGGAGAAAAGGAAAACATGATTAAATGTTTTCACATTTTATTATACCACTTACATTCAAAATGTTATTTTTTTTTCATATTTTATAAGCACGTTGGTAATTCAATTTACCCTGCATTTAAAATATATATGAAATGTCTATATATTAAACACAGAGCAGTTCAGGCTGTTCAGGAAATATAACCATAGCTTAGAGGTCATAAAAAGCCAAAACAGCAGAATTGTCTTTTGTATAATTCTAAATGTTATCGTTGAAGTGAATCAGCTTTGAAGCTCTATAAATCTCTGACTGACTTTAATAAGTGGACAAACAAAAGCTCAGTTTGTGGGGGGGTTGGAGTGAGCTTGCACTTCTATCTCAGAGCAGAAATGCATGCAAGGGCAGAACCATGCAGTGCTTCAGAAAGTGCTTTACAAGCAACCCTGATTTAAAAGCTTGAGATCTTTTGATCTTCTGAGAAGCCTTTCTACACCCAGAGACTGAGGTTAAAATCCTAAACGGAGAAACAGATCATGAAATGAATAGCTTTTAACTATAGTTGGAAAGATGAACACAACATTTTTTGAAACATTGTGGTTTCAGGAATTAATATTGAAAGTTCTGATTTTTCTCTCATTTGGCTGCAGGAGGCTTTGAACCATACAAAATTGTATACTGACGTTGTCTAGGAAGCATTTAAAATCAATCGCTATCAACAGCCTAGTTTAAAGGGCTGTGAATTAACTGTCAACAGAGATTGAATAAAGCTTTAATGTGTTCCTTTTTTTTCAACTATTATGCACAATCAAGGACAATTATTATTAAAAAAAACTCTTAACTTTGTGCACATCAGCCCCTGAAACTAAATGTGTGAGTCTGTCGGATGTTGTTTCATCCAAGTTAGAGTAGATGTTATTGCTGAGTTTGATTGCAAGAGTGCAAAGACACTGACATTGAATTCACTCAACTTGTAAATAACTTCTGAATTTTTTTTTTAAGTGGCATACTTTTGTGTATCATAAAATATGAATTACGCCTGGATTAAATAATATTCCTAGGGCCTAATCGCTGCTGGTTAATCTTTATTTATAAACGGGCAGAATTGTGAGTGTGGAAAAGATATAAACAAGATGGATCAACAAGGAAATATATATTGTTTGATACATCTTTCATTATCTTTTGTTTTATTAAATACATTTATGTCCTGATTTCTGCTCTGCCAGTCAACATTGCATCATGGCTTCAGTTTACCTCAGCATGCCATGCTGGAAGTATTGGTGCTTCTCCAGATTGTGTCTCGGATCATCTCCTTTTGAGTTCAAAATAAGGAAGGGGGGTTGGTCTATGATGCTGGGTATGCAAGTTAGGAGGGAGAGAATAGACTCAGGGGGTGATGGGAGACAGTGATGTATGTTGCGTTGAACAGCGGCAGGGAGCCACAGAAGAGGAGACAGTAAAGAGCATGAGAAGTAATGGAGAGGTAGATGTTCATTCTTAGCAGCTATTCAGAAGCTGTTTTGTCTCCTCATATGTCTTGTTAAATTTACACAAGCTGGACAAGCTGTCAGTGAAATTATTCCCTTGTCAAGCATGTACAGGTTTACACCAGAACTGTGTAAAATCAAAGATTTAACTCAAGGAGAAATCACTCAAACAGTAAAACAGAGAGAAATTCTGCAGGTTAGAAAAGTCCAGCCGAAAGGATCTGGAATCAAACATATAAAGACTGCTGCAAGTCCAAAGCTGCCAGCTTCATAAGTCGGATTGGGTACAACCAATTTGCTTGGCAGCAGTTCCTCTGCCAAGTGAGTACCTTTGGTTCTGTTTTCAGACAGACTGTCCAACAACCGGAGGGGCCACAGGTTTGTCTCCCATTGAAAAAAACATGCCCTTCCTAGGGATTTGTGTGAGTTTCGAAATGTAGTTTGTATTTCTTTTTAAAAGGGGAGTGAGAAGTACGCATAAGTAGAGTGAGGAAAGCTAATTTGTAAATTTACCTTCAATTACTATGATAATAATAATAATGTAATTCTACTTCTTTACATTTGAAAGGAATATTGTACTTTAAACAGATTTTTAATTTAATGCATTATTACAACATTATGCGGCTGCAAAACTTTTACCTATGCATTCATTTACTTTATAGCAAATTACTTGTAAATCAAAAAAATAATTTGTTACATCTGCTATATCAAATTACAATATGACAGGGGTTTTACATAACGTTTTGAATACAGCATATCTATTTCTAATTGAGTACTCTCAAAAACAGGCTCTGAATAAGTACTGGCACAACTAAATGTTGTAAATTAATCTATTTATTGATTGCACATTTTGATCAAATAGTACTGCGTATATTATCACACTATTAAATTACTTTCTTATTTAAATCCTATTTTTAATTTTTTTATATTTTACACCATCTCCAGGTTTTGTGGAATGGGGGAGAAAGTGGCAAATTGTTTTGTTTATTTTTTTTGTGTTTCTTATTGCTGGAGCTGCAAATGATGGGTCCTCTTACTATGTCTGCTCTTATCTGGAGAGAGAGGGTTTTATTATTTCAAAGGGGGAGCAGCTTTGATAATTATGTCTTAAAATAATGATAGTCCCTATTACAAAGATGCATCTTCCACCACTGTCATCCCATCCTCTTTTTGCCTTGTGAATACATAATGAATAGGATAACAGGATTTCTCTCTCTTTTACTCCTTTTGCTCTTTTTCTCTTGCTCACTCTAAAGATAACTCTTTTTTTCTGCCCCCCTCCCATGTTATTCTCCAAAGGAAATCTCTCAGGCATGTCCAATTGGCTCTGGCCCCCACATGCATGTCTCCCTAGTGGGAATAACCATAAAAATCTCTGTCTTTCTCCAACATGCTTGCACACATACACGTCTAAATGAAGCTGTGACTCAAGGAATAGGTCTCTAAGAGAATATAAGACTTCTCATTAAAGGCTTGCAGCTATACAGTCTCTGTCCCCTTTATGTGTTTACAAGAGAGAGAGAGAGAGAGAGAGAGAGAGAGAGAGAGAGAGAGAGAGAGAGAGAGAGAGAGAGAGAGAGAGAGAGAGAGAGAGAGAGAGAGAGATTCATGTGAGCGAGTGTAAAACAGGGACTGATCTATGCCTGGTTATGTGCCACATTGGTCATTGGTCCTTTTTTACTGTACCATTGCTATCCACACACACACACAGAAACTCACACAGACATAAATAAAGTAAATTGGATAGATTTATATGATTGCTTTTCTACCTTCTTATCAGTAACATTTTATTCTTCTTATTTCTTTTTATTCGTAGTTGCAGAAAAAATCTCCCCTTTTTCGACTTGTTTTCCTGTCTCATCTTCCCTTCTACCTCATCTATTTCATTCCTTTTGAGGTTGCACAATTAATGTTGAGTTACTGCAGAACCTAGACAGAAATCTATAAAGAATATTTTAGAGTTATTATTCAGCCTCTGGAACTGGAGGATTTACTTCATGATGGTCAGTTAAGTGGACTGGTTCAAGGCATCACAATCTTTCGCCCCTTTTCCACCAAAGTGAGTGGGGAACCTTTTAGAACCATTTTGCATTTCCATGGGCTAGAGTTGCCTTAGAGCCATGTACATCTACATCACCATATATGTAACTGTTTACATCTCTACGCCTTTACTGTTATGCAGCCATACACTGCCACTTATTATATTAAATTATACGTTGATTCATTAATTCATTCAGTCCAACATGACTTTGTTAACCCACTTTTCTCTCTGTCTCTCTCCCTCGATCTGACACTCAGACACACACTGACACCGACTCAGTTGACGTCTCTGACCCCTGCAGTTTAAACGTTGATTTGTTTGTAACCACCGCCACATTATCAACACTTATCAACACATTATGATCAATACTTTTCTTCAATAAGTACAATCTTTATTCACAGCAGCGCACGTTCATTCTTTTATTAAGCCCCACATCCCCCCCGACACCGCTGGCTCCCTCGCTCTATTCCTCTCTCACTCTTGCTGAGACGCAGACACACACACAAACTCACACTCACACATCTGACACATCTTTAAAGTCCCACTAGCTAAGACCATTACCTCAGCCCCAGCCTCTGACAAAGGCGATTCTTTATTGTAGACGAGCAAACAGATGAAGCTACCGTTTCTCAGGCCGTCCAAACACAAACAACTGGTTCCAGTTTAGGCACTGGCTCTGAACTGGCCTTGGAAATGCCTTGTTCAAAAAGGTGTATGTGTGCCTTAGTTTTACCAAGGGGCGTTGCAACTGTACAACGTGAATGGTGGTGAAAAGTGTACCTCGGTTAAATCTTGTATTTGAAGTTTCAGGCAAAACAAAATACCTTCCTGGGGTAAATTAGTTGACTCATAAAATTTAATGGACTAAATGAAGCCTTTATGAAGCAGCATGGTACCAGAGGTAGTGCATCATTGTAGATGTTGGTCTAGTGCTCTCACCTAAAATATCCATTCCAACATTTTAGATCCAATTGTTTATCTAAGTTGGACAAGAACACAGAGACAGTTGGGAGCTGAGGTCTGTGAGCCTTCACTCACACCTCCCTAAGCTGGTGAGGTGAAAGACAAGTCATACAAATGAGAAAAGAGTGAGTTCAGTGTTTTAAAATATTCACAAAAATTGATAAATAAGCTTTTATCTTTACCATGTCACTGACCTGAGCATTTGGCACAGCTGCTATAAAAAAAAATATATATATCAATGCAAGCAATGCAGCCAACCACCAATATTTCTTTCAGTATTCCTGATGGCCAGTCCTAGCCTCAGGGCGGTGCATGCATGATGTACCCCAACAGTGTATAAAAATTGAATAGAACGATCCAGCTAACACAACGTCAGATTGATACATCTAGATTTCTGTTTCTTCTCTCTTTCTTTTTCTCCTCATCATCACTCCTTCATACCTCAAGCTGCTGCTGCAGCTGCACTTGCTTGCCTTGGCAGAGTGTCAGTACCAGACTTCCTGCATCCGTTGTGTCAACTTTAAAGGACTCTGCAGAGTTGTGTAATTGTGACTTCTTGACATTGCAGCTGCATAAGGAAATAGGCTCCCACTACAAAGTCTGTATAGTGGAAACACAGCCACAATTGTCAACTGACATCATTTTGACAACTGATATCTTACCCCAGTAAAAGATACTACCAATACTGAATCCCACATAATAACACTATGCCTTAAGGCAGTGGCTCTAAAAGTGGGGGGCACGGACACTCTCCAGGGGGGGCGCAATGTCACAGACAAAAAAAAAAAGACCGGCCACCTGTCACTGGTTAGTGAAAGCTCCCTCAGTGGTGAAATGCTAGGGGCTGGACTGACACAAACAAATCAAATACTGTTTCGTTCCTGATCCACCAATCAAAAGAGGAGCGTTATCATTTGAACACGAGTTGCACGTACGCTTCCGAGTATAAAAGTAACTGCAGGCATGGTCAGCGCTCACCCTCACTGATACGACACCCTGTAGAGTTTGTGCGATGCTCTTGTTTCCTCTATAAAGCAATGAAAATCTGAATTATAAACAGTATTTTTTCAAAGACTCACTCCTTCCTTAAGGCCTAATTATAGTCCTGCGACTGCAACCGCGGAAGGCCACGCAGATGCATCGACGGACTCGTTTTGGTTTATACTTCTCTAACGTGCTGCGCGTGTTGCAACGCAATTCACCGCCAGAACACTAGGCGGAGTAACGTTTTTTTTCAAAGACAAAACACACAAAGAAGAGAAGTCTTCTTCTTCGTCGACTGTTTATTTACATTGCCACTCCGGCTCCTCATAGCCTATTTCTGGCGGACAAATTGGCCAGTCAGTGATGGGTTATACAAGTGGTCATACTTTCGGATCTCTTCTGCCAAGTGCTCTTCTATTTGGTCCACATTCGTTCTTCTAAATCTTCCGTGATTTCGGCGTAATGTGGGGCATGAAACCGGAAACTAGACTCCGGACGGGATGTAGTAAGCAGACCAATCACAAGCCTTGCGGGCTGCGTGAGGCTCGCGTCGCTTTGTCGTGTAGTTACAAAAATTGTCGGACGCACACAAGCCGCCAGAGGGCTCGAAAGGGGCGTGTTGCGGGTCTTGCGTGCATGCGTGCGTGCGTGCAACCCGACTATAATTTGGCCTTTAGTAATGCCTTCCTGCACTTGCAGCAGGCTTATTCGTTGCCTAATCTATGGAATAATTTACTCCAGTCTATTTTAGAAAGCTCATAGCCCCAAGAGCTAGCCTTCTAGCTAGCAGACTTCTTCCAACTGCAGCTAGCCCTTTTCTCCTTAACACCTACCTTTTCATCTTCAATCATCCACCGTGTTGCAACAAGTAAATCACCAGCACTTGAATACTATTCTGTGCTGTCCCTGTCTACATTGTGTACTGTTTGTTTTGTTAGGAACCATTACCTAGCACAGCTTTATTCATTATTCGCGTGCAAGTCGCTCACAGCCACACATACACACTCACAAGACCACGACGTTGCAATTAGAACTTTATTAACTTCACACACACTGTATCAGCAAACAAAAACAACTATGGACAAGTTTCTGATACGTAAAAGTCAGGCAACCGATGCGCCAGTTGCGAAGAAGCCAAAGCTGCGCAAATATAACGAGAGCTATTTGCAGTTTGGTTTCACCGTCCCTGGCATGACTGAGCAACGTCCTCAGTGTATTTTGTGTGCCGTGGTGCTGGCAAATGACAGCATGAAGCCATTCAAATTAAAAAGGCACCTCGACACAAAACACCCCGACTTGAAAGAGAAGCCTGTGGACTTCTTTAAAAAGGTAAACGTGATTGCCTCCAGCAACAACAATTCACCATCTCCAAGCATAGCACTGTCTCCAAGCTATCTATCTATTTATATACTGTGGTGTAGTTGAGGGTGGTGGTGGTGGCTGTCGGCGCGGGGGGGCCAAACTACCCCTAACCAGCTTTGGGGGGGCATATCTTGCAAAAGTTTGACAATCCCTGCCTTAAGGGGTGTTTGAAGGACTAGATGGACACTATCCCTCCATCACTTAGAGAAACACTACCACTTCACTGCCACGCACCAAACGCAGGGGTAGGGCCAAGTGGTAGGGCTAAGGGATGGATAGGACATGCCCTTAGTGATAGTGGAGAGGGCAATACAGGTTATTGAACTCACTGTCAAGTTCATGGAACCGTTTTTTGCTGTGTCACTTTGAAAATTATCCCTTCCGGATGAAGCCATTAGGAGATAGGGAATAAATATGAATGCTGCATTATGCACCTTTTATGTCTTAAGTTTGATGTTTCTCTTTAAGTAAGCATCACATTTTTTAAATCTTTCATGCAGAACTTATGTGTAAAACAGCATTTGCTCAGGAGTGGAACCTGACGTAGCTTCACGGTTGTAAAAGGTGGTTAAGTTACTTGCGCCTTTTTGTCGTATCGAACTAGTCAGACCATTCTCCTCTGACCTCGGTCATCTTCACGATGTTTCCATCCACATAACTGCTGCTCAGTGGATTTTTTTTGTTTATTTTGTTGCTCCATTCTGACTAAAACACCAGTCCAAGGAGGTCCCCAGCTTCAGAAACACTCAAACCAGGAATCATGTCACAGTTAAAGTTATTGAGATCATATGTTTTCATTATTCTGGTGTTTGATTAGAACATTAACTGAATCTCCTGTTCTGTACCTGCAATACGTAATGCACTGTACTGCTGCAATGTAATTGGCTGATTGGAAATGCATTAATATGCAGCTGTACAGTTGTTCTTAATCCTTAGGCCTTTCCCAGCAACATACTTTATTAATAAGCAGGTATGAATCAGCTCCCCCTCTCTTTCGTTGCACTGCTGCTCGACCATTTCCACCCCTTCTCTGTTCCCACCTGTTCTTTGACAGTGTGCTCTCTTTCTTGTTATCTGTCATTTTTTCTCTATCTCATCGTTCTTATCTCACTTTCATAGCTAAGCCCCCCCACTGAGGTAGGGGGCTTAGCTATGGCCTTGAAGTACACTAGCTTAGATTACTGCAGCAGGCCAATAAATCTCCTTTATCCTCCCTGTTTCTTTCCTCCTATTATTTGAACATCTTGTTTTATTTTTTAAAAGGCAAATTATAAGTTGCCGTCAGTTTTTTCTTTCACAATCTGAATTAGGTGTATTATGTAGGAAATGTAAGTGTGACCCAATTAACATGGTAAAGATATATTGTTCATTTAAATATGGACAGACTAAATGTGTCAGATGGATGTCAGCCTCTTGAGACTCACTTGCCCCCCGTTTACTCCTCTGTCTTTCTACTATTCAGACATGGAATCTATGTTACAATCAACAATACTGTTACTACTACAAATTCTGTGTTGAATGGGTCAGTGAGTGAGTGAGTGAGTCTTTTGTCTGTAGAATGTTAATACGTATGGGTAAAAAGGATATTGAACATTGAAAATACAAAAATGCATGATTATCTTTGAATTATAACAGACATAGAGACTTTGTAGACTTCACCAAGTGGACAAACATGAATCTGTCAGGCCTGGACTAGAATGAGGACTCAGATGCAGAGGATTTCACTTACAGCACACTTTATTGCGTTCAGATCCTCTATGATGAGTGACAACTTACTTGGCTATGAAACACTTACTAAATATTTCTAGGACCTGGCAAAAAATAAACCGGGGAAGAAAACTCCCTAAAAGATTCAAAATAAGCACTAGGAAAAGAACAAGGTCTATAAACATAAATCGCTCCCGAAGGATGATAATCAAAAGGCTCGAGTAATAAAACAAAAGCGCTCCCGAGGGAGGAAAAACCAAGCTATGAAAAAGGACAAAAGAAAAGGCTCACCTAAACAGGAGGCTCATCAAACTAACCAGAACTCACTAAACATAAATCGCTCCAAAAGGGAGGAAGAAGAACAGATTACCAAAGAACACAAAACGAAGCTAAACTAGAAAAACTTTAACATACCAAAAATCACTCTCAAAGAGGATACAGAAAACAACTTACGTGGTGTAGCAAAGATCAAGGCAAAACACGACTATGGCTATGGACAAGGGCTTAGTTGCACGAACAAGAACGTAACACTTCGGCATAAGACAAAGGGGAGACGCAGACTATAAGCACATGAGGGTGAAGGGAACAGGTGGAAACAATCTGGAATCAGTGACACATGAGGAAGGGCAAGTGACCTGAAGCGAGGGGAGAGTTAGGATTTCAAAATAAAACAGGAAGTTACGAGACAAAAACCCAAGACAAGACAGACCTCACCACGGTGTGACAGAATCACTTCCAAACAAAGATTCATGTTTATCCTGTTTTATTCTTCATTTTGTGCAAAGGCTCTTTGACTTATTTTGTTGTTCTTTTTTCAAACTAGCAAAAGCACAGGTTGTGTTTTTGTGCAGTTTCTGCATTTTTAATTAGTTTTGTATTAATCAATATTGTTAATTATAATTGTGTCTCCGATGAAACCCCAGCAAGTTTACCCAGTGTTGTGTCCCATTTTTCTATCTAATATTTCAGTTTTTTCCTTAATTGTGCATATTTGAACAAACACTAGTTTAGTATAATTATCACTGTCTAACAGACTAAATGCAAACCAGTGGCAGGTTAACACTGGGGATAGATAGTTGAATGGCCCAGGGGTGGATAGTGCCTTAATCTAAGAGTAGCAAATTAAACAAGTAAATAAATAACTGATTTAACCTCATCACAATAAAGTGTTTATTATTATTATATTATTATTAATATTTAGTTAGACATTAATAAGTTAAGTTAGTCACTATTCAATATCAGATCATCCATTATGAATAATTAGAAAATACACATCTTTTGTAGTCAAGAATGTACAGACATTGTTGGCAGAAGTGCTCAAAGATAAAGATATATATAAAATAGGAAAGAATTCACTCAAGTAAAAGTGCCACAGGAACTTCTCTATTTTGGTAAAATAAGGTAGGTACTACCTCAAAACATACTGAAAGTATTCAATTAAAATTAGTCTACTTGCTGTGTGTATCCGTTCGAATCCTAATTTATGTCCACCACATTGTTACCTTGGCTGACTCTAGTAGTGTTGAGTTCTGCTGCTGCAGGACCACTTTGCTCTCATTTGTGGAGGTGGGTTCTAATGAAACATGACCGCTCTCATTCGCTCCGTAGAAAAGGTTCACACCTTGATGATTGAAATATGAATAACAATGTCAACATGTAAAGTAATGCATTGTAAAAAATGTACTGCAGTAGAAAGTACAGATAATTATGTTGTGGGGTAAAACTAAAAAAGTACCTGCATAAACGCATTTATGTAAAGTACAGATACAAGAAAAATCTACTCAAGTGCAGTAACAAAGTAACGTCCCACCGAAATATTGGTGACATTAAAGTGCTATCTAAAGTGCCCCAACATCTATTCTTTAATTTCCTGTACTAAACATTTATACCCATATTTATCATATGTGTATCTTTGTTTGACTTTGTGAAATATGTGACTATATTTCTGGAATTTGATGTATTGTGATTTGATTACATCTGATTTGCAGCATAATAACTGGCTGCATGATTATTAATCAGAGCCATGTGTATGTTAAAGAGGAAATAAATTATGGAGCATTTTGTGGATATTGTTTGCTCAGTTTATTTGAATATGTGTTAGAACATAATAAATAGTAAATGTATTGAATCATTCTGCATTTGTATCACACAAAACAATTTGTTCATAATTTATTTAAACCCTCATTTGCAAAGGCTTCCCTCCATTTATTCTTTCTTTCTTTTCCTGTCTTTCATATACTGTCACTGGAAACAGTTTACAAAATATCTGATAATGTGATAAAAGATGTCATTAAACAGCCGAGGGCGAGAACTAATAGAGCTGGTTCCAGCGAACGGTGTGAACATGAAGCCTTTTCAAACTGGTGGTGCTTTGGTAGAAAACAGTCACAGAAAAGAGAGAATGCCTGAAAGAACCAATAATTGTAAATTGAAAACACTCTTCATTGTGTTCGAATTGATACCTTTTTCACATTACATTATTTCATTATATTCCAAGGCACTAAGTGAAGATTGTCGTTTTAACGATAAGATTTCATATATTTTATTTTTCTGTGAGAATGAAAGAGATATAATTAAGTTCTATGTTGAGGTATGAGTGGTAGAAAGTAGAACTATACTGACTATACTATCCCTTCGATACTTTAAATTCAAGTAAACCTTGTATACTGTATACACCTTTATACTACCAGTAGTAAAGATAGATGCTGTTGATCTGTCAATCTATGCAATTGTTACCGTACTTTTCAGATTCAGTTTTTATATCTAAACAAACTGATATATATCTAAACAAGCTACTTACCTCATACAGACTTGTTAATATAGGCATAATTTCAATAAATGTAATTTTGAAAACCACCCTGACAAGCACATAGCTGTCAACAACACCAGACTACTGACAGCTTTGATACCAAACTATTAATCAGTCTGTGCTACACATCCTCTTCACAAACAGAATACTAATCTGTGAACTGCAGGCCGCCCCAACTCTCTTCCACAAGCCAGCATCATCTATCATCCATGATATAAACCTGTGTGTGTAATGGATATGTCTGATGCCTGGCGTCAGTGTTGACCATATCTTTCCCCGGTGACATTGCATTAATGTTCATGTGACGTTTTTCAGACAGACCCACATCTTGTTGATGATAATAGGAAAGTTGTAACATTTGCTAATCTTACTACACTGACAACACTTTATGGCCTCCACACAAAGCTTTTAAAAAGCATGTAAGTGTTGCCAGTTTCATATGTAAATCATAATCAGAAAGGCACTATGGGTTTTTTGAGCGGAAGAGACAAATGCACCCTGAAGATCCTCCCCACCTAATGCATGTGTGTTCTGTCTCTCTCTCTCCCTCATTCTTACCCTGCATCCCTCTCTCTCCCTGTTCCGCTCTCTCTCTGGAGAGTGTTTAAGTCCTCCTCTCTGGGTTTGGAGCAGACATACTGTCTTCTGCTGGAACAGACTGAGCATTAATTGGCTAGAAAGAAGTTTGGAGACAGCATAAAGAAGTAGAGAGAGAGGGGCAGTGAGAGAGCAGAGGAGAAAGAGAACATGCTGTAAAGTGCGAGAAAATGAATGAGTGAGTCAGGAATGTTTAGAAGACTAAAAGTACTTTAAACCCATAATGGATCTATTTCCAGACAGGCGCCATTTAACCCTCCCCCTTCCCAGCCTCCCTTCCCCCAACTAACACGCACGCACACACACTCACACACACACACACACATTTCTAGGCAAAAGCTGTCAAATGGACTTGCAGAATGTCTCAATTGCTGTCATTAAACAGTTGAAATAAATTTTACATATAATAATCTTATTTTTTATATTTCTTCAATATTTCTATCTAATACCAATGGAAACGACGTACCACTTAGTTAAATAAAGAGAGAAATGGAGCATTTTAAGGATTTGTTTCCTCAGTCTTCACCTGTTTATTAAACTTTTTTGTTTGAAAATAAATAATATAAATGTATCAACTGGTTCAGGATTTTTATCTCACAAAACAATATGTTCAGAATTTATTTATATCGTCAAAAGTAGGAGCTCTCCCTCCATTTATTTATTTCCTTCACATGGTGGCTAAGGTAATTTGCAGTGACTAAGCAGTCAGCACACCAGTTGTTTTCAGCCAACTGTGTGTACTACGACCGAACAAAGAAAATATAATTGTTATTTAACTGTTTTTACTTTTTACATACACATTTTAGATCACATATTTTCCTCCAATCATGTAGCCTTGATGTATTGAGTAATAGTGGACATAATGTTTTTATATCATATGTATATGATATATACAATTATAATAATAAATACAAAGATATATATGACAATAATAATTATAATGAACAATTATAACACTGGAAACATGGTACCACTTTGTTAAAATATGTTACTATCAATTGCTAAATTGCAATTTACACTGCACAACCTTTTTCAGTGACTTGAAATAATTTGAACAGCATTTTGTTATATGCAATAAAATCCAAATATATGTAACAAGATAAAATACTATAGTTTCTACCGTATTAATCATTAACAATGCACAATACAATAATAGTTAGGCAGCAATGTATATCGCAGATATAGACGAGAAGCTGACCATTCAAAGCTTTAAAATGAGCAGTTAAGTGTTTAAATTAATTGTTAAAATAACAATGAAGAGCAACAATGATTTCTGTAATGAGGTCACATCTCTTAACACATAAGAAGGCTGTCAGCAGTGTTTTGTATGGGTTTTAAACTTTATACTATGGCAGTAATTGAGTCTGTAAAATAATTATCTAATTTCTGTGAGCTGTCTTAAAGCACGACTGCACCACTCTGATCACATCAAAAGCAACTCAGGTTGCAGGCTTCTGTACAGACATTGGTTTAAAGGGTATACCCCGACTAGAGGAGATATTGTTCATGATGCTGGTATACTGGGGACAGGGGGTGTAATTTTGAGTACTTTCAGCTGCAATAGATTTTGGGGCATCCAGTTTTTTAATTCCTCCAGGCAGATACAAATTTGTTAAAGATTGGTGGAACCAGGTTTCAGAGGGAGCTTAAGCAAGAACGTTCTGTTTAGGGATTTTAAGGCCCTAGGCCCTCCTAGCCCATAAATCATAAATAACATTTGTTTACTACTTGATGATGATTTGTGGCATTTTACAAGAGTAGCTTATTGATATGATTTTGAACTGATGATGTGTTAGATTGGAAGAGGGAGCTGAGTTGGGGGGCAAAGCTTTCAGCTTTCAGTTTGTATTATATTCCAACCCTGACCTTGGATCATGAACCTTGGATTATGACCGAAAAGACACAAACAGCTGAAATGAGCTTCCGCTATTAGGGAGAAAAATAGCTGTTCTTTCACGATGAAAGGAGCCAGGTGAGGTGATTAAGGTATCTGATCAGTATGTGCTCTTACCACCTCCCAATTGAGGTTTTGTCCTACTGGTAGGAGGCCCAGTGGTAGACCCAGAAAATGCTGCATATCGTACCTGGCCTGACAAAACCCAAGAGTAACTGAAAAGTCAGTGTGGAAAATAACATCTGAGCATCCTTGTTTACTCTTCTGCCACCATGACCCAACTCTGGATATGCTTTAGAAAATAGGGGAGGGATGGATGGACGTTGACATGATAATCACTAGTATTGCTGTTTTCAAATGACCATAATTACAGCATAGTAACCACATGTTTTTTAAAGGGTAGCCTAAATAAATAACCTAACGATTATAATAAATGTCCTTTGCTCAAAATTGATCAATTACCTGTCAGGATAGACACACATGATGTTTTGAAATACCCACAGGACATTTTGTATAAAATTGATGTCTTAATGAGTTATTTGTGACTCCTGCAGCAAAATTGACACCAACTCACTGTGTTATATATCGATGTATCCAGAGCTTTCATTGAGTTAAACAGAAAATACACACTAGCGAAGTTAAACTGATTTCAACTGGTGGCGTGGGGGGAAATCCTTCTGCATTACATAATATATTAATGAACAATGTATATTTTCTCAGATTAAAGGTTATTTATAAAGTTTCATTTACCCTAATAAGATGCCAACTATGACGTTTAATCATAAAGATACTTAAGAATCAGTAATTCACGGCTCCGCACATAACTGTTAAGTCCTTAGTGTAAAGCAGTTTGGCATTATGGATCTTCTAATTTCATATGAAGTGATTATGTAATAATCACTGGGAATGCTGGGAATAATTTTGATTGGAGCCTGCAGAGTAAATGAATTGTCCTGCAACCACACAGCAGTCTCTGGACGAGAATGAATTACACTGATTGAACACCTCAATAAGTGGGAGTAAGACTCCACACACATTTACGTACACATACACACATGAAGAAACACTCTCTCTATCACTCCGTCATACACACAAACGCGATCAATTTACACATCAGGCTTTGTATTGATCAGGCTATTTGCTGCTCAGGTCCCCTGCCATGGCCTTTCAATTAAGACGGGAAAGAGAGACAGAGAAGGGAGGACTGAAATATAGATGAGCCACAAATGATTAATAAAATGATAATCATTTTTACTTTCTTTAATCTGCGTTCATCATCAAAACTTCAGTGTTTGATATTTTACTTACGGGCTTTATTTTAAAGGGGACATATTATGCCCATTTCACCACAGTTGATATGGTTCCTTGGGGTCTTAATGAAAAATTGGTAAAAATACCTCAAGGATAATTTAAAACAGCACCTTTTTACTCTGTCTAAAACAGCCCTCCTCAGATCGACCCGATTGGAGGGCCCCGCCCCCCTCTCCTCCCGCCCCCATCTTACCCCACCCCCTTTTACCCCTCTCATCCCTCCCCCTTTTCACCCCTCCCCCCTCTCATGGAGGTGTAGGACATAACGTTTTTACCTCCATTAATTAGCCTGTGTGTTTGAATGTGTTCTCACTACAGAATGCATTCAACATCTATAGGGCAGATTATGGGCCTTTATGTCTAAGAGGGATTGAGCAGTAAGTTTTTTTTTTTTTTATGCATGAGATATCAGTCATTTCTGCAATACAAATATGACTGAGGAATAAAATACATAAATTACTCTTCCCTCTGTATTACTTTGCTAACTGCTCATCTTACATGTGTCAATTGTTGACATGTTACATATCAAACATTAAAAGCACACAACTGTTTCTATAAACTTTTATTGTCAGAAAGAGAGCTTTTTAATCATAGTTATTAAATGTACTGGCTGGGACAGAGTTATAAATACAAAAAATACCAAGTATAATAAAAACATTGATTACAAAAATACAATTTGTGCCATCAGTAGCCATACTGTAAACAAAGGAACACTTTATATTTGTGTGTCACCTTTTATTCTCTAAATACAATGTGAACTTTGCTCAGCCGTTACAGGTATTTGGCGTACAGAAGCTTTGTGAGCTGGTGTTGAAGCCATCTGGGCCGGAGAATCAGGGTGGTCCTGCCCTCCTGCGTGGTGCTCCAGATACGCAGAGTGTTCCCTGATGCTCAGGGAAGTTATACAGGGTTCAGTCCTGCCCTTGATTGAAACTCAACACATAGCTGGCTATAACTTCCTGCTTGTCAGGTTTCTCATACTTGGCAGAGAGATCCTCAGGTTTTGAGATCTTCAGCACCTCATTCACATATGGGGCCGGGTCCTGAAAAACCTCGTGAAAGATGAGGTCCAACAGGTTATCCACGTATTCTGTAATACAAATTGGGGGAAAAAGTTGGACATTTTGCACTTTTTTGAATTTATTATTTTCTTTTTATAATTATATTATTCTATTTATCGTGAAGACGGTAAATAAATGGTCTTTAAATGGTGAAGACCATTTAAAGATTTTAACCATTTAAATACAGCAGTTAATTGATATGTTATTCATGTTTCACATACTGTTTGTACATTGTTTGGCTTTTAAATATAGCCTGTGAGAATCATGGAAGATTGCATCTGCTTTCACCGGCTTTGCTGTGCACTCGCCCTTCTTTTATATTACATCTGTCCCCCGCCGACACACAGGACACACCTCAAACAGCTCCAGGAGGCAGTTTTCATAGACAATATATATGGGTGTCTTATGAACAGGGTTGTAAGATTCCATTCTATTAGAAAGACAAAGATTTCACCAAAAGGCGGCAACAGCTAAAACAGTGTAGGATGGTAATCCATCTGATTATTGAAATGTTTAGATTAAATATTGAGTCACTCACGTCACATCTGCTGACTCAGTCGAGACTGTGATCGAGTCATCAGGATCATAGGTAGCCTCCTGTGGCTCTCCGAAGTCCATACTTGAACAACTTGGGTTGTCCTCTCCCTCCTCCAAGCGAGGCCTCTTACAGCTGAGGCTTCAACACCGACATCACTGCAGCACAGTTTTCTGTGTGCCTATGATAAAACAGACACAGTATCCATGGAGTCACAACAAATGAGATGCTGTTACAACTTCAACACGGAGACACAATCAATGACATGACGAAGTAACTGAGGGTAAACCAACCTGTACTTTTGTAGTGAGGTCGCAGTGTTTTCATAGAAAGCTGCATTCCATGTGTGCGCATCTTTGGCGCATCTAACCCTAACCCATGCTACGTGATGTAGCCTAGCACCGTGAACAGATGTGCTTGCCTGAACACCAAAAGCAGCAATGTTATTCATGTTTGTACTACTGTCATGCATACAAAGATACAAGGACACATTTTCCCTAACTAGGGCTGGTAATGAATAATCGTTCTAGTCTCGGACATTATGACAACAACATACTCCGGTATCTTGAACAAGCTTTTGACAAGGTTTGTGAGTGCTGTATTCTCCACGCTCTTCCCCCCCCTCCGCTCGCGTGTCCTCCCGTTAGTACTGTGCCGCTGATTTTTTTCCACGGCAGCACTGGGCTGGAAGTTAGCTACGGCTGAAAGTCTCTACCTATCCCCCACCACTACATACTAGCTCCCCACCCCCTCTGACACACGGCACAACATGCTAACGGCACTAGCCTCCACACAAAATGTCTAAAAGAAGCAAATACCAGAATTATAAAAAAAAATACTTACATTTCCCTCGTCTTCAGTGTTGCAATGGAAAGATGGCACCGATCCCCTCTTTCAATAACAACCTTTTTAGAGAATCCGACATTATATTGGCCCAGGTTGATAAAATAGTCAGATTCAAAGTGGTGGCAGGAACGTTGCCATCATATATGAACTCAATCCATCTCAATCTTGTGTCTTCTGAAGCTGGAGTCACATGAAGACATTTGTGCAGCCGACCACTGAGCATCTCGGTTCTCGAATTCGATTCATGCTGCTAGATGGCTTATCCAAGTGTTTCCAAGGCTTGCAAGAATGAAATGGCTGCCGGACACTGATAGACTGTCTAAAAAGTGGGTGGGTCCATCCATGGGTGGGTCGAGTGGTAGTGGGGGAGTGCATAGATCTATGGGGGCATGGGCATGTTGCGACTATGACGTCTATTTCGGTTGTAATTCCATTGGACGCACTCTAGAACATATTTTCTAGTAACAAGTTGTGGGAGTTGTTTTTTTCCAGAATTTTTGGGAAGGTAGACATGCCAGATACCCAAAATAATGTGTAGAAGCACTACAAAAGTGGAATTTTCATAATATGTCCCCTTTAATTTCTCCTGTAATTGAAAGAAACAAGTTGGATATTTTCCTGCAAGAGTTGTTTGGGGTGTGTGTGTTTGTATGTGAGAAGTTTTGTAAGACATGTATATTTAACTTATATGTAAAGTTGCTTTAAATTGTTCAACGTCATTCTGTTATTATGTTTTTTAAAAACGGACTTAGTTTAACCTTCTGTACTAGAGGCAGTACAAAGACAACATGTGAGACAGCTCCCACTGACTTTGAACAGATCCTAAGCATACAGGGTTGGGACTCTATATTCATTATGAACCTTCATCGTGGTTAGTATTGTTTTCATTGTTATGTAATGATGGGATGTGTGTTAATACTAATATTACTTTTGTTTCTTAAAGATGTTAAATTCATGAGCTGAATGAACTCTGTTATTTACATTAACTCATCATTTTAAGTCAAATAATCTTCATGTCTTCTTCAAAATATCTTGTTGGTTCCCTGTTGGCCGGCTGCAGCAAAGGGTATAGGCCCCACCTTCTCCAAATTAGCTGATTGGAGATGGACCAAACTTAGTTGCCAAATATTATTTTTGTCATTTTAAAGTAGTGCTGTCAACACTGATGTTCAAGTGTTCAAATGTAATAGGTTTTCATTTTAATACTCATATATGGGGTGAGACGTCATGACTGACAGCTTAGACTGGTTGGTCTTCTAAAGTCTAATATATGTACTTTTTAAAAACTAACAGAGCCCATATCCAGTAAATTTTCATCATTTACAGTGTAGTGTTGATAGAGGTTTGTTTCAACCAGGGGTGTCCAAACTTTTTGTCCTGAGGGCCAAATACAGAAAAAAATACCAAGGACTGGGCCACTCACGTCGCCACGCCCCCTGCCCTGGAGCGGACTGTTGACAGTGCGACTCAACCGCATCGCTCAGGGTGGGGGGGGCGTGGCAGCGCGGCGTTCTGAGGGAAAGCTGGCAAGTCAGGGCTGAGAAGGGCAGTACAGTGGGCCATAGTCCATTATATTACATTACATTTCATTTAGCTGAAAAAAACGTTTGTCCCTGATCTTTCTCCATAGCTTCGTACACTCGTCGACCTGCAAACAGACGTTAGCCGAGATTGTCCTTCCAGGAATTGCAGACCATCTGCGTGTCCTTGTATTCCGTCTATGATGGGTTATACAAGTGGTCATACTTTCGGACCTCTTCTGCCAAACGCTCTACTATTTGGTCCATATTCGTTCTTCTGATGCTGATTCTAAATCTTCCGTGGATTCTGCCGGTATTATGAGGCATGAAACCGGAAATGTGACTCCGGAAAGGATGTACTTAGCGTACCAATCACAGCCTTGCACGCAAGCATGCAAGGGGCATTCCCTTCTTGAATGTCTCTGAAAACGCAGAAGCATGCGTCGGCCTTAAGTGCATCAACCCCGAGGGTACAAACCCAGTACAACAAGAATCAAGAAGTAAATTTCTTCAAAAATAAAGCAAAACAAAGTGCTATAAGTAAGTGCCATTTAAGTGCTACTAAATTGTTAGTTTCAACAATTTATATATTATATTATAAGACATTGATGCGGGCCAATTAAAAATGGATTGCGGGCAGCAGTTGGCCCGCGGGCCATAGTTTGGACACCCCTGGTTTAAACAGAGATACACACGCAGTTACCCTATTCGTTGTCAATTTAAAAGGTATGCGACTGAATGCTAAGCACACCAAGCACTTTCTCTCCTGCAACATTAATGCAACAGAGTTGACCCTTGCTTGATCTCTGCAGTAAAAGATTTGGTGTGTGTGTTTGTGTGCGTGCCTACGTGTGCCTGTGTGTGCCCTCCAAAGCCTAGTCATGTCTCTTAAACCTCCCTAGCTAACTAAAGGAAGACAGAACATCTCACATCAATTATTGAACCACAGAAAATAGAGGGGGGGGGGGGGGGGGTGAGAGAAATAGAAAGAGAGGCAGAAAGAGATATTTAGAGATGGGAGAGAGATATAGGAGAACGAGAGGAAATGAGGAAGGGTTGATATATGGAGTAAGACAAGAGAAAGACAATACTGTGATGCACAGCAATGGAGATGTACAGAGAGCAAGGTGTGATTCATAAGAGTGTTTAATGGTTTCATGGTTTGGTTGGGTAAAAAGAGTGTTGAAATATGAATGTCTATAAAATGTTTTTGGCTTGACCTCATCACTCATGCATGCTCAGGTCATGGTAAAATAGACTGATAAGTGCAGGAGATTAACAGAGCTGACATTTTTGAACTTATTTATTTGTTTATTGATCCACAAACTGGTTATCAGCAAACAAACACATAATTCAACAAATGTTAGAAAAAGAAGTCAAAAAAAAAAAAAAAACATTAATGTTAAAAAGAAAAAAATGCTTGCTTTTACATCATTTATTTTGCTGAGATTTAGAGCTTCAGAAAAGCAGTAAATTAATTTGGTGGGCCCATCTGTTCCCAGCACCTCACAAGTCACGCCTTAACCTGGTTTTCTCAGAACAGATTGTGACATATTTCTCGTTACTGACAGTATCAAAGTGATGGAAGAACAATATGAACCGGTTAATCTGTTTAGCTGTGTAGAGCTTTCAGATGCCAAAATCTCCATACATACCATCCCTACTTATTGGATATATGTACAATGCTGAATAACTGGGCACCTCTAATTGAAGCATGTGTGTTTTGCCATCTGTCCATGGAGAAACAAACATCTGACAAACTACACCTTCTGTCATAGTATTTCTGTATGTGCAATATTGCCAGTATTTCTTCCGTCTCGTACTCCAATGAAGAAAAATGTACTTCACTCAATATCAACAATGACTACTGAGGTATAAGCTACAGCGATATTTGGGACTGTGTTATAATGGCTGAACACATTTGTTTGAAAGACTGCAAAATTGTACTTATTCTCAAAAACTATAATGAGAAGCCCATGATCAAAGCAAATAACCTAACTTTGCTATACTGTACTGAAGTTTCTTTTGCAAATAATGGTGAAGACTCATTTCATGCTATGTTGATTTGTTTGGTCCATGAAAGCTTCCCTTTTAGATTAGACTGTCACATTGGAATTCTTTTTCGCCCTTGTAGGACACAATAAAGAAAAAACGCACCAATATCCCCCTCTCAAGTTTTATAATGTAATTGTATTACAAACAGTATAATATACATGATATATAATATGTTAGTAACTCAAACTTATATGCAGCAGTAAGTGTGTTCAGAGTGCAATTACCCATCAAAGCTGACAACATGAGCATTTCTCCATATACAATAAATACCTTGTTAAATTTGTGTTTTTGTGGAGTGTTACTGTCGAGCTTACTGTTGAACAGGGGTGATTGTTAAGGGATTGCAGTGATAAATACAACATTCCAACCAGATGTCTACGGAATTAATCAAGCATGCTTTTACTGTGCTCTGATAAATGACACATCAGACTTAGAAATGTGGATCCGAGCAGAAAAGCTTCATAGATAATAAACAGTGAGTCAGATATAGAAATACTCTGACGGAACGGTGGTGGTAAAGAAAGAAAACATTTAGATGACCTGCTCATTAATCAGAAAATTAACATAAATCTGAAAACTTAGATAGCAGGATTCCACAAAAAAAGCTTGGTAACATGAGCGATTTCCAGCAATTCTGTTTCACTTTCTATGCAGCATTTCCCATGAATTGATTTGTTTTATGGTGGTAGCAGGAGTGCACATGCATGTGCACTAACGTTACTCTCACATCTAACACATTACAAGTGACTACTGAGTGATTAGAGAAAAAGACATGTTCTTGTTTGAGAGATCAGAATTGCATGCCAATTTGGTGCTATATCAGCAGTTGCAAATGAAACATGCAACCAAACTGAGTGTATTGTAGTGATATTATTATCTTGCACAAAAAGCTAATTTCACAAGACATGTTATGCAGGCAGCTAAGAGGCTGAAACCTCATTTGGAACTCATTTGTGAAGGATGGTTCTTGGTGCTGCACAGTTGCTGGAACCTGACAAAGCCTAAGCATCCACTACCGGAAGTAACAATGCAAACACGCACTGCACGCTTGCCCTTGAGTGAGAGCTTGTGTGCAGTGTGTGTTTCCGGGGTGGGCCTGCAAATGTGAACTTGGCTCCGAGGAAGATATTTTAGAAATCTTTTAGGCTTAAAATTTGGTGCAAATCACACTGTTTTGAGTTGATTATGAATGTCAGGGCTTGCGGACACTTAGATGACATCACATGAGCAGTATGGGGGCATGTTGTGTTTTTTTTTTTTTGTTTTATTATGTCTGTAGAAGGACTCACCACTTACTTAAATTGGGTTGAATTCTGCTCTAACACTGATTATCAATGTATATCAAAAAAAGTTTTGTGGATTCCAACACTTCAGCCACCCCTCCATGGACATAGTGAGTCAAATTTCATTTTCCGGTGAGCTATCCCTTTAAAGATATAAGTCAGTATTCAGGTAAAAGAGTAAATTAATCTTTCGCAAAAGGTTGGATATACATCCTTGATTTATTGCTTGACTGTAAATATTGTTGCTTTAAGTAGAGACTAAATACCAGAAGGAACACAGACAAAATAAACTTATCAAAATAGGAGGGAAAGAACAAGAGTGTAATTGAGTTGTTTTACTTTAATTAACAGTTTATATTTTTAAACATGAAGCACATTCTTCCTTTTTTTTCAACACGATCCATTAATTATTCTCTGAGAAATCAACAAAACTGTTGAAAAATGCCCTTACTTACAATGTTGTGATAACAAAATACTGGATCTGCCCCCTGACTCTGATCCAAACCAAAATTCAATGGTTATGTTCTGATCCATCCCACATCCTTCCACCAATTTTTGTGGTAGTCCATCAAGTAGTTTTTTTGTAAGCTTACTAACTAACAAGGAAATGGCTAAGGCTAATGCTCCATCTCACCATATCTCTATTACGCAAGCAATATATTTTCAGCCTTTTGTCTGTGTACCTGTCACTCTGTTGTGTGTGACAATGACATTGAGACTCAGGCTACAGGCATAGATCTGATGAATTCTGTGCGAAATTTTCCATAGAAAGTAAAACTAAATATCTGGGTCCATCCATTTATATGGATCCGCACCAATATTGAATGGCTTCTTTTGTGAACCATACTTCATCTCCCCAACAGGTTATCCATCCAGTTGTTTTTGTTTCATCTTTCTAAGTAACAAAATGAAAACATAACCTCCTTGGCAGAGGAGTGTGTGATCCGATTTTTAATTGTTTGCCAATACATTTTCCAGGAAAACCAACTGCCTCCTTGAAACTCTTTTATACTATCTAATTTGTTTTGTCATAATTGCTATCTCTAGATTATTTAGTAACAGCATGTACAAGTGTAGGACTTCAACACAGGAGACCAGGTTTATCATGGTTACAGATTTAGGTAACAGAAGAGCCCTTTGGTTAAAGTCATCGAATGATGCGGTTTTTAGTTAGTTGGTTTGTTATCGAAAATATGTCACTTATTATGAATGAAAAGTAGTTTCACTCTTTTCTTTTTTATATTTCTCTATAATAATGATCTATCTGCCTTTAAAACCCATCACTGTCAAAAGGCAGTGGACATGTCCCTACACACACACACACACACATACAGCCCAGTGATACATGATCTGTCTCTAATGTTCTTAATGTGAGTTTTAGAGATTAGATGATGGAAAAGGCCAGAAAAACACAAACACACACACACACACTTATGACCCCGGCCACAGTGATAGCCTCAATGTGTGTATACATTTCTATGTGTGAGCTCTTGACGTTGATGGTTAACAAATGCAGACGAATGATCGGCGAATGACAATTCCCGTAGTCGTTAGCCCCCAACCCCCCCACACACACCCTCCCTCTGGCAATACATCAGTGAGAGTGAGAGTGTGTGTGTGTGCTCACTATCCATCAAGAGAGAGTAGATAGAGGGGGAGTCCCGAGTGTCACATTTGTCTCGGGCAGAGAGTGGGGAAAAGAGAGCAGCAGACAGACAAAGATATAAAGATTTTCTATAAACTCCCTTACTATACTACTCTCTTTCGTTTTCATTGGTTCTTTCATGGCAGTTTTCAGCGCTCTTTATTTCACCTATATGGTTTTTGTATGTCTTTTAATATCATGACATGTGTTCCACTTATTAAGGCAAACTAAACTAAATTAATTCTATATAATGATAACACAATCATGGAAAGTAACCCCAAAAAACAATGTGTTTAAAGCACAATGATCATGCACAGTGAACTGTGGATTTTGACAAGATTTCCTCTATGTTTCACTGTCTTATTATGAATTTTCTACGTAGGCAGTGATACAACAGAAAACACAGATAGCAGCTGCATAGTTTTAAATATTTCATATTACATTTTGTCAGTCTAATCCTTTCCTATTTAGTTCCTCAAAGAATAATTGCTATGCAACTGTAGTTAAAAAAAAAGACAATATCATCTGATATTAACAAGTCAGTTAATTTAATTACCACAAATAAAATCAGTCTCTTAATTGTAGAAAAGCATCCAATTCAAATATAATAAGATAATTTGTCTTCTAAACTGCACATATAACCACATTATAATTTAAAGATTATATAATTTGCAGTGTATGTCATTTATTTGTGTGTTTGGTTGTTCTTGCAAAACAGTATTTAATTCCAAATAGGTCTTTCAAGGAAAAATTGTTTAAAAAGTAGCTTAGTATATTAAGTTTTTCAAATAAAAGACCTTTTTTCGAAAGCTAAAGATCTTTAAAAATGTGGCAGAATATCAGAAGTAAAAGTAGCTTCTGTGCCTTATATAACTTAAAATGAATTTCAAAGTTACTTTATACTTTATTTATCAAAAATTAATGTGTAACCAGCCTTTCAGTTATTTACCTTTCACCTTTTTCATATCTAATCAAACAAATAGGTAGTTAAAAATGTAAAAATGTATTTTATACTATTGACACATTATTTGTCATTATCATTGGCTTATTTTATTATCATTATTTTTGCATGTGTTTTTTATCTATAAGTTAAAAAAATTTTTTTTTACAAAAATATATTTACCAGAAATTCAGTATGACATAGCATGAAAGAAAAGTAATGAAATAAAGCACCTACTAAGTTCTTAAAGTACTGTTTCAACAATAATTCTTACAAAGAAATGATACACACCAATATAGATATATATTTTTTACGTTTGTTAATTTATTTTGTAACTATACCTGACAACTATGTTAAATCTGCAAGCTTTGGAGGGACAGTATGTGGGTCAGTTTAATCCTAATTTTTCAAACTGATGAAGCTAAATTCAAATCTTAAGTTTATCCAGACCAAGTGAATTGTGTGAATGTCTGTTGTTTCAATCAATCAATATTCTTTTATGTTTTTTATAGCCCATATTCACATATCAAAAGTTGACTCAAAGGGCTTAGCAATGTCTGTCATCCTCTGCCCTTAACCCTCTACAAGAGTGAGGAAAAATGACCTCATACAATAACCCTTCCAGGAGAGGACAAAAAATAGAAACCCCAAAGCAAACTAGATGAAGGATTCCTTTCATCTTTCAAAAATGGCCTAACCCTAACCCTTTTTTTTTTACAGCATTTAAAAAGACGTTGTCTTACATAAATTGATGGAATTGTGAATGTTTAAGGTATTGAGATTTAAGACTGAGATGAAGGGATCACTAATGACTATTAGAGGTATTTAATGAAACAAACCAGCCACAAGATACCATACATTAACCTATGTATTTTGACTTGAACTAACTAGTACTGTATTTTTTTAAGTGAATGAAAATGTATTGAATAATTAATGAAGCTCAAATGTTGAGAAACATATTGACGCATCACAAAAAAACATTTATCTTTAAATATCAGAATTAACTTTCTGTCAACTGACTGACTCGGCTTTCCTGAGCGTGTGGCTGACTACTGCAGCATACATGCTAAGCAGACGTTCCATGTCTCTCTTTGTCTTCGACTTTGTCTCAACATATAATTTCTTCTTGCTGTCTCCCTTTGTCTCTCTCTCCCCACCCCCACCCCCCACACATGCACGTTGGCACAAACCTAGGAAGCAATAACAATCAAATTCCTCCCCTCCCTACTTGTCCCTGACCCAACCACCACTCCCCTCATTACACCCTTCCTACGCTCCACCACCACCACGCACCTTTTACCCATCCCTCCCCTCATGTCTGTCCATCTAATTTTATGAGTGTTTGGGGAGTTTGTCTGTGCATGTGTTTTATGTGTGTGTGTGTGTGTGTGTGTGTGTGTGCCAGTATGCATGCGTAACTCTAGCAGAAAATGGGTGCCTGTCACATTAGTGGTTAGATTGGCTAAAAAATCACCTCAGTAATCACATTTAGATGTCAGGTCCGGTCATGTTAACCTCTTTATTTAGAGGCAGGGATGGATTTTAGGATGGTTACAGGGATGGAGGGATTGAAAGAGACCAGATGCTATTGTTATTACATGTAGGATTCATTTTACTCTTTCTCCATCCCATTATATTGTGGGTCAAACTGATTAAAATGTCACGTTTCAAGTCGTGCAATTTCAAGTCATACTTGAAAAAGTCAGGTGTGGCGATTGCCATTTTTTCTGCGATTAAATATATTACAGTACACATATTCATTGCTAATTAGCATAGTTACTTGTCAATAGAAAACACTTATTACAGTTATATTCTGCATGGTGCTATTCTACAATCACAAAGGTATTAACTTTCCTGAACTACCTTATTGTAGCTCACAAATAGTAAGTAAAGATATTGCTTTGTTACAGTCTCATACTTTGCTTAGGGTATGAGGTAGATGTAATACCAGATTAGTCACAATAGGCATATAACAAATCACAATATGTCACATATTATCAGTGTTAATGGTGGTTATAATCTTTAAAAAAGTACTTTTAATGGCCCCAGTAAGTACAGTGCTGAGTTTGGTGCGATATGGATGCAGAGTACGTTCAAAATAATATGAATTACATCAACAGGCGACCAGCACTCAGCAGACAGGGGGGTTGGGGCAGTGGGCCTTTTGTCTGTCTTCATGCCTGATCATTTTGATAATCAGATTATTTTTACCATATCAGACTGACACAGATATTCATGGCTACTGCAGGTGCTTATCTCCATCATAGCAGCAACATTAATGGAATTACTTCTGCAATTTGTCTTCAAAGTAAAGGCACACTGTTTGTTTTAGTTGTTTAATGCTTTCTATCAAGCTGAAGTGCAGAGCTTTGTTGTTGAAAAGTTTGTTTTGATTGCTTAAAAGATCTCTGAAATAGCCGAAATACAGTATATAAAAAGTTAATCATTCAAACTTTTAAGTACGTGAACAGTAATAAAGCAAGTGCAGAAACATATTGACAGTAAAACTTAATTACAAATAAACCAGGTATGATGTTTTTCTAACTTTAAACTCCACCAAAGACTGTGTATATAAAGCTCTGCACACAAAGTCCAGAATATAAACAAGCAGCAGCAGCTTGGACCCATCAGCACAAGTGACCATGTCAATAACACCAACGGTATATTCATGACAATGTCATCAGTAAATGAAACTCCAACTCATGGTTCTAGTTGGAGCCATGAGTTGGTCTTTCTGCAGCAGCTTTGGTGGGACTTCAGGGTTCTGTTGACTGAGTCCTGAAGCTGGTCTATAATTGCCTCAGCTCAATTACTGCAGGTCACTTATTTAGTTAAACAAATGAAGCTGCAACCAGCATTGCTGCAGGCAAAGCAAACATTCCATTCAAAACAGGCAGTGTCCATACATTGTGGATAAGATAAAAAGTCAGGTGTATAGATACATCTGTAGTCCTAGGTAATGTTTCCTGAGGTCATCCTTTTGGCAGCTCCTGTGATGCTGAGCAAAGAATAGACCTTGTACAGGGAACGGGCAGCAAAGCATCTACATCCCACCTCTATGGGCTCACAGCCACTCTCCCAACAGTCCTCCACCAGCATGTGGTACTTGAGCCACTTGCGCTCATTGGTCTCTTCCAAGTGGTCCTTCCAGACTGTCAGCTGTACTTTAAGGACTTCCTTAGAAAAGGCAGATGTTAGCACCATGTTTGTCCTCATGAGGTTGGTTTAACGTGGTCTAGGAACTTGAGCTGCCTGCCAAAGTCAACTCGCAGCTCCCAGTCTGATGCTGATGAGAGCAGGTTGGCTAATCGTGTAGACTGTGGACGTGTTTTGTGGACCTCAGCTCCTACAAATGAGATTATCTTCTGACTGTTAACACGGCCTACTCCAAGGGCTGTTGGGCAGCTGCTCACAATGTCAATGTCAATGGACAGATCTAATGAAAAGTGGTAGCTTGTGCCACAAATTTGGGGCAGCTACTGTGAATGCAAGATCACCTCTGATTATGAGCCTTGTCTTAGGTAATTTGAGGAGCAGTTGAGTGGCTGATCTCAGCTCCCTAACTGGAGTGTGCGTTCTGAGAAGTTCGGATAAGTATGGGGGTGTCAGTCCATTTATAGATTTAAAAGTCAACAGTAAGATTTTAAAAGAAAGTGCTCAAGTGTACAGGTTGGATACTCACTCTTTGCCCCAGACATGCAGGTTTGCTAGGCTGGGCAGTAAGTCATAGACAGCTTGGACCATGAACCTTCCTCTCCAACGCTCCTTCCCACCTTGTCCATGCCCCCCGACGCATACCCTGATACCCACCATCCTGCTGGTCCTCACCTCCTCGAAAACCTGCCCACACCTCCTCTAGGACTAGATGGCATCTGACCATGCCGTGGGCCTTGTCTATTGAGGCTCTGGGATGGTTACCAGCCCAGCACACCGCTTGGCCACCATGCCTATCAGAGCTTTGTGTCTCATCCGGGACTTCGCCAGCTCCAGCCCCTCTTGAGCTCCCCACTTCCTGCCTGTTGGCCCCACAATGCCCACCAGTGCCACTCTGGAGTAACTGGAATCTCAGTAAACTAATGCCTCTGTTGTGTGGAAGACCCTGAACTCCTCCAGGATGCTGATGGGATTTAGCTTGTTAAGACAAATATTCCTGGATAATGAACACTTTTAACATCTGTGACCAGAATAGTAGCTTTCCTCTTTCCGGGGCAGCATCAGCAAGCCCCCTGCTCTAATTGTGCTCCACACTTATGTTAGATTACATAATACCCTTGAATATCATCCTCAGCATTGCATTAATTGATAAATCAAAATCAACTTTACTTTATATTTTACTATAAATCTACTTGTACAAGGCATAATATAAAAAATACGGGAACTAGGTCCAAACCGTCAATAAAGGCCCATTAAAATACATTACGATATATGGCATCGTCCCTGACTCTGTGACGGATATATATAGGGTAAATGAAATATGAAGTCTTCCAACATTTAATTTCACTCGTTTGCAAGTGTGATCATGTTTATGCAACTCTGACTACAATGCCCCGCTGTCTGGTGTAGTTTATAAATAGGGCTATATTATTGAATTCCAATAAGTAATGATGATATATGATGAACTTTAATACAAATAATTCTGTTATAACCTAATTGTTGAAGTTCTTTGCAGTGGCTATGCAGAGACAGAGGTGATCTTCTAACAGAATAAGCCATTCTGAATCTATTCTTCAATAAAGTAACAAGGTAGAATGTGAAACAGTTCATTCGGAATTGTAATGAGTGTCTTACTGTCTGTAACTGTCCAGTAAATCCTTCTTCAGCCTTCAGCATCTGTCAGGACTGAATATGTAATCAGAAAAGAGACCAAAATCACAGGGGATGTTGTTGCTTCTCTGTCCCTGTCCCTGTCACTCTGTCACACTTACACACTGACTCTCTCCCTTTCTCTACGGTCAGTATCTCCAAGGTCAGGGCAGGGACACTTTTTCTGCTTCCATGCTATATTCACAGCAGAACAGAGGTGGTCTACTCTTTTCAATTTTTTAATTTTTTAGTATCCCTTTCCTTTCTTTTCTCCTACTCTAAATACACACATGCATACTGGGAAAGTTATTTGTATTGATATCTTGACTTCAGCTTTACCTCCGTTGTTTCATCTCTGGTTTTTAACTGGAATTAAAAATATATATAAGTCATGATAGTTCAAATCTGTTTATGTAGTTTCTAAATTCCTCAGTTGCACCATTAAGCCTATGAATTGTTACATTCATTCTTAAGATAATTATTTGTAGTGTTGATATTTGTTTATCAGTATTGATTATTTTATTCCTATTGTAAAGCATGAGTTGCTCAGCTCAATATTTAAATACTTGATAGCTGATGTTTACACAAGCATAATACAGTTTAACCTATTGGCCCTGTTCTTAGCCCAGGGCTAATAGCAGTCCCAGACTCTTACCTTAGCATACACAGAAGTTTCACATCATCCAAAAGGGTTTGACATTGATCTTAGCCTAGGGCCAGGCTAGTTCTGCTCTGAGGGACACACTACAGCTCACTCCTGAAAGTCTAACAGTAAAGATTTGTAGAAGTTGCCGCAGTGTGCAAAGCAGTCAAAATAAGCCTCAAGCCAATTTTTGGTCTCCACTTGGTTTAAATAAAGAAACAACTAGGCGGCTGCTATCAGTCAAGCACAGTGGCAGACTGCCTTGTTGCTAGGAGAATTCTGAGGAATCTTGCAATCTGCAATTTGTGTATGATTTGTGTTGGTGTACAGACTCTGGCAGCTGTGTAGGGATGAATTGACTTTACTAAAGTCAGGCTGTATGCTGTAAAAGGTAACAGCTTACACTGGTGTGCCTGCTGATTGTAATGGGTAGCTATGGGATTGTTAAGATTACCTTGAGCACAAATAGCATTGCTGTTGTTTCCACATAAATCCTGAACAGCTGTATGTGAAATGATCTACCAGCCTAGCAGGACTGCAGTCAACGAGCCTTGACAGGAAAGCAGGGGTGCTAACTGACAAATGATGAGCAAATACTCTTTCAGTGCCAGGAACAGCCATGGTGAGGCTGGTTTACTTTGTACTGCTCAGCTTCTTTGTTCCCAGCTCCAACTTTCAGTAATTATCTGTGAGAGGTGATTTTGAAATGACACTGCTCCGATGAATCAAACTGGATAACTGATTGGCTGCTGTGGAGACTGAACTATGACCTTGTTGAGGTGGAGCTACAACATAATGGAAAAGAAAGGGGCAAGCTATGCAGCCAATACTGTATCCTGCGTGAAAGGTTGCTTGCGTTAACTTAGTTGAAAATGCTTATGAGGACAATAAGGAGGGAGCATCTTAACGTTAAAAAACTACACTGATGAGAATAACAGTGTCTGAAAAAAATGGATGGGTGAATAAAACACATGAAATCAATGTCTGGCTCTCATGAGTTCTGAGATGTAAATATTTTATTTACCAATCTTAAAATCATATTAATGCAAAAAGTTACTACAGCAAATTTGCGTAGTTCTCTAGCATGCTTCAGTATAGACTGGAGATTAGAAACATCACTAAAATCTTGTTTAAAGTTAAAAATAACATTTCGCTAGACTTTTAACACTGACGTATCTGAAACCTTTGAACGCCATTGCAAAATAATACAACATCTTCTTCTTCTTTGTTAAGTGTATAGAAAGTTGGCAACCAACATCAAGTTGCATTACCACCATCTATTACATCTTCTTCTTCTTCAAAATGCTAAATTTCCCTCTATTTTTCTTTTTCATTGTCTGGTTTATTCTTCAAAATACAACATAATAAAAACTTATTTTTTTAATAATCCTGTAATGATCTGCTGTTATTGTGTGAGAGAGATGTAATTCAATCCTGTTCAAATCCACCAGTTATGGTGTCCCAGAAATTAAATGTGATGTCATAAATGTGTGCAATATAAATGTATTTCTTAACAAGGTGGAAAAGTGTCTTGAGCAAAATAAAACCCAATTAGGCCATGAATGGTATTGGAACATTTATATAGCATAGTTTAGTGTTAACGATCACTCAGAGCAGGTCACATTCACCCAACATTCATATGGCACTTTAAAACATAGCACTTATCTATCAATCATACATTCATACACTGATGGAATAGGGAATCTTGGGTTCAGTGTCTTATCCAAGGACGTGGGACAAGAGGAGGCAGGAATCAAACCACCCATACCCGGATTACCCCATAGGGGCATTAGGCCTTATCGTGGGGCATTTTAATTTTGCATGGAGTGAATATTGAGCTTTGTGGCTCCAGACTAGTTGAAGCCATTAACATGTTTATGATGGTGGATCCACATTATTATATTATACCTTATTGAGGATTAGTTGCCTCCAGATGACGGGACGTTAAACGGTCCTGACAATTCAAATACAATTGAAAGATATCTAAAGATGTTTCATTCAGTGTTCAATCCACTATATTGGCAATGTGATTACAACAAGCCTGTTAGATGACAGACCAAATAGGTATTGCCAGTTCTATAAGTGCCTAAAAAACGTTTTAATAAGAAAAAATCTATATTAATTAATAATATATGAATAATAATAATTGATATAATTGAACACACATATCTGCCAGAACAGCTGCAAATAGAGAAGATCAACAAACACAAGGATTTGGCCCTATAAAACTTTTCTCCACCCTCGTTACAAAGTTAGTGAAGAAAATGGTGAGTATAAATACTTCTATAATAAAAATATTTGTCTCTTGCATTTATAAAATGTATCATCTAAGTATATTTGTAATTAAGATCACGTCTCCATGTCAAATTTAAAGAATCACTAAAATATAAAATGATTCATAATCCATCTTAAAAGGGTGCTCACAGTGTTCAGCCAATCCCTGAATGAAACTATTTTTAGAGCTCTGTCAAAAGTCAACTCATGTCTGCATCTCGGTTTAGTCTGCCCCAGTTTCACAGAGCCACACCGTGCTATGTTCAGAGACTCTCTTTTCCATTAGCAGCTTTTGTCAATGACAACCTTTTAACCTCCCTCTACGACACAGGTAGCCCCCCCTTATTTCGGTCTCTCTTTGTCTCTAAATATATCACGGTTTCCAGGTGGAGACACTTAGCGACAACTGTGGTGCACTTTGATTGCCCTCACTTTGTGGAATACAAATGCAGAATTCCCAAGTTCAGGGTGGGGTGTGTCAGCTGTTCCAATAACTGTTGTCTGTTGTTCTGTTAAAATCCAAATTCTCATTATGATTTCACTGCAAGGACATTTTTATAGGCCCAGCTTCTTTTAAAAGTTGAACCAAGTTGAACCATGTGCTATCAAAGGTTTATCCTTACATTATGTATATGGTAAAATGACAGATTTGACATATAATACATTTATATTCACAGCTCTAATCATACCTCAGCAGAACAGCCATTCCAATCTGAAAGACAGTGTTTTTCTGAAAAACATTTGTCTTTTCCATTGGTGTTTCCTTTGAAACTCAACACTATTCACATATGGTGTGGTTGAGTGATGATGACAGTTACGGTCAAATCATTATTTGTGAACTACTTTTTGTCCTTTGAGTGCTTCTCTTGCTGTAAACACCATCTTTTAAGTGAAGTAGTGTTGGTTAACAGCGCAAAAGATGATTGTAATCTTACAAAGTGAATGTATGTCAATCCCCAACATGTAATGGCATGGCCCTTATTGGTAAGCAACCTTTGTTGTTTGTACTAGTCATTTGTGAATTAAAACAATATCATTTTAATAGGTTATACTATCTCAGTCAGATTAGAATATATATTTCTGTTTTAACCAAAGCAGAAGCTTTTTTGTCCTGGACCACTGATTTTCATCTCTTATCAGCAGGTTTCAAGTGATCGTCGTAGTTGTCAAGCAACACACTACCATCATGAGTTGCCTCTCGTTGTTTAAGGCATTTGATTTTGTCCCCACCCCTGGCATCAGAGGTGATTACTTCTGACAACACAACAAATAAAGTTGTATTGCTCCCATGCTGGGCTTTTTTTATGTAGTGCTTGTCCATGATATAATTCAGAATACCTGTAGAGGGCATATCTATGTCTTGCCACTCTTTCCCTCAGTCTCCTTTTAGTGAGGTTTATGTCTTCATTATGTCATGCCCCTACAGGCCAAGGAAAAACACTTAAATGTTGGAGGTCCTTGTCTCTTCTATTTTCTGTAATATAGTCATTGTGCATACCCCCCAGAGGCCAGTTCAAGTATAGCATGTTTTCACCCTGCACTCCTGTAGTGTCAGTACACCCAGATGAAGGCATAAACCGATTAGAGTTGGTGTATTTTAATACTTCAACCCCCTTGAAATAAAGGTATTTTAGATATTTCAAACCACTTTCACTGGATCCGTCATGCCAAAAGTTTTCCTCAGATTTAAAAAAAAGTATTCACAACTCTGGTATCTGCTACCATCTGTTGAATAAGGTGACAGGTGTGTGTTTGATCTGATTAACACTGACTCAAGTCCCTTTTGGGAATAACATCAATTATTATATTATATAATCACAGACTGGTAGAATGTAATATGTTGTAGAGAGAGAGAGAGAGAGAGAGAGAGAGAGAGAGAGAGAGAGAGAGAGAGAGAGAGAGAGAGAGAGAGAGAGAGAGAGAGAGAGAGAGAGAGAGAGAGAGCATTTACACTTAATTTGAACCCTACACACTTGATATAAAGGAACCTGTGGCCCTGTCGTGCCAAGTTTACACATATAAGCGTTGGAAAGGACAGACACTTTTCTTCTTTTTCTCTTCTATATTCCTATACTACCTGGTGTAGTGTTATACTCTCTGTATCAACAAGAGTGTGGGGGTGTGGATATGTCCAGATACTCAAAGATTTGACATGTCCGTACCCCCCGTGGGTGAACTTGTGATCAACATTCTTTCATTAAAACAACTATATGAAAGCATTGCCTCTGCAGCTGTCAAGCGGAATTGAGTGTATGACTTATATGCATTTTCAAACAACTTTCTCATTACACACCCTCCAGGCACAATTCTGTTGTTTTAAGATATGTATTTCAACACTCAACACTGTCTCTTATTCTACTTTCAGGTACTCAAATGAAATAGCCAAATTCGAGCATCTCCTGCGATGGTTATTTCTGGATGGTAAGTACTCTTTCTATTTCTAAACTCTTCATAATGGGATCTAATACAAGCATCGCCTTTATAATAGGGTTAGGGTTATGGTCTATCAACTACTACCAGCAATCTCTGTCGGCCTGTCTGTCTGTTTGGTGAACACACATCTTGAGAACCGTTTATCTTATCACTTTCATGCTTGGCATGTGTATTGCTATGTGATCTTTGATGTTTGCAGAACAATGCAATTTGGTTCTTACTATTTGAAAATATTGACTGATTGTAGTAGTTGAGGTATTATACCTAAGCATTTGTTGAAAACCCATCCAAATGAACATACAGTAAGTAAAACATATATTTTTCGGGGGTTTTGGGTTATATTGCACATGCTCTCTTGACTAAACAAAAGTACAAATAACTGCTGAAAAGTACAATTTTATTCCATTTGTTTCCCATTAGAAAAATTACGATATGATAATTGATTTCCTCAAAGGGGGGACATTGATTCAAACTTATTGGGCTTGTTTTAGTTGTTCATCCACATGGTATAAGTAATGTTTTCTTTGAGTCTTGGCCCCAGGGAAAAACGAAATTCTTACATTTGAGCTTGAATAGGTGGATAAACTTAAAGTATCCCTTTAAGTAAAAAAGTTTCAATGAAAAAAGAAGAAACCAGTGGTCCCTCAGATATGGTCGGCTGCTTTTTTACATCCCTGTCTTCACAAACACAGAACACTGTGGTTTTCCAGCCTGTGTATCCTCAATGCATTTGTGTCTGTGTCTATGTGTGTGTGTGCGTGCGTGCACACAGTGACTGAGAGTAGTGGGTCTTCAGAGGCAGTTCTGTACCCAAGGCTCATTTTAATATATGTAAAAGCTTTGGCTCACTGGAGAGTCTGTACAATGGACTGATCTGCCTCAGGGATGTGTCAGAGACCAGTGTGCGTGTGCGTCTTAGATGAGGGAGACAGTGGCCGAGGTTTGGACACGCGTCAATGGTCCTTCTGCACACTGCAATTACAGCCACCGACAGCACGCACGCACACGCACACACACACACACACACACACACACCAGTAGGCCCTTAGGTCAGTCACATTTGCATATGTCTGTCCACTACAACTTAGCCCTGCATTTTCAGTCAATGTTGAAAACTCCAGGGCAGTCACTCTCTACTTCCTAAAAAGTGTTGCTCAGGGGACTGAACAGCGTATCTGAATAATGTGATCACTCTTTTTTGACCAATTACAGGTAAGCCAGAAGGCTGCAACAGGGTTTCAAGCTATCAAGTTGTCACAAGCAAATTTTGACATGGGTCATATGGAATGAGTTCTGATAAAATAATTTGAATTGTTATGGAAATTGAGTCAATGTTATTGTGTGATACTAGCAGACTCACAAAAGTACTGTTTATTTGAAACAGCAGCTTTTTCATGCAATATTCTGTTTGGAGATAAAGAGAAGCCATTTTACTTTTACAATGATTTATTGTAAAAGTACTGTCCTGCAGCTTGCATCGAGTTGCTGAGCAATGCTTAGTCTGCCGCAAAAAAACAGCCTCATTGTGTCTAAGTGACTGTGGCAACTTTCAAAGAGATGTTTAGGTCTCGCATGTCGTTGTCCAGAGTACCTACATGCCTACACCTTGAAACCGCGAACTAGGGATGGGCATTCGATTAAATTGTCTTAATCGATCGTCGGGAGAATTAACGATTGATTTTCGATTAATCATTAATAGTTTTGAATTGAAATTCAATATTTATAGACTATATAAAAATGCTGTGAAGAACGTGATGAGCGAGCAGCAGCTAGCCGCTGACAGCTAGCTCAATTTGACGGTTCTCGACCCCTCAGTCCGGTTGTTGTCACGCCCTCACTCCCGGAACCCCTCAGCCAGACCCGGGTCTGTCCGGGTTCCCCTCCGCGTGGACTGACGGTCCGTGTGCGGACATGAAGCCGAGCAGCGGAGCGGAGGCTAGCAACGGGCTGCTAACATCCTTGCTGTGCTGCATTCAGGGCAGCTCGGACATTCCATCCTCCCGACACATAGCGAAACATGCAATAGTTTTCCTCGATGAAATTCTTAATGATCAATTAATCGATAGTCGATTTAATTATGCCCATCCCTACCGCGAACAGGTGAAGCAATCAATGCATTACTTAAATCACATCCAGTTAGTCAACTCTGTTTCTCAAAAAAAGAGCGGGAGAAGCAACAGGTGTAAGCTCTTCCTTATCATTTGCTGCTGAATCTGTTAATAGGTTCCAGACCAAGCTGCTTTATCCTCTTATTTTCTTGTCGGGCTGTTTTTGTAAAGTAATCACAGGATTTGCCGCAGTTCCCCTGAAGCCGGTCAGCTAACTCAGGGATAGCGCATTTACCTGAGATGCATCACAGGAATAAGGGTGTCCATGTTGAATTAATCAGGTCATGTCGACTTTTTCATCTTGGGCAGGTGGGGTGGTTTTTAGAGCTCTTGTCAACTTATCGCTATACCTCTTTCAATTTGTTAACACTTGTCCAGTACTAATTGTAAACTTGTTATTGCTCTGGAGCTCCTTCGACTTTATTTCCTGAACAGTTCTACAATATAGTACATGTTACTTAGCTGACGCTTTTGTCCAAAGTATAGTGTCACTTTTTATTGTAAGTGTGCTGGATGTTGTGTGCAGATCTGCCTATGGTGCGATTTAAGATATAACATTTTTGTGTTTTTCCTTAATCTGCAATGAAGATTTAATAATCAATACTTCTCGTAAAATGAAACTGAATTCAGGTGTGTGATTTATATATAAGTTTGAATGATTTATTTAACTGCTGTTATTTTTTCATTAATGAATGTCTATTTCAGAGGCCTACTGACACAATATTCAGACCCAACTTTTCAAAACAAAAGCTGTATAATTCTGCAAGTCAGTTCATCTATGATTGTGTCTCAGTCCAATATGATAAAATAAAAGTAATCAAATCATCAAAATGATCTGGTTGCGATTTTGCCCGACAGTTTTAAACCCCAACTCACACATACACTGACTGCTACAGAGAACTATATGCCTTTTTTCTCAATATTTATCAAATGTTCCTGGCAATTTATAGTAAAAATGCAAAGTGTCAAGCGGATTAGATGAACAATCTGCGACATATGCATTCTACATACAAACAGATGTGAAATCAATAGTTAGGTGTCTGTCCAGCTGCTGCCTCTGCTGGTCACCCCTGATAGGGGAGCTTTAAGGGACTCATCGTATGCCCATTTGACCACAAGTTGATATGGTTCCTTGGGGTCTTAATGAAATGTCTGTAACATACTTTTGTCAAAATACCACAAGGATAATTTAAAACAGCACCTTTTTACCCTCGCTAAAACAGCCCTCCTCAGATTGACCTGTTTTGAGTGCCCCGCCCCCCTCTCACCCCCGCTCTCCCCTCCTTCCCCTCCTTCACGAGATACAGGCGGAGCACGTTAGCTCGCGTGCTAACGCTAGCTGGGAAGCCGGGCAATCTCTCCCCGGAGCCGGTGAGATGATGATGGCGGTGGTCCAAGACCATTTAGCAAGAGTATGAGCTATTTTTGGGTCGTCATCCCATTCAACGCCATCTAGCATATCGTTTCTGACATAGAGGAACCACAACAAAACGCGGGAGTTGTTTTTTTCCAGAGTTTTTGGGACGGCAGACATGCCAGATACCCAAATTAATGTAGAGAAGCACTACAAAAGTGAAATTTTCATAATATGTCCCCTTCAGTGATGCCAGTAACGCGTTGCTTAGTAGCGCGTTACTCTAATCTGACCACTTTTTTCAGTAACGAGTAATCTAACGCGTTACTTTTTCCAAACCAGTAATCAGATTAAAGTTACTTGTCCAAGTCACTGTGCGTTACTATTTTGGTGTTTATGGTTAAACCGCTGGGCATGTGCCGCGGCTCAGGGAGCAGTCGCCCTGTAGCCCTCCTCTCCACGCAGCCGGAGGCTCGGTGTGCATTACGCCTCGATGTTTTGTTTTGGCGGTATCTGTCGGTGGGGATCGGTTGGAGGGGACCGGGTACAGCGGGCGGCGGCGGCTGCGACTCCGGACGCGTGTCGGTCCCGTCTAGCGGATCACCTCAGCTACGGCGCCCACTGGGGGAACCCTCCATTCGTGCTGTGGTTTTTAATAAAGTGAGTGTTGGCAAAACCGGTTGTCATTTTTATGTTGAGGCGGCAGGGGTGTTGTCGGCAGCTGCTGAATTTAACTAATAAAGTAACTTGTAATCTAACTTAGTTACTTTTTAAATCAAGTAACTTGTAAAGTAACTAAGTTACTTTTAAAATCAAGTAATCTGTAAAGTAACTAAGTTACTTTTTTAAAGTACCTGTTGCAACACTGGTCCCCTTTAAGTTATTTAGAATTTAGTTTAAAGTAAAGACAAGATGATTTAATGTTGATAAAGGACAGCGATTACGGTGTACTAATCAAAACTAGGACTTTTTTTGTGCAGTTATATCAGTTTAAATAAAGACTTCTGATATAAACACATCTTCAATTGACAAATTTAACAGCATGTGAAGAAAACAACACATATTGTGTAACAGCCATAGAGACGGTAGATCAGATAATCATTTGAAGAGAAAGAGATAGTTGACAACTGTTAGGGAACCTTACTATTACTCATTCATGTTAGAAACACATAAACAACAGCTCGTGTAAAATTATGACCAGTCAGCAACATTGAATGGCAAAACATGACAGATATTGAAATTGGGAAGAAAAAAAAGTGAAACAGGAAGACAAAGGCATAAAATTGCATTAAAAAAATACACAAAACTAATATGCACTTACTGACAGCCATGCTTAGATTACTGATAATAACTCAGGCATATATGCAGAACACAGACAAAATGAATGGATGCATGCAAGAGGAAGCACTCACACAAGTAAAGCTGCACAGATGTGTGCATTCGTAGCTTCCTTTATGCACGCTGAGTACAGGGATAACCTTAATTCTATATTTCATGCCTACCTTTATTCAAACATCCTCGCTACAATATATTTGACATATGGTATGCAGTGCCATTCAGACTCTAAGGGCATGTCAGATATTGTTAAAGCTGCACTCTCTACAGTATATTAGCCAGCATTCCACCACCTCCCTTGGAACTTTCTAAGAAGCCCCGTGTAATGCTGCACTGGGGTCAGGCAGAGGTTAAAACAATCATAAATATTTTACCTGCTCAACCAGGGGAAGAAATCAAGCACTATACTTGTCTGGTGTGCTGTGTTCACAGGAAGCGCTGGGGGAGAAACAGGGAGGCATGTCACATTGTGCATTTACACTCAGAGAAAATAATTCTTAAAACTGGAAATAGAAAGATTACAGGGCTGCAACAGCAATTTCACAATGTAAAAAAGTGGGAAATAAAAAAAGAGACAAAAGTCAATATAGATCAGTCATCAAAATAGGTGCAGAATAGCCAAAAGTGTGTATGTCATTTTAATTCCCAATACTTGTCTACTGATCTTGAGGTGTAAAATGTGGAATTCAACTTTTGAGTAATAGTAAGGTTATAGTAAGTTATAATCAATAAATCGACATAGTTCATACTACAGATTTGCATGTGGATTATTGGGGTAGAAAAAGCTGCATACTTTGATTATATTCACCCATTCACCTATTACTTCAATAAAGCATGTAAAGAGATGTTTACAAAATTTACGTTAAAAATTCTTTTAAAAAAAATTCTTATAAAATTATAAAATGACAAATTAACTTAAAGTAACAGCAAAGACGAGTCAAGCACTAGTTGGGTTAAAGGCAAAGTTAATGATCATATAGTCCTCACAAGAAGGGTAATATAATTGTGTGTGTCTCTCTGTGTGTGTGTGTGTGTGTGTGTGTGTAAAGCACTTGCCCTCACAAGTGCTGGGGCATCTCCAGTGAGTCACAGTGCCATGTATACTTCTCTCATCCAACATTTACAAGCCTTCTGCTCTCTCTCTCTCTCTCACTATCTCCCTCTCTATCTCTCTTCTCTCTCATTCTCTCCCCCTCTCTCCAACACATTACCCATGCTTCACCAGGTATCTTTCAGTGTTACCTAATTTTCATTTCACTTTGATTTTGTCATATTTCATTGTCTTTTTTGTGTTTCAAGTTCTTGAATTTCCTTTTCAATTTCATCTTCCCATATCATCTCACATTACCTGCTTTTACTTACTTAATGTTCTTGCCTGAATTCACTTTTCCTCGTCTCTTAACAGACCTTCATTTTCCTCTTCTCTTTTTCACCCTCTTTCTTTCATTCATCCTCAGTTTTATCTCATGTCATCATTTATATTTCTTATTTTTGTTTAAGAACTTATTTCCCATCCTTAAGTTTGTTGTTATTTCCTGTACCTGTTCTTATTCTATCACATGTCAAATCTCTTACTCCCTTTTTTCCCTTTATATATATTTATATTCCCTGAAATTAAAATAAAACTTGTCCTCATCTGTATAATGACTTGACTAAATATTGTAGGTGGGTTAGGGTTACTACTGATAGTAGATTGCACTGTACTGCACATGTTAATGCATCCACCCCCACAAAGCTCCCACTATTCCCCAAACCAGTTTTTCTCAATAAAAGAGCTCACAATAAACTGTTTTTCCTTTGGCTTAAGTGTGATATACGCCTGCTGTTGTTTGTGTTTGGGAAACAATATCACATGAAAGAAAAATATAATGATGCTTGATTATTACTTATGCTTATTTGAGGAAGAGAGTAAATACTAGTAGAGTCATCAGTGTTGACATGTGGCAAAAGTCAAACTGCTCACTGTCAGATGTTTGATTAGCCCGAGTTACTGGTTAGAATATTGACCTTTATCACTTCAACGTCTCATGTACATAGAGTCACGGCTTTTCACAGAAAATACCCCTTAGCACTAATTTATCCCACTTATTAGATAAACTATTGTCAAGATGTTCAATCTCATACCGGTGTGTAGCAAAGGTTGGAGGCTCATATGTTATACAGGACATACAAATTTGTATTTGTTTTGATGATACCCTGGCCTACAGCAGCACACGAGTAATGTCAACCTTATGAACAGTCCTACTGGCTTTCATCCAATCTCAAGTGCTTAATCTGCTTTTAGTCTTGGGCCTATGCATGATCATATTTAACCTCAGATGGAACAAAATCTTCTAAACTCATCCACATCCATTCCAGCAACACAATCGCCCAACCACTATAAACTCTAATGCCAACACTGTAAATTGTAAAGGTGTGTGATCTTAGACAGTTTCACTTTCTTTCAGTATGTCCATCTAAGTTGCCAGTCTCAGCCTTGGTCTCCTGAACTTATCCAGGTCTCAATACTATGTTGTTAATGATGACCTTCAGAATGAGTGAGTTAATGCATCAGCCTACTAATAGAGGGTAAAACAGACATGGGACGTCTGGTAGAGAGGGTTGTTCACAGAGAGACGGTCATTATAAATAACTAGCATTAGCACAGAGATGTTTGTTAGCCATAATATTACTTTTCCGGCTCAAAAGTGCAGAACACTAAGTAGCTACTGTAATATGGCTCTTTCAGAATCCTGTTGTGTGGCTGTATTACTGTATGACTAGGAGAGTAGAGAAGTTGAGATCTGTGTTATGAATGTGAAAAAAACAAACAATTAAAGATGCCTTTTTAACACGCAGATGTAGCCAGGCGGACGTGATGACACAGTCTGTATACCTTGCTAGATTTTTAGGGTAATGACAGACTACAACAGCAAGCAAAAACATAGATCGATGTTCTGTCCTCATCTCTCACTGATAGAAAGATTTAATTCTGCTGATGATTGCATATTTACAAATATACATTAGTGGGAAACATTATGTTTACCTATCCAAATAGCCAGATTTTTTCTCTCTCTGTTAGCTGGGATTGGTCCCAGCCTCCAGCAGTTCTCAAAGAATATCTGTCAATGAGCTCACCTTTGGTAATTCTTCATTCAGATATTAAATTCTAAAAGGTTATGATTGAGCTTCACTAATTGTTTTTTTTCAAACCGTGTTGCTGGAAATAATAATTGTATTTGTCTAGTCTTTATCAAATGGATAGTTACAATCTGATTTACTAAACAAGATAAGGAACACAGCTACAATACATATATTGACACAATAAAAACTGAAGACAAGTACTGTTTCTACTGATTACTAAGATTTGAGGATTGATTTAAAACAATAATTTGCAAATCTTTGCTCCTCATGTATGGAGTTCCAGAGCAGATGGGCTCTAACAGAAACTGTTCTGTTTTCTTTTAGTAAGGTAGCCAGTGAAGTGCTGCAAGTATTAGTGAAATATGGTCTTGTTTTAGAGAGACGACAGACAAGAGATGAATTTATAGCCAAGTCTCAAGATCTGGAGAAACAATAATCCAGACATGATTAAATAAGAGAATGAATGTCATTATTCCTACACTCTGCTTAAAATAAAAAAGTAAAATGTTTGCAATATTACTAAATTAAAGGAAGCACGATGGCGCTACCTATGCGATTAGTGTTCAAACAAAGCACATACCCAAATCACAGTGCTCAACATTGACAGGTCAAAGCCGAGGTTTTGTGAAATCCAGCCATAACATCAAAAATCCCTACGAGACAGCTGAACATAAAGCTGTGTGCTGTTGTCATAAAAAAATGTACTTCAGATTTTCTCACCTAGAGGAACCCTATATAGCATAAATGCACTTGAACAACGATTTATTGGTCAACAAAACATAGGACTTTCACACAGGAAACCATGATAACACTAGGGCCACACGACTGTGACATATTTCTTGAATGACTACTGTATTTTCTTGTATATAAGTCAGTCTATATATGCAACTAAATAACAGGACATCACTCTATGAAGCTTTGCTGTGAACCGTGTGCGAACGCAAAGAAAACAGGCCGGATCTTGACTCTTCTGAAGAGTCGAAGCTGCTCACGCAGGCAGTATGGCCGCTCAAACCTCTTAACACAAGGGCCTCAATGAAAGGCAAGACAGGTCTACATCCCTCACACAGTGCTCACACAGCCAGTGTGATCCATTGTCAACTTAAACAAGTTCTTCCATTAAATGCATTTTTAGTATGTGCCACTGCTCGGTTCACATTCATATTGCTATTATTAGGGTTGGAGGATTTGGTGAAAATGAAAACCCACGTAGTTGCTGAGGTGATGTTTCACAACACGACACATTACAGAAAGGCGCTGCAAAAACAGAAATGCGCACCAAATACAGAAATACGCAGCAAATACAGAAAATGACAACGGAAGTGTTTCCAGAGGAAATCTAAAGGTGATGGACACGTTCGCTTGTTGTTGCTTTATTCCTGCAGATGTCTACTGTTAAACCTCTGTATTTGCATTTCTGTATTTTCAGTGCGTTTCCCCTATTTGCTGCGCATTTCTGTAAAGTGTTGTGAAATTGATGAAGATGTTTTCTTACTTTTCCTGTGTTTTGTCAACTTGCATATGTTTTCCTAAGTTGCTGTGCGTTAAGCTCTCAGGGCCACCGTACTTCAGATAACAACCCTCACTTTGGAAATTAAATACTGTGAGGCTAATTTTGAGTTATTCTTACTATAACATTATTTAATAACTCCACCCCTGTTGGCTGTGGGGGCACTGCAAGTCAGCCAGCCAAGTTGTGTTGGCTCTGATTATCCATGTTAACTGGCAACTTTTCAGCTATAAATAGTAGCATTACCACAGATCTAAATCCAAATCCAAGGTTATTAGAACCTTTGCAAAACTCTGTAAATCTTTTTCTGAAGATACTAAGTAGAATCTAAGATACTGCACAGAAACTCCCTCAAACTCCCAGGTCTCTGATGGAGGACCCGAGCTTAAAGCAGACACACCACCACATGGGGAGTGTGAGGGAGATTTTTTTTAATAGTGATGTTACATGACTATTGGCAACAAAAAAAAGGCAAAAATGACATTTCAGACTGCCTTGTAAATACATTTAAACAATCAACTGAGAGAGAAATAATGTGTATCCATAAAGATCAGTCAATAGTGCATGTGTTTAAATATCTATACAACTCTTAACACACACATCATCAATTGCGGTAGACAGTAAGCTGGGTAGTGGCTCACATCAGACACTGAGATAACATGTTCCATCAGCCAATATCATTGCACCTTGTTCTCGCGTTTTGTTGTTTCATCATGACTAAATTAAACTATCTCTTTAGTGCTAAACTGAAGTGTCTGCATAAATCTGTGTGCACGCTAGCACATCAGTGCGTCTTTGAACATATCAAGTCTTCCCTGTAGTGCTAAGCTTCTTTCAGTGATTTTATTTGAACAGTGCATTGTAGAAATCCACTGTGAGCAGCTCTCTCTTGGAAGAGAGGCGAGAGTATGAGACTCAAACAGTCTGAGAGCATGAGAGAGAGAAAGTTATTAGGAGAGTATTTGTCTAAAGATATGTCAACACACACACTGATGACCTACGCAAAGGCCACAGTGTGAGACAGCCAATAAACAGAAATTCAGTGGAGAATATCCTGAAGAGATGAAATGTTGGGCAAGGTTTAATGGGGTTGTCTACTAAAGTCTGAAGTTATACAGCTGTCGTAGTGACACATACAATATCCAAGGTCTAAAATTTGTTAAATGCAGAGATCTTATGGAAATGAATAACACAGTTGATAGGCTACACGGTTTAGGCAATAATATTCTGTTGTCTATTATCTTAAGTGTCTTCATTTAATATAGGCCCATGTTAGGATAAAAGATAGAAAAAAACTCCAAGTGTGATGGTGGTGGAGTGCAGTCACATGTTCGATGGAATTCTTTGAATGCATGTCCCTGAACAATGTGGAGATTGTGAAGAAAGGAAGAGGTGGATTGTTTAATAGTCTGTCTGAAATACAGAAGTGGTGACATCAAGATTGGGAAAAAAGTTAATTGACAGGAATTGAAAGCGGAAGTGAGGGACAGAACAGGTTGAGGGTTATATGGTCAACATTTACCAATAGTCAGTTGGGCAGCACGCCAGTGGCCCATATTAACAAGGTGCTACTATTTGCAGTTGTATGTAAATGAAAGTTGAGACTCTTTAGTTTTGTGTCTCAGTTGTAAATGCATTATATGCATCATATTAGACCTGATTTGTGGTGAAATATGACATTAATCTATCATCAGGTCATTCATTTCGCCAGCTAATAGAACCAGACCTTTAAGAATTTAATATAAAGGCTGCGCAAGACTAGGGGAATCCTAATCAAAAGTAGATGTAAACCTTAAAGTCATTTAAAAGTAGATGTTTAATTAAGGGGACACGAGACTAAGATTCAAATCCCATCTCATTCCAACAATAAGCCTTGAATTAATTTTTATCACGTATTAGGCATTTATATACTGTTTTTAATTATTGTATTGATATGGTCAGAATAATTACACCATGTTGACAGTTTTTATACAAACGTCTTTGTCGTTGATTGTGAATGCTCTCACAAAACATGTTTTTGGTCTTGTGACTAGCAATTTGGGGAATTATCACTTATAACAATAATATAATTCAAATTTTTGCATGTAATCTTACAACAATAGCTGCGATTTTTTTTCTATTTTCTAGTGTATGTGTGGCTGACTCAGCAAAGGATGGTTTGAATATGATTACTTTAAATAACTTTAAGTGACGATTAAGTATGTACAAACTTAGGTACCAAACATTACTCTCTGACATCAGGATGAAGAAGATAAACAAAGACTGATATTCCAAATCCATATAATGTGACAAATTAGACAAGGTCTTGACAAATTCAAAGAGACTGAGAGACAAGAGGTTGTGATTGATGTGCACTGTAGCACTGGAATCCATTGACTTTTGAGATGATGATGATAGATGAATTTTAGATTTTGTTTGTCAACTCAGCGAGTTGTAGTCACAGCACAGCTGAGCTTCAGTAATATTATATTTATTTTATTTGGAAATCTTTAATCCATACCCTCACGCTCTCCTGCTCCCCCTTCCCTCTCAAATCCAATTCCTTAGGATTATCTGTCTTTCTTTCCCTATCTCCATCATTTCTCAGCTCTGTATTTGATGCGTTTCACTGCTTATGTAATAAATGTGTTTTGCTGACTCTATGCTTACATCTGTGGAATTTGCCCTTTTTTGAGCTGTTTAAATCAATTACATTTTTGAGGGCATAGATTTGCATAAATCTTGATTTGTATAAGATCTTGGAGAGAGCATCAAATGCCAGCATTTCAATTTCAGAAGTTTCAATCTGGTTTTAAATCATGCCGTAGAGCTGAACGGAAAATGCTTTTTTTACTAGTGCTTAATGACCTTTTAACTGTTGATTTAGGGAACCCTGTTGTTTTGCTGCTTTTGACCTGGCTGCTGTCGTCGACACTGCAGATCTCAATATCCTATTATCACTTCCAGACCTGTGTATAGGCATCAATGGCTCTGCACTAAATTGGTTTTAGTATTATCTGACAGGTTTTTCTCTGTTCATTTGGTTCCACTTACTTGTGGAGTTCCTCAAGACTCCATTATAAGCCCCATTATGCTCTTATATGTGCTGCTCTCAGGTCAACTTTAAGAAACTTAACCTTCCTTTTAATTGGTTTGGTCATGAAATAATTTATCTAGGGGGAAAAATCAAACAGTAAATACTACAAACAGGACTTGTTAAATAGCTTAAAAGACACAAACCTGGATGGATATACATTTCCATCATCTCAATGAAAGCAAGATAGCTGCTTGATAATTTAATAAACTAAACTAAAATAGAGTTCTAGCCTGAAGGCAAAGCTCTATTATTAACTTGTTCATCCAAAGCGACTTACAATAAGTGCATTCAACCATGAGGGTACAAACCCAGAAAAGCAAGAATCATTAGCATGTACATTAGCTTAAAAAAAGTGCTTACATATAAGTTCAAAATACAAGTACAACTATATATATATATAAACGAGTATAGTTATATGTAAAATTAATATATAAGACTTTGTGAGAGTTATTTATGTTTTATAAGCTATCGGTTAGATTATTGAAATTCCCTTCCTGTCGTTCTAGAACAGTAATCCCATTTTTGCAATTAGCTCAAAACTCATTTCTATCTGTCTGGAAAAAGGAATTTACAAATTTACCAAGATGTTCAATTCTGTTAAAATCCTGAAAATGGCCTCTAGTTAGATATGAAATGATTTAAAAAATGAAACTACCGCTAGTAAGATACTAGTGAAATTCAAACATATAACTGTATGAAAATAAAAAAAATATTTGAGTGTATGGGGACAGTAAAATCCAATAGTCTGTGTATAAGTTTTTAATCTGCCTCATCAACACCTGAGGATCAACATAGGGGAGATAAGTACAGTAGGGTTGGCTGTCTGACTGCACTGTGTGTATGTATGCATGTGTGTTGTAAAGGTCCAAATCAGAAAAAGGCTCACTTCGCTATATTGTGATAATGTGTAGTGAACATGCTCACGATCATGCACACCCAATGCCCAGCCAGGGCCGGCCTGTCTGCCTGTTGAGGGTGGAATGCCCAAATCAGCAACATGCACAGTGAAAGCTGCACTGAGTTTATACCGATATATACTGAATGCTGCTTGTATGAGTGGACATTTCATGGCTGTTTTAATAATCTAAGGTGATGTGAGATAAAAAGTGTGGCGCCCAAACAAAAGGACACAAAGGCCAAAATGACCGTAGGGTGATTTTTTGGAGTATTACCGCCCGAGCGAAAAGCATTGACAGCCAGGGCCTATTTATCCAATAGGGTTTAATAATTTTTGACATCCTGAGAGATAGGAATCACTCTTCCAGGATAAACCATATTGCAATAAAAGTTGCCAGTAACAGATTAGATAAACATAGTAACAATATGTACAACATGCGTAAAGGCTGTTTAAACAGGAAGTCAGTGTAGTGGAGATAAATATGAGCTCTTTGATATCTCTTTAAACATATTATGTGGCTATTGATACACATGATTCAGCATTTTGACCAACAGTCTTAATGCTGAATTATCAGGATGTTGGTGCAGCCTGATAATTGGGAATTGCAAGAGTCAAGTCTGGAGGTGACCCAGGTTTGGACTCATTTTCCTGCATCTTTTGGAGCCAGGAAGTGTTTGATTTATTTAGGTTGTCCTTGATATTGGTTTTTAATCCAAGGACAAACCTTATGTATTATCTGAATCCCTGCTTGTTCTCACTTACTTACATCTTCAGAGAGAGGGGATGTGGACACAGCGTGACGCATTCAATGTGTTAATGTTTTTAAATCCCTACCAGTAGAAAAAAGGGTACTGACAATTAGAAGACAAATGTTTAACTTAATTAAATCTTTTGCATTCTTGGACAATACCTAATAAACACGCAAGAGCAGGAAAACAAGCTAGTTGGACTGCAACCCTGGTAGAGGCTCATCAAGGATGGTCACAGGCCCACATTTCAAGTCAATACTACCAGGTTGTCCTGGTCCACAACAGTGGCAGATTCAGCTATGGGGGGCCACAGGGAACATGCAACCAACATTAAATTATATTAGAAGAGAGCATGAGACTCAAGCATTTCACTGCCAGCGACTGCTTAATGTTATTGTTGTGCATTTGACAAATAAAAATCTTGAATCTTGAATGATCACTTTTCTATGTCACCATGTGGATCATTTGGCTTTGTTGAAGTGGGTCCCTTAGTTTTAGTTTATGAGCTAGGCTTCCACCTGCTTAAATGTTAAAGGGATAGTTCACCAACAAATTTTAATGCACTCTTTACCTACTCACCACTATGACGATGGAGGGAGGTATTTGAGTCCACAAAACACTTGAGGAGTTTCAGGGGTAAACAGTGTTGAAGTCATTGTGACCGCTTCTTGAGATGTAATAAAACAACAGTAGAAACATAACATGCCTCCATTCTGCATGTGTTGTGTCATCCCAGTGTCCGCAGGCTCAGACGTTCATATTCGAGTCAAAATGTCCTCTGAAAGCCTCCTCGGACATAGACACACTAGAAACACACACAGAGACTCTTGCCCAAGGGCATGCACGTTCGTGTTAGGGCTGGGTATTGCCTACAACCTCACGATACGATACGTATCACGATACAGAGGCCACGATACGATATGTATCACGATAAAGGTTGCTTTTGAATAAAGACCATGTCCTGCACAGAATTTACTACAACAGCTGTTCCTTATTATTCCATATAACAGCAAAGGTGAAGTCCTAGAGGATCGCACTATTCATAAAACTTCAAATTCTGTCCATTTAAAGAATTTTTTTTAGCACAGCCCTAGTTCGTGTGGCTACGTCCGATTGTCAGGGCTTCTGGACACTTTATGTTATGCTACAACGCTGTTTACCGCTGTAACTCAAAAAGTGTTTGTGGACTCAAACACTTCTGCTGCCCCTCATCGGCATAGTGGTGAATGGATAATGAGTGATTTAAATTTTTCTGTTCTGTGAACTTTGCCGTTAACAACTGTAAGAAATCGGATCACAAGTGGCAGCTTTATGTGCGTAAGTTCACTACCGCCATTAAGATGTCTCATGTGAACACTTGTGATCAGATCTCACTGCACCAGTCTTTATTCAAATAAACATGTACCTCATTTCTGTCTGTAAAGACCAAATGTTGTTTTTAACCAGTTTGGAGATGTGCGTCAGTTTATCAGCACAAGGGAGTGAGTGAAAAGTGAGAGAGGAGTCAAGAGGGGCAAAATTAATCGTATGCAATGAAGAAAGATTTTCAAATATTCAGGAAAGTAATATCATTTTATTTATGTTTTTAACATGTGATTATTTTTTATTTAAATTTTTTGGAGCTATGATTTTCCAGCAAACCATGATGTTAACATGATTGTGTTATGAGTATTTTTGTTGTTTAAACCTTTCAACAGAAAATTCACATCACTAATAAATCCGTAAATATGTCAGTATTGACTGAAAGTCCCATACAAACGAAGGGAGGATTAAAGGTTATGAAAAGAGGGGGTATCTATTATCCTGCCGTTGCTCAGCAAACACAGAGCAGTTGGTCAAGGGATTTTTGAGCAGAGGTATAGAGAAAGAAATTGGAAGATTAATGAAAATAACAATAATGCAAAAGTGAACAGGAAGAGTGAGATCTTTAAGGACAGAAGGAGAAGTCAGAGTGTGACCGAGAGTGCCACTGCAGAAGGGTTGTTGAACAGGCTCCTTTTATGCAGAGGCATGGCTGCCTGACAGAGAGCTCTGATACGGTGCATTAACTTAGACACACCTACACACACACACACACACACTTTAAACCAATAAACACCAAGCTAGTGATAAGGTGCATTACTGATTTCAAGCTGTTGAATCTGCAGTCAGACCAGATGTGAAAGTATGTAAGGCAAGCACAGGAGGAGGCCACAAACTTGCCTCACAACACTTCAATCATTGAGATCTTAAACAAGGGTTGATCTCATTCCTCAGCCATTACCCAGCTTCAGCACAGTGCTCAATATCAACCCACATTCCTGGCTAGCAAAACAAGATAGACAATATGTCTTTGTTTAATTTTGAGTCTCCCTCTGCCTGGTCGCCAGTGTATGCTCCTACACCATTCTATGAAACACATTTACCTCCACCTCTTCACTCAGTGTGTTTCCCTCAAAATCCATCATCTTATTTCTCATTCAAACCTTTAAATCACATAGAGTAGTGGCTTGGTCTTTGTTAATGTAAACTGTACTCAGCATATTTCTGGTTGGAATACTATGTGTCAAACAACAACAACTTTGAGCAAATATGTTTATCAACAATGACACAATGTTGATTGACACCATGAAACAACTATACTACCATACATATATACATGTGAAAAAAACTTGCTCTGTGCAATTTCTAACAATTTCTAATTTCATTGATGTTTTAAGTGTTTTTTTAGGGAATTTATCAAGCAACTTTGTGGCGGCATCTGCTCATCTCTCTCTCTGTAACAGGCTGTTTCCCTGGCGTTAAGGTCGCTAACATCCTGCCCAATTTCTCAACCACAGTGGAATAGAAAAGCATCTAAACTGACAGTGCACTATAAGACTTTTAAATAATCTAGAAGTCAGTTTTTACACTCAAGAAAATAAACCTTAGAGTAAAAACGCCCAATAACGACCAACTTGGTAAAATAGACTGCATTTATATTTTGCTTTACTAGTCTCAAAAGTGCTGTCAATAGAGGCACTGAATAAATGTGTGTGTGAATGGGTGTTTTCATCAAGACTAGAAAAGTGCCCAATAAATACAGACCATTTACCTTGTGTCACACAAAACAAGAGAAAATTACTCACTGATACGATAAGCTACAAATGTCAACAATGCTAGAAAAAGTATGGTGAGGAAACATATTGAAAATATTTTACACAGGGAACTTTCATTGCATCATATAAAACATGAGTCAGTGTCTGTCCTTCCTCCTCTCACTCATCACTCATCGTCATCCGCTTATCCGGGGTCGGGTCGCGGGGGGAGCAGCTCAAGCAGGGGGCCCCAGACTTCCCTTTCCCGGGCCACATTGACCAGCTCTGACGGGGGGATCCCGAGGCGTTCCCAGGCCAGTGTTGAGATATAATCTCTCCACCTAGTCCTGGGTCTTCCTCGAGGTCTCCTCCCCACTGGACGTGCCTGAAAAACCTCCCAAGGGAGGCGCCCAGTGGGCATCCTTACCAGATGCCCGAACCACCTCAGCTGACTCCTTTCTAAGTAAAGGAGCAGCGGCTCTAATCCGAGTTCCTCACGGATGACTGAGCTTCTCACCCTATCCCTAAGGGAGACGCCAGCAACCCTTCTGAGAAAACTCATCTCGTACCCGCGATCTCGTCCTTTCGGTCATCACCCAGCCCTCATGACCATAGGTGAGGATAGGAACGAAGATCGACCGGTAGATCGAGAGCTTTTCCTTGCGGCTCAGCTCTCTTTTCGTTACAACGGTGCGGTAAAGCGAACGCAATACCGCCCCCGCTGCTCCGATTCTCCGGCCAATGTCACGCTCCATAGTACCCTCACTCGCGAACAAGACCCCGAGGTACTTGAACTCCTTCACTTGGGCTAAGGACTCATTTCCTACCCGGAGTAAGCAATCCATCGGTTTCCTGCTAAGAGTCATGGCCTCAGATTTAGCGGTGCTGATCCTCATCCCAGCCGCTTCACACTCGGCCGCCAGCCGATCCAGTGAGTGCTGAAGGTCACAAGCCGATGATCCAATGAGGACCACATCATCCGCAAAAAGCAGTGACGAGATCCTCAGACCACCGAACTGCAACCCCTCCCCACCACGACTACGCCTCGATATCCTGTCCATGTATATCACAAACAGGATTGGTGACAAGGCGCAGCCCTGGCGGAGACCAGCACCCACTGAGAACGAAACTGACTGGCTGCCGAGGACCCGAACACAGCTCTCGCTTTGGGAGTACAGAGATTTGATGGCCCTGAGGAGAGACCCTCTTACCCCATACTCCCGCAGCACCTCCTACAGTTTCTCCCGGGGGACCCGGTCATACGCCTTCTCCAGATCCACAAAACACAAGTGGACCGGATGGGCATACTCCCAGGCCCCCTCCAGGATCCTTGCGAGAGTGAAGAGCTGGTCCGTAGTTCCACGTCCGGGGCGAAAACCGCATTGTTCCTCTTCAATCTGAGGTTTGACGATCAGCCGAACCCTCCTTTCCAGCACCTTGGAGTAGACTTTACCAGGGAGGCTGAGAAGTGTGATACCCCGGTTATTGGTACACACTCTCTGGTCCCTCTTTTTGAACAGGGGAACCACCACCCCGGTTTGCCACTCCTTTGGCACTGTACCCGACTCCCACGCGATGTTGAATAGGCGTGTCAACCATGACAGCCCCTCAACACCCAGAGCCTTTAGCATTTCTGGCTGAATCTCATCAATCCCTGGGGCTTTGCCACTGCGGAGATGTTTGACTACCTCAGTGACCTCCACCAGGGAAATTGACGACGAAACACCATCAACCTCGAGCTCTGCCTCCAACATAGAGGGCGTGTTATTCGGATTCAGGAGTTCCTCAAAGTGTTCCTTCCAACGTCCGACAACCTCCTCAGTTGAGGTCAACAGAGTCCCATCCTTACTGTACACAGCTTGGATGGTTCCCCGTTTCCCCCTCCTGAGGTGCCGGATAGTCTTCCAGAAACACTTTGGTGCTGACCGAAAGTCCTTCTCCATGGCCTCTCCGAACTTCTCCCACACCCGCTGCTTAGCCTCCGACACGGCAGCAGCTGCAGCCCTTCGGGCCTGTCGGTACCCTGCAACCGAGTCCGGAGTCCTCCAGGATATCATATCCTGGAAGGCCTCCTTCTTCAATCGGACGGCTTCCCTGACCACTGGTGTCCACCACGGTGTCCGAGGGTTACCGCCCCTTGAGGAGCCTAAGACCCTGAGGCCACAGCTAGCCACCGCAGCTTCAGCAATGGAGGCTTTGAACACCGCCTACTCTGGCTCAATGCCCCCAACCTCCACAGGAATGCCAGAAAAACTCCGCCGGAGGTGTGAGTTGAAGATACCTAGGACGGGGGCCTCCTCCAGACGTTCCCAGTTCACCCGCACTACTCGTTTGGGCTTACCAGGTCTATCCGGAAATTTCCCCCATTCCCTGATCCAACTCACAACCAGATGGTGGTCGGTTGACAGTTCCGTGCCTCTCTTTACCCGAGTGTCCAAAACATGCGGCCTCAGATCAGATGACACAATCACAAAATCGATCATTGATCTTTGGCCTAGGGTACTCTGGTACCAGGTACACTTATGAGCACCCTTATGTTCGAACATGGTGTTTGTTATGGATAATCCATGACTAGCAAGTCCAATAACAAACGACCGCTCGGGTTTAGATCAGGGAGGCCGTTCCTCCCCACCACGCTTCTCCAGGTGTCTCCATCGTTGCCCACGTGGGCGTTGAAGTCACCCAGCAGAACTACGGAGTCCCCTACTGGAGCCCCATACAGGACTCCATTCAGGGTCTCCAAGAAGGCCGAGTACTCTGAGCTGCTGTTTGGTGCATACGCACAAACAACAGTCAGAGTTTTCCCCCCTACAACCCTTAGGCGCAGGGAGGCGACCCTCTCGTCTACCGGGGTAAACTCCAACACCGCGGCGCTCAGCCGGGGATTTATGAGTATCCCCACACCCGCCCGGCGCCTCACGCCCTCGGCAACTCCGGAGAAGAATAGAGTCCAACCCTTATCCAGGAGTACGGTACCAGAGCTGAGACTGTGCGTGGAGGTAAGCCCCACCAGATCTAACTGATAGCGCTCCACCTCCCTCACAAGCTCCGGTTCCTTTCCCCACAGCGAGGTGACGTTCCACGTCCCCAGAGCCAGCTTCTGCCGCCCGGTTCTGGTCCGTCGAGACCCCTGACCCCTACTGCCACCCATGTGGCTGCGCACCCGACCCCAACGGGTCTTCCCACAGGTGGTGGGCCCATGGGATGAGGAGAGGGGGGGTGCCACGTAGTTTGTTCGGGCTATGCCCGACCGGGCTCCGTGGCAAACCTGGCCACCAGGCGCTCGCCATCGAGCCCTCCGTCTGGGCCTAGCTCCAGACGGGGGCCCCGGGCTTCCTCCGGGCCGGGTCACATCTCCTCTTTTTCCGTTATTCATTGAGGTTTTTTGAACCATTCTTAGTCTGGCCCCTCACCTGAGACCACTCTGCCATGAGAGACCCTACCAGGAGCACAAGGCTCCAGACAACACAGCCCTCAGGTTCATAGGGACACGCAAACCTCTCCACCACGATAAGGTGACGGTTCCATCTCTCTCCTTCCTCCTGTCTGTCTGATTCTCTGTCATGCTATACCACTGTTAGAGAGGGAGAGGGGGGACACTGTCAGGAATTATGTTGGGAATCAAAGTATCTTTTGAATCAATATAAAACTTCAGTAGTTGTGATGCATTTATATTTAGTAATAAACTCCCCCTCCCTCTATCTCAACTTTTTTCTCCCTGTCAGGATCCTGTACATTAATAACCAGCTTCAAAGTACAAGCCCCTGGTTGTGCCCACTGATATGTCTATGCTCTGATCGCTTTGTGTGTCAGTGTTGCTGCTCAGAGATACTCTTTATTTTTAACATATAACACATATGCCAGCCTATACAGGCAGTTTTACAGGCCATAAAAAATGTCTAAACGTCCGTATCCAGCTGGGGGCCACTTGTTGAATAGGCCTTTCATCGGCTAAACTTGTTTTAAATATGAAACTTGACGGCTTATCGGCAGTGTCACTCCTTCCTGTATCTGTCAAATCTAATTTAAAGCTTTCTTGTGTTTCTTATAGTGGTATAGTCTTCAGGTGCTCTCTGTACTTAATAATTTTTCAGACTGGAGGAGCTGGAGATCAGAGTAAAGACCCTCTAGTCAGTGGACAGCGACACAGCTGCCCACTGCCATTTATATCAAAAAAGGTAATTAGGGCCCGAGCACCGAAATCGGTGTGAGGCCCTATTGAATTCTTAAGGATTTTTATTATTATTATTATTTCCCTTTGGGGGGCTTTTTCAGGGTCTAGACATGCTCAGCCCAAGCACTACGATTGGCCGACATGTACAAAAATCGATTTGGCCATGTGTCTTTTCATAACAAACAAATAAGTCTCTTGGATAGATATGCTAGACCAAACAGGAAGCCCGCCATTTTGAATTTAGTGGCCATTTTAGCCATATTCCACATTTTTTCTTTGAAGTACTTGTCGTAGAGCTTTCATCTGATCAACTTCAAATTCAGATGAGACAAAAAAAGTGACTAAGGGATTTTAAGGGATTTTTTTTCCATCACACCGTGTGACCGTAGCGTGGGGTCAAAGTTTGATTAAACGCCATCAAAACACAAGCATCTGTATCTCGAACATACATGGTCCAATCGAGTCCAAACTAGACATGTAAGACAAGAGTCCCGGCCTTATGACATCTACACAGAAATCATGATTTGAAATCACAGTGCCCCCTGGTGGCTACAGGAAGTGACATGTTTAATATTTTGATGAACTGCTCCTGGCTGCTTTACAATATACAGCTCAAATGACCTCAGTCAAGTCATTGGATCAAGGTCAGAATTGTGACATTTCCTCAAACCATGTAAACATTGATGTTTGGCGAAGGATCATCCTTCTCCAAACTACTGACCAATAATCACAATACTGATCTGAGCAGCTCCACATATAAATATTAGTTCAGGGTCATAGCGCCACCTACTAATCAGTGTGAAAATTACGTTTACGTGGTAAAATTGTCCAATTGACACAAAATTGCTCACGCTATATCAGAGCGGCTACTTGAACAGATCTATATGTCTGTGTGTAATAATAGTGATGGCGCCACCTACTGCCGCAGAGCGCAAAATGGATGCAACGCGGAGACATGCGCTTGGTCATCGATCGCTCTCTCCACCGACCGCAACAGGCTTTAACGTGCGGGTGCTCGGGCCCGCCAGTGCTACAACGTAGCCCTAGTTACTCCTGAGATGTTGTTATCAAACCCTTATCGCAAAGAAAAGTAATCAAGGCAGGGTGTTCTGTTATACCAAATTAGCTAGAATCTATCCACAACAATCCACTTTGGCATGAGGACATATTTATTATCAGGGGCACAGTAGTTACACGTTTCTTTACATGGCCATTCACTTGCGTATGGGTCATTCTCCAAGAGCAATCAATCATATAAATATTTCAGGAGTACGTCAGTTTTTGTGGGACACAGAGCCGCATCTTCCTCAAAGTCACCTGCCCATCACTGCAGGTTTGTGCAGAGATATGTCATTTTTGTTACTGTTTTGGAGGATGACTGCTTTTTCTTCTCAAGCTCTCTGATTGCTTTCACCTGTATTGATGTCATGAAAATGCAATCCTTTCCAATTACTAGAAAATTAAGCTAAAAACAACGAAGGCCTGAAAGAAACACACCTAATAAATAAAAAAAAAAACATCATCAGAGGACTCAAAGTTCAGAGAGCTCAAATAATATGTTTTATATGAACTTGAATGTAAAAACAATGGGGATTAACTGAGAATATGAGCTTGTTGGACTCAATGTTGTTGATTATTTAACAGGTTACTAGCAGCATTTGAGATTTGCACAGATTTTTTCAAACCCTGAGAGAACCCAGTACGATCACAGAATAGTTGCAGATGAAGCAAGCAAATCATCAAACTAATAGACAAGTTCCATAGACAGAAAGTGATGCAAGGCCACAGTAATAAATAGTTATTAAAATGAACTCTGATGAACACAAACCTTTTTTGTCCAAATGATTATATTCTGTTCCTAATTAAGACAATATACTGCATTTCACTTTAAAGAGGATTTGTTCAGAAAACACACTGGGCTCACTTCAAAGAGTAATCATATAACAAATTCAGACCTAAGAGGACAAGGACAGTCAAAGTCATTGGATAAACTATTAAATATAATAAATAATATTAACAACAAATTCTTTGTAAAATTGTTGAACAATGGCATTGAAATGGTTAACAAAGACTCAAGATATTGTGATTAGACCAACTATGAAAAAAAACATCCTGCCTATTATCTTCATCAAATGAGTAATTGTCAAACAAGAGAACACATTTTGACTACAGCAGATTTTGATTTGTTGGCTGACTAATGAAACAATAAGGGACAATTTATAAATCCAACTCCTCAGCAAGGGAATCAACAACTTTACTGTGTCCTGTTATTGCCTGAAAAACTACCTATGCCACTTACTATGAACAGCTTTATCAAAACCTTTCCTGTCATTCACCAATGTTCAGTTGCGGTGTAACCCCATTCACCAATTTATCAACTGTTGTATCTACCCAATAATTACAGGCCCAGTGATATTCATTGTCAAGTCTATTGCGATTTGGACAAACATTACATTCAATATTAATACGATTTGGATAAACAGGCAAACAGCGCTCTGGTGATGGGGCAGCAAGCCCTCCTAGTACCAATTCAGAAAATCATTCAAACAGTAATACAGCAAATTTGGGTTCATTTATGATAAATACTCACTATAACGTTTTCATTGCAGATAAACCAGGTAGGATGATTACAAAGTTTTCTAACCTCACAATGCACCCTAGATGGACTTACTGCACGATCTTACTCATCATTACTCATCATAAGACTTTCATATTTACTTGCAAAGAAAACAACCCATTTAGTGTTGGGTATTGTTTACATTTGATCGATTCTGTTTCCAAACACGATTTGGATCCGATTCTGCTTATCGATTCACCTTTTCGATTCCAAAATGGTAAAAAAAAGAAAAAGATGTCAAATGTTAAGATAACAAAAATATCTTTACAGGACTGGGCCGATACACAATAGCTGTACTTCATGTTACACCGGGCCAGTGGCGGTAAAGCCTTGTGGTAACAGGCAACATTACAAAAGAATAACACATACAACTCATCTCACAGCCTTATCAAACAGGGTCAATGACTTTAACCCAACTGTGTCATAATTCAATATTGATAAAGTTTAAATAGGCCGATAAGCAGTGCTCTGTAGTAGCAGCAACTAGGACTCATCAATGTTAGTGTTATCGATCACAGCAACAGACCATTCATGACAATGGAAAAGAGAACTGATTCTTCAGTTTAGGGTTCTTCTTACTGAGCCTCACTGAACTTTAAAAACAGATGTGAGCTATAACTGAGGTGTATTTAAGTAAATTACATGGTTAGAATCAGTAATGGATGAGAGTGCATGGTTGCAGTGATCAGTGTGGCGCATTTTGTCAGTGTAAGCACTAGAAAGCAACATAATGAGGAGCAGGCTGGGTGCAGAACAAAGAGATCGGGAAACACTGGCGCCTGGGTAGGCCAGCTTAAGAGGCCGGGAACTCTGAGCAGGTGTTCCCAGTTAACTTAAAGGCACTTCAGCTGCAGCTTGTCAAAGACCTGAAGACCTGAAAGACAAACAGGCACACAGTACAAAGAACACAAGGCTCTGGAGCCGCCACTTTAGGAAAAAATTTGCTGAATGTTGGTTGGAGATAAGATTGAAATCACCATCACATGGTTCAAAGTCACATGTGTGGTCAGATTTGATGCCACACTGATGCCATTGCTGCTCAGAAAAGACAGGGATTTGTTGTGCGTCTCTACCAAATAACACCCAAATGTGCACTCCTGAAACCTATAGGGAAATCTGTCGGCCATGTTAAGACCAGGGTCAGGTCTGAGCTTGCCAACAATTCCCAAATTAGCTACAATCAATCCCACACTCCACTTTGTAATGATGAAATATTAATTATCAGGGGCACAGTGGTAAATGTAGAGGTGCTGCCCACTACGAGTTCAGTCTACTTAATTAACAAGGACAGAGGATAATTCTAGCAGATAGGAAAAAGAACAGACCTTATTGCCCTGTCTTATTCCTAGGGGAGTATCTTTTAGCCATCTCCCCTGTGGCACAATTTGGAGGGGGATTCTCCTACTGAAGGGCACTTCATAGCAAGCGGTAGGGGCAAGGGAGTGGAATTGGGACATGGCCTAAAATAATGACTTGATGATGTAATTTGTGTTTATTTGCCTTGCATGCTGCAGTCGAATACTCGCTGTGTGTTGCGGAAGCATACTTCTCTAGACTGTCACAATATTAAGCTTTTTCTACTTTTTTTTCTTACCATTCATGTACCATTTCTCACTGCCCCCTCCATATTTATATTATTACATTTCTAAGGAACATAAAAGACCATCTCAGTTCAAAAGTGAATGAAAAAAGGTAAACAAGGACTTATAAACCAAGGTGAGAATAATAAGATTTGTATGAATCAGCAGGGTTGCTGAATGTCAGTAAGTAAAACAAGGTAAACAACATTTAAACCATTGCTTTTATTTCTGTATTCCTGAGGGAACACAGGCACCCTCTGTCAGTACTGGTTGAGCCACACTGTGTTAACAATGTATCCTAGTTAAAGAGATGAGCTGCATTTTTTTAGTCATGCATGCATGCAGCACTTCTCTATTACACACCCCATTCACACACAGTCGTCTTTGGCAATTTGAGTTTCAATATCTTGCCCAAGGACACTTAAAAATGCAGAAGGAGACTGAATATTGATATGGGGTATACTTTAAACAATGACATAATATTATGCCTATGTACACACTTATCATTACACTTTAAGTGTAATGTTTTTCTGCAGTACACGTACGGTTAGAATAATCTGACCTTTAGATTGTATCTGTGTCATATGCTGAGAAATATTGAACATTTCGATTTTCTGACCATATTTCTGTTTACCTTGACCTATGACAAATCAACTCCAAAATATGATTGTAGACACCTCCCAGGTAATATTCCCACCTGGTTTGTTAAAATTCACCAGTGCATTGATATATTTTGTATACACACACACACAAAATGATGAAAACAAAACCCTGCTTCTGTTGCTTTGCCTTTGAGTAGGGAAATAAAAAAATTGTGGTTGGATCTCTTAGATGCATGTGCATATGTTAGTTCTACAAACAGATTTGACTGACAGTGAAAATCCAACATACTACATCCCCTGTGATGACTGTAAAGGTTTTCTCCATCTTCATGGTGACATGACCACAAAATAAATCATGTTTCTGTCATATTCAAGGCTTTGTGAGAGTAGGACGATATTGGATGATGAAGGTACTAGTGATAATTTGTATGACTTTCTTGTTCTCAGCAATTCACAGAATTCAGAAACCATTGAGCTGAACCCAGTTAACAATACTCTAATAATTCTATTTCATCACCTTGAACCGCTTGTTTTAAAAGGATAAACGTGTGTATCCTTTGAATGTTTCCTGCTATTTGAATTTTGACTTATGGAGACATAACAGGTGGATTATACAATCTTTATTTGGAGGAACAGAATTCCTTTTGATGGAAGGTAATGTGGCCTTGAGCAGAAAATAACATTTCATATTCAAAAAACAGACTGCCCACAATTAGCCGAGCATATAGCCTTGAAATCAGGCATTTTGCCAGTAGTGTGTGTGCGTGTTGTATATTTGAAAGAAACTGGGAGTGTGTGTGTCTGATATTGTAAGATCCTGGCCATGGTTTGAGGATGTCTATTAGCATGAGCTGAATAAATCTAACACTGGTACAATGGTGCCAGTGGCTGTTTAGTGAACACAGACACACACACTCACACACAACAAATGGAAACCATTAACAGAATGACAGCAACTTTTTCTTTGGTGAAAAGAATGTATGCGAGTTCGATAGAAAGTCTGTATGAATTGAGTCATGGATCTTAAGTGGATCTGATTGATTACTATGGTAGCAACCATCACAGTGACAGTGTGACTAAAGGATTGTAAAAGGGACACATCTGTCCAGCAAAAGCAAATGCTTAACAAGCTCAGACGCAAGTAAAAAAAACAGTCAGGGGCCAAGCTTTACCCAGGAAGCTATCCAAGTGAAGCCAACTGAAATTTTCCTTAACATTCGATAATCAGTAATCATAGTTGATAAATGTGCAGGTTGGTCGTGGTTTAATATAATGTGGAAGAGGAGTTGGTTTCACGCAGGTTGGTGAACTTTATCATTGCTAACATTACCAGGGTTGTACAAACTCTACAAACAAGGAGTGCTGACTCGTCCAAATGAATGAGTCTTGAGAAAGAAAAAAAAACAAATAAAACGTAATTTACTTGACTTTTGGTCAATAGGTGTACCTACATGAACAATGTGGATTCTAAAATTGGTCAGAAACCTTTGTGATTTACCTCAATGACTTAAAACTATAGCTAAGATTTAGGCAAATGGCGGTTAGAGTATATATTCTGGCACTGGTTGCAATTTAGTGCATTGAAAGCTTATCTTCAGAGAGAATTCCATATTTACCAATTGCGATACTTAAAATGCATCTTCAAAATTTGAAATGCTAATGGTCTTTGTAGGTTTGCAAAAAACTGTCTCAAACATACCCAAAAATCACTAAAAACGACCTAAGGTTTTTAAGAATTCCCCCAATCCTGCTTGGCTAAGTAATAGAAACTGATCTATAAGAACACATCAACAACCAGAGGTAACATTTGTAACCACAAAATGGGGTTTATGTGGCGTCAAAACATCACAAGGTGCACTGTATCACTTTAACTTATGGAATGGTTCCGCTTTCTGAAGCTATTGACGGGTCTTTGACTGAATTAATTTAGATGAAACTTTTACCTTGTGTTGCAGCACAATTTAATGGAGCAGCTTAGCCTAAAAATACTGGACTGCAACCAGGTCGGCATGTGTTTGCATCGCAGGGAAGATGGACTCCAGTCGTGAAAAGGAATGGAGGAGCTGTCTTTGTGATCTTTGGGATAGTGAGCCAAATCATTTGATAGTCGTAGTGTTTAAAAAATGACATAGGGGGGTGGGCGTCTAAAATGTCCTCCACAGCGGGGTTCCTTTGAAACAATTACTATAAATGTACGGCAGGAGCACTTTCCTCTCCATACGAGATTTTATAACTTCGACAATGAAGTTTGAATCGAGCCAACTAATTTGTCTGGCAAATTAGCTTTAGCATGTCTCGCAGCGTGATTCGACACTTACGACAATTGGAGTCAAATTGTTTTCTAGCATTTGTGCGTCTGGCGTCTTGATGAATGGCTCGTCTGAAAATAGGGAAGCGCTGTTTTAACTATCAAATTAAATGGTTTTTAATCAGTTGGTGTTTTTAATGGTGGCTCAATGCGATTCAGTTGTGCTCAACACCAACAATAGAAAGAAAGTAATGCGGCAGCTTTGTAATTGAAAGTGCCGTGATACCTCAGTTAAATAGTGGTATTATGATGGTGTTATTTTGGTTTGTTCACTTGCGCAGTTTGACAATCATGTGTTTTGTTACTTGAGGGACTTTGGAATTGGTTTGTTATTGTTATAATGGGAATACATTTGCGAAAGCATGTTGGTGTATGTGCAGTTGGAAATTATTGCATGCTTATGTGTGAGTGGTCTGGCTTTTTCTGACTTTAACTTCGAAATTTCTATCAAACAATCAACAATAATTCTAAATTAACAAACATTTAATATTTCATGTATTTGAAATGACAAATTGACATATACTCAATTTGCAAAACTGCCCTGCAAATTACAAATGCTATAAGGTGCATTTCTCAAAAGCAATAAAAGGCATATTTGCCATAGCACATCTCTTTGGATGTAGTAGTGTGTATGTGTGAGTTTTAATGAAGTACATTTCCTGAATTGCGCCGTACATTCTTCACACAGATGCACACACAAAGCCACTGGCTCAGCCTTTGACTGTATTTACCTAAAGATTAGGATGAACTATTGATGGCAGAAGCTATACTGTCATTCCCCATCCATCACAAATGCAAATACTGTGGCTGTATTAAGTCCACAAACTTTTTTCCTGCAGTTGTATTGTGCAATGAAGTGAAACTTTCCTTATTTTTGGGTGTCGGAGTTACGTGGACTGAGCCAGAGACAAAAGAAAAACCTGATTTCTTTGTTTCCCAGCTGTCTACCTGCATTTATTACTAAATGATTGAAATGTAATGACTGTGAGAATTAGGTTGCTTATCAGTTAACAAGACACACACACACACACACACGGTTGGTGTGGCATTTTTAAGTTGGAAATTGGAATGGCAGTAAGCTAGATTTAACACTTTTTACCACATTTACTTTTTTGTCTTTTAGTTTGTTTAAACGCAACATCATAGTAATTAAAATAAATATGTTTTTTATTTAAGGTATTTAGTATTTAGGCCATGTAGGCAAAATAAATTTACACAAAAACATGAAGGATTTCAAAATCTGTTTAATAGAATTAGATTTTTACATTTTTTTTCTAACGATGTAAGCTCAGAATAATGTCATATAACCAGAGCATCTCCAGCTAAAAGGAAAACATTATTACAAGCCAAAAAGCTATTTTCTTACAGGTTGTTGAGAGTAACGATGTTAAACTGTTAAGGGATTTTTTTTTGATTTATTCATTATCCTCTGAACTCACGTGCTCCCATACTTGTGTGGAAATTAACTATTTAAAATTCGAAATGTAACTACTTTGGCCAATTCATTTAAATGACTTTGAATTCAGCATAATGATGAACTAAAACTGTGTGACCTATGATAGTTAAATACAAGGGAAATGGCAACCATATTACAACTGACACGTTTTTCTACAAATTATAAACATGCTGTCATTTTTTTTTCTGTATCTTGTAATAGATCCTAGATTCAAAACTTTTTTTAAATTGCCAAATACTACATATTTTCTTAACCTCAAACACAATACCTCAGATATGTATTTAATTTAATCACCTTCAATATTGCATGATGGCATCCTCAAACCTTTCTCCTCTATGATCTCACTGAGGTATTGACTACTACCAACTACCTTGATTCACTTCCTGGGTCCTTATATGAAATGTTTTATTATGATTTCTTTTTATGAAAACTGCCATCAAATAACTTTTAGAATGACAGAGTGCATACTTCCACCAATGCCTAAAAGTTAAATTTACTAGATCGGAAATTTATATTGGAATATCTGCCAAATTGCAGATATAACAATACATTCAAGATCCAATAATTATTCTGTGAGAAATGAATTAAATGCTGACGTTTTTTTTCCATATTTCGTTTTCGTTTTAATGCTCTATCAACATGGAAAAGTGGATTGGCTTGCTTTATGCAAATGTTTTATTTTATTGAAAAACAACATTGCCAAACAGGGCGGTACAAAATAAAATTATAAAGTGCACATTTCAGGTAAACAAGGACTCAGCCTATAGTGCAGTTAAACCATCGCTTAAAATTTAGTTTGCTGTGAACATAGCAGTCAGGCCTCTTATTTCAGAAACAATGAACCATAACAGTTAGGTTACCAATACAAGGTAAGCCTACTACTTCTCTGCTTTCAGCCAGCTACTCAAACAGACAAGCAACAAAATAACAAACAAACAAATCACACCGGCAAGTGTGGGCCTACTTTGAGATAAATTAAACACAGAACTTTGTAGGGCTATTTGAGTCATCCCCATATTTGTGGAAAATATATGAAATAATAAGTATCCTATTTTGAAATAAATAAAAACAAATATCTGCAGCCTAATAACTTAAAAATGTATATTTTGCTTGGCGAAATATTACCAAAAAAAGCGAGAGCAGGTCAGACTGGAGGCGAACCCAGAAACTGAAGCTCGGTAGAAACCAACTGCAGCCTCTGCTCTGATCAAGAAGCTGAGAAACTGATCTCTGAGCAGCTGAGACCAAAGAAATTCTGTGTTTTCACTGTTTCCATAGTTAAGAAGCAGTCAGTCACTGAGCGGCTGCTTCACGTGAACGAGCTCTGATATCACAGTGTCTCTCTGAGCGAGTGGGCGGGGGGCGGAGCCCCCGGACCAGTGCGATATCTGGGAGGACACACACACACAGGCCCGCTCCTGGTACTTCATGACGGCCTGATACGATGTTTTCAAAAATGATTGTGACTTAGTCAACCACCAACATGCAAAAGCGTGTGTCACACTGCGAAAGCGTGAGAGTTGGAAGCTCTGCGTTAATCTCGCTTAAGCACATTCCATAGGACAGAAACTGGTATTTTAAAAGTAACTGTAACTTAAAATCTTTGAGTCTTAATACTAGGCCTAAGCTATCTTTTGTCACGGTAGCTCAGTATACTTTTTGATTAAGAAATTGGGTTTGTCTAAATGTTGCGCATTTGTCCAGTGGATTGAATCCTACCTGTATAATTTAAATTGTATTTGCACACTTGAAGACTCTCCATCAACAAATATGAACTATTATAAATGGTAAATGGAATGCATTGATAAAGCACCTTGCTATTCTTAATAAGCACTCAAATCACTTTACAGTCAAATAGATACAACAAGCCACATAAAGCAGCTCTCACATATTTATATAATGCCTCAACTTAAATTTGCCAAAAGTTACTGCTGGCGTCAAGTGATGCCAGTAACGCATTACTAAGTAACAGAATGCGGGGAAAGGCTGGGGGGGACCGGGTACGACAGCGACTCTTGACGTGTGTCGATCCCTTCTTGCGGATCACCTCAGCTACGGCGCCCCGTGGGGGAACCCTTCTTCGCGCAGGGGACCCCCTCCGACGGTAACAATCTAATAAAGAGATTGTTGGCAAAACCGGTTGTCATTTTTATGTTGAGGCGGCGGGGGTGTTGTTGGCAGCTGCTGAATGTTACTAATAAAGTAACTTGTAATCTAACTTAGTTACTTTTAAAATCAAGTAATCTGTAAAGTAATTAAGTTACTTTTTCAAAGTAACTGTGGCAACACTGCTGGCATCTAAGCATTGCAGCTTGACTCTGAACAGTCTCTTCAGGTCTCTGTGTTCCTCTCAAGTTTCTCTTCCCACTGGCAGCTCTACTGCTGCCTTTTGAATCCAGGTGGAGTTGATTGGCCAACTAGTCTCAGTTGTGCCAATCGACTCTCCCTGGTTCACCTGGAGGTGTTCTCTGAGCCACGGTATGTTACGTTGAACTGCTTTTGTATGATAGCGTGATACAAAGTAGAGTTAATAGCAGTAAGAACATGCTGGAATGTTGTTACAAAAAAACAATTTTCTGTGGCAACATGATGACCACTCCACCTTTATGGTCCTCCCAATTCCCTGTCTTTTCTCTTGCATTGACTGCTGTGAGTCAGTATACTGTGTGAGCGCCTGCTCGTGGTCACAGTGGGTCCTTCGCTGCCAAATCAATATCTCATCCTGCATGAGAGCAAAACTCTGGAATAAAACAGAATGCATCCTGGTTTGATGGACTCAGAGAAACAAGTGTTTTGACAAGATGAATAGCCAGAGGTTTGAGGTGACTAAAATCAATACACAATCACAACTCAGATTTATTGAGTGCTTCCTCCCCATCACAGCCTCAGTGTAGTTTGAACACCATTTAACACTAACACATGCCATGAGCAAGATAGTTTGTTAAACTGACATTCACAGATCAGGTGTCACAGTTCTACTAGGCCCATCACAGAAATAAGACATAAATCAAAGTGGCCAAATTGCATTTTGGAACATGGCAAGAATGAGAGGGGATGACAGGGAAGGCAGTGAGCAAGATGTGTTGGTGAAAAAATATGATGTCATGAAGAAAATGTATGAGTTGTATGCTCTATTTGTGATAGACCAATGACTGTATATAATAAGGGACAACATGACAGCTCCTATTAGTGAAACACCCTGGTGCCTGGCTGCTGTACAGGTCATACACGTATGAAGGAAGTTGTATGCACTTGGGCTCGTTATACAAACAGGAGGTAAAGAGGTCTTGGATACAAAGAGGAGCGATCAGTGACTAGTGTGCAGTCGAGTGCTGTTGTGGAGCAAATAATGCATAAGCCTCTGGCGGGGACTCCCCAGCTGCAAACTTTTTTTAAATTACGCGTGTCAAATATCCAAAATCAAACATACAGCTTTTAAATATATTTCACTTATTTTTAACAATAACTAATAATCTGTCATATTTGTTACAAAAATTCCTTGTCATTTCTGTACCATAATATTAACCGGAAACGTGTATATATATACACATATATATTCTACTTTTTCTAATTTGCTATTTATTCATTACATTCAGTGTCTCTGTTCCGTTAAAAACAGCGCTGGTAATTTAAGTATGTTTGTCTCTGTGTGTATACCTGGTCCCTAACTAGTGGGAGTGGTGGGCTTGGTGGTTCCTACACAGTTTATCTATCCTAGGTTTAATGGCTGTCAGTGCCAGACAAATGTCATTCTCCACTTGCAGACATGCTCTGTGCTTTGTTTTCATTACCTTTAATGTATAACAGCCAGACTCGCAGAGGTATGTGGTGGCAAATGGCAGAAGAGTTTTCATACCTCAGAGTTTTAGATTCCGTGGCTGTTGCAGTTCTGTAGCTGAGTCATCTTCAGTCTGAGGGTCCTTTTCTTTTTAAAAATGTGCCCATTTTTGCCCTTAGCAGGAGGTAGCTAGCTATTTCTACGGCAACTTTCTGAAGCAGCCACTGCTCGATTCACTAACATTGTTTGTTAAAGAAGCAATAGCCAAGGAGAGAAACATTGAGAAAGGTGTAATAGGTGTAAACCATTTGACATTGTTAAGTCCCCTAAGCTGTCTAGGGAGAGGGACGAACAGTTAGAAAATAAAACCGGGAACCAAATAAGGAAGCCAATACGTTTTTAGTTTGAATAAGTAAATAAGGATTTATTGAATAATAACGTTAACAAAAAACACTCTTCCTCCAAAGGAAGGGGGAAAAGAAAACATCAACCAACAAACCACAAAACACAAAGCACACAGTCCACAGCACACAGCTAATAGCAAACAGCTAACAGCTGAGGGTCTTTATTAGCCACACCCTGAGGACAGAGTGGCCTCAGCTGCGCCAGTGGACGCTCTTCTGAGGCTCCCACCTGGAGGAGATATGAGAGGGGGAGAGAGAGAAAACACGGCACGTAACAGACATTTAAATTTTAATTCAAATTTGGCAGGCTTTATCATGGACACCTACAGTTAGGTCCATAAATATTTGGACATTGACAATTTTCATAATTTTGGCTCTGTACACCACCACAATGGATTTGAAATGAAACAAGTGCATTAAGTGCAGACTTTCAGGTTTAATTTGAGGGTATTTACATCCAAATCAGGTGAACGGTGTAAGAATTACAACACATTTTATATGTGGCACCCCCTTTTTAAGGGACCAAAAGTAATTGGACAAACTAACAATCATAAATGTAATTGTCACTTTTTATACTTGGTTGCAAATCCTTTGCAGTCAATGACAGCATGAAGTATGGAACCCATAGACACTACTGCAACTGTCTTCAGTTCCTGCTTGTTCTTGTTCTTGCATTTTCCCTTCAGCTGTATTCAGCAAGTGAAATGCATGCACAATTGGATTCAGGTCAGAAAAAACTCTTTGGTTGCTTTCGCAGTATGCTTCGGGTCATTGTCCATCTGCACTGTGAAGCGACGTCCAATGAGTTCTGAAGCATTTGGCTGAATATGAGCAGATAATATTGCCCGAAACCCTTCAGAATTCATCCTACTGCTTTGTCAGCAGTCACATCATCAATAAATACATACCAGTTCCATTGGCAGCCATACATGCCCATGCCAACCCTACCTCCACCATGCTTCTCTGATGAGGTGGTATGCTTTGGATCATGAGCAGTTCCATTCCTTCTCGATAGTCTTCTCTTCCCATCATTCTGGTACAAGTTGATCTTTGTCTCATATGTCCATAGGATGTTGTTCCAGAACTGTACAGGCTCTTTCTTGATGTTTTTTGGCAAACTCTAAACTGGTCTTCCTGTTTTTGAGGCTCACCAATGGTTTACATCTTGTGGTGAACCCTCTGTATTTACTCTGGTGAAGTCTTCTCTTGATTGTTGACTTTGACACAGATACGCCTACCTCCTGGAGAGTGTTCTTGATCTGGCTAACTATTGTGAAGGTTTTTTTCTTCACCAGGAAAATAATTCTTCTGTCATCCACCACAGTTTGCCGTGGTCTTCTGGGTCTTTTGGGGTTGCTGAGCTCACCAGTGCGTGCTTTCTTTTTAAGAATGTACCACACAGTTGATTTGGCCACACCTAATGTTTTTGCTATCTCCCTGATAGGTTTGTTTTGATTTTTCAGCCTAATGATGGCTTGCTTCACTGATAGTGGCAGCTCTTTGGACTTCATATTGAGAGTTGACAGCAACAGATTCCAAACACAAATACCATACAATGAACTCTAGACCTTTTATCAGCTCCTTGTCAATGAAATAACAAGGAAATAACACATACCTGGCCATGGAACAGCTGAGCAGCCAATTGTCCAATTACTTTTGGTCCCTTAAAAAGGGAGGGCCACAAATAAAATTGGTTTAAAATTCCTACACCGTTCACCTGATTTGGATGTAAATACTATACTCTAAAACATCAGATTTTGTATCGACAAAAAAATTGTGATCACTAACCCTTGGGTGCAGCTTTTATGATGATCAAGAGTCCTCCTCTATGGTATTATTCTCCATCACCTGGTTTTCTTGCAAAAATTGGAAAAATGCTAAATTGTCCCTTGAATGGCAGTAAGACCACTTTGACACTTATGGAGGTTAAAATGACACATGATTTCAGAAAAAATATTATTAATATTCAGAACAATTTCTTGTTTATAATATGAATCATCTCAAAGGCATGAATTGGCCAAACTAATTGTTAAGGTGTTTTAAGAATTTAACTTTTTTAAGCAAGTTTAATTATTTGGTACCAGGTTGTTATGGTTACACCACATTGACATTTTTGCCATCATCCTTCAAAAATTCTCTCATAACTGATTGAATCTCCAAAAAATTCACTAATGTATGCAAGTCATTTGTACGTTTACTTTTTTATTCTAATCATTTAAAATATAACTAGACCATATTCACACAAGAAATTGTCATGTCACTGCTACACACTCACAGTCATAGGTACATGTGTGTATACAAGGACAATGATGTATAGAAAGTAAGAAGAAAGTCACAGAACAATCTTACAATGAATAGATCAAAAACAAGGTACATGAGGACAAAGGACGAGTATTTGTAATGTCAAGAGTCCCTTAAATGAAAGGATTTACTTATAATATTATAGTTTGAGCTACCATCTGATTAACTTTTTTATTATTCCCATTAACACAGCTCAAAGACAATATGGTCAGTACTTACATAGAGCTTCTCCAGCCTGGATGACCACTCAAAGTGCTATGAAGTACAGTTAGTGGACAAGCTGCTCTACCTCCTGATCCACAGCCATAAAGACTTGGATCTAGGCTGATTTAATCAACATATGCTGGGTCCAGCTCTTTGTATTACACATGAAACCAATTTAGTTTGAATTTGGAAACAACTGTTTTTCAACAAGTGCATCAGAAATAGGACATGGAAAGGGTATGTAGACAATTCATGTGGGCTATGTCATTTTCAAGAATGTTCAAATAATCAACATAATCAGTTATTTCTGCAATAAACAAGTGTACAAGGGTATTTATACAGTATTTATACATCACAGCTCACCTGTAGATGCATCCATGTATAGCTTAATTCCTAGCTTCATCAGTCTATTCTAAAAAGGATGGTTTTGTCAAGGGCGGTTGTGGCTGAGGGGTAGAGTGGTCGTCCTCCAGCCTGAAGGTCGGCAGTTCGATACCCAGTCTGACCCATCTGCATGCCGAAGTGTCCTTGGGCAAGATGTTGAACCCTGAATGGCCCCCCATAGAATAACATAGTGCTGCGAATAGATGCACTGTATGAATGTGTGTGTGAATGGGTGAGTGTAAAACTGTACTGTAAAGAGCTTTGAGTGGTCATCATAACTAGAAAAGCGCTATATAAATACAAAACTGACGAAAACCATTTTGGCGTTCTTTCAATTCAATTCATCAGGTGTCCCATCAATCCCCCTGACCTCCTGTCAACATACATAATTACCCCTGACTTTAACTCCTGTCACAATTAGTCCCTACATTTGAGGTAGTTAAAACTCTCCAGACATGTCTCTGTTTATCTCATGACACTTTCCAAATAATTCTACATATGTCATGTTTTTTTTCCTTTAAAAGTAGATCATAGACATTACAGAGGATTATTCCGTCTGTCTCTCTCATCCCTTGACAATTATCAGAGGATTACACCATCTCCACCTTGTTAAATATGGCCTGATCCTCGACCCCAGTCTCCATGACAACAGAAAACACTGGCTGTGCAGTAGCCATGGTGATCAAGCAGGTGGCTGCTGAGGTTTTTGGGGTGAGGCAGGAAAGATTCAGGAGGGAATTTTGAGTGATTAAAGATAGTGATTGGAAGAACTAGGAAAATAAAATTAGGAATGTCTCAGAAAGGAGACTGCAAAACAGGAAAATAAAGAACATAGGATGAAGAAAGACAAAGTGAGTTAAATAATGAATGAAGGTATTCATTCTGTTCGAGATGTGTATCGAGAATGCAAAACTTAACGTTTCTGATATTCTGGTTGGTGTTGGTAGAGGGAATCTGAAAAAAGGTCCTCCTACCTGTGAAATCTGCATTACCAATGTGTCTGCATCCATGTTAAGCTTTAATTTCAGCACATAACACCTGTGGTTATAATTATGACTCAAGTGGTGTTTTACTTTGTTCACTTTATACAGAATGAATCATTTTGTGGTGTAGCTGATAATATCGGTATGATTTCATGGATAAGAATGTATAAACATGCCTGCAAGTTGCCAATAAAATAATCTCACAGTATTGGTAAATATACTTAAATTATATATGATGCTTTATATGGCACTATCCTTGTCCTATCGACCACACAAAGCATTTTTTAGGGTGTACATCACATGCATGCATTCACACATTTATTCTCACTTTAAAACACAGCACTTTGTCAATCAAACAGCTGTTGGGGACAAGTTAGAGTTCAATGTCTTACCTATCAACACTTTGTCATTTGGACTGAATGAGCCAGGGATGAACCCTCTACTGTCAGGTTAGTTGCTGTCACGCTTCTCATCTCAGCTACACCCAAGAGTTTTCATATGACAGAAAAACAAATGGATTATTTTGAGAGTTTGGACTTTTGATTATGATTAAAACAAAATGTCTTTGAGGCGCGCAGGACTCCTGAAGAAACTCACATACTCAAGGGGATTTCACTGTGAAAGTTTAAATCAATCGCTGTCTTTGACACTTCTAGAGAACATTTAAATATTGTTAGATCCTAACCAATCATGTAGCTGTCACAGCCTCTCTCACATCAGAAACTCTAGTTGAAACTAGGTACCATTCCTTTATAACGTGTGATAAATACAGTTGTTAAATCTACTGCATTGGAAATATCTTAGATACTGATGTTTCTTTGGGACATCAGGTCACCACCAGGTCACCATATGGAAACAATTTTTTCTGGGAAAATGTTCAGTCACAATAAAATTTGCATTTTGATGCAGTTACGAAACTACAGTAGAAAGAAAATGTGTTGCAAACATTGAAATAGTACACATTTAACACTTTGGCCAGTTCTGTGCATGCACCACTGATGATTAAAGTTGTTGAAGTTTTAAACCAAATGCAATTTCATGCAAAAATGAACACCAAAACTGCACTACAACACCTAATCAGCATGAAAACAGCCTTGGCTGCACCTCTCTTCTAATCTCAATTCAAACGTGTTCCTTAGATGCCATGAAATTATGAAACAGGTGCAAACTCAAAAATTATACCTTGGAAGATTGTGGGAAAATGTTGTTTTACTTAGACAATATTATCAAGTAGAGCACCACAGCTAGTCTTTGTCAATCTGTATTACTTTATTTGGTTATTTAAATTCTGATAAAATGATTGTGCATGAGTTCGATCTGCCTTTTAAACTAGAACAAACTGCTGTTGTCAAGGAATTACCAACTTCCCCACAATTCAGAGCTACAGAGAGCTGATTAACAGAGAAATAAAAGTACTATTGACTAATATCTCAAAAGATGAAATATGGAGTCTGGCATTAATGGCATGCAGGACATTTGTTGAACACCGTAATTTTTATCCCAGAATGAATAGAGAATTATCAAATTAATTAAATCCTTGGTGTAATGTACTGGGATGTGTTGGATCAAAATGCTCGACTCGGAGACAGAGATGATAAGGAATAACTTTTACTAGATGGTTTTGTTAGACGGAGTAGCAGTCCAGTAACAAACACAATATTCCAATAAGTGTCGGGTAGCAGCAGAAGTCGAAGGAGATCCAGTCCAGGTTCGGTACACAGGGGAGGCAGTCAAATAAAAAACACACGATTCCGATGAGTGTCAGGCAGTATCAGGATTCGGTGAAGATCCAGTCCAGGTACGGTACACGGGTAGACAATTGTTGAGCAGGCAGATGTACAGACAGGCAAGAAGCAAAAGTCGATTACACGGACCGGGGTCGGAATCACTCGAAGCTTAATAATAATAATAGGAATCGCTGGGACGCTTGAGACACGGGGAAACAAAGACGAACTGGCAACGCGACAGAGGAACACACAGACTAAATACACTAGGTGATGAGGAACAGTTGCAAACAATCGGGGAGGAGCAGACAATCAACAAGGTGGAGCACACACAAGGGAGTGAGGAGTCTGAAACGAGAGGTGAGATGAGTAAACAATCACAGCACAGAACAGAAGAATAAACGATAAATATCAGGCCAACTTAACTTAAGCAGGACTGGACGCAACAGTACCAGTCATTTTTTATTTTCATCTGACGTAAAAATCACCTCAAATCACAGCTGCCAAAACTCAATAACTTAAATTTGAAAATGACCCCAAATTATATTACCAGAAATTCAACTAAATAATGTTACTCAATGTAGCCTATGATGCTTTGGTCAGTTTTATTTGTATGCCTCAGCATGGATCGACAGCCAGAGGCATTATCTTTTGGGGTTGTCTGCATGTCTGTACATCCCATTCTCATGAAAGCAATATATCCACAAATGCCTTCAAGGAATTTCTACAAATTTGGTACTAACAGTCAGTTGGACTAAAGAATAACTTAATTAGGTTTTGATGGTCAAAGGTCAAGGTCACATTGGTCTCATAAATCACAATTTCTTCGCAGTTAGCGTCTGTCTCTGCACACCAAGATGGCTGCTTGAAAGAGGAGTTCTAGCGTCGTATACTGCCTTTTTCTGTTGACATCTCTGACATTTCTCTATATTAAACATAACATCATACTAAGCTTTCATTCTACCTCCAATTAAAATGCAGAATCACTGGAAAAAAACATGCTAATACGATTCAACAACAACTGAGTTTCCAGGCTAACACGAAGGCTTCCGCACATGCCTCTCCAAACGACTCCTTCTACTCTGCAAATGATCCAAAGTTTAACGCAGCAATTCTTGAGCTTCTGCATATGTTATCGGAAGACCAAGCAAGACATTTCACTGACATCAATTAGGAATTGTCTGAAATGCGGAGGGTCATTTTGCAGTTGAGGAGGATAAGATAAGATACATTTATTGATCCCAAACACATGCACAATCACACAACATGCAGAGTAGTGAAATTTGTCTTGTGCTTTTGTCCCATCTGGAGAACATCACAGGACACACAGAGCAGTGGGCAGCCATGCACAGCGCCCGGAGATATTGGACACCCCTGTTCTAGACCTATAGCAGCATAACTAAGAGCAGGTCTAAGACAAGCCTGGACCAGCTCTAACTATAACTTTTATCGTAAAGGTAAGTTTCAAACCTACTCTTAAACGTACAGATGGTGTCTGCCACCCAACCTGAAACTGGGAGATGATTCCACAGGAGAGGAGCTTGATAGCTGAAAGCTGTTGCTCCTACTCTACTTTTAGAGACTTTAGGGACAACAAGTTAGCCTGAATTCTGGGAGTGCAGTGCTAGTGGGTTGATATGGTACTATCAGCTATTTAAGGTATAATTGCGCCATATTATTAAGGGCCTTGAAGATAAGGCCAAGTTTCAATAATTAAGATGAATATCCTGCCCAAAGTCAGTGTTGTGAGCTTAATCCTACCTCTTCTTCCACCAATCCAGTATTGGTGTAAGGTACAGACAGTTGTAACAAAATTCCTGTGGCAGGGCAAAAGACCACTTGTCAGGCAACCCACAATGCATCGGGAAAGACAGGTGTGGCCTGTCTCTTCTAAATCGCTGTTCACCAAAACCACCGGACACAAAAACAGTTTCTTCCCCCTCGCCGTCTCACTACTGAACAGTCAACCCACTCTGGCACTGTGCAATAACTCTGGATCCTTATAATAACCACTGTACAGTTACTCCCGGAATTATATCATATTATATATAATATATATTATAATTATATTTATTTATGTTTACTTATTTCACTCTCACTGGATATTGTAATATGCACACCTGCACTTCTTTTCTTAGACCATCGCACTGTTTCGGACTGTTTGTATTGTTTTTGTTTTTTTGTGATGTGTATTCTGTGTAAGCACCTGAGAGCCACTTTACCGAGTCAAATTCCCTGTTTGCGAAAACTTACTTGGCCAATAAACCTGATTCTGATTCTGATTAAAAGCATGCTATTGCTGATAAAGAGAAGAGAGTCATTAGTTGACCTGGAACACTTGTGCACAATCACACTCTCTCCCTGGCCCTGAGCTGCATCACTGACTCCAGTACTGCAACGTTAGGGGGCCCCCAAGACGGTCCCCAAAGTTTTGCTCTCAGGTCCAGGAAATACTCAATTTCATTCTTACTGGGGCTAGGACCTTCCTCTTAGTTTCGTCTAAGTAGATCCAGTATGCCCAGGGGTTTTCTGCCAAATAACAGTTCAGAGGGAGAGAATCCCGTGGAGGCCTGGGGCACCTCCCACACTGCAAACAACAGATGATCAAGCCATTTAGCCCAATTGCGTTCATCTTCGTGAATTAACCTACGGATCATGGATTTGAAAGTCTTATTCAGCCACTCGACCAGACCATCAGTCTGTGGGTGGTATACGCCGATCCGAATTGAATTAATACTCAGTAATCCATACAGTTCCCTTATTGTTCATGTCATAAATGAGGTGCAATGGTTAGTCAGGATCTCTTTTTGGATCCTGACTCAGGAGATGATCTGAAACAGTGCCTGGGCAACACTCTTTGCAGAGATGGTGCTCAGCGGCACTGCCTCTGGATATTGTGTTGCTTAATCCACCATTTCTAACACAAAGCTATACCTGACGGCACTCCGTTCAAATGGCCCGATAAGGTCCATATGAATGTGCTCGAATTGAACCTCCATTATTGGTAACGGGCGCGGAATGGCTGGATGGTTCACCAGTGTGACATTCACCGTAAGATGCGTACCAGCGGCTAGAGATGAGCCGGATACTCGGCTGAAACGAGTATCCGGTACGGATAAAGCACTTTTGCCGAGCACGAGTATTATATGAGTAATACGAGTCATTATCTGTGCTTGGACTGAATGAAAATCCTCACACAGCGTCACAGCGCTCCTCCCCTTCACACACCGCTCTGCTCACTCACTCACAGAACAGCTCTCTGTCTCTCAGTCACTCAGGTTCGCGGGTCTTTTCGGTTAACGTTTAGGGTTTCTTCAGCTTGAAATTTGTTTTTAATTCAGTTTGTACTTACGTATTAACCAGTAGAGTTCTGTTAAACGTGGGTTCGTTCAGACGTGGTGCTGGTAAAAAGCGACTCGCGTTGCGTCTCTGCCTGTCAGAGATTTTTATTTATTTTTTTTGTTTTTTTAAACAGTTTTTTTTTTTTACTTCACGCATTGAGTGTCTGACTACTCTCTAGCGTCTGGCTACGCTCTCTCACTCTCTCTCTCTCTCTCTCTCCCTCTCTCTGCCGGTCGTTGGAGTTTTTTTGTTTTTTTTTAATCCGTCAGTTGGCTCTAACCAGTTTTATTTTACTTCACACACTGAGTGTCTGACACATTCTAGGTAGTAGTGGTATAAAAAATATTACAAATTAAGCTACACACACACACACACACACTCCCCCTCTCTCTCTTTTACTCACTCAAACACACACACACACACACACACTCTCCCGGGTTAAATCACACCCACTTCCGGGTTAGGCCCCGCCCACTCCGAGTACGGATACGGATACTGATAATTCATATGGTTAACAGATACAGATACAGATACAGATAATGCTGTACTCGCTCATCCCTACCAGCGGCGCACCTCCCAGCGAATGCCAGGCGAATAGAATTGGGTCATTATCCAGGTTAGTGTTTTTTCATACCCCAGGTGAACAGCCATTGGGTTAAAACCATTTCCCGACGGCTTTTAGGCACCAGCAACTGGGTGGTCTGTCCTCCTGCCTGATTGGCATGACTCACTCCGTATAGCCTGTCTCTGATCATTAAAAAATATGTCTGCGCACCATGTGACCATCAATTTTTACCACTTGATCAAAGGCGAAGCGTAGATAATCATCACGTGGAAAATCTTACATAGAGTGTAATTCAGGTACCAGCGGTTCATCCCCCCTGTCTGCAGTGTCGGATAACCTTGCGTCACCTCATCATTTTTCCCTGTCTGTCGTGAGCACACCCCACAAACTTATTTCCACTTTCACCATCGGGTATCTGTGAATATCCCCATGCACACACTTAATATTCACCCAACAAGGCTCCAGGTCGAACCAGGTTCTGGAGAATCATTGACTGCATGCAGCCAGAATCCACCATAGTCTGGTCCATACCCCCTGCATCCTTACCGGTAATCGGTATGTCGCTCCCGACCCAGTGGAGGGTGTGGCAGGGCCGGGAACCCAGGATCACTTTCCCCACTGTCACGAGGGGGCACGCTTCCTGGAAGTGCCCGAGTTGCCCGCACCAACACTCCTGCCCAATCATTTGAGGAGTCGTGTGCGATTGAGAGCGGTGCTTGTAGCGGCTGGGAACTGCGGGGGAAATGTGCGAGAAATAACAGGGTTAGTGCAAGAAGCTGGTTGTGTTGAAGAGGTGCCCTTCGGCGAGGGGCTGGAGTCGGCCGGTTTGGTGAAGTGGAGCCCCCTGGCTGCAGCCACCGTGTCGCTGCGTCGCGCAGCTGTTGGGCGTGTGTAAACGGACACACACACTATCCTTTAAATTGCAGACTGTAATTGCCCTCCAGGATCTGTGGCCCCTGTTGCTGTGCAGATGTGTGTATGTCCATGCTCTGGTCTTATATGGTGTATTGATGGTCATTAAAATGAATCATCAAGGGCTAATGTTACAAAGTAAAAGAAACAAGTGTGTATGTGTACATACATACATATTAAAGCAACAGGATAATAGTCTTCAGTGATATATAGTTGACAAGTAGGTTTGTGAGCGTGAATTGATGTTATTTAGAGTGTTTTTGTGTCCAACAACATAAGCAAAGACATGGGGAACTAAAAATTCTTGGATGCTTGAAACAGAGTAAAGGGAGGAAAATGCCTTGTTCGTTCTTGTTCACTATTACCACCACAGATTGTCCTCCTCCATCAAACTCAAAACCAAGTAAGGAAAAAATAAATGCATAGTCAGCAATTTATAAGGAAAGCTATTGTAAAAGCTCAGGTGTGAGAGCGGTTCGTCCACCAACAACTAACACACTGTCCATCAACAAAAGGACAATGAGTCTCTATAGACCTTAGTCTTTCCCTCTTTCTGATTATATGCTTCAAAATCTATTTGCTGATGAGGACATCTCACAGACAGACAGACACATATGTACTGCACAGTACAGCAGTGAAACAGCTCTCCTTCTGATTCTGAAGCACTCGGTTTAACCTCTGGGACATGCTAGTTTCCTGGGTGCACACACCAACACACACAAACACAGACCTTTTAAAGGAACAACTTAACCTCAGAGAGTTGATCCTTGCGAAAAACTACTGAAATATGAAAGAGCTTGCAGGAGGAGGAGAGGAGGCTGAGCACATGCAGACACAAAGAGAGAGGAAGAGAGGAGGAAGGAGTTGCAGAGGGAGTGAGTAAATATTAGATGGGGAGAGGCAAGGTCATGGAAAGGTCTGGGACATGTGCTGTGACAGGCCCACTACATGTTTGGAGAACTACTGTGGCAGAACAAGCTCTTGCAGGGGTGGTGATCTGACCTCATTACAAATCGAAGTACTGTGATGTTGATGAACTTTTCTTAAAAAGGACAATCAAGCTTATTTGAAAGAAATTCAACATTGTTGAAAAAAAATGTCCATTTGCCGAAACATAATTAAAACACACACTCAAAAAAACACATTATTGACTTTATGTATTTCAGTTACATCTTACGTTTCCATGTAATTGCATTACATAAGTTTGATGTATAGAGTAATGTTGAGGTCATGGGAATGAATATAATAACTTGAGGATGATTTCATTAAATAAATTGTGTTTAATATATACTGTATATATTATATAACATTATTTAATCAAATGATTCTCAAGTTATTTGATTTATTCACACCAATTCAACATGATAGGAAACACCCCATTAAAAGGTAACCTTGCCATGGAATTTATGTAAAAGGTTACATGGAAATGTTAGCTTTAATTTAAATACATAAACTCACCATTTTGGTCTAGAGTCAGAAATATGCAGGGAAGAAAAGTAACATCTGCGGTCAATATTTTAAACAAGGTGCTAAAAGCCTCAGGTCCAATTAGCACCAGCACCACACACACTCAAATACATTTACACCCCAAGAAATGTCTGATTCTTAAAAACCTTCTTGAAACAATGCATCTGCCACCATATTGGTGGTCATTTCATTCTAAATAGACCTGATGTTTATAAAAAATACCATCATCATCATCTTCTTAAAGTACCTGCACCAACACTACTCCTGCCCAACTTGTTTACCTGAGAGTCAATAAGCCACTCTCCAAATGATACAAAATATTTCTTGCAAACCACTTGCATGATCGGACATGATTATAGTATGCACAGTGGGGCAAAAAAGTATTTAGTCAGCCACCAATTGTGCAAGTTCTTCCACTTAAAAATAGGAAAGATGCCTGTAGTTTTCATCATAGGTACACTTCAACTATGAGAGACAGAATGGGGGGAAAGAATCCAGGAAATCACATTGTAGGATTTTTAATGAATAATTGGTAAATTCCTCAGTAAAATAAGTATTTGGTCACCTATAAACAAGCAAGATTTCTGGCTCTCACAGACCTGCAACTTCTTCTTTAAGAAGCTCCTCTGTCCTCCACCCGTTACCTGTATTAATGGCACCTGTCCACAACCTCAAACAGTCACACTCCAAACTCCACTATGGCTAAGACCAAAGAGCTGTCAAAGGACACCAGAAACAAAATTGTAGACCTGCACCCGGCTGGGAAGACTGCAATAGGTAAGCATCTTGGTGTGAAGAAATCAACTGTGGGAGCAATTATTAGAAAATGGGATACATACAAGACAACTGATAATCTCCCTCGATCTGGGGCTCCACGCAAGATTTCACCACGTGGGGTCAAAATGAGCACAAGAACGGTGAACACCGGGGGAACCTAGTGAATGACCTGCAGAGAGCTGGGAAGTAACAAAGGCTACACTCAGTAACACACTAAGCCACCAGGGACTCAAATCCTGCAGTGCCAGACATATCTCCCTGCTTAAGCCAGTACAAGTCCAGGCCCATCTAAATTTTGCTAGAGAGCATTTGGATGATCCAGAAGACGATTGGGAGAATGTCATATGGTCAGATGAAACCAAAATATAACTTTTTGGTAAAAACTCAACTCGTTGTGTTTGGAGGAGAAAGAAGGCAGAGTTGCATCCAAATAACACCATACCTACTGGGAAGCATGGGGGTGGAAACATCATGCTTTGGGGCTGTTTTTCTGCAAGGGGACCAGGACATCTGATCTGTGTAAGGAAAGAATGAATGGGGCCATGTAATGTGAGATCTTGATTGAAAAGAAGAAGCCTTTCAAGGTCCTGGAGTGGCCTAGCCAGTCTCCAGATGTGATTTTCTAAAAAACTGCTCAGATTTTAGCACCAGAAGTAAGGGCTAGAGCTTGGCACAGCAAAAAACGTTTCCAGAAGATCTCCTTTTGCATTGTAACACACTTTGTGGGGTTGATGCAGTGTACAGGATTCCTAATGTGGTTGTGGTCACTAACATCACCATAATGCTGTCTGACTGTGATGTGGGTGGGCTTATCGCTGAACAATCTTGAGCGGCAATGAACGCAGAAACAAATATCTAGAGAATAAGTTCAACCACTGCAATAGGAAGCTGATAATTCAAACTAAGTGATGCTGAGCCAGAAAATAAACAACAAGTTATAATAATAACTAGGGCTACATTGTAGCACTAACGGGCCCGAGCACAGGCAATTTCAAGTCTGTTGCGGTCGGGGAAGAGAGAGCGATTGATGAACAAGCGTATGTCTTTGCCTTGCGTGCGTTTTAAGCTGTGCAGTAAGAATAAATGCGGCACTTCCTGTAGCCAGCAGGTGGCGCTATGATTTTAAGTCATGGTGTCTTTGTAGATGTCATCAGGATGCAAGTATTGTCTTACATGTCTAGTTTGGAGTTGGTTGGACCAAATATGTCCAAGATACAGTTGTTGTGATTGATGGCGTGTGATCAGACTTTGAAGCCACGCCAGGGTGAGACAGTATGACGAAAAGTTGATTTTTTTGATAACTTGATGTCATGTATTAAATCATGCTTGTGTTGGCAAGTGGTTTGGGGCAATCAGTTTCATTTGCAGGCAGCACATTTTCGTCTGTAATAGACAAATGACAATAACTTCTGAAGCTGAATTTGTGTGACAAGCTGTATTATGTGATTTTTTTGGTCGTCCAATAAGTGCAGTGTTTTAAGCAGTGATGTATTACAGCAGTGTTGTTGCGCTCATATTCATTGTATCGCAGTGTTTGTGATGGTGAGTCCTAATGTTGTCAATAGATGTAACAACAAACAAAGATTTCAGATGTTGGATTGTGAACATGTGACGCGTGATGCTGGTTGCATTTGCTTCAGTGGCGATTTTGCCCTGAAATTTCGGGTGTGGGAATTTTGTATGATATCATGTCACTATCAGAAAAATAGAGGTAGCTGATTATTATAAGCAGTAGGCCTATATAGACCAGTAAGATATACTATGGGCTGCATTTTGAGTGCCAGCAGGGAGCAAAAATCCAATGTCATTGACAATGCACATGTTTTAGAGTCGGCGCGACACAAAGATGTTGTCTATAATACAGCATTAAAGTAAAATGATTGCAACAAAGTGAAAAGATTAGACAGACACTAAGCCTCACATCAATGTCAACATCAATACTGTGAATAAAGAGGTTTAGGAGACGTAGTGCTACTGGAAACAGCTGCTTGTAAAATGCAAATGTGACTTGCAAGCGGTGTGTCCATGTTAACAGTATAAGCTTGGGCAGTTGAGCCCAGAGTAGAGAGGGACAGAGCAGAGACGGATGGCAAGAGAGAGGCTCGTTTCATAGAGCAAGAACACAGATAGAAATGCATGCAAATCAAGTGACTTCAAATCAAGAGTATAATGCTTGTGAGGCAAGGTTATGCAAACAAACATTCATGGTACTTTGCATATAAAAGCAAATCAAATATATTAGTACACAAAGGACAGATGTAATGAACGTTCTGCACAACAGCGCCATCTACATGTGGAGTCCCTAATAAAGACATGTTGTTGAACTGTTTCACACCTATTGTTGACCTTACATGTAGTGTTGAATTACCTGTCAGTTAAATGCATTTATTGAGTCCAGCGAGATGGTTAGTTTGATGTAAGGAAATGTATTGGGATAATATATGAATAATCCACAAATAAGTAAGTAATTGTATGTTATGTTGGCAGTAGGTCTTGGAATTATGATTATTACACAGATGTGATGTGTTAATGTAGGCGCTCTTATGTAGCGTGTGTAATTTTGCGGATAATTGTAAATGTTACCACAATGTAATGTTTACACTGAGTAATTGGCGGTGCTGTGAGTTGAACTGTAGTATGTTGATATGGATCTGTTCAGGTGATGATTATGATTAGAGGCCAGTAGTTTGGAGGTTGTTGGATTAGGCACAGTGGAATAACAAATTATTTTTTGTTTTATTGGCACATAGAGCTGTTCAGGCGTGTAATGTAATGATGTGACAGAATTTTGGTAGTGATAAGATAATGCATTGTGGACTTATGTAAACAATGTTTGTCTGGTGAATGATGATCCATGGGCAAATCTAATTGGTTACATGGTTTGAGGAAATGGCGTAAATATGACTTTGATTCAATGAGTTGAGTTTGTTTATTTGAGCTGTATATTGTAAAGTTCAGGCAATCATATGGAAGTGTGTGAATGACATTGTTAAGCCTTGGGAAGGAAGTTTTGGTGTGTGAGCAATACATGGGGTTACACTGCCATCTAGTGACTAAATATTGCAGCACATCTGCCAGTACAAACCGTGGTCTAACACTGCCATCTAGTGACTAAATATTGCAGTACAAGTAGGTGTGCCGGCAATATAAAGCCACTAGAGATCAGTATAAGACCATGAAACACAGACATGGTTGAAATGAAAACAAGTCTTTTCATTTTGCACATCAAGCTTTTAAGCCTCACCACGGTTACACGGATTGATGAAAAGTTTAAATTTTGATAACTTTAGATCTTCATCTTGTTTTGTAGAGTCTCATCTAATTTTTAAGTTGATCTGATGAAAGCTCTCCGACTAGTACATAAATATATAACATGTACCAAAAACAAGACCTTTCCTGTTGCCACCAGGGGGCGCTGTGATTGTAAGTCACAATTTCTGCACCGATGTCTTCTGGTCGCGACTCTTGTCGTATGTGTCTAGTTTGGACTCAATTGGACAAATATGTCTGAAATATGGAAGCTTGTGTTTTGATGGCGTTTCATCAAACTTTAACGCCACACCACGGTCAGACGGTTTTGCTAAAACGTAATTCTTCAATAACTTTAGATCTCCAATTTGTTGTGATGACGATCGTCTAAATTTGAAGTTGATCTGATGAAAGCTGTACGACAAGTACATCAAAGAAAAAATATGGAATATGACCAAAATGGCCACTAAAGTCAAACTGGCGGGCTTCCTGTTGCGTTATTCATAATGCACTTATGGGCTTTTTTGTGCATCTACTCATGATACACAATAGTCTATGTTTTTTTTGAGGATCGGTGAATGCTAAATGAGGGGCTTTTCCGTAGGTGCCGCTCTTGAGCCATTTTGCCACGCCCTTTTCAAAATACTCCAGAATACGTCATTTTACGCCGCCTTCGAATTTGCTGCAAACTCCTACAACTTTTTGAGCACATTAAAGCCCTCAAAAAGCCAATGAGTTTAAACAGAGAAAAATAATAATAACTAGGGCTACGTTGTAGCACTAACGGGCCCGAGCACAGGCAATTTCAAGTCTGTTGCGGTCGGGGAAGAGAGAACGTTCGATGACCAAGCGCTCGTCTCAGCGTTGCATGCATTTGCGCACTGCTGCAAGACAAACGCTTCACTTCCTGTAGCCAGCAGGTGGCGCTATGATTTTAAGTCATGGTGTCTTTGTTGATGTCATCAGGTCGCGCTTCTTGTCTTACATGTGTAGTTTGAACTCGATTGGACCAAATATGTCCAAGATACAGAAGCTTGTGTTTTGATGGCGTTTAGTCACATTTTGACGCCTCGCCACGGTCACACGGTGTGGCGAAAAATTGATCTTTCAATAACTTTAGATCCCATCTTGTTGTGATGACACTCGTCTAAATTTTCAGTTGATCTGATGAAAGCTCTCCAAGAAGTACTTGAAAATAAAAAACATGGAATATGGTCCAAATCGAAAATGGCGGGGTTCCTGTTGCGTTTTTCAAATTGCTCCGAGCGCGTTTTTTGTGCATCTGGTGATGATACACAACTGTCTTCAATTTCGTGCGGATCAGTGAATTCTAAATGAGGTGTTTCTCCATAAATGAGGGGAAGCTCTGTTGGTGGCGCTGTTGAGCCATTTTGCCACGCCCATTCTTTAAAACCATCTGAATATCTTCAAGGGAGGGGGGCTGATGATACACACATGTAGTTTGAGGGAGATGGACCCATGAACACGAAAGTTAAAGCGTTTTCGTGTGTCATGGCGAGCTGATGTGACGCCCCGCCACAGTCAGACAGTGTGACGAAAAGTTGTTTCTTTGATAACTTTAGATCTCCATCTTGTTGTGATGACACTCGTCTAAATTTTAAATTGATGTGATGAAAGCTCTCCGACAAATAAATCAAAGCGCACGATGTACAAAAACAAGACATTTCCTGATGCCACCAGGGGGCGCTTTCCTTTTAAGTCATGATCTCTAGGTAGATGTCTTCCGGTCGCGACTCTTGTCTTATATGTGTAGTTTGGAGTCGATTGGAGAAAATATGTCTTAGTTACAGAAGCTCGCTTATATTGGCGTTTAGTCGAACTTTGAGACCTCACCACGGTCACACGGTATGATGAAAAGTTTAAATATTGATAACTTTAGATCTTCATCTAATTTTTAAGTTGATCTGATGAAAGCTCTCTGAGAAATACATAAAAACACAACACGTACCAAAAACAAGACATTTCCTGTTGCCACCAGGGGGCGCTGTGATTGTAAGTCACAATTTCTGCACCGATGTCTTCTGGTGGCGACTCTTGTCGTATGTGTCTAGTTTGGACTCAATTGGACAAAATATGTCTGAAATATGGAAGCTTGTGTTTTGATGGCGTTTCATCAAACTTTAACGCCACACCACGGTCAGACGGTTTTGCTAAAACGTAATCCTTCACTAACTTTAGATCTCCAATTTGTTGTGATGACGATCGTCTAAATTGGAAGTTGATCTGATTTGTACGACAAGTACATCAAAGAAAAAATATGGAATATGACCAAAATGGCCACTAAAGTCAAACTGGCGGGCTTCCTGTTGCATTATTCATAATGCACTGATGGACTTTTTCGTGCATCTAGTCATGATACACAATAATCTTTGTTTTTTTTTGAGGATCGGTGAATGCTAAATGAGGGGCTTTTCCGTAGGTGGCGCTCTTGAGCCATTTTGCCACGCCCTTTTCAAAATACTCCAGAATACGTAATTTTACGCCGCCTTCCGAATTTGCTGCAAACTCCTACAACTTTTTGAGCACATTAAAGCCCTCAAAAAGCCAATGAGTTTAAACAGAGAAAAATAATAATAATAATAATAATCATTTCAATTTCAATAGGGCCTCCCACCGATTTCGGTGCTCGGGCCCTAATAATAATCATTTCAATTTCAATAGGGCCTCCCACCGATTTCGGTGCTCGGGCCCTAATAATAATAATAATCATTTCAATTTCAATAGGGCCTCCCACCGATTTCGGTGCTCGGGCCCTAATAATCATTTCAATTTCAATAGGGCCTCCCACCGATTTCGGTGCTCGGGCCCTAATAATAATCATTTCAATTTCAATAGGGCCTCCCACCGATTTCGGTGCTCGGGCCCTAATAATAATCATTTCAGTTTCAATAGGGCCTCTCACCGATTTCGGTGCTCGGGCCCTAATAACAATCCTTTCAATTTTTAATAGGGCCTCTCACCATTCGGTGCTCGGGCCCTAATAATCATTTCAATTTCAATAGGGCCTCCCATAGATTTCGGTGCTCGGGCCCTAATAATCCTTTCAATTTCAATAGGGCCTCTCACCATTCGGTGCTCGGGACCTAATATCCTTTCAATTTCAATAGGGCCTCTCACCATTCGGTGCTCGGGCCCTAATAATCCTTTTCAATTTCAATAGGGCCTCTCACCATACGGTGCTCGGGCCCTAATAATCCTTTTCAATTTCAATAGGGCCTCTCACCATTCGGTGCTCGGGCCCTAATAATAATAATAATCATTTCAATTTCAATAGGGCCTCCCACCGATTTTCGGTGCTCGGGCCCTAATAATAATAATCATTTCAATTTCAATAGGGCCTCCCACCGATTTCGGTGCTCGGATGTCAATACATGCATACATGTGACACTCACACGCACACACGTTTAATTTTAAGTTTTTTAAAATTGTTGAATCCTAAGTGGATGTATTGAATTTCCTTAAGTGTTGTTGGCTAATAGTATGGCATGTTACATGATATCTGCTTGGAGTCAGCTAGCTTGTTACCTCCAAGTATTACTGGGGCTGTGAGAAATGTTATATTAGCCATTAAAGGCAAAAGGCTTCAAATAAATCCAAAACAGTCGCAACTTGACACTCTGCACTGGCGACATTGACCAGTAAGAAGACCAGCATCACTCTTAACTGGCACAAAGCACACACAGACATATTTAGAGACCCTTAACTTAACCTCAGAGAGTTGATCCTTGCCAAAAGCCTAATGAAATATGAAAGAGCTGTTGGAGTGAGTGAAGTGGGGATGGAGGCAGACGGAAAGAGGGAAATAGAGGGTTGAGTGAATATTAGATACGGAGAGACGAGGTTACAGAAAGGTCAAGGACAAGTGTTATCAAAATCTTTTGTAATCACCTCTTATCTAAAGTAAAGTTAAAAATGTATTCTTAGAACAAGTAAGGCTAACAATTGGCTTTGCTTCTCAGCATTGTTGTTCATTGACATAAATCAGTGAACCTTTATACTAATGGCATCATATCACTTTAGCAAATTATGTCCAAATTAATGATTAAAAGCATTCAAACTCACAAAATGAGTATATGATTTTACACTAGTAAATTACAGTTATTAGTTATATGCAACAGTTCATTGAACTGAGCACAAGAACAGAAATAATAATAGTATTTTGCCCATCACACATCATTTGAGAAAAATACTTCCCATCAATGAAAGTTAGATGTAGGCTGGCTTTTTGGGCTTTCAGAATATTTCTAAAAGTTTCAAGTCTGTTTATAATGACATCCATTATCCCTCCATCCTTTCCTCTTAGTGAAAATGACATGTTTATACTCACTGACTCTGTGTCTTACAGTAAACATTAATCCACATATATTCTGTAAATAACTGTCTCTTAAGCTATTGAGAGGATATACAGTCTTTAATGTTAGTATGTGTATGGTTGTGTGTCTGTGCGTGTGTGTGAGGCTGCTCTGTTCATATCAGTGAGTTTCGGAAATTTGTTCTTTGCTAACATGTCCCATACCTTGAGTGTTTCCATGCAGTTATGTTTCATCTTTCTGAGGGCAAATGAACTACGGACAGGGTAGACACTCACACACTCGGTAAGGAGAGACAGACGGAGAGAGGGAGACAGAGAGAAAACAAAATCGTTACTATCTCTTTCTCTGTCTGCCTGCCTCCCATGTCCATTGCCCTCTCTGTTTGGTGGTTTTCTGTTTACTTCAGTTTTGAAACAGCAGGCTGACTTGAAAACATTCAACAGCAATCATAACAAGCATTAAAGAGATAGTTCACCCACAAATGAAGATTATCCACTCACCACTATGCTGTTAGAGGGGGGGGGGGGGGAGTGTTTGAGTCCACAGTACACTTAAGGAGTTTCAGGGGTAAACAGTGTTAGAGTAGAATCCAGTACAATTGAAGTAACTGGTTACCAAAGGTTCAGACATAAATTAACAGAAAACACAAAACATGCCTCCATACTACTCATGTGCTGTCATCCAAGTGTCCGCAAGTCTCGACATTCAAATTCACTCGAAATTAGGTAAATAAAACAATGTTTTTAGCCTATCTCTGATATCTTCCCAAGAGGTGCATTCAGATACCGCCGGAAATGATAACATTAGCTTATCCAGTTCTGGTAGAACAGGAGCAGCACGTTATGCTATGTTGTTTTATTACTCAAACACTTCACCCATCCCTACATCGGTAAAGTGGTGATTCGATGATGAATGCATTTTTATTTCTGGATGAACTATCCCTTTTGGCCATAATGGAGTAGTGGCCAATACAATCAGACACGCAGGAGCATTTTTGTCAACACACACACAAACTGATATATTGTGGCATTCTCACACCTGGCAAAAAATGCATCAAATGGTTTTAAACTGCTTGCATTTATACATGGCATGTTGCCTCACAACAGGAAGATTCTTGGTTCGATTCCTGGTTTGGCCAGAGACCTTTTTGCATTTGTTCCACGGGTGGGCCCGGGTTTTCTCTGGCACTCACTGCCTGTCTGTAGTCTGAGGTATTATGTTTGTTTGTATTAGTTTGAATCTGGTAAAAATCTTTTAACTTAACTGTTTTAGACAGACCAGTCCCAACCTCTGGGTCAAAGCAGCAGAGAGAGCAGAGATACTGACTCGTGTATCATGTTGCCGCTCTCAAAACTTGAGAGGGGACCATTCATCTTTAAAATGTGAATATTAGGGAATGGAACTTCCTTGATGAAGGAAGCTTGATATGATCAATATGTTATAACAAATCGCATATGCAGCATATCTTAACTCCCAACCTCCGAAACTCTACTGCTGTTAAAACTTAAAGTACTTAATTCATCCAAAACATGTCACCTTTGAACATAATCCATCCAGAAATTACATTAACTAAATATATGCATAGCATTTGTGTTGGCTTGGATTAAACTAGTTTGACTCTAGATTTGGACAAAAGTCAAGGTCAAAGTCCATTGTTTCTTTAGGTGGGATAATGCGTGTAATTATTAGATAATCTCTTCAGACTTCCATTAGACCTGCCCTTGACCTGTAATCACCTCACATTGTCAAGTGCCCATCTCTTTTTTTTACAGAGGCTTTACTGAAGTGTATATCTGTAGGCCCATATGCACATAAATGATAACATGCTCAAAAACGTGCTGGTGTGCCTATTTGTGATGGTGTAGGCTGCTCGTATATATCTAATTAGCTTGTTTGTGAACTATAAAAAGATAGCAAAACAAATTCCTGACCCGACCATGGTTGTTAAAATGGGACAGAGTTTCTGGGGAATTTGCCATTCACAGTTAGGCACTGTGAACAGTTATCCTTTGGGGACCAGGCATATTGAGTCCCTTGGGACATCAATGCTGTGTTTTCCAGCGAAGATTTATGACTGTTTATGTTTGGCTTGGTATTTAAACAAAACAAATGATAAATACTGGAGGTATGCAATAAAAGTAGGCTAGACTAACAAGAGGACAAACCATTTAAATGCTGAAGACATTTTATAGGATAATAAACCTGTTAACTACTTATGGAGAATATAATCATGAAACCTAAAACATGCTCTTGAATTACTTTCTCTCCGGGGTGTGTTTTTGTATGCAGAACAGTACATTGTGATATTTCACAATCATGTGAAAGAATATTGGTATTATGAGAAGCTGACCTCAGGTGTATCAGTGAAGTCCTAAAAAGCTTAATGATCAAGTCTTGGGGCCTTACAATGTATGATGGTATTGTTCCAATATCTGCTGCCATTTTTTTTTTTCTTTCTCCGATGCAGTGTTATTACTTTGAGATTGCAAACACTGAATCTGTCCATGCTGACACTGCTTTCATGGTTTTATATATATTGACTCTTACAAGCAAGATTACAACAACTTTTCTTATTTTTGCTTAGATGTATTGGAGATCAAAATCTTTAGCCGCACCATTTTGGACCTTTTTCATTTAGTCACTGATCTTTCTTCATGCATTAATGTCAGTAGACTTGATACAATTTAAGCAAAAGTAAATTAGTGAGCATATTGATTTTGGGATAATAGATTAGATTAAGATTAGATTTCTTTATTTATCCACACAATGGGGAAATTCACTTGTTACAGCAATAATAGAAAAACAGAATTAAAGTAACAGTGCCGAAGCACAATAAAAAAAAATAATAAAAAAAAAAAAAGATCCCAATATGTACACTACTAAAACTACACATAATAAGAGTACAGAAACAAACAACCTGCAAAACAGACACTGTGCAAAAGCAGGTGTTGGGGATAAAGTGGAATGATGTTAAGTGTTATTGTAATGAAAACAAAAATATGCAACAGTAGTGACCATGATACAGAAAATAATTAAAAATGATTAAAAAGTAAGTGACCATAATATAAATAATACTACAAGATAGCATACTAAACATAAATGAGAAAAATAAAAATACAAAGACAGCTATGGTGAGAGGTTTAGTGGAGATAGAGATAATAGACAGGGACTACAACATTATCAGGTGGTGCTGGTGTTGTAGAGCCTGACTGCAGCCGGGATGAAGGACCTGCGGAACCTCTCCTTCTTACACCGTGGGTGTAACAGTCTGCTGCTGAAGGAGCTGCTCATGGACCCCACAATGTCATGTAGGGGGTGAGAGGTGTTGCCCATGATGGACGCCAGCTTGGCTAACATCCTTCTGTCCCCCACTTCCTCAATGGAGTCCAGAGGACAGTCCAGGACAGAGCTCACTCTTCTTATCAGTCTGTTGAGCCTGCTCCTGTCTCTGTCCGTGCTACCCCCCCTCCAGCAGACCACAGCGTAGAAGATGGCTGAGGCCACCACAGAGTCATAAAAAGTCCTGAGGAGAGCCCTGCACACTCCGAAGGACCTCAGCCTCCTCAGCAGATGGAGGCGGCTCAGGCCCTTCTTATAGAGGGCATGTGTGTTGTCAGACCAGTCCAGTTTGTTGTTGAGGTGAACCCCCAGGAATTTGTAGTTCTCCACCACCTCTATGTCCAATCCCTGGATGTTCACTGGTGTTAAGTTGGATGCTTTTTTCCGGAAGTTCACGATCATCTCCTTCGTCTTGCTGGTGTTCAGCTGAAGCTGGTTCAGCTCACTCCAGCTGACGAAGTCTGTGATGACCGCCCTGTACTCCAGGTCATTCCCCTCAGGAACACATCCAACGATGGCTGTGTCATCAGAGAACTTCTGGATGTGGCAGTGTGTGGTGTTGTGGGTGAAGTCGGAGGTGTAGAGGGTGAAGAGGAAAGGGGAGAGCACCGTACCCTGAGGGGCACCTGTGCTGCAGAGCACCACGTCAGACACACAGTGATGGAGCCTCACATACTGTGGTCTCTTGGTGAGGTAGTCCGTTGTCCATGCAGCCAGGTGTTGGTCCACTCCCACGTTCTCCATCTTCACTTTGAGCAGTGAAGGCTGGATGGAGTTGAATGCAAAAAACATGACCCTCACAGTGTTCCTGCTGTCCTCCAGGTGTAGCAGGGATCTGTGCAGCAGGTAGGTAACTGAGTCGTCCACCCCAATCCCAGGCTGGTAAGCAAACTGCAGGGGGTCCAGCTGTGTGCCCACCAGCAGTCGTAGGTGTCTCAGGATAATCCTCTCCATCGTCTTCATCAGGTGAGAAGTCAAGGCAACTGGCCTGAAGTGGTTTGGCTCCTTGGGGCGCGGCGTCTTCGGCACCGGGACCACACAGGAGGTCTTCCACAGGGCTGGGACTTTCTCCAGGCTCAGGCTTAGATTGAACAAAAGCCTGATCACACCACAGAGCTGGTCAGCACAGTCCTTGAGCAGTCACTACACTACATCTAAGAAAACTGGATTTTGATGTATGCCAAAACGATTAATCATTATAATTTCTGAAAAGGTCACACAGTACTCAAAATTTGCTGAAGTATTTTAAACTGGATCCGGGTGTGCCAGAATATGGCTTTGGGGGTTGTGATTTCTGACTAGAGAGTGGGTGCATTGGGCGGCTGTGGCTGAGGGGTAGAGGCAGAGAGGTCGTCCTCCTCCGGCAGTTCGATCCCCAGTCTGACCCATCTGCATGCCGAAGTGTCCTTGGGCAAGATGCTGAACCCTGAATGGCCCCTCATAGAATAACAAAATGCTGCGAATAGATGCACTGTATGAATGGGTGACTGTAAAACTGTACTGTAAAGCGCTTTGAGTGGTCATCAAGACTAGAAAAGCTCAATATAAATACAAAACCATTTACCATTTAAAATCATGTTGTGATGCAAACATTTTCATTGACTATGCTGGTGATGACATTACTGGAAGAGAGGATGATGATGACCAAAGTCACTGTCTACAGACTTGATGCCACAAAACAGCCACAAATGTGCATGCCAAGCAAATCCAGGCCTTGTTTTCCATAAACAGCAGACAAAATGCATAAAGAAGTGAATATGGCTTAACAATGTGTTTGTTTCGAAGCAAATTAATCACTAGTCCACTGAGACCAAATTTTGTGAAAAAAATACATCTGAATACCTGCATACATATTCATCTTTGTGTGTGTGTGTTTGCTTAATTTTTTAGATATTCAGATCAAAGGTTTTCCATTCAAAAGATGTATTTCTTCAGTGGGACTATTTCTTTGTTGGAGAGCAGTTTCAGTGAAAACCAGTGTTGCCTTAGACTTTTTGACTCTTCTTAATTCTTTGAGCACCTTACTAAATTCAATTCAGCTGTACCTTACTGAAGTGTAGCAGATATGTTAGAGGCAAGTATCTCGCAAGGGGTGGGCAAGAACATTTTTTTCTTAAATTTTCACAGAATTTCTCTGTGCAAACACATTACAAACAGGTGCAATGGAGAGAAAAAGGCAAGAAAACATCAAAAAAGGACACATCTTTATACGTGCTGACCACAGACAGCTGCTCTCTCCTAATCCTTCCTGACTGATTCTCAGAAACATACTCCTCTAGTGAGACCTGTGCTCACAGCCCAGCACCTTGCAGCTCGATTGGCATTCGCAAGAGAATACTGGAATTGGCAGGTTCACCACAGTTGCCCGGTTCTCTTCACAGATGAGAGCAGGTTCACAATGAGCACATGTGATAGAAAAGGGAAATGCCGTGGCGAATGAGAGGCTCCCTGCAACATCATCCAGCATTATCGGTTTAGCGGTGGGTCATTAATGGTATGGGGAGGGATATCCTTGGAGGGTCGCACAGTACTCAATGACATAGCCAATGGTACCTTGACTGCTGTTAGGTACTTGGATGAAATCCTCAGAGAGATTGCCTTGGGTTCCTCCTAGTACAGGACAGTGCCCGGCCGCATCTGGCCAGAATGTGTAGGCAGTTTCTGGATGACAACCTCATTGATGCCTTTGACCTGCCCTCATGTTTCCCTAACATAAATCCAATTGAATACACCTTGGACATATGTATTGTTGTATCTGACATCGCCAAGTACGACCACAGACTGTTCAAGAGATCACTGATGCCCTGATCAATGACTCATAAGGAGGATGTCCAGAAATTGTCTGGAATGCATACAGGCACGTTTGGACCATACACAGTAATTATTCACATAATGAGTGGTTGTGATGAAAATTCACACAAGTGGGATCAGCCTGTGATTTCAAATTTCCACTTTGATTTCGGTGTGATTTGAATCCAGCCCTCAAGGGGTTAATGATTTTGGTTTCCGTTGACCAATCCTACACTATTTTGTTCTCAGTGTATTACACAATGTATTGGACTTTTCTGTGTTCTATTAACCTTTCAGGTTCTGTATAAATAAAATTCTCAATTAGATGGTTTTAAAGTGTTTCAAGTTGGTGTCAAAGTCAAGTATTTGTTATCTACATACAGATTCCACAAAGTTAGTCTGCCCAATTGGGGAACAAATAACTCACAAATTGTAATTCTTATCGGCCTCACAATTGACAGGAGGAAGTGGAGTGCCAAGTTTGGTATTTAATACAACATTCAATAAACCGGCAACCCGCTCTCTGTAGCAGACAGATGGGGGAGAGCAGTCAGTCTCTGGAGTTTAACATGTCTACGTCCTCAGATAAATTACAATGTTTCTTAGTTGCTGCAATGTGTTATATTGAGCTAAATTAAAGAGCTTTTATTTTTAAAAGTCATGGCCTTCAGTCGAAAGATTGTGTCAGTTGCGAAACAGAACTCTGAAATAGTTAACATGCAAGTTGTGAGTGATTAACACCAGTTCACTAAATCATTCAAACTCATATATATACCACCACACATGTGAATAGTAATAACGCAAATTTAGTTTCATTTTATGACGAATATTCACGATGGAATCGTCATTGTAGATAAATCATGGATGAACAAAAATTTTTCTAAGTTCACTCAGCACCTTAGACTGTTTATAAAAAAGCTCTGCACACAGACACAAAAAAAGACAATCTTTTGTAGAAGGAATCTAATGACAAGGAATTATTCTGAAGTAGCTCCAGAGCATTAACACAGGACAAGAGAACAGATCAGTACAAACAGGCAGATTTTAGTAGTATTTTATTAGTCCTGACTTTCGATTTTGTCTGCATTATCGTTTATATTATAGCCTTTATTTATAAATATTGACTTTAATGTCAGACACACATCCGTAACTCTCCCTCTGTGTGTCTGCCTTAACTTGAAAGTGTTTCATATTTGTGAGGTTATCTGTAGGTCTACTCTTACTCACAGTTATACTAGTTTGTGTGTGAGTAAGTGTGTGTGACATGATCAATTTGCTGTGGAATATATTTAGCAATTAAATGAAATGCACTTAATGTGATGTTAATAAATCAGCCTTTTTATCCTGGCTTATAGGCTTTGTGTGTGTGGGGGGGGGGCGGGGGTGTCTGTGTATGTGTATGTGTGAGGGAGGGAGAGAGAGAGAGAGAGAGAGAGAGAGATAGAAAGAGAGTGAGAGTGAGAGAGATGTGAGAAAGAAAGACATTATTTATTTGAGGTAATACGGTTTATTTTCAATTGCTACCAGGTATGTGGGTGAGACTAAGATGTGGGAAAATGTGAGACTCCCAGCTCACATTTTGCTAAATTTGTCTCAATCTGGTCTGCCTTCCTTCTCGCCTTAATTATTTTTCTTCACAGTTTGTAACTTCACAGTTTCCTTTTCTCTCTTTCTTTTTTCTACTTTCTAGCAGCTAATTTGTCTTCTTTGCATACAAATGATTGTGCTTGTTTTAGTGAGGGCATCAAGAGGAAAATGCAATCAATCACTCAAATTTTCTTGTTATAGCCCTCTTCAGGTGGAACGACAGTGCATAACCTTAATGGTGAGGTATCCCGATGTTTAAAGTATTTATACAAAAGAAAAAGTCTGACTGGGATAAAAGAGCAGTACAACCGTAATGATAAAGAAATTGCGAATTATGGTGGAATATGTGAATAGGCATATTGTTTTTCTAAGCAATCTAATTCTAATTCTAATCCACGAACATGATCCACATCACAATCCTAGATCTAAAATCCACCATTTTGATCATGATCCACCATCCCGATCACGCGACCAGCTGATTGCGCTGAGTAAACCGGTGTTGCTGCCAGGCGAGAGACTTGAAATTCCCAATGATCTGCAGAGGAGACACCGGAAATAGAGAGCTTAAACTAAGCGCAGACTGAAGAGGAGGATAATAAACCTTCAGGTCCACTCATCATGGGAAACATGAGGTCCTTGATGAATAAGATGGACGAGCTCAGCAGGCTGGTTAAGACCCAGATGGAATACCATCAGAGTTCACCTGGAGGCCAGACTCCTGCAAAACAATGTGAGGGATGTTTGGACTGGAATGAGGAATAATTGGGTTCAAGGCGAAAGACAGACAGCCAGGAGGCAGCCTTGAGAGGGCAATCGGCGAAATTTGTTCTTCAACAGGCTCCCCCCCCCGCCACCCACCACCAGCACACTCCCAAGACTTCAACACTCTCACTGTCCCCAATCCTCTGCCCTCCCCCGCTCTACCCGTCTGGTGTGCTCCTTTGACATACCCCCCCCCCCCCCAACCCCACCACACCTTCAAAGTGCTGCTCCTCTACTGAAGGGATTAACATCTTCCACCTACCCCGCCTGTCTGTGACAACAGGTAAGGCTTGATCAACGCAAGGCCCCAGGACCAGACGGTATTAGCTCAAAAAGGTTCTGAAAACCTGTGTCAGCCAGCTAGCTGCTATTCTCCAGCATCTCTTCAATCTGAGTCTTCATCGGGAGAAGATACTGTTGCTGTGCAAAACATCCTGCCTGGTTCCAGTCCCCAAGAAGACAACTCCATCTGGCTTCAATGACTACCGACCAGTTGCCCTCACATCTCATGTGGTGAAGGTACTAGAGAGGCTGGTCCTGGCCTACCTCAAACCAAAGGTGAATTAATCACTGGACCCTCTACAGTTTTCCTTTCAGCCTCATCTGGGAGTGGATGTTGCAATGATCTACCTGCTGCACTGAGCCCACTCACATCTGTCAGTCACCATGTACATTCTGCTCCCCCACTCATACAAATACACTTACTTCACATATATTCATTTTATTTAATATTCCCAACTTCTTCACCCTGTAAAAAGTACTTCATTTGGACTTTGATCTGCCTATGTTAGATGTTATACACATATTCATATTATTTAATTTAATATTCCCCAGTCCTTCACACTGCGTAGATGTTGCCTGCCATGTCACAAGAATTTCACTGCTCCGATGACGCTGTCATTGGAGCAGGTGACAATAAACTTTGATTTGATTTGGTTTTTTTATCTCACAGGCAGAACTCAATTTGTCCGGCTGGGCAGTGTTCTGTCTGAAGTCCACCACTTGTACTCAGGGAGCTCCACAGGGGACTGTAATGTCACCCTTCCTCTTCATACTGTACACTTCTGACTTGCAGTACAACTCAAATCCTCCTAAAGATGTTTTTCTTTTGAGTGTGACTCATACAAGAATGGTTTGTCTCTCTCTAAAATGTTATGTCACTAAAATCATGTTTTTTAAATCTACTAAAAGATTAAAGATTAAGATGCATTTATTAGTCCCAAACACATGCACAGACATGCAAAGGCACACTCATGCAGGTAGGGAAATTTAACCTCTGCTTTTGACCCATCTGGTGCAGGACACACAGAGCAGTGAGCGACCATGTACGGCGCTCGGGGAGCAGATGTTGGGGGAGTAAGGTGCCTTGCTCAGGGGCACTAGACAGGGTAGGGAGACTCTTGGATTTTTGGACAGATCAATCCAGGTTCGTCTTTTGTTGTCTCTCCGTGGAGTCGAACCAGAGATATTCTCTGCCCATAGTCCAAGTTTTTGCCCCTAGACCACCGCCTATCTGCTGTAAGCTGTAAATTAGCGCAATGGAAAATTGTTGTTTCTTCATCCAACAGGCAGACCAAACTTAATCTTTAATTTCCATTCAAATCTTAAGATCAAGGATGAAAGCTAATGCCTTGTAAAGACGGTAAAGTCCTACTGTGGGGAGTTTCTGTCTCGAGGCCAATCACAAGTAACATTTTGAACTAGAATTATATTTGACTTATTAAATAACTTGTTTGGCAAGGGTCCACAATGCAGAAATCGTGACTGAAATTAAATTGAGCAACAATACATGGTTTAGGGAACACTTGCAGTGTAGAAAAGCTAATTTGTTGTTCTCTATCATCTCATAAATATTCCAAATGGTAAACAGGCTCACAGAAAATCATTTGGTTGGAGAATGATATTGAGAGTTAATGAGTTGAAATTTGTCCTCAGGGTAATATCATGAGAAAGACAATGAAACCTTGTTGCACAAAACTTTATGAGGTGATGCAAGATAAGCCGGCCCAATATGTGTAATGACAGCTCCCATTTTGCTGATATTTTCAGAGAATATGTTTGTTGATAAATGCTGTATCATCAAATTCAGAGCACAACAGGAGATTAGTGACACTCTAAGCATGTTATTTGCCCTCTGATATGACATTTGTAACAAACAGTACAGAAATGAATGTTTCTATTAAATCAAAGGGTGCAAGTGAAGTAATGTTATGAGCAAAGGAGTAAAAAGGGGAACAAAGGGTTTGTCAAATGTGTCAAATGGGACAAATTAGAAATGTATGCTCTTAAATCCCCCCAGATGGTACCCTTAATACCTTTTTCGGAGATTTGTGTATATACAAGATCAAAAAGAGTATTTCAATTTAAAATTTACACCAGTATCTTGTGTAATTTGTGACAATCTCAGAGCATTAATTACACCGGAGAATATGGATTGTATTAATGACATTTTCAAACCAAGACATTTTGCTTGGATGGACATTTGCTTTCAGACATGCCCTGAACTTTAAATATTCTCCTGAAATTATCTGAAAGGGGCTGTATGTCGGAACGCGATAGCTCAAGTGAGAGGCTTCGGAGTTTCTCTGGCCAGGTCCCTAGTAATAATTCTGGATGTCAAAACGAGTCCATGTGAGAATACAGCAGGACATCCTCCAGAGGATTCAACCTGAGCCAGTGGCCATGTTGATGAACTTTGTGAAAAACAAAGGGAAATATCTCAGGATATCTCACACATGCATAGAAGACATAGACAAAGATGTCAAGAGAGCTTTTGGTGATGAGGGGCGACGCCAGTGTCAATGGACTCTCAACAAAAACATGTGATATCTTCAGTGGAATTTCTAAATTACATCCTGTCTCTGTCTGCGACTCCAGCCCTCAACTGAACACTGATAAATGTCTGTGTTGTTATGAATGTGTCTGTGCGGAGAATCTCTGGAGAAAGTCCAAACCTTTACCGGAGTTGATGACTGAAAACAGCGTAAGATCAATCGCAAGGATTATATGAATACAAATTTTAACAAGGCTTAAAAGAATATACATTTTTAAGCATTCATTTTGTTTCTTTTTTGAACAATGAATGGATGGATGGATAGATAGATAGATAGGCGTGTTTGGACAGCTGGCCGTTTGAAGTTCATAGGGTTTGATGCCTGAAATTTCATTCAGTTATAAGTTCAGTGTGCCCCCTGCAGAGTGTGCAGAGCCAATAGAATAATGCAAGACCAGAGGAGAGCAGCAGAACGACAGAGCCTCACCCCGGTGGCACAAAATGGCTGACAACAGAGATGCAATGGCATGAAATGGCATTTGTCAGAGAGACACTGGTTGGCTATGTATGGGGTCTAACCCTATTACTCTGTTACAGTGAAGGGATGATGCTAAGAAGACACAACAAATAAAAAAAAGCACCCCCGCAGCTTATCAAGTATCATTACGTGTTAATGTTAGGTGACCTCTAGTGGCCATAATAATAATTATGAGGCAAAGGAGGAAGTCAGTTGATGTGTACAGACCATCAATGTAGAGAAGTGAAGTGACACCGCAATGCTGCCTTCAAATGTTATAGTAACGAGAGCATTGTCACGAATCAAAGTTTGCAGACATACCTATTTTCCGACTTAGTTACATCTATCCAGACACCACTGTTAGATAACAAATCTCTAAAAGCACTTCGAGAAAATAAAATTATGTCCCATTCCAAAAATGTGAATGTTCCACAATTGACAGAGTGATTTTGAAGTGAAAGGAACCAGTCTGCAATGATTTCAAATACAAATGACCTCCTGATAGCTGAAATCTCACAGAGATGTGTCCAATAACACTAAACATGGTAGACTCAATTCACTTGTTTTTACATTAGAGAAACTCTGACCAAAGCCAGCAAAGTTTAGTGTCAGCCAAAATAGTTCAATGGTTAAATTGGGTAACCTTTCATCTGAGACAGATTAAAGTATTACAGGATACCGTATGCATGACATAGGATTGATTGTCCTGAATTAAGTTATTGTGCAACATTGGAGAGACTGAGTTTAATGTTTTAGAGGATCAGATATCACAACTGATGATGCTAAAAATAAAGAATATATTAACATGGTTATTATTCACTGCCTTCTAACTTAGCAGAACCTGCTTCCTTGGGGTACATGACAAGTACAATACTGCCATGGAACACAATCAGACAGACAGAAAATGCTTGTCCAGGGGTGGTCTAGCAGAGCTGGGGTTCCCTGTGGAGTCTGTGCATTGCCTACCGAGTTTCCCATGACCATTCATTTTGTAAGGGCTTGGAAACATGATTGCTTGTGAAGGCTGAGGCACAATGCACATGACAAAGCACACCAAGAGAAGATAGTACAAGGCAGCGATGCTTTCACCCTACGTTTCCTCATACTTGTCCTCTGCTTACATTCTAGTCCAGCTTCATTCCTCAGTCTCCTGGAAAGATTTTATTCAGCTTCATTGGCAGGATAGTGGCTGTGTTTCAGGAACTGGAGCGGGTCGGTGGTTCGATTCCATTTTCTATTACATGTATCCTTGGGGCAAGATATGCATCCCCAAACTGCCCCTGTGTCATGTATGAGTGATATGATGTGCAAAGTGCTGCAAATAGACGCACTGTATGGATGTGTGAGTGAATGGCAAAACTATGCTGTAAAGAGCTTTAAGGTCATCAAGACGAGAAAAGTGCTATATAAATGTCGACCATTTACAGTACATGTATTACTCTATGAATTGAGGGGCCGTATTTTTTTTCAAGGGGCATTTTAATTGTCAAACCACCCTATTCGTGCATGCATTGTACTCTGAGCTTGCTTTTATTTGTCTTTAGATGTTTGTGGTTGTAATTTTACTCTGTTTTTATTGTGTATTTTCGTCTGTTTTAATTGTGTATTTTCATTAATTAAAAAAACTTTTCATAAAAACAGTTACATCCATTTGGTAGACCCATGCATGGCTTTCAAAACAATAATTTGTCAGACTCAAAAGTGACACAAATGAGAGGCGGTTTGCTTGGCCTGTGATAATGCATTTAATTACATTAACAAGCCGAAAAATCAAGCATCAGTGGAGTTTAAACATATCTCCCACTAAACAAGGAGGCGGAGGGGTTACACAGTAAAACAGACTCACCAGCACATAAGTCTATGTGTCATATGTTGGATAGTTGTGGCATTAACATATCTGCCACTTTGACCTGCATCTTTTCTTCTTGAGGAATTCAAGGTATCCCAGGGTACCTTGAAGGTATGTCACTGTTTTCTTATTATTATTGAATCGTTGGTAGATTTTTTTTGTTATCATGCTACAAATCAGTGAAACACTCAGTTTTAAGAATAGGGCCCGGCACAACTTGTCGATGGTATGCTACAAGAAGTAATTGGCTTCAAAGCCTTCTTCTTATAAAAGGAAATGATGTCAGTAGACATGGTTGTAACCTCATTGCACCTATGCATGTTTATTAGCTGTTGAATGTTGCTATGGGGAATGTGTCATGCTTGGAATGGAAACATTCGGAAATGCACAACAGACAAAAGAACACATGAGCTTTTCGGCCCTTTGATTCGCTTACCCATTCAGAATGCAGTGTCTCACATATAAGAACTACGTAAAACAGGGGGCTCCTCACAATCTTCTGAAATCAGGAAAGTCAGAGGCCACAGCTCTAGGCTCCTGCTGTAGATGAAATAAGTGGCTGAACATTAGGGAGACATCAAATTTTCTGCTTATGTGAAGTTTCGATGTTGGAAATCAATGCTGTTTAAGTCATTTAGATTTGTTATATGCTAGTAATACGTCTGTGATGAAGGTCAGTCAAATCAGTTCACTAATGTTACTGGCAGTATCTTAAACATAAACGTACAATTAATCACGTACATATGCACACCCATATAACAACTATGTTTTCTTTCAGTATTGAACCACAAATACATGATACATTTCTCTGGAGCACCACATCTGTCAGTGAAACAGCTATAAAATAGATCCATCATAGATAACTAACTAAACAGTATAGAATATAAGATTTTACAAACTTATTAATTCAACCATAAAAGACTACATCATTTAGTATTTAATGGATGTTATTTAAATGGAGAATAACATAATTAATTATAAAAAAGAGTGATTTATATGGGGAAAAACCAGACAGTAAAGCTATTTAAAAACGTTATAATGCAGTTTTAAAAAGGGAATAAGTAACTGAATTCATCAGGTGAATTAACAATATATGGTTTATCAGGAATTTAAAAGGGATAGTCTCTTTTCCTTCTTGCATATAAGTTCTCCTGCTGCTTTGTCCTTAGCTCGTGCTCTTCTATGACACATCATGCAATCAAAGTCATGGTTACGTTCCATGCTTTCATGTTTTATTTTTACCTCAATTTACCAGCTCAAGGCCCAAAGAACCACAGAAATTAGGAATGGTAAAGCAACAGGAAAATAGATGTGTGCTTTATTGTTAATTCCATTTTTTTCTGGTATTTAAAACCTCTTTCAGTTTGAAACTAAAATCCCAGTATTTATACTGGAACAGATTCATAACTTAAAAATAAATGATTTACTCATTGACCAATCTTTTTTATTTGTAAAATTTATTGATATTTCACTTGAAATTACTCAAGATATTTATTGCACATTCAATATCAGTTAATGAAATTCTTAGTAATTTTGCTTATATAGATTAATTGTAGTATTTATTCATTTGTTTTAATTCTGTCCATTAATGAAATGCAGAATTTATTGACAAAAGTACATGCGTAAAAAGTACCGTATGTTTAATTGAAATGTGTAAGAGCATGTATTAAAATACATTTTATATTAATATTTTCCTTATCTGCTGTGTATTCACAAGTATCAACTTGCATTCTATATTTTGAAAGAGAAGCTTCTTATAGGTGTGTGGAGTCATAATAAAGGAACTTCAGGAGAGACAAGCAGAAATAAGAATCAGTGGAAATCTCATAGTCAGCCCAATCACCACTCCAGGGTGGTCTGGATCCATGCTGTCCTATTTCCCTCTATTGACTTTGATTGAAGCATCACACAGCATTTTGTGCGTGTGAGAGAGAGTGTGTGTGTGTGTATTGAACATATGCTTCTGTTTGACTTGGAATTACATTTGTCTTGATACTTGTGTATACTTGAAAAGCTTGTGTGTACACTGTTCAGTATAGCACAGTAGAACAACACTTGTGTTGTGGGAGTGTCTCTCTGTTTGTGTCAGTCCCCCCTACGGAGCTTATTTGCCATCTCTATGACAGAGCATACAGCTGCATCTCAAGACTAACTAGGCCAACAGTAGCTCTGCAGAGATGTAGCGGCTGACATTTGGCACCTGTTATCCAAATCTCTGAGGACTTTGTTACATCAGAAACTCTCAGGTGTGAACAACTCTTCTATCCTGACCGGGGTTTATTTCCCCTCTTAATCATTTCTTTCTAGTCTCATTCAAAAAGCATTAAATGGGCGGCTGTGGCTGAGGGGTAGAGTGGTCGTCCTCCAACCTGAAGGTCGGCGGTTCGATCCCCAGTCTGAACCATCTGCATGCCGAAGTGTCCTTGGGCAAGATGCTGAACCCTGAATGGCCCCCATAGTATAACAAAAGTGCTGCAAGTAGATGCACTGTATGAATGTGTGTGTGAATGGGTGAATGTGAAACTGTAGTGTAAAGCGCTTTGAGTGGTCATCAAGACTAGAAATGCGCTATATAAATACAAATCCATTTACCATTTAAATGGGGGCTATATGTTATATCTCCTATGTAACTTTGGGCTGTGACAGTGAGCTTGAGAAAGACAGCATTAATGAATGTTTAAGGAAGTAATGCAAACTGCAGATAACAACACAATAATACAGTTGAGGCTGACTCAGATTCTCACCTTCAATATAGTGTATCTTGTATCCACAGAGAACGGAGTGTGAGTCTCTGCAGTTCAGATATGATATACATGTGTAAATTGATGGGAGAGGGTACCAGCTGCACATGTACACTTAATGATGCCCTTAGATTACTTTCTCCATCAAAAAAATCAACTAATGTCTGAATGGTACTGTAGCAGAGATGCTGACTGTTTATGCTAAACTGTAAAATAATTATAAATGAAAGCCTAAATCCCCAACATGTCTATGAGGATGTGAGTTAAATTAGTTAAAAATGAAACAATCTCAGTCAGAGAAGTGAAGCGGACTGATTCCGCGGGTTCCTCTGAAGAACCGCTCATCAACCAAACATGAAGAATAAAATCGGATACATTCCTTTTGACCAAATAGGACCAAAAGGTGCAGCGAACCCATAAAATGTGATATTAATACTTAAACAGCTCTTCACTGCTGCAGCCCTACTTTGTGGATTAACCACAGAAGTGTGTGCTTTTTTAGTGTGTGTTTTGTGCGTGAGTGTGTTTTTCCCACATATAAATGAGCCTGATGCAGCTTTTATGTGGTGTATTTTGCATCTCAAGCCCAACTAGGACATCCCCGAGCTTTGGAGATGCAGAGGTGACATTTGGCATTCCCAGCAAATCTCCAGAGTTCCTCTCAAAAATTCTATTCTTATCTCTGTTTCATTAGGTATGTTTATTTCCCTATAGTGTCTTTATGTTTGACATACCTACTTTTTTCTTCTGTCATGCCATTCTACCCTTTTGGTCCATGTCACTATGAACTGAATTTGGCCGCATAAGACAGTAAGTTAAAATAAACTCAGTAATGGACATTCTCCTGTGCATTTCACCTTGACTGTTTCATCAGAAGATTATATAAAAGAAAAAAAGCTCGAACTAAAAAGATGCAACTGGTAGCCTAATAGAAATGTAGTAAAGGAAACAACAGTGAAACATTGTGCCAATTTTCATCAACATGCCAGTGACAACAAGTGCACAGATCAGCGGGTTGCAACAACAGAAACCATGACCTCGCTCTTTTTCCAGAGGTCCCGTAAATGAAAGCTTGCATAAGGAGCCAGGTGAGAACAGCATAGAAAAAATATGTCATGGGATGACTTATATGTGCACGTTGGCTGTCGTCAATATTTGGTAGCCTGATGGCAGAAGAAATAAAGACATTTCCGTAGCTATTATTTTCCTTGATGGTGCACAATAGTGCTGCACTGAGGCCATAACTTAGAATTTCCTGGAAAGTACATGGCCAGGTTGATTATTATTCCGTCTGCTTTCTGGACCACTGGCTTCTTCCAGAGAAAGCACACAGTTTTGTTCTTTTTTTTCCGGACTCCAGTGATCTGGGAGCAGACCTTAACAATGTAATTTAAACAGTTTTTTGTCTTTCACAGACAACCCAAACCAGCACACAAATGATAGGTTTAAAAGACTCTCGATAAAGTTTGATAAAGGTTGCATAAAGTTTTCTTGCAGACCCGAAACCAGTTTAGCTTCCTCAGCAAATTAATTATTTTATTTCCCAGCTTCATAATACAATCAGTGTTCTCCTCAACTTTGATTTGTGAGTCAAACACCTTTTTCAAGGTACTTATACTCCAATTTGATTGTAACTAACCTCTAGGAGAATTGAAGCCAATTACATCGGCATAAATAGGAAGTGTACAGGCTCTTTGTTAATGGGCCTGGGTGCTGTGATTTGGTGGCCCATCCATCCACCCCACGTTCCCTATGCAGACTCCTGCGGTACCTGACCTCCTACTTGTTCCCATCCTAATTGCTACAGCAACTAGAGGTTGTCTTCCAATTGAATTCAACTATGGGTTGTGATAACCTGCTGGGCTTGTTTTATTACAGGACAGTCTCAAGGAAATACAATATGTGTATATGAGTTTTCTGTGTCTGTAAATGGGAGAAGCTGAAGGAGTGTTCATAGGCTCTTATTTACCATGCATTTCTATGAATAGAATGGTGTTTGTTGCAGCTTCCCCATAAAATGCATTAAACAGGCATGTCTGACTGCTAGACCTTTTGGCAGAAAAAGGAGAGCAGATAATATTGGGTGGAGTTTGGGAAAAATACACACCACAACACAAACACACACACCCACCAACACATACACATACTCAAGGGATTGAAAATCAAGGGTAGTGTGCATAGTGTGATAACTTCATCTCAGCATGGGGGCAAGTTGTGGGAGAGCGAAGGGCCTGGGGAGAAAAGATTATGGGCAGGGAGTGAGGCGCGGCATTGAGATCACACGCTGAGTTAGAGGACGCTTGACCCAGACAGAGCGAGAGATGAACATACTATCACACATACACAACACACACTAATGCATACCGTTACTTAGTTACAGAAACACGCGCACAAAGACCCACACGCTCCCTCAAACAAATCTCCCTCCGTCTCCCTCTTTCAGTTTCACAATGATTCTATCTATCAAGGAAGAGAGAGTAGAGAAAAGGCTTCTCCCTTGACCCTTACACAGTGACAGATTTATCAGCTGCCTTTCCTCTTTGTCCACCCTTTGAATTCCCTTTCATCTTGTCTCTGTTCCCTTCTGCTGGCTTTGTCTGACTGCATGGCATCCCATTTGACTACCAGTTACCATGGCAAATGACATGCACAAAGAGCATGACCTGCACAATTATAGATCTGTCCATCGCAGTTGCAAATGCAAGCAGTGGTGGCATCACACTTGGCGTACTCTGACCATTTGTGACAGAGAGATTTAACAGTTTGGGAGAGGGCAGAAAAGAGCTATAGTTGAAAAAAGAGGAAAAGAGCAGCAATTAAAAGATAATTATCTCTTGGAAAGGGCTACAACTTAGAAAGATGAAGAAGGAGAATGAGTGGGTTCCTTGCAGTGTAAATGTCAAACCCTTGTGTTGACTTTCTGCCACCTTCTTGTAGTTCCGCTGCTACAGTGTCATTTTAAATCAGATTGACTGCTTACAATGGAACTCCAATATCCTCTATTGAAATGATCACAGACAATCTGCCTATAATTTGTAAAAGCTTGGTATTCTGTCTAGTCCTTGGAATCCTATCCTATGATGTCATGTCAGTGGTGTGTATCTCTCCCAACAACCTCCTCTGATTCAAAATCTCAGCAAGCAATTTCTCAAACCTGTTACACCTACAATCAAAAACTTTACTCAGAGAGCTTGCAGGTAGCACTGCATATGCTTAAATGCTTCTCACAATTCACTTTGGTTCCCAATAATGACACATAATCACAGTAATACACTTTATCTTTTAACATTGTGTTAACTAAGGTTTGGATTGCACCCGCTATTAGCCACACTGATCTGTCATGTCTGTTGGAGGGTGATGTTCATCTCACCATGGGGACAGCTGGATGGTTGTTGTAAAAGGTGTTCATCTCTTGATACATACAGCAAACAATATTCAAATGAAATGACATCAACAGTTTACTTTTTTACGGTCTGTGTTTAACATTTAATAACATTTTGGGGATAAAAGTTTTGAACTATGATACTGCAATGTAAATTATGAAGAAGTGGCATCATTTATTTGTTGTGAAATATTCAAAGACAGCAATGTCAAAAGTCAAAGGGGAGTGTTATGATGAGTTGCTTGTTGACGACTACTTGTACTAGTATGTGTAGTGCAGGGAAATTAAAATAATTAGTGCAAATTACAGTACCTGCCATTTGTGTGAGAGTGTGAGAGCACTTCCCTCAAGTAAAAAAAAATATTATTGTTTTAATATGACAGCCCTCAGAATAAAGCTGAGAAGGACTGTTAACTCTGAGAGCTTTGATTGACGCTCAGGGCTAACAGAGAGTATATTTGAGGGGGGGAAAAAATTCCTTCTATTACCAAATTTGAAGTAGGGTAATGTAATTTGCCAAATTTATTTGTGTCCTCAGACTGGAGGGTTTTAGTGTTGGACAGTCACATGTTTAATTAAGGACATATTAACATAATTTGAAAATTGGTCATCAACTTCTCTTGATTGTACAAAAGATGAAAGTTGTCCATCAATCAGAGGAAATTACGGTGGCCCTGAGAGCTCAACGAACAGCAACTTAAGAAAACACATGCAAGTTGACAAAACACATGCAAGTTGACAAAACACAAGCAAAGTAAGAAAACATCTTCATCAATTTCACAACACAACACACATTACAGAAACGCGCTGCAAATAGACACACACGCTGCAAAGTGTTGTGCATATGTTTTGCGAACGCTCAACTTAACGAATCAGTTTTCATATTATTAACATGAACGTAACGATGAACGTGATTGAACGCCGCGTTACTTTTTTTAAATCATCATCGTATCAGGCCCTCATGAAATTCCAGGAGCGGGCGTGTGTGTGTTTGTGTAGCGGGCTGACCAGTCTCGGGTCTTGGGGCACCGACCCCGCCCACTCACTCAGAAGAGGGGGCAAAATGTCTCTTCTGATAGTAAAGGTTTCCTCCCCCTGCTCACTATGGACAATACATGGCCTCACAAACAGGGTCTTGCGTGTTAGCGCTGTTTATTCAGTTTAACAGGAGAAGACGGCATGTCTCTAGATCGGACCATCTTCCTTCTCAGAGCTCACTGTGGGTCGCTCCAAGCGAGTGAGCGGGGTCGGAGCCCCGGTGCGCTGGCCACACACACACACACACACACCCACGCCCGTTCCTGGTATTTCATGAGGGCCTGATATGATGATGAAAAATGAACGTGACGTTCAATCACGTTTATCGTTACGTTCACGTTAATAATATGAAAACTGATTCGTTAAGTTGAGCGTTCGCGAAACATATGCACAACACTGTACAGTACAGCCACTGCAGAGGGGCTGAAGAGCTGCGTTCGGCTCCAGAGCCGCGGGATGACAACCCCTATGCGGAACCGAAAATGTATGGTGTATTGGACGTTTTAGTGTCTCCTGTGGCCATCCCTTTTAGCTGTCCTCTGGAAACACTTCCGTTGTGTTGTCGCCTCTATTTGCTGTGCGTTCGTCTATTTGCTGCGTGTTTGTCTATTTGCTGCGCGTTCGTCTATTTGCAGTGCGTGTGTCTACTTGCAGCGTGTGTGTCTATTTGCAGCGCGTTTCTGTAATGTGTTGTGTTGTGTTGTGAAATTGATGAAGATGTTTTCTTACTTTGCTTGTGTTTTGTCAACTTGCATGTGTTTTGTCAACTTGCATGTGTTTTCTTAAGTTGCTGTTCGTTGAGCTCTCAGGGCCACCGTAGGAAATACCCAAAATTAGCCTGAGTAGCTGAATTTCTACAGAAGGGGAGCGGTACTAACTCTCTGTAAAAAGGACGGAGAAGTCACTCAAACTGACTCAAGCCTGCATATGTCTTTTGTGGAGTTTGTTCAGCAGGCCAGGCAGTCTGACACCAGATTATGATTCTTAACTTCATAACGACAGTACTCCCTGTCTAAAACAGGGGTTCCTCCTTCTGCTTCATGGTAAAACAGACATCAGGCCGACCTTGTGAAGCAAGCACAATTAATCCAGACCGAAGGTCTCTCCCAAACTAAACAACTAGGGAATGGATTTTCTGAAATAGCTCACCTGTACTTACCGCTGGAGCTGAACTCAATTCAGGCTCTGGCTGCTGACCTCACACTGCAGGTTGGGCTGCATCGTTTGACCATAAGTAAAGACAAGCAATGGTATTTATGGCCAATATTATCCGTGTCGGACACTCTCCTCCCTTTCACCATTTAATTAGTATTGCTTTTACCTCAAAGCAATCATCATCTCAAGCTATCTCTCATATTTTTTGTTGTACTGACTAACTACCAAATAGAAATCAATATTTGATATGAGAGGCTATCAGAGGCCAAACGTAGAAGTAATCAGCTTTATTGCTGGAAAAGGAAAATTAATATACTGCATGTTAGAGCACCCCACCAAATGGACTCCTGAGATAGGTTCAACTACAAACACATATTGCCACTGCAGTGTACATGTTATAGTGTAGTTTAATGTACAGTATATAATAAGGTATTTGATAGAGGTAAAGAAGTCACACTAACACACACATAAACACACCCATCAATGATTATATGCCAGTATCCAAGTTTCTTGATGACATATGAAAAATGTGCAACAGGGCAGCTTATACAATGTGAGCACTCAATAAATCTGGCCACATTCTGGGTATTTCTGGCTTTGACTGGAGAATATAAAATGTCCAATTCAATACAGTGGACGTATTTGTTCCACATGTGTGTTACAGGCACACATTGATAAACAGCATCAATGTGACAGAACTAGAACATTTTTAAACTGATCATTAATCAAAGCATCTAGTCAGACCCAGTATATTTCTCCACCTTGTCCTTCTCATTCCAGCTTTGGCCCTATGGTTTGCTTTCTCTTCATCATAGACATTTAGTAGATCTTTAACACTGTGATTATATCAAAATGTGACCTCAGAAAGGCCTAAGTGGTGTCTATTTTAAAGATACTTGCCATGGTGATTAATTCAAGGTGTAAATGAATCCGCAACCGAGCAGAAAGTGCAAAGATCTGAAGTCAATAGATGTTGAGGACCATGGTAGTGAATTTATATTATCATTTGTTTTGCGATGAAGCCTTAAAGAATCTGAAGGAAACTTTCAATTGATGGAAAGGTCAGACCTGTGTTTTTCTTTCTTTTGTTCTTTCACTCTTTCTTTCTTTTCCTTCTCTCTCTTTCTCTCAATATGTTATCTTATGAAAGAACCATTCCCAAAAGTCTCTCTAATATTATTACCAGTCCAATAGTTATGGAAATCACATCAGTGTGATGAACACATGGCCTTTTCTGGAGCACCCCGAGGATCATAGTCATAATACAGTTTTTCCTCACAATCGCAATATTCCCTTCTCCTTTTCATATGTCTGAATTCCTCTACCTACCTGCTCACTAATACTCACTGTGTGAAAGTGAGTGCATTAGTGAGTGTGAGTTAGTCGCACTCACTAATGCACTCGCTTTCACACAGGAACTCAAGGACATACAAACATATGGTCAAGCACACAGTTCATCTCAACTGTAGAGTAGACTTCATAGTCAGACCAATATAGTGAAACCACACATTAAGTTAGGCTGTCAGATATTCAGTGGTACTACTGTTCAAATTCAATCATATAGAAGTACAAACTAACCCAGCATATTGCCTTGTTGCGAGGTTCTAATAACAACAGAGTGGAAATGTTCACCTTGCTCTATCCCAGTAAACCTGTTCCTACAGTATGCTGACAGCAGAGCTTCTACATCTGCAGGATTTTTTCAGGATAAAATTACAAATCAGCGTTGTATGATATCCTCGAAAAAGTTTGTATGCTTTGACTAGGATATTCCTTGGGGGGAACTGGTTTGTAGCTACTCTTTGGCCATGAAAAGCAGATATTTGAAAGTTATAAATGGTTTAATTTTATACACAGTAATATATATATATATAAAGCAATTTCCACATGTTGACAAGTATTGATTGTGATAAGTACCTGCACCATTACAGAATCCATATTTAGATAGAAATATGATTAGAAAACTGTACAGTAATGGGTAATTATAATTCAAATGCCAAAATAAAATATTGTGTTATGTTATGAGTGGAGATCCCAAAAATGGGTCGAGGTCCATGTTTTTGGTTGGACCTCCGCTAACAAGACAGCATTATAATGAGTCGAAGTCTATGGGAGAAGAAAAATGTATTCCATTTCTGTACCAGAGTGAGAAAGTTTAAAGAACCGCCACAGTAGGGGATTTTCAAGTTGCCCCCTCCTGTGATTCTTCAAATACTGCAACCGTCAAATGGCTTGGGTTTGGATTCAATACATCAAACAGAGGATAGCCCATAATTTCATTTAAATATTAGAGGGAATTATATCCTGCTCTTACTGTCCTCATTGCTGTAGGCCTTAAATGATGGATAATATCTAAATAAATGGGCCAAAGGCTTATTTGTAGTCAATTCAAGTAAAATCTTTATTTATAAAGTCCAGTATCATAAATCACAAATGTTTGCTCCAAGAAACTTAACAATCAGCACCCCCTCTCTTATTTTGCCCTTGAACCAGACAAGGAAAATCTCCCCACACAGACTTTAATGGGGAAAACTGGAAGAAACCCCTGGAAGAACAATACAGGAGTGTTCGAAATACGAAAACTACACCGGCTCCCAATAAAACAGGTGCGTTTTCCCAACTCTGGCTCCCAGGGTGGCAAACTAAATACACTTACAGTACTACAGATGTTTGTTTTAAAGTCACACTGACACTCGATGACCATTAAATAGGGACACCAGCCAGAGACATATACAGCATAAAGGTTTATGTAAATTCACACAGAAAATTGTAATCCCCTGCAAATGTGACGCGAAGAAGCAAAGCTTCCATGATAGTCACTCCTAGATAATTATTCATTCAATCAATCAAATCAATCAAATTTTATTTGTAAAGCCCATATTCACAAATCCCAATTTGTCTCATAGGACTAAATAGGGTGCGTTATCCTCTGTCCTACATAAATCCAACAGAACTTAAAGTTGCTGCAGAAGACAAAGGGCCTCATGCAAGAACAATTTGTATGAACCGATGTGTTCATAAGTGGCTTAGTGGTTTAAGTGACTAAAGAGAATTTTACCTATTCGCTAATAATTTTGAAGTAGTGATCCAGACCTAATCTAGGAGTCACATGAAACTAGACTAATGTAATTCAAATAAGGTTTTTACTAATGGATTGTAAAAGATTGAAACAATTCTTCAATAAATGTATAAGTTACACCTCAAAGGATGTTGACATTAATTCCTTTAAACCCACCAATTCTAAATGATAATTCTTAATGACTTAATGTAACTGCTAAATGTCGTTGCTTGATGGCCCTGGGAGCACTCAAGTCCTAATGTACAATTGATGCAGTTGGCAACCATCTGCCGATGGTTGGTTTGACAATTGTCATTTGTTAATAGTCACCATGCAAGTGATTCTCTGATCCTTTACCTGAAACTCACTTGACATTCCTCATCCTGCAGGAAGTGCTCATTGAAATGAGATGTCTGGACATGTTGAGCTCTTTTACTCTCTTTTTCTTGAATGAACACTTTTCCGACACATTGTGAACAGAGTGTAGACTTATATTGTATTGTTGGGGAGTTCGTTGTGGAAATTTCCTTGTGCAGATTTACTTGAATATGAATCAGTGGCATTCATCATGTTTTTTTCATTTATACATCTAGCATGTCATGTACATATGATCTCTCTGCACAAGTACATTTATGAGCAATTGGTGTCCTTTTTTGTACACTTTTTTGTATCACAACCAAAGATTCTACAGCTCACCACATTATGAAGCTTTTTGATTGTTCATTGAGGACCTAGGTTTGGTTTTGCATATTGTCATTGTCTCTACAGAAAAGTTTGAAAAAAAGGAGATAACGACAAATAGTGGGATCATCTCAATAAAAACTACTAATTACATACACTACTGCAAATGGACAAAATAGCACAGTACAGCTGTCAGATCCTGACAAAGTACAAGCTGAAGTAAATAAGGAGCAAATGGTTAATGCATTGGAATAATAACTAAAGCTGTAAGCAGCGTTGAATGTGCATGTGGGCTGTATAAGCAGGATGCTGGTCAACATAGCCTCTGTGCTATGTTGATGCCATTTAAGATGCCATTTCTTGCTTGTTTGCGTGGCACGATGAATTGCACATTGTGTATCGACGCCTGATTGGGGCATGAAATCTCATTTAAATTCGATAGCTTTACCTTCAAAGTGTAAAGGAACTAACTGCTTTGCTTGGACATATTTCCCGCCTTCTAAATCAGAAGGTTTTCTAAACTACAAACACAGTTTTGAATTGTGGTTCATGTATAACAGCATTAATGTACCCTTTAATGTCAAACCTGTGCTCATATTTGTAAATACATGTTTTGCGATTTCAATAATACTTGACATAGTAAGCTTTTCAACAACATGTTTGACATTTTTCGTGAGAAACCCTCAAAATGTTGTCTCAACTGTCAGTCAACTTGTACTTTGCACCCAGTTCCGAAACTTCTATCCTAAGACAGGACTGCGAATGCAAACTTTATCAGCTTCAACCAATTCCTTGTGAGTCTAGTGTGTTAATAGATGTGGTTAAAAAACAAACTGCAAACAACTAAATATCGACTGAATATAGACTGTAGTATTGAAACCGTGAACTATTGGTGTCAAGGCCCATAAGTGTAATGCTTAGAGTATCAGATACTCCTATTAGGCAGTAAATTGACATATTATATTTATTTTAATTGTCTTGTTTTAATATATAAATCGATCAATTTTATTTAACAATCTCATTGAGATTGAAATATATTTCCGCACAAAATAATTAGTTAACAATTAATCCCAACACTATTAGCAGACTATTAATGTAAACACAATATTCAGTTGAGGTGCAAAAAAAAACATTCAAGAATATGTTGAGTTGGTTGAATTTACAACCTGACAACCCAGCTGTGAGGACAATTTCGGCTGGCTTTGCACTCAATGACCACACTTTTAACAATAAGAAAATGAAAATTACAAAATTTATTTGAAGCTAAATGTAAAACATTAAACAAAAATAACAGACCTTAACATTATTTTTAGAATAGAAGGGATATTAAAAAGCATCATCGGTTTCTGTAATTTAGGGACGAATAAGGTCAATTGAAAAAAAATGTGGTTATTCAGTTTCTATAATGACAGTATGACAATACAATATACTTTTATTTGAGGTTGTAGCTTTCAATCAATGTTGAATTGAAAGGCTTTATCTTTCCACAAGTGAATTTTTGCCCACTACACACATGGTGATTACTGAATTAAATTTAGTCAATGATTCTTTATTTTTGTCAATGATTCTTTGAAGTAGCAGTTTGTCTCCATTGAGATTTAGTAGAATAAGTCAAAGTCGGTATCTATCTATTTATGGTTCCAGAATGATTTTATAATGAAAATGTTGTGAAAAAGATGTGCAGATTTGGAGAAGCCTTGTCCGTAATGAAACAGTTTTATTGATTCTGCTATAGTAATGTGCTGCGTGCAGAAGTATTGTTATTGGCATAATAATGAAAGTACATCTGACCACTGAATTCTAGTGCTCGAGGAGATGAAGTGCCTTGAAGAACAATAAGCTGTGTGTGCATGGCCATATGTGCATATGGCTGTGTGTGTGTAAAATGTGTAAATTGCTCTATCTCACAGCCTCCAACCCCCTTTTATTTTCCATGAAAGTGTCCAGTCAGCAGTGCCTACTTGGACTGTAAATGGTAATTTATCTTCTACTCTGTTGGTTTTTTCGCTAGAAAAATAGAAACAACATATGGTTACTGTGTTTTCTTGACTGATTGTTAGAGATTTCTTTCTTTTATGAAAAACTCAAATTATTTTTGGGTTTGTCTAGTGCCATTTTAACTGCTAGCAGTAAGGCCCCAGGCCACTGCATAATATTACAGTGAGCAAGTAAATATGCCAATATATTATACTTTTAATGGATATGGCCCCTGATTCTACCTAATATTTTATTAATACATATTTTTTTACTTATAAAATGTGTACCATTCACACTCGTCACTTTGTTTCTCTGTTATATATAGGATATTTAAATAATGAGACAAATTAACACAGCAGAATCTCTCCATCTCAATTGCACCATTCAAGATCGTGAAATGAATACACAAATTGCATGCAGTAATAGAAGAAATATAATTATTATGCATTAACTTAATTCACTCAACTAAAAATGTACTGGTAAAACATAACAATGCACATAAACAGTTAGGAAATAACTGACTTGAACACTGTGGACTGCGTGTGTGTGTGTGTGAGAGAGAGAGAGAGAGAGAGAGAGAGAGAGAGAGAGAGAGAGAGAGAGAGAGAGAGAGAGAGAGAGAGAGAGAGAGAGAGAGAGAGAGAGAGAGAGAGAGAGAGAGAGAGAGAGAGAGAGAGAGAGAGAGAGAGAGAGAGAGAGAGAGAATTTGGTGGCACAGAATTCCCAGAGGTATTTGCCATGACTGACAAGGCTCAATGGATGGCATGTGTATATCCATGGCCATGCACATGTGATTTGGAAGAAAAATCATGTCCCTGTTGTTATGACATGGGGACATCCTCTCTGCCTGGGGAGGGAAAGGGAGAATGAGGCGAGCCAGCGAAAATAAGACACACAAAGCTGCTATGTAGGTTTGACATTGGTCTGACCTCACAGTCCAACATCTGAAAGCATTGGTGCGTCAGAAAGAAAGTGGCTGAGTTTACTGTTAGGGTTATGGTTTAATATAAATATGTATATATGTTACCCTTAGCCTCACCACACACACACACACACACACGCACACACACTGACAGTGACACAGAGAATTTCCGCTTGAATACACCCCTGTCCTTTCACTCTGTGGTACACAGCACACAGCCTGACCACAAGCCATGATCTCTCTCTCTCTCTCCGCGTGCATATGTATGCGTGTTTGTTTCAAAGAAACTCATGATTTACACACAGAGCACCTCATAGACAGCCTCTGTTTATCTTTTTATAAATTATAATCATTAAGAATAATAATCTGTACTTGTCTGTACTGTACTTTTTTTCTCTGGCACACTTGCTCCCTGTTTTTCATTCTTACTTTCTTCATCGCTCCTTCTATCCCCAGGGTTCTCTCTCTTTTGCCCCATAGGAGGAAGAAATCATCATGATTTTCCTTTAGAAATGTCCCCAGATATTGTGTGTCAGTAAATCAGTTTGGGGCTTGTCAGTGCTTGTCTGTGTTTGCATGTGGACACTGTGTATGCATTGGTCAATGTGAGCTTCTCAGAAACTGATGTCACACACACACTAATTTATTTACCTCTTTTGGAAAATACTTTCTTTTTACCTTCAACAAGGATGTTATATTTTCCCTCCAGTTCGTTTGTTTGTCGGTTGGTTTGTATGTTTGCTTGTTTGTGAGCAAGATTATGCAAAATTATAGGTTGGATTATCGTGAAACTTGGTGGAAGGATGCAGTGTGTGTCAAGAAAAATCTCTTTAAGTTTGAATTTTAAAAAAGTGTTTTTTTCACACTTTCTTTTCCATTGTTACATAGGATGTTTTTTTTTTACATTTTCCTTTATATCTTAGAGAATAATTAATGGAGCTTGATATTTTTTATGAGGAATGATTAGCCGACTGGTATTTATGTGTGTACAATTAAGATCCAGATCTCTTGAATTTAAATGTGATTTCATAAGGGGACTCTTGGACCTTGCAGTCTAGTGCCGGGTGGATATGTAATGTAAGTGAAAGGTTTTTGATGGCTTCTTACAAGCTTCAGGTAATTCCTTCTCCTTCTGCCTTGGCAGAATCTATGAATACAATTTATGTATAGGCACACTTATAATCCTTTGAGGATGTTATTTAGACCGTCTGTAAGTAAGCAGGAAATATGTAAAATAGGCTATGTAACCAAAAATGGATGGAGGCATGCTGACACTTATCCAGTGCTTTCAGTCGTACTTGATGAGGAGCATGCTAATATGACAAAGAAACATAAGTTCCTTTCAGTATTTTCTCTAACTAAGCAACTGCAAATAGATTCACTGCTCCCTGTTTACCAACACACACACACACACACACACGTGAACGGTCTTGTGTTATGGGTTTCAGTTCTGTCAGTATTGATGAAATTATCTCTGATAAAGAGCTAAAATGATCACTTTAAAATTAAAACTTTAAGCCTTAAAGTACAGAAACTTAAATAACAATTTTCCAATTATATTCTGATTGATGAGTGAGCCAGAAAAGCATTTCCCTCGCTGAACAATGAATATACATGTGTTAGGCCTTTAAAGCGCTTAGGATATTGCTCTATAGATGGTTTTACTAATATTTCAAAGTTAAATTTTATAGCCTTTATGTTTGAAAATTGTTAAAATTTGATTGATTGATGGTTGTGTGGGTGTGCGTGTGTGAGTGCATGCATGACTGTGTTGTTTCTATGTGGTGTGTATGGGTGTAGGCAACATGTGTAAATGGTGTGTAGGCCTCTACACATAAAGTACATAATATTACACAAGGAAAGCATAATTTCTGTTTATTTGGTTTATTTTTTACAATTGACCCTTCATCCTACCTTTTATTATCCGGTAGTGAATTACAATGTGCATGTGCTGCTCGCTTGCCGTCTCCTGTCACAGTCGGGGCAAACAGTTCAAAAACACTCTGACCCTCCACCACCCCACAACAATCCATCACACAAGCACACCCGCAACCACACACGCACACACCAGTAGGGACGTCAGGATTGGACGCAGCAGGGGATCCCCAGCTTTTCGCTTCTGCCTCGCTTGGCGTATCAGCAGCATCCTGCAGCGGGGGAAGAGACTCTCGCCGGCTCCCACTGCACTTGAGGAGGGCAGCGGTAACCGAGGACACGCTTGTTCCTCAGCCCGTGGCTGAGAGAGAGAGAGCTCAGAAGAGAGGTGGTTGTCCACCACAGTGACTTCTTCTTAAAACAAAGCGACACTTTGGAGCGTCTCGGAGAGAGAGAGAGAGAGAGCGAGAGAGCGAGAGAGCGAGAGAGCGAGAGGAACGTGTCATTACGAGACCTCGTCATTGCACTGCGTTTGCCGCTGACAGCCGCGCACACCGCGCTGCCTAGGTTGTTGTTCGGCGCGCCCCCTTTATGTTTTACAGAAAAGATCCACCCGAAAGAACGAACAGAACGTTGTCTTCTTTGTGCTTCTCCGAATGAGCTCGGTGGGAACTAACTGATTGGGACACGAGTAGATTGAAAAGGACGGTGCGTCGCTTTCAGTTGCCGAAAGCGCTTTTTATTCTTTTGCCTAATTTACCAGCTTCGATAATAAAGAGTGAGGTCGACGCTGAAGAAGTAGCAGAAGTTTTCTTGGGGGAAACCAGAAGAAAAGCGACGAGTGCATGGCAGCGAAGACCCGCCGCAGCCCCACGAACAGGTAGGACACACGCCAACAGACCAGTCTGACAGAGAGCACAGCGGGAGGAGCGCTGCGTGGAGGTGCGTGGACTCTCCGCAGCCCCGCGCGCTCCACTAGACACGACAGATGCGCTTCTGTCCCTCAAACCTGACAGGTCCATTTAATCCTAACATCGCTGCTGAACGCGACTGGGACTTCTCTGAGGTTCTTGTTTGTTTCCACCGCCGCGAAGAGCGAGACGCGCGGTGGACGTGTTCGAAAAGTTCTTTTGATTTGAGCAGACTTAGCACTTCTCGGATAATCTACCGTCTAACTGTTTTTAATTCGGAACAAGCCCCGAAGCTGAGTTCGCTGTCATGACAGAACATCCCTTGTAAGATACAAATCCCAGCTATGTCTATGCATTTAATATCTCGTGTTTGGGTGGAGGCTCTAGTCATAATACGTGTTACTGTCTGAATGAATTGGCAAATTGTCGAGAGTCTCTGTGAATCTGATACCTGGGACACGTGAAGGTCACACACGAGGAGCTGGGTTTCGGAATGAAACAAGGAGGACTTGATTTTTTTGGGCTTAAAACACAAAACGCACAGTAGAGTGAAACCTGTGACAGAAAGCTGTGTGCATCTTCAGAATTCTGCTAAAGGTTGCATCTTTAGAAATGAAAAAAATTGCTTCACAGTAAACATTCCAATTTGATAGGATTAATTTCCACACTGTAATATGGATCAGTAATACAGGTGAAACAGTTAATGCGCACTGTAACGTTGATCATTTATTGTGAATGAAATAAAACCAGGACGCACGTTCCTCCTCTGCACAATCCACAAGCATATTTAGACAGATTAATGCCAGCGTATTTGTGTGTGTGTGTGTGTGTGTGTGTATGTGTGCGTAAGAGAGAGAGTTGAATGTATTGCGATGTTGCTATGAAGTATTTCGCATGATAGTGAAGGAGTAGGTGTCTCTCGCCTTGTATTTCATCTCTTCTCCTTCCCTCATATTTCTGTGGCTATATTTCCTTAATTTCCATCATGTAAAATATGCAATATATATTTTAACAATCCTGTGTTTGAATTTTTGTAATTTTATTTTTCGGACTTTTTATAAACATTCAGTCCTTCTTCTCTATGGATTTTATAGTACAGAATGTATGTCCTTGTTTCTTTTGACAGCATTTGATGACCCCCACTAACACCTTCTTTGCTCCACTCTATTATTTTGCTTTGGGATTGATAGACGGTCCTCAAGTTAGATTTCACGCAGTCACTTTTGTGAAGAAGCTGGAGCTTTTGTAGTTACCGTACAGCAACCGTGTGGATGTTGCAGCAAATGTGTAAGGTGTGTTAATTTGAGTAAAATATCCAAGTCAAAAGGTTTTATCTTTTCTATTCAAAGAAATAACATCCTCTTATGGTTTTTGTTTGTTTTGATTCATTTTGTTTCTTGCTACTAGTTTCATTGATCAAATTAAACACACACGCACATCATGAAAACTATGATAAAAGGGCAGTTGTGTAGAAGCAGAAGTGTTCAATATTGTGTAAAAAATGCAAGCTTATTTTAAGTGCATTGTACATATATTCAGAGATTATTGCAAAGCAAGGCACTATATTTATATGATATTAATACTATTTTATCTGTATCTGTAGGTAACCGATTCCAAAATATTACCATGCACGTGTTGTCTTTTCCTATAAGTGCTTAAGCTGCATTACCTCTGAACTACAGGTACCTGAAGTCCAGAAAATGTGTTTTTAAGCTGTACCATGATCTAGATGTAGATGTAGAGTCCCACACAGAAGAGTCATGTACAGGCTGAAGAGGAGACAAATGACTGTACACTACTGTAAGTGTCACAGATGTATGAAGCAGCCCCCTTGCTACACACACAAAGAAGTGAGCAGGTGTAATACTGCTTGATAAAGACAGAACCGACTTTTTTTTTTTTCTTGAAATAATTGTAGGCGAGTTTCTGGTTTCATCGAACAGATGGCAGACAGGTATGTGTCTATGTATATGTTCTGTTTAAAGGATACTAAATGCAGTAAACAGTATATATTATTTCACACTTATATACCTTTATTCAACTCTGCAATGTTGTGAAGTTGCCATCACAAAAAAAACGACAAAGAAAGAGGTGTTACACGGAGACACCTGAGGTGATAAAGTCCTGCACATGTATATTCATCACCAGCAGCTGAAGCAGAGAGGGAGAAAAAAAAGCAAACAAATTGATAAAGCATGAAGAAAGATAGATTTTAGAAGAAGAATTTAACTTTGATTGATCTTTATAACCTTGTGATATTTAGTTCCACTACTGCCGTACTCTGGTGGCCACACATCAGGCATGCTGGGAGACATGGTGTCCAGTAGCAAAAATGCTTCCCCCCTCTGCTGGAATTATTTTGATGATTTTGTGATTACTGTAAGTTAACCTGCAGGTATGATTAATATGGCAAGAAAATCATAAACATGTTATTTTTGTTATACAGTATTACTTTTCGCACCATCATTCAATATAAAAATGTCACTTAATACTATAGTTAATGTGAATTATTGTGAATCAGAATAAAATCTGGAGCTTGAAGCTCCTTACATTAGATTTTTGTTCTTGCTTGTTAGAAGTGCACTTGCCTCAGTATAACGCAAAAAAAAAGATGTGGAAAGATTTGACTTCATGACATTACTCTGGAAAATGTTTGTTACTGTTGTAAAACCAATTAAATTAGGCTCTACTTTTTTAAGCAATTATAAAATCAATTGCATAATTGTTTTTAGGTTAATTATTATGGTTTGTATTGGATGCTATGTTTCATAGTCAACTTGAAATGCTGCATGTTAAAACTTATCTATACCACTTTTAGTAGAAGAATGTGTAACTATCAAATGATTTTATTCACATATCCATTTGGTTCACCTTTCCAGCTGCAAACACGTTTCAACTAACCTGGAAACCTATCAAAATGGATTCCACATGGTTTTGTCTTACAATTCCTATGAGTAAATGTTTATTTTAACTTTCATTTGTTTAATTGGTTGATCACCAGTTGATAAATGAACAGAGTGCCTTCAGACTGATCTATAAAACATCTGTGTCTGATCTTCTGTAATTCAGGATGTTGTAGTCTTTGAAAGTCACTGTGTGTAACTGTATCCGGTTCAAAATCCCTTGATTTGCCTTGGCCCTATTGCAGCAGAGAAAGATCTGCTGGTCTGTGGATGTATCTTCTGTGTATGTGTGTATGTATGTGTGCGTGTGCTTGTGCATGTGTGTGTGTGTGTGTTTGTATTATTGTTTCACTGTCTCTTGCTCTCTAACTTCTTGTGCTAATATATTGACAAACACACACCTACTGTATGTGTGCGCCTGTTGTATGCTTGTGCCTCATGTGTGCTTGTGCCTGTTGTGTGCATTTTCAATGATTGCCATGAGAGCCCTCAAACTGAAGATTTATCCGCATAGTGTGTGTGTTTGTGTATGGGTGTATTATCCAGGGAGTGCTCAGACTGAAGCTCCAGCTGATGAAAGCTACCTGGAGCTTCATAAATGGATCCTTTGTCGAACGGTGGAGCCTGTGTGCAGGGCTTCAGGGCTTTCCACAATTATAAAGAGTAGCCCGGCAGTGGGAAAATAGTAGCCAGCTAAAGGGGTCTTGGAGGCATGTTAAAAACTTTGGCCATAAAAAAGTCTAAATTTGGTGGAAACTGGATCAAAAATAATACCACTATTAAATCATATACACTGATGTTTATTTTATTTTAAGGACTTCGCTTCTGTATGTAGTGAATTATTTTCAAGATGAATTTGGCTTCATGTGCCTCTTCACCCGCATAGTCTGAAAATATTCACAACTATTTGTGACTGATCAGTATTAATGTTTCCTGCCTGCTCTATAAAACAAAAACACTTATTTTTATCATGGCGCAGATAAATGTAAAAAAAAGCAGCTCGCCAGTGAATTTACTGGCCGACATACCTAAGACGGAATCTAAGGTTGATCAGTCACATTTGATATGTAAATCAATACCTATTAAAAACTGCAACAATCAATTTAAGAGGTCCCGTGGTTGCCAAAACTATCAGGACCTCCATTTACTTCCATTTGGCCAGTGCCCGACGGCAGGAAGTATATTTATTCAGACAGAAATTTACCAAATACGATTTAAAAACAAATTATATTTAATGCTCACAGACGCCTACGGTCTACAAGGATTATTGTGTGAGTAAACAGTTATTATCTTATTAAATCATGTTTAACATTTGTATATAGGATTTTTTGTCCCAGGGTGTTGCATGTTGCGGCGCCGTAGCGCCCCATAATTGACCAGCCGCCACTGGTGGTGAGTAGATACAGTCAATTCAATTTTTTTTGCGAATGGATGCATTTGTAAATCGCTTTTTTAGACTTGATGACCACTCAAAGTGTGTTACAGTACAGTTTTTGATTCACCCATTCACACACCCCTTAATACAGTGAATCTATTAGCAGCCCTTTTTTTTGTTCTATGAGGGGAAATTCAGGGTACAGCATCTTGCAGATGGGCAAGACTGGGGATCGGACTGTCGACCTACTGGTTGGACGGAAATGCTCTACCATTCAACCACAGCCGTCCCACTAACTATCCCTTTCAGAAGGCTTGCGCTGCCCCTGCATTTTGTGGAGATGCTGACCAGATCTACAAATTGGGGGACATTAAAATTGACCCCTAAACTTATTTAACGTTTGAGAAATACTGTGACAAAAATGAGATAACAATGACAATAACAATGGTATATCTGCAAATGTAACTGGCCAGCCAGCAACCAAATGTGGGTGTTTTGCCACCCTAGTGGTCTCTTTCTTACACACACACGCGCATACACACACACACACACACATCACCATCACCACCGCCAACATTCAGTGCGTGTCTCTTGCTGGCTGGTTGGTTATATTTTACGCTGGCTCATTGGTGCTGAGCCACTCGTAAAGACATGTGTATAGGCTGGTGTACTGTAGTGTGTGTGGGTGTCAGTGAAATATTCAACTGGAACATGGTAGGCCATAAGCCCCTTTTGAACAGAGATCCCACTATATTGCCATAAAGAAGACTCATTATTCTATTTTAACTTGTTTACACTGATACATACGAGCAGTTTATTAGTGCCTATTGCAGCAAGAAGATGGAACGGCAATGCCTATAGTGTTTGTACCATTTATAGGGAGATGAAATAAAGTTACAACATTCCCGCCTTGAACACGCTGTGTAAAAGGTGCTATAGATCACGTAGTCTGATATGAATACTTTTTCTACATGTATCACTTTTGCACACATTTTTTTATAAGAGCCACATTTTATTATTGTATATTTCATTATATCCTCTTGGACATTTTTCATTTCTTTGAGTTTCGCATAATATTTTTCCTAGTGGCACTTTTTCTTCAAGTCAAGGTTTTAACATTTTTCATGGCAACGCCGTTGTCCCTGCCCTCTCCCCCTTCAGCCACTCATGTGCTCCGTGTCTCTTCAGCATGTAAACTGAACTAGATGTAGCCAGTTACCCAGAGTAGCTGAACTGACAAAGACCCCATTCAGACCTGGCATTGACATCCTTCCTGTATGGTCGATCACAAGTGGACAGTGCTAAGTACATGTGTGAACACACCCAAATGCAGCCTCAATGGATCTCATACCTTAAACTGTGTGAACACAAATGTGTTCTCCTAAGCAATATATGAAGAACTGCATACTCACCCAATGTTCACTACAGTAGACCTAGTCAACTACTGGCCTGTGGACCATTATATTTTTCTATGGCCCACAAGACTGCCTGTCAATCAGGCTGGCATGTCTGTGATATGATAATTCTAAGGAATATTTGAGCATTTTGATGTGTTCCTATCTGCTTTGATTATCTGTCTTCTCTTCCTATGGCGGGACTGAATATGCACACATTCGCACACAAACACTGCCCCAAGACTTCACTCCCACACTCAAGCCATTATCAGAAATGACCTGCGGTTAAAGTCCACACAATTGAGTCTGGAGATTACCCAGAGTCCTTCTTTCACATATGCAGCGGAAGCTTCTCTCATTCACGACAACAACAAATCCTCTGTATTATTCAGGTGAGAGGTGGAGCAGCTGGTTGCAGCAGGCAGAGCAGGAAAAGACTTATAAACTCTGTAAAGATCAAGTGATCATGTTTACAGCACTCCCTTTAATCTTCGTCAGTGTCATCGCTTTTTCACTATCTATCTCTCTAGCTATCTATACAGAGTGATCAGGGTAATGCGCTTTATTGGACACCACTATTCAGTTCAACATATATTTAAATTTACTGTCTCTTACCTAATATAGATGAGCTGATCTATGAGGCAACATCGTCCAAACCATGAATTAAATACGTGAGCCTCTCCAGATACTTTTACACCATTGAACAGAAAGACATTTTCCAGACATTTTTAAGAGCTATCAGAAGTGAGGAGAGACAAATATTGGTAAAGACTGTTTTGACAACGCCTCTCCAAGAGGCATTGAGCATAGCCTAAACACTGCTAATCATGTCAGGAAAGTTTACAATGTTGTACAATAGTAGTAGACTTGACGTTGGCTAATTATTAATAATCATGAAATATGATTATTAAAATAATAAAAAATATTTATTAAAAAAAAAAGTTCAAGCTATCAATTAAGATAGTAAAATAATAAATTAGAAATGATACGTTATCAATTAAGAATAGTTTAATAATTAATGAAAACAATACAATTATCAATTAAGAATAATATAATCTGTAATTATTACTTATCGTTGCGGGGCACCACACTGGTTACAGGGACCAACAAGTCAATCTGTAAAGATCAGTCTCAGTTTATAAAAGTTAAATTAATAATCTCAATATTTAATATTGATGATTATATAATAAACAATGAAGGGTTTTAAGTTCAAGCACAGGCTATAGTTATCCAGCTGTATTCACATACATATGCACAAATAATCCCAGAATCAAGATACTTCAATTACAAAAGGATTTATTAAAAAGGGAAATAAAGTTAATGCTATTCAATGATTCTTCATTTAACTAACTCCAATATTTCAAAGATAACAACAACAGCAGCACTTATCACAATTTAAATTATGATGGAGTGTGTGTGTGTGTGTGTGTGTGTGTGTGTGTGTGAGAGAGAGAGAGAGGGGGGAGAGGCAATGGCGTAATGACGCGGTCACGTGTTGATGTAGTCTGGCCGAATTCAAGATGATGTTACGTTCACGTAATTTCAAAATGGAGGTTTACTTTAGCGACGCCATGAGGCCGAAGTCAAGATGGCGGTTGGTTGCGTAAGTTACACAAAGAGTTTTCAGACAAAGAGATTCTAATCTCGTGCTTTTGGCACCAATTGGCGTCGCGATGTGTTCAGGCTCTGTGAGTCCAGATTTATCTATGTAACGTGAAATGTGTGACTGCAGGTCGGGATGTGTGTAAAAGCAGGTTTAGGAGGGACTCAAATTGGCGTTGTGTACTGATCTTTTGATCGGTAAAGTCTCTGCAAACCTAGTCGGACGATAACAGTGCGGCCGGGCACTTTTAATACAGTCGACACAGCCGTAACAGCACCGGCTGTAACTCAACAAAGAATCTAATTTCTCCTCAAATTCACTACAATCTTAACCTTCAATGAAATGTGAAATTACTTGTTACAAATCTTTACAGTAGGTTATAACTTATAAGAAGTTACAGAAATATGTAAAACAAGAAAATGCAATATTTCAATAATAACCTCAACCATTGGAGAAAGGCTCTTTCTGACCAATTGCTTTATATTATTGTTGTTTTTTTATATTGTTCGATATTGTTGTTTTTAATTTGTTGTTTGTAAAGTGCACCAACCAAACCAAGGCAATTTCCTGTATGTGCAAATATACATGGCAATAAAAAGAATTCTGATTCTGATTCTGATAAATCTAAGAAAAATGCAGGTACTCAACAAGAATAACATTTCTCTTCTAAAGCAACTTGAATCTTCAAATACTTTAAATAAAAAATTAATTTCTGAGCTTATAAGGAATGTTTTTCGAATCAGTGACTCCCTTCAGCAAATTTCTTACCAACATGTGTGTTTCTTATTAGCGCTGTGCACTGCTGAACTACACTGATGCTTCAGTGTAAGGCTCCCCTCTGCATAACACCTGCCAGCACAGGTAATGATGTATGACAGAACACATACAGACACATAAAAACACAGACTATGTCTGCTGTAAGGGTTGGTAAGGAGCTACGGTTGCCAAAAAGGCCAGTGTGTTTACATGAGTGTACATGCTTACGTGCAATGGTGCACACACAGCCTACGTGGACCAGAGAAATCCTGAGAAGTTCAGTCTTATTCTCATTTGTTGCACAGGGAGTTTATGGAACTCCTGAAAAACTTGTTTTAAGCCATAAAACACCCATCACATTGAGCTAGAGCACATTATTAATTCTCACAAAACATTTTCCCAGCAGTGTTGTGGTGTCAAGTTTCCCTATGGCAAAGTTAAGGGGCGTTCCAGTTTTTTTCCATTTCCCTCTCCTCCACCACCACTACTATTGGGGATTGGAAGTGGTGCAACTATTAGCCCTTCTTCATCTTGTAGAATTAAATTTATAAATTCCATATTACCTTGGGGGTGTATACAGCCAGACAGGTTATCCTGGATAGCTTTCAGCTTTGAGCTTCAGCTTTTTTTGGGGAGTAAACCCTTTTGCCAGTGTCGGCACCATTTGTAGGATGTTTACACCCTAATTCAAGATGTGTGTTCAGACTGGTTAGGAAATTTTTTTGCATTTCTGTTTGGAATGTATGGCACACTCTGGTAGTGGGGGATTCTTATACATTATCCTAGAAAAATATCTAAAGCTGGAAAAGTTGCCCCTATCGATCCCACAATGCAAACTACATACGTCACGGAATTCAATATGAAATAAGAGAGCTGATGAGGAAATTGGTAACAAAACACATTATTGAGGAAACAACTTTGAATGGACTATTGTTCTGCGCTTTGTTGATGTAAGCTGCACCATTAAAGAGACACTCCTGACAATCTCAAATGTCAGATGCAAGTGATGCAACCTTCTTACACAGACTTTTCAGTTTGGAACTTAAAAGAGACAAAATTCAAAATCACAATGGGGCCTCACTTATGTCAGGGGGACTTGGTGGGTTTCAAAGACTCTTTCATGTTGAGCTGGATGGAGGATTCCCGTATGTTCACTCCTTACTGCAGCAGCTACCAACTACTTAGCTCTTGTTTTTGCCATGACCTCAGAGAGGGCTTTTAAGGATTTCTTCAGTATCTGTAATGTCCTCATCAGGTTAAAAAGAAAGCCCAGTATCAGAAGAACTCACTGAAGTGTATACTTGATGAGCTCTTTCACAATATAACTGAAATACTTGCATAATACAAACTCTGATGGGAGTGACCTTGCTGGGAATGCTGGGTCTAGATGTTCAGAATAAATGATGATATGTCATCCCGGCTTTAGCCTTCATGCTGTTATTGTGTGTAAGATAGTATCCATTCTTTAGCCAATTAATAGAATGCTAAAAAATTGTCAATACTGTCAAACAGTGTGTTATGGGCCTGCACACTGAAGACATATTCATGGGGTCTAGGAGTGTGCACATAGAGGCTACTGACTGCTGCAAGAGTAAGAGAAAGTGCACCGTCAACAGAAACTCAGATGTTTTGTTTAGCAGAGATGAAGAACACAAGAAAACCAGATTTCAGCTGCGTTGATGCAGTTCCAGGGTAAATGGTGCACTGCCTCAGAGAGTGAAACAGTGCATTTATTGAATGTACTGCTTCACTTTGCACAAAGAGAAAAAAAATTTAGGATCCAGGGGGAACTATGGTCATTGCTGCAAACTTCACTGTCACTTGACACCTCATACACAAGCTCAAAGATTGATCAGCTGACCAAAAATGCATGACAGAGACAAAACACAGTTTACTGAAGAGATTCCATTCATCAGCAGTTTTTTGTTCAGTCTGAGCCACTTCTATCAAGAAGACCACACTTGTTTTACAGAATTGTCATCTGGATAAGTTGTTGTAATATTCAGTCTGTTTCATCTTACCAATATTAAGTAATAGATACCTAAGACATAGAATAAAACACATACTGCGCTGGCTGCAAAGTGTTATGTACTCCTTGTTTGGTGTGTATTGTTGGTCTTGCTTATACAACTCTCAGTGTCCTTTTTTGTGACTTTAAGTGAGATCAGTGCACCAATAACTGGCTGAATTCTCGGAGGCAGAGTGTTCGTTACCGTGTAAGTCTATTTTTTCAAAGTTTCAAAAGAAATTCCCCATTATTATTTATGACACAGCAGCATAAACCATAAAATAGGCAGCTGAGTTTTCAACTATTACCTTTACTTTAAGCTCTTTCGTTTTTAGTATGTTTCAGAATTGATAGAATTGCTAAAGGTTGACCGCTACCCCCTAATCCACTTTTGTATCTCCTAACTTCCCGATTTGGGCCCTTGAGGTGTGCCTTGTGGTAGCATAAAAGTCAATCAAGTGGCTTAGCTGTAGAAAGGTGGTTCCTGTGGGGCCATAAAGCCACTACAATGGCCAGGAAATATTAGAGGAAAAGATGAAGAAATCTCTTGTTTGGTATTAATCACCACCCTCTTTCGCTTCTTACATGTGCTTGTGTCGTGCACATGCAAGTGCTCTTCAGCTCTTGTGTAGTTACTCTGGGTTCTTTGTTCCAGTCTTTTTCCAAGAGACAAGAGTGATGACAATGATCCCATCCATCCATTTCTATTGTTCTGTGACAAAAATCTTTCACCTCCATGCTTAGAAGTGTGTGTCTGTGTGTGTGTGTTTGTGTGTGCCTGCATGCATGCATGCATGTTTTTGTGTTTTGTGTTTCTGTCAATTGTGGACAGGCGTGGAGTATATAAAGTTCTATGAACCACTTCCTGTCTTCACGAAAGGAACTGAAATGGAAGCCCGATCAGTGAATCACAGAGGGACACACAGTTGCATGTCTTTCATTATGTTGATGCTTTCAGCTTTGGCCCTGAATGTAAGTGAAGTTAGCTAAAGCAATTTTGAACCAGATGCTGGTATAATTTATTTTACAGCTATCCCATGTGAGTAGCTCTGTAGCTGACATGTACAAATTGTTATATCAAGTGTATTTCCTGTGTTCTATTTACGAATATGCAATGCCTTCATGCACAACTTACATCAATGCTAATGAGTCCAAATAAAATTATGACAATGATTGCAATGAACCAGACATCTACCATACAGAGAGGTGATTAGTAACATATGTACACCTATATACTATAGCAGTGATTCTCAAATTGGGGTACGCGTACCCCTGGGGGTACTTGAAGGTACTCCAGGGGGTACTTGGGATTTTTTTTTTTTTATATTTAAAATTAGCATCCATTCAAAAATCCTTGAAAAATTGTTACTTAACAAATATTCAATATAATATAAGTGTAAGTTTATGAACTAAATTATATATTCAGTAGGCTTTTCAATTTAATTATCCTAAAAAAACAGAATCTCCCCCATACCGATGGTTTGACCTTACCTGGCACACGCCACCTGTCATCACCTGTCATCACCTGCCTTGAAAACTTCAACAATGGAGTTTAGTTGAAGTGCAGCAGCAATGCTGCTGAAACACGGAGGGACAAGTACCAAAGAAGGCGAAACCAGAGCAGAGAGCCTTCCCTAAACAACACCGTGAGAGCTTGTGCCTCATCGGAGGGGCGCTAAAACGTAAACGTTTTCCGTTGTGAAGTTAATGATTCATAACAAGAAGTCCGCGTCTCTACCGGTATCCTTTCAAAATAAAAGCCTGTAATACAAAAGCGGAAATGAAATTGTATGACCTTAAAGCGAACAAATATTTCACAATAAAATAACAGACACTTCACCAATATTAACATTAACATAGATTGGGTTATTTACACTTTTTGTTTTTTTCTGTGGGGAGAGATTAGCCAACAGTGGCATTAAGCCACCACATCTTCAGCGGTATCTCCAGACAGAACATGAAAGTCATGTTGCTAAGCCACCTGAGTTTTTTAAGAGGAAACTTTCTGAATTCAGGTCATCTCAAGACACGATGCGAAAAGCCTCCCAGAAGCAAGCGGAAACAAGCTACCTGTCAGTATTCTTTTCGATCCTTAAAGAAGATATTTTAAGATGATAAATATAAAAAAAATATGTTTTGAGCTAATCTTTTATTTAAAACTAAGTTAATGATACATTTTTTGGGAAGAAGTCTTTAGCTATAATCAAGTTCATGAGTTCAGTTTGAGAACATATCTTTATTATGATCCCAAAAGAGGTCACTTTAAGTTGATAATTATTTTGATGTGCACAAATCTTTATTTATATTGAGATAATAATAAAAGTCTTTAGTTATTTTTATATCTTTTTATTTCCAAATAGTTCAAGAGAGACCACTACAAATGAGCAATATTATGGAAATTGGTGGAGTTTTAAATTTGAATGTGTCTAGTTACAAGGATTAATAAATCACATTACATCTTTCTTTCAACCAAAAATGCTTTGCGCTGGTCAGTGGGTACTCTGCAGAATTGTTTCTTCAAAGGGGGTACTTCACTGAAAAAAGGTTGAGAACCACTGTACTATAGTATAGTAGTAGTGACTTATTTTAAAGAAAACAGCAAAACATCCATGTGTAGTATTTTTACAAGAGTAAATATCATTGAAACCTTCAATGAACCTTATTGATGTTACCTCTTGCCAGTCTATCGACCCCGAACCGTAGTAAGAAGCGCAGTTGTTTTGTAGCTTTGCTAGTTATTAGCTGGTAACTAGCTTATCGGTCCGAGCACTTGGCTGGAAGATGTGAGGAGTTGGCGTGCTGTGTTCCAGAACAGACAAGTTTATTTCCATACATAGTGGCAAACATAACTATCAGCCTCCAAACACTGTTGAGCTGTCTCGCTGAGCTAAACTTTGAGCTAACTATTCGCTATGTGGCATACACTCAGAGTGCAGCTGCAGTCACATGTGGCAATTCACACTCATAGAAACACATGTAGCGAACACTCTCCTGCACACACACACAAACACACATTAACACCTCTAGAGGCCTACGTCACACCCTCATGGCTGCCGTAGTTAAAGGGAAGGCTGGGCTGGTTACATTGACAAGCTATTAGTAAGTTAGACAGACAAATTATAACATTTCTTCTCACGCGCTGATAAAAAAAGAGCTTTCGACCATGTTGCCATTGAAGCAAACCCATGGTGCAACCAAACCCTTGTTTCATCCAACGTTATCTGTCATGGTTTTTGGGCTAGTCAACAGCATACTCATGTAGTACTTAAAAGAGACAGTGTGCTGCGGCTGTGCTGCACCTTTATGGTGATGTAAAAAGCAAAAGAAAAGAAGGAAAGGGTTAACATTATTTGAAATGAAATACAATATCATAACAACAATATTGTTGTAAGTCCCATTGCCCTGACTGCTTGTGTGGGCCTGAACTTGATTCTGTTTGATTCCATATGGATTCAAACTGTTGTGTAGTTCATTTAACACACATGTGTTTTATTAGAGAATAAATCCCATTGAAGCCCTCTAGTTCCACAGTAATCAAAGCCCCCTGTTAATTACAATCCAGCTTGTTATTAGAAATGTATTGTTGATGTAATTGCATAGTAAATTACTAATTAGGTGGCTAATTGCTAATTACAGTGGTTGGACTTGTAATTTATGTGTGGTGATTTTCTTGATCCAGTTGTGAAGTGTGGAGAAGATTTCACCGGGTGTGTCTTTCAATTGTTTGTGATTGCAGGTGGAATTCATTGGCTTTATAATATTGTGCAGGATCAAATTCTCCCTGTTGAGACCAGTTTGATTATGTAATATTTTTGAAAACCCAAATTTATGTCCATGCTGCATCACAAACTGCATTCTAATAGGTCAATGCTTCAACACGCTGTCCTTTGTTATGTAGATTCTGTTGTGTAGCTCTTGGCCTTGGTTGCCATGGTAAGAGTGCACCCTGTATAATACAGTCAGTACACAAACACAAACGCACACAAACAAACACACACTTCAAAGTTGTTTCTGTGTTGGCACATAGCTTATGAGAAATGAATGGAGGAAGATAACTGAATTCATCAGACTTACAGTGGAAGGGCAAGGGAGTAAGCTGCAATTTTTTAGACTGTTGAGTGCACTGCAAACTTTAACAAAAAATGTTGTCGTTTAAATCAAATATGATTGCAGTAACAGTAACACAAGTAAGATGTCTGTTACCATGGTAACTTAACTATAGAGTTCAATGTTTAGTTGTACAAACCTTATTTCATATTGATATACAATTAATATGATTTAACTGATGTATGTACATTGAGTGATACAAATCAGATTGAAAGATGATGTACAAATTGTATGAATTTTGAGCATGCACACATTTATTATTGATTAGTTATTATTTGTTTGGGTCAATGTTGGTAACACTTTTATCTATTTAATTTCATATCACACAACGGAGCGTCAGAATGGATCTAAACATATTGTCGAAAACGAAACAACATGAATACAGCTACAAAATGATTAACAATAGACTAATATTATTATCTTGAAATTGTTTGTTTTATTAGGATTATAATTTCATTGATTGATTACCTGGTCAAGTTTTTTTATATCCACTGTCTCCAATTGTTTGCTTATTGTGGGTTGGGTGGAGAGTCTCTCAATAATATTGTGTACGATCTTGACACTATTAAGTTGATGCACTCTGCTATAAGTGGCATCTATCTTCTGTCTGTCCTGGAAGAGGGATCCCTCACATGCAGCTCTCTCTGAGGCTTATTTTAATTGAATAAAAAACAGTATTGTTCTTTTATGTGCATCAAGCCTGTTGCTGATGATGCCATAGTGGCATCAAATTATGTATAATTACACAGGCCAGGTTCCAACAATCAATGACTCAGGGTCTGTTCCCGTGGCGTATTTTATTCTACTTTATGATTTTAAATATTTTTCCCAATGAGGAGATATCATATATAGTTGCATGCAGTCGGCTTGAGAATATTTTCTGCACCCAATGGGTTTTTTAGAGCGTGAAAGCTTTTTAGGGTGTCTATTCTGAGCGCTTCAATTTCTGTCCTTTTCAGCCTTTAGTGTCATTAATGTAGCTACTTTTCAGGCAACCACTCAGATGGGTGAAACTCATCACCTGGTAACCCAAAAAATGGATGAAAAGTTTTATCTGTTTTTTTATCTACACCAAGCTGAATGACTGAATCGACCCTATCAGAACAAAGACAGATAATACAATTTGTGGGTTCTCTGAATGTTGCTTTAGTTTGTTGACATAAAACAAAAAGATATGTGCAGCAAATTGTTCATGAAACACTGAGATGAAGCACTTCACAGAGCTGCTAGCTCTTTTCTGCGATAGGACAATGTATCTGTAATTAGTGAGGGTACACTCGTAGCTACAGTGCAGGCTGGTTACAACAGTTAGGATCAGAATTTGTTTTGTTAGGCAAGTATGCAAGCATACAAAATGTGTCTTAGTGTTTGCATCACAAATACAACATAGAAGAATAAGAATAAAAACAGTGAGACAATGTTTATTAATAAGACCTTAAAGACCGAAATTGGCTATACATGTGTCAAACGAAATATGGTCTGTGCTGTGGAACAAAACTGAGAAATTATGGATTAAAGTGATCAGAGCAATTTTTTTTTAGTTTAAATAACAATTGGAGGAGGAATGCGTACTCTGTATAGTCGGCTCAAATGACAACTGTGCAGTCATAAGTCAATGATATAAAGGTGGAGTTGGGGTGTAATGATCATTGAGGTTCGTTTGTTAATCGTATAGTTCAGTTGTTTATCTCTCCAATGTGTTCTTGGAGAGATGCTGCTTCTTTCTGCACAGGGAGGCTTTCATGGTTCAGTGTTTGCATAAGGGAAGAAATCAAGTCCATGACTTGGGTGGGATATGTTGGAAGTGATCTCGTCTGCATTGACCCTGCTGGACTGCAGCTGCTAAATGGCTGATAGTTTGCAGCCAATCTTCTGAGTTGAGCAGATTATGTCCTGTAGCCCCTGAATAACTGAAAATGTGCAGCAACAACTAATTATTGGTTAAAATGTAAATGATCTATATCTAATTATGTTGAAATAAACTGTTTGTTACAGTATTTGTTGTCCACAGATGCTTTGTATGGATTTAATTCCTTTAGCATCTGAGGGCAGCGGGAATAATCTGGAATAGAATTAGCAGTGTTAAAAGTGCTGTTTTAGAGCCAGTGCTGCTACACACACCCGTTTACCGCAGGCTTTCGGTCACACGTGAATGTGTGTGTGTCTGTGTGTGTGTGTGTGTGTGTGTGCGCGCGCATATACATAACTGACTTGGATTAATCACACAGAGAACAGGCGGCTGGGGCTCAGGAGGTAGAGCGGGATGGTTGGTTATTGTACTGACAGCTGTACCAGGAGCGTGTGAATGAAATGCCTGACTGGTAGACAAAGCACTGGATAGAAGTACAGTGTGAATATGTGCATGAATGTAAATCTCTTTGAGTGGTGGTTAAGACTAGAGAAGTGCTACATACATTTTTCACCCTCAACTAACACGTCATATCTATTTTTTATTGTGAACACATGACAAGCTGTATCTATAATGGAGGTGAAGTTTTTGCATCTCGTCCTCCATTACCTTTTCAAACCCTATAGTCATAGCGTGTGTGTTAGATTGTGCATTGATGGCTGAATTGGTTTTGCCGACCAACAGCGGGGCATCAGTTTATGACCTTAAAGGCACATCACATTTTGTTTCTGGCGGATTTCGATTTTCAAGTGGGAAAAAAGTTTTTTGCTTCATTGTTCCCCAGCGAATGGGTGAAATTGACTAGTCACAATATGTTAATTTAGTTCCATCAGCCTATCACTCCTTTTCTCTCTGCGTCTGTCCACTTGTCCCTGATGCAGTTATACCACATATATACTGACAATTGATGTAATCTGTGGTTTGGTTCTCTATGCCGTAGTGTATATGTGTTTTCAAAAGCAACACAGGGGGAACCAGCCTGCCAAATGCTGAGTCAAGGGTAAGGCAGCAAACGTAAAATTGCTATTGAAGTATGTTTGCAACTTCATATACATACACAGAGACACAATAAAATTGTCATTGGCTAGTCCCTTTTGCATCTGCTTCCACTTTATTTTTACTGAGGTCTGGGGAATGGAAAAAAATTTCAATACAATATTGAGCTTGCATAAACAGTATTTTCCATGGCTTTAATTAGGGGATGAGAATGCAGAGACCACTTCTATCACCAAAAGCCTTTTAGATGCAATGGCAAGTATTTCTGTGAACTATTTGGAATGAGCTGATTTTATATTAATTATTAATAACATATAACCTGATCTTCACAGGTTACATGTAAAAACAAACACGCTTAAGATGACAACTCCTACTCATTTCCGATGGACCATTCCTCCTACAGTGATGCTCTTTGGCAAACTCGAGGTTAATTGTTTTTGTTTCTTCACAATATGGTGTCCGGCGACCCTTTGTTGTGACATAGCATTAGCTCTCTCTGAACAATCTCTCACACACGCACATACACGCACACACACACACGCACACGCACACACAGACCAATTCGAGCTCCTTCGTATCTTAAATAGTTGATGATTCACTCAACTTTCCATTAAACGTTTAAACAATGAAAACAGTGGACAAGGATAGTACAAGAATTTAAATTTTGACTTCGATCTCACGTTTTAACACTAGTTTATTAACAATTCCACAGGGTAAAACAATTTATGGAGCTTTATGTTTATTGAGTGTTTGAGTCCACAAAACACATTTTCAGGAGTAAAGAGCATTGCAGCCAAATCCAGTACAATTAAATTAACTGGTGGACCACTTCTTCAAATGTAAAAAAAAATACTGAAAAAAACATAAGATGCCTCCATACTGCTCCTGTTGTGTCATCCAAGTGACTGTAAGCCCTGACATTCAAATTTGAGACAGAAAGTTAACCAAGTCACTGTACTAGTCGCCATGTAACCTGCTCTCTGCTCACCTGAATGAAATGCAGACCTGTATTGATTTGGCATTCAGCACAATGTGTTAGGGTTTTCTAAAGAGAAAACGTAGGAATAGAGCAGCCTTTATGTCCTGATTTTTTGTAATATTTTAATTTGTTACTGATGAAGAAAGAATATTACCTTCTACTTTCGGCAGCATCATGGGACTGGTTGCTCATTGAACTATATAAGTTGGCTCATCATGTTGGAGCCCACCACAAGCAGGGCAGCAACACTTTGGGTCCCAAGCCATAATGGATGAATCACAGATCCACTGCAGGTATTTAGATCTGTCCCAGTTCAGCTGAACAAAATGCATGTGCCTCTAATTGGCTCTCAGCTCACTTCAGAGGCATAATGGCCTTAGGGATGTCATCAACCATCCAACTTGCTTGGGTTAATCCAGCGAAAATCTCCTGAAATGCGCTCATCTCCACTTTTGCAGACTTTCTGCTGATGTTAATCTAGGGGGCCAGGCAGAAAAAGTTCCCAGTAACTTTGGATACTCTCACACCGACATTTGCCTTCACCCATTCTACTGAGATATCACATTCTTTATAATTTAGGTTTATGTATATGTTGCACCAACAACTCCTTTAAAGTGGTTAAAAAAAGATCACAATCACCAAAATGGACGACGAACAATTCATTTGTGATTGATTATTACTTTTGATTTTTGATATGGGTGACAATTAATTGAAAATGAAGGTAGGTGCTATCAAAAAATGTCAGCAACATGATATTGACAACATTTTAATTAGGTCAAATTTAACCAAAATAAATTAGACTCAAAGAATTCCTACTTCCTATAGTAGTTGCTTGTATCACTGTTATTCTACTTTATCTCATGGCCCTTCAGTAATTGCTAAATAAACTACAGATAATGATGGTCCCTTACAGGCTCTTAAAATGTGTTTTATGTTCTATCAAATATTACTTTTTATTATCCCTAGATGATGGAATGTTATAGTCTTTAGCCTTGGAGCAGGTTTTAATAAAAAATCTATATCACACCCATGTATCTTCATAATGCAAAAAAATGCACTACCATATTAACAAACTTGAAAACATTCAAATCAATGTTACCAGTTCTCCCCGTTCATTAAGAAAACTATGTTTGTATGATCACATACAGTAGATCAGCCTAAGGAATGAAATGGACGTCAGTGAGGACATGAGCAGCTTCTGTCTGGATTACCAAGCTGCTGATTTTACATAATCCTCCTTGGTGCCCTGTATTTTTGATAATGGAAGTGAAACAGGCAGAGAGAAACAAAATGTGACAGGTCTGTGTGTGTGTGTGTGAGGGAGAGAGAGGTGACGTATTTGTTTGTCTCTGTATTGTGTGCACTTGTTCGTATGTGTTCATGTATAACATAACTACAGGCGCTGATCACAGATAACCTTCTTGGTGTCCTCTCACTGTCCCTATCACACACCTCCAATGTGTGTGTGTGTGTGCGCTGTCCAGATGCTGAAACCAGATGCTTTCCTTTAGACTGCAGGCGCCTCTGATAGTGACAGGGACAAGCACAAGGTTATCACCCACAGACTCTCAGGCACACACATCTCAGCTAGATTTCCAGGTCACATGTTGTGCTCTATGATATATCATTGTATTACAGTATTCATTTGTTATCATTATCAACACTCTACTAAAGGACACTTTACTTACTTATCGGTATTTACAGATGAAGACATGAGGTAACCCAATCTAGTTTTTTCACAACATCCTGTTTTCATACATATTCTCCTATCTGCAGAGTAGATTTACTCCAAATCCGAGGAATATGTGCTCTACAGATTATTTTATGCTGTATGTAGGATTCACATATGTCTACTTTAATACTTGACTCTATACTAACTACTTATATATGTGTAATAAAAAAATTCCCACCTCTGCTGACCCACAACTGAATCAAAAATATTTCCCATTAATTTGTTTAACCTGTATTTTTTTATAATATTATGCTACTTTCTTGTTATGGTGTAAATGCCTTTGAGCATAATCTGATGCATTAATGTAAAATATTATTCCAGATTAAGGAGCAAGAATTTAACATTTCTTTAAATAATGAACATCATCTTAAATGACAAAGTTGCAACATTCCAACATTTATTACTTGTTGAAGTCCAAAATTGTCAACATTATTGGTTAGAATGAGCAGTCCCAATCGGGGGCCAAGGATCCTGATAGTATATATTACAAAGATAAAAATTCTTTCATTTGAATGTACTTACCTCTCTTAGCCTAGTTTCAGCTTTTACTACAACCTCAAGCCTTTGCATGCTGGTGCACAGTCTGTTCAGATGTAGCATCTGTTGAGTGCGATCACAGCATTTTTTTTTTATTTTACTTTTTTTCTGCATTAAATTTGTTTAGCCCGTTCGGCTATTTGGACAAGCAGTTTTGGTTGCTTAGTAATGGCAGCTGCATATGTAGAGCAACTTCCTAAGCGACTAACATTGAATGCAGCATGACTCACATTTCTCACCTGATGTAGCCACTACACCTGATCAGCCCCTAATACATCTAGCACACACATGCACATGAGCATACAAAAACATCCTTATTCACATATTTGCTATCATTTTCAAAAGCAGGAATTCTCTATATTCCTCACACGCACACACACATACACACTTTCAGGCACGCAGTGACCCTGTAAAGTAATGGTTTCATGAATAAATTACATTGCAGTAATGGAACAGTGTGGTGTTTTGAGAAAAAGGCTGACGCTGCCATGACAACCTCAAGGGTCATGTGAGGTCAACCGGAGCTGTTGCTGTGAGGCCATCAGACATTTACCTCTCCCTGAATGTTTGGATTCTGGGGTAACCATTACGGCTGCATGATTAATCGGGATAAAATTGCACATGCTTATGCAATCTCATTTCTAAATGTAATTTTAATTGAGTGAGAGTGAGAAAGAGGGAAAGGGAGACAACAGAGTCCGGAGTAACTGAATAAATAATGAGATGACGATCTGCAATGAAGAAAGATTTGACACAACTTAAAAAATATTTGAAATTATGTGTTGATCAGTTTTGTTAGTGTGGCAGTGGCCATAAACAAATCAATTTCTGATCACTGAAATTCAAAAAAATACTTTGATTCATAGTGAAACTGTAGCAGGCCAACAAAGTCACCTGAGTAGGTGGTCCTTCATGTCTGGCCCAGGATGCATTTGCTTTCACACTAGTAAAGGAATGAGGCCCCTTATGACTGAATGGGGTCTGAGTGATTGGATCTCAAGACATATTGAGGATGTATTTCTGTGCGTTCAGACTTGTTTTTTTGGATTAAGACAAGAAGATTAATGTCAAAACCATATACATTGGACGTAGTGTTGTGCCATATTAGCAGTACTGCAGGGAGACATCACACATCTATATATCACCTTAAACATCACCACAAAGCAATGTGGATGCAGTAATATAATGAAGCAGTAAAGGACAAGAAGACTTTAGGATAAAATCCCTGCCACCAAACAACACAGACATCCATAACAGATATATATTTTTGTTGTTTCCATTTGCAGGTTAAACATCACAATAAACATTTATATCAAAAAACTAATTTGTCATCCAGTGATTCAAGTTTCTTTCCAAAATTGACCTTCTTACTAGCATGCAGTCTCCTTCACTACCTTTATTGATGCTGAGTGTTACTTGACAAATTATCTTTTGATCACAAAAACAATTGGCTTGAACATTTATGGTTTCACCTGACTCATGACACAAGGCATATGTGTGCATCCATGTGTAGGGATATTGGGGGCAGTGTGTTTTTTCCACTCCTTTGTATGGACATAAACCCTGCAGTGCCTGTTCTAGTAAAGTAAGTAAAGAATAGCTGCAGGTCTAAATGTGCGGAACCCTGAAGCCACGGCGAATGCAGAATCAGATGCTGTTGCCATTGTTACAAACGCACTGTTGTTGTAAAAGATAACCTCACGTTAATGAGTCCGAGTCCCACTGCTACAGCTCGTCTGCGGTTTATTCCTATTTTATAAATATTGAATGTGTTATGTGTCTAAATTGCGTCAAAATCTGCACTGCACTACATTGGGCCTTTAACCATACAGATACAAAGTGTGAAGCCGATAACAGGTGCAGTTCTCAAGATATATGAGCCACGTCAGACAGTCAGACATACAATGACTCTTGGAGTTATAAGATATTAGTTCAGTGACTGCTTGCTTCGCCTGTGGTAATGCTTTCAAGCTACTTCAGAATTATTCCTTGTCATTTGTGAACCTCCTCGAACTGTTCTACAATATACTGTCACTTTTAAATGTTTGTGTGCCTGACATTGTTAGAGTAAGACTTTGTGTTTTTCTTACCTGTTTTCTCTTCAGCAAATATTCTATAGACAATGTTTTAATGAAACAGCATTTGCTTTATTATGGTTCAGTTATGTGGCATTCATAAGTTTAAATGTTTTACTTAACTGTTGTAATTTGTTTCATTCATTGCATGTCGTCTATATCAGTGTTGTGTTAAGAAATTAGCACATCCTGACTCAAGTTCACAACTTTTCAAGTTATGAAATTAAATGAAGATTGGGCTTTTAAATTGATGACAAAACAGGAAGATGTGTATATATATATATATAAACTGCAGCACCACTGGTAACTCAAACAGGCAAAGTAGAACTCATGGCAAACTCAACGATAAATCTAAATTATGACTGTACAAAAGATGACTAATTGTGTGCGCTACAAATAAGAACTTATTTACTGTCAACTAATCTAAATATAAAAATATGTTGTATGTGTTGTTATCTATCTGTATGGCTGTTGTGTATGTGAAAGCAATGTAACTGAGGTCAAAAGGTCAACTAAGTGAGTAAATAAACTAAACTGAGTGCAGACGGGTTACACACATTTAAAGTGACTGTTTAGCAGCAGGTGCAGCCATCACATGTGGCATAGATGTACCCTGAAATCTTTCCTATTCCTGGAACATGGTTTAAGGGGATTTGAATGTCAGTAGATGATGGTTAAGTTTATGTTTAACCATGCTATTTTTTTCAACATTTTTGTTAATCATTTTTGGAGATTTTCATCTTTGTTCCACATTATCCTGCCCCATTTCATGTCTTCCATGATGTGTTTTGCTGCAATATGAGACTGGAGAAACAACACATAGATACAGATTGCAGACTAAATAATGAATTGTCAGAATATGAAAGACAAAAACAAGGTGGATTTTTGTTTGAAACTGAAATACTGTTGCAAATGTACCTTCAGCAGTTTGGATAATATCACTGATCAGCAGGTTCTATGGAGAAATTGACAGATGGATAGATAGCTGGAAGATGAAGAGATAAAGTGGGAGGGGGTGTGGAAGCAATTCCTTGCACACCTCTCAGTCATAAATATGGAAAAGGAACAGTGAGGCTCAGCCAACCCTCCTACGAGCAGAATGTTATGTTGCTTCCTTGGCAGGGTAAAAAATACCTCTAGCTAAGAGAGATGCAGAGCATAGATAAACAGATGAATGGATTTACTTACAGAGAGACATATACAAATTAAAATAGGTTTTTGTTAAGTTGCTTGATTCCATATATCTATGTGTTGAGTAAGTTAGGTTTGACCTTTTCTCTAAATGAACTATTTATTAGACAGTTGATGCTGAATCACAAGTGACCAAAAGCTGAATATGAAAAGAAAGAACTCTAAAATGTCTTTATCAAAGACAAATTGATCAGCCTCAATGTTAAAACTGGTAACTGTTTTTAATGACGTATACCTAGCTACTGGAGGACACAATTTGTCACATATCATTCATATAATGATCCCTTTATACTGCATTTATGTATATTTATTGTCATTCCAAAGCAATAGGCACACCTCTACTACCATAATATCCTCCACTCTTCTGCACCAGATGTTGGATCCTGGCTGCAGTGATTTGATCCTGTTCAGCCATGTGAGCATTAGTGTGGTCAGCCACCATGATGATGGGCAAAAAGGGCTAACTTGCATTCAGGGTTCCTGTTTACTTTTCAGTGAAGTTAGCTTTCTATCGTGTTCATTTTGCTGAAATTGTTCATTCTGTACTCACCCTTCATCTTATTGAAAAATAAGAAGATTAACACCAATTTGCCTTGATTGGGCCGTTCTTCTCCCAGTTCAGAAAAACTCCTCAAAAGAAAACAGGCTCTGCCATTATCCAGTTCGAATAAGTTATTTTATGGCTATGAATTTGTCTGTGAAATGGTTAAAGGTATTAGAGGTCAATGTTCTCCATGGGGAAAATTAAAGCATGTGTTGATGCCTTTATCTGTGTCTTGATAACTCACTGGTGTGTTTGCATGCTTATGTGAAGAACTGTTAATAGATTCAATATAAGTTGCAGAACAGGTCAAAGATGGATAACTTTGCTTGAGTGTGTTTAAACCTAAGTCAGAGTCTTTAGCAATTTTCCGACAGGCTGTGTGCTGTTGGGTCCGGACTTTCTCCGTTGTTTGTCTTTCATACATTAACAATCTGCTGCTCTCACAACATCACGGAAATCTCTGGAGGATTCAGGGAGGGGTGGTGCAGCATGTTGAGGCAGGATGTATTAATTCCAACACTTGGCAAAACTTTTTTATCATGCCACTTTTTTTTTTTCAAAATCAATATGCCAACTCACTCTCTGATGAATACTCCTCAAGATCCCCAGGCTGTGTTCTCTCATTGGCTCATACTGACATATCAAGAGGTCTGGCAGGAGAGCCTCCTGAGAAACAGGGAATGTTCGGAGAATGTCTGGAGTTCAGTACATGTTGGAAAAGAGCTTTACTGTGTGTGTCCTTGCCTTTTGCCACATATAATCTGTAATTGTACTTTCTTCATTAATAGTTGTTGAATCCACTACCTGTATATTGATAGGTCTCTAAACGAATTAGCTGTGATACTGTGATTTTTCTGGTATGCAAGTTTTATGTTTAGTTCACAATATTTACTACAGTAACAAATGTATTACGTCACATACAATAAATGTTATTTGTCAAAGGAGAAAGCACACATTTTCTTTCTCTCTATAACATTTGTATTATTTAACCATACCTTTCTCTCAATGTATATGCATTTAATAGCGAGCTGTGTAAGAAATGCCAAGGTCTAGTGTGATAACCATTGTATGGGCAGCTTGAGGCCTTTTCAAACATAATCAGTCAAATGGGTCATTGCAATTGACCTGGTCAACATAGCCTGAGATCGTATGTTAACTGTATTCAGAATTGACTTCAGACTGCTTTTCAATCGGGTGGTGATGCCCTGCTGATGAAACTTTTTGTAGCTTTTGTGAAGGAGTTGGCTTTTGAGTGTGAAGAGTGGTTATGGGGTAAATAGTTGTTTATTCATCGTCTTGGAGTAGATGTGGCTGTTGACATGCATTAGTGAGTAAATAGGAATGCTTCTCTGCACTCTAAAAGCTCTTCTAGTGATTAGTGAGAACGTAGGAGAGAGATAGAGAAGAGAGGGATTTGTTTATCAAACACTTCCCTCCCTCATATCTGATTAGTTCAATGTCACATGGAAGAGCTGGACCTCTCCAGTCTCTGGTGTGTGTGTGTATATGTGTGACTTTTGCGGCATGCAAGTGTTTTGGCTCAGTATAAAAACACTAGTTGCTTTTTCTCTTACACTCAGATCTGTTGTGTATGTTCTGTGCCTTCCTCTTCCTCTTCCTGTTATCCAAAACCCTTTTCTAAGCCCTTCTTTACCACACCTTTACTTTGTAAGTGAGTGTTTGTGTGTGTGTGTGTGGGGGGGGTATATGCGCAAACAAAAAAGTATATGAATTAAAACATGTGTTGAAGAGCACTAATGTCCTTATACTCTCAGTTCTGTCATATTTACCGTTGTTCAAACGATTAAATAAACCTGCCACTCCTCTGTGACCCTGTTTGTGTTGAATCTAGATCAATCTAGTTTATCTGGAAAGAATTGTGTAACTTTGTGTGTGTGTTGCCACCACTGTCAGACTTCACCAAAACAATCCAACAGACACTCCGACTCCTCCTTATCTAGTCATCCTCTGTACAGTTTCAATATCCTTCAAACACGTCTGTAAACAATATCTTAACCTAAGTCAGTTGCTAAAAGTTGTCAAGTCAGCCTGAACTAATTTGAGCTGTGGACTATGATCCTGATGAACCAGTTCCACAGTTAAAAAAAAAAAAAATTGGATATGTTTACCATTTCCTGCCGAGAGACCTCCTGCGGTTATGCATATAGCACCAGCTGTTTAATTAAACAACATATGTAGCCCTGTAGAAGACAGAATAATCATATCTTTATATGTCACTGAAAACAGGGGGAGGGTCGGAGAGGATTTTTTGAATGGTGGCATGTCATTCTCTTGCTGTTTACATTCATAGTCAACCCAAAGTCAACATTTGGTTCTTTGAAACAATGGTAATGGAGACTTTTCCCTTGTCTTCATTCAACCAATGGGGTTCTTGCCATGCCAAAGTGCTTAAAGTGTTAAAGTTGTTATTTTCTTTTCCATTGTCAAACCTTTGCTAATAAGAAGAAATACAACATTTCTAAGATATGGCCGTACTGTCTCAAAAGTGAACCACACTGTCTGGAACCGCCATGCATATTGGAAATAACTTGTTTCTGATTTTATACTCTTTTTCTGTCCAAAGCTTGGAAAGTACAGAAGGGAATGACACTTAACAGCAGCTCAGTGCCAGTCATCTGCTAGACCGCTCATCAAGTTGGTAGGTTCAACTCAAACCTTCTTCTTGTCTGTGCCTTCATCTGTTTCTCATTCCATCACTGTATAGTTTTTATCAATCTGCCTCTCGGTTGTCTCTTCAGTATAGTTAGCTTTCTATCGTACTCATTTTTGCTGAAATTGTTCTGTTTCTAAACCTTCATCTCATTAAAGAATAAGAAGATTAGCACCAATTTGCCTTGATTGGGCCATTCTTCTCGCAGTTCAGAAAATAAAAACGGAATAAAACATGCTCTGCAATTTGAACACGTGCAGCAAACAAGTGATTGCAATCAATAAAAGAGAGAGAAGGAAGACGGGGGGAAATGAACAAGTAAAGCAATGAATTGCCAATTTTTGTTCCTGTCAAGTGCTTTTGGAAGGCAGCTCTTGAGGAAAAGCTGTTTCCGCTGAAGAACTCTGACAGCAATTGTGTGTGTTTGTGTGTGTGTGTGTGTGTGTGTGTGTGTGTGTGTGTCAGTCAGAGGGGGTGAGGATGGTTGCAGCATTAGACAGAGCCTTATTATTAACCTTTTTTTATTTTATTTCTACAATGGTAAATATGAGATAACAAATGCTACCTTTTATGATGCATGACAAGAAAAAACGTGTAAAGGTCAGTGTAATTCCAGGTGCTGTTATTGTGTTTCACATCTTTTTAAAATGCAGCTTGCTGTCTGCTACATTGTTTTGGCAGCACAAAGGATGTAAAATAATCAGCATAAATTCTTACTGAGTGACACTGTTGGTACCAGTGACTATTAACTCTCATTTGGTTTTGATTGAGATACTGCTGTCATATTTCTGTTTCAGTGACAAGTCAACAGCACATGGTTGCAGTGCTGTAGGGACATAAACTGACTCTTGTTGACATTTTATCATGATACTCGGGAAGAAAAGGGAAGTGTATATATAATGACAGGCTATTTCAATGTCTCCCTTTAAACTTCAGACTTGAAGTAGGTTTAGTTTAAATCAACTAAGAAAAGAACATGGTGGAGATATAGACTTTTTAATCCATTGCTTGGGCAGCTGTGTGTCATTTTAATGTTATTTCAGGCAAACAACTTGAGGGGAAGATGTCGTGGAATATGAGGAGCAAAGACCTGAGATTCAAAAAACTAAATCTCTAAATTACTTTGCCAAAATCAATGGTTGCCGCATTTCTGATAAAGCAGTTGCTCAAATGAAACCAAGCGTATTTCAATCAATTACATGTTTGGGGAATTTAACATCATTCTATCAAGACCTGTCAGAGGTAGACCCCCTATTTTCCCTGGAATTATTCTTCCCTTTACAATTGATAATTGTTTATTTTGTTTATTAATTTTATATACTGAGACAGTAAGCAAAAATTTAGGGAAGTCAAATGGGTGAGGCCTCTCCTGGAACCGTCACCTTATCGTGGTGGAGAGGTTTGCGTGTCCCTGTGAACCTGAGGGCTGTGTTGTCTGGAGCCTTGTGCTCCTGGTAGGGTCTCTCATGGCAGAGTGGTCTCAGGTGAGGGGCCAGACTAAGAATGGTTCAAAAAGCCTCAATGAATATCGAAAAAAGAGGAGATGGGACCCGGCCCGGAGGAAGCCCGGGGCCCCCGTCTGGAGCTAGGCCCAGACGGAGGGCTCGATGGCGAGCGCCTGGTGGCCAGGTTTGCCACGGAGCCCGGTCGGGCATAGCCCGAACAAACTACGTGGCACCCCCCCTCTCTTCATCTCATGGGCCCACCACCTGTGGGAAGACCCGTTGGGGTCGGGTGCGCAGCCACATGGGTGGCAGCGAAGGTCAGGGGTCTCGACGGACCAGACCTGGGCGGCAGAAGCTGGCTCTGGGGACATGGAACGTCACCTCGCTGTGGAACCGGAGCTTGTGAGGGAGGTGGAGCGCTATCAATTAGATCTGGTGGGGCTTACCTCCACGCACAGTCTCAGCTCTGGTACCGTACTCCTGGATAAGGGTTGGACTCTGTTCTTCTCCGGAGTTGCAAGGGCGTGAGGCGCCGGGCGGGTGTGGGGATACTCATGAATCCTCGGCTGAGCGCCGCGGTGTTGGAGTTTACCCCGGTAGACAAGAGGGTCGCCTCCCTGCGCCTAAGGGTTGTAGGGGGGAAAACTCTGACTGTTGTTTGTGCGTATGCACCAAACAGCAGCTCAGAGTACTCGGCCTTCTTGGAGACCCTGAATGGAGTCCGGTATGGGGCTCCAGTAGGGGACTCCGTAGTTCTGCTGGGTGACTTCAACGCCCACGTGGGCAACGATGGAGACACCTGGAGAGGCGTGGTGGGGAGATACTCCCTGATCTGAACCCGATCGGTCGTTTGTTATTGGACTTCTGTGCTAGTCATGGATTATCCATAACAAACACCATGTTCGAACATAAGGGTGCTCATAAGTGTACCTGGTACCAGAGTACCCTAGGCCGAAGATGAATGATCGATTTTGTGATCGTGTCATCTGATCTGAGGCCGCATGTTTTGGACACTCGGGTAAAGAGAGGGGCGGAACTGTCAACCGACCACCATCTGGTTGTGAGTTGGATCAGGGAATGGGGGAAATTTCCGGATAGACCTGGTAAGCCCAAACGAGTAGTGCGGGTGAACTGGGAACGTCTTGAGGAGGCCCCCGTCCTAGGTTTCTTCAACTCACACCTTCGGCGGAGTTTTTCTGGCATTCCTGTGGAGGTTGGGGGCATTGAGCCGGAGTGGGCGGTGTTCAAAGTCTTCATTGCTGTTGGGCAAGAGTCCCTACAGAACTAACCATGTGGTAGGATCCACACACAATGGGTCGTAAAAGCGTGGTCTTTGAGCCAAGATGAAGCCAGCTAAAGTCTCCCTCTAAGATCCAGCATGGAGATTGTATCTTCTGGTGTTAACTTAATCCCTGGGGTCTCCCCAGAAACCCCTGCTCTGCTCCTGGCCGCTCCCACTCTCCTCCAACTCTGACACTCAATTGGCTTAAAGCCAGCATCATCCTATGACCAGCACCTCAAGGAGGCAGAACCTCTCAGGTAGAATGAAACCACTGAGACATCAATAATCGCTGCCATTTTCCCTGCTCTGAAGACGTCAACAGACCCCTCCGGGTCTTTCCAGATGATTTAGTTGCTAAAGGGGGCAACCAGAGTTATTTTCTTTCATTTCTTTCATTTTCTTTTATGTTAAGTCTGATCTTACTTTGATAGAGACTATTTTTGTTTTGAACTTGAAAAGGCCGTGCACAGGAACTCACTCGCTCGCTGGCCGAGCTCAGAGACTTTCTTTCCAAATCCACAGCTGCGTCAACCGCTGCTCATCCCTGCAGAAGAGACGAAGCCGATTTTCGTTCCAAGAGCAAGAGACTTCGCTCTTTTCGGTCCAGCGCTGACCTCCGTTGCAACCACGAGACCCACCGGAGCACCGCTTAAGAGACCAGGACACTGATTTGTTTTCCAGGAATCCGCCCGTTCGCACGCATCCTGAGGTTTAACGACAGATTCACTGGACTTCCGGGAAATCCGCGCCCCACGCGCAAGCAACACCGCGGAGGTCACAGTAAGAGGCTTTATTGTCTGGGCAGAGACTAGTTTAAATACTTAGCGTGTCATTTGTTTGATTGTATGTTTGTTTGTAGATCGCTGATCTGTTTTTAGCCGTGCTACACGGCGGGCCGAGACGACACATCCGGTTCCTTTGTTTACTGTGTTTTTGAGAAGAGCGCGGTACAGAGCCGGCGCTTCCTTTTTGCGTGTTACCGTCAGAGATATTGTGCGGAGGTTTACATCTGTTAAAAGATAAATCTCACGTAACTGGTCTGCTTCGCTGGAAGTTTATCTCTGACGATGTTTTGAGAGCTTTCCTGATCTCTCTCTCTCTCTCTCTCTCTCTCTCTCTCTCTCTCTCTCTCTCTCTCTCTCTCTCTCTCTCTCTCTCTCTCTCTTCTCCTAAACCTGTTTTTACACACGTCCCGACCTACATTTATACATTTCATGTTACATGGAGAAATCTAGATTTAACGCCAAAACCACGAGATAAGAAATCTCTTTGTCTTAAAGATCCCCTTTGTTAAGGTCAGTGACCGGCAGCCATTTTGCTTTTCGCAACGTGGCTTCACTAAGGTAACCTCCATCTTGAAGGTACGTGAATGTAACATCACCTTGAATTCGGCCAGAGGACGTCACCACGTCATTACGCCATAGCCACTCCCCTTTCTCTTTCTTACACACACACACACACACACACACACACACACACACACACACACACACACACACACACACACACACATAGATACTCCGTATTACATGTGTGACAATTGTGATAAGTGCTGCTGCTGTTGTTACCATCTTTGAAATATTGGAGTTTGTTAAATGAAGAATCATTGAAATAACATTAACTTTATTTCCCCTTTTTTTTAATAAATACTTTTGTAATTAAAGTATTTGTATTTCTGTGATTATTTGTGCATATGTATGTGTATACAGCTGGATTACTATAGCCTGTGTTCGAACTTAAAACCCTTCATTGTTTATTATATAATCATTAATACTAAATATTGAGATTATTAATATAACCTATATCATTGAGACTGATATTTAAAGATTGAATTGTTGGTCCCTGTAACCAGGGTGGTGCCCCGCGACAATAAGCAATGATTACAGATTTGTATTATTCTTAATTGATAATTTTATTGTTTTCATTAATTATTTTAACTATTATTAATGGATAACCGTATCATTTCTAATTAAATGTGTTACTATTCTTAATTAATAGCTTTATCATTTTTGATTATTTTTAAGAAATAATTGTTATTTTAATAATCATATTTCATGATTATTAATAATTAGCCAACGTCAATTCTACTCCTACTATTGCACAACATTGCTGAAGCTGCGGCAGCTAGCTGTGGCCTCAGGGTCTTAGGCTCCTCAAGGGGCGGTAACCCTCGGACACCGTGGTGGACAGCGGTGGTCAGGGAAGCCGTCCGATTGAAGAAGGAGGCCTTACGGGATATGATATCCTGGAGGACTCCTGACTCGGTTGCAGGGTACCGACAGGCCCGAAGGGCTGCAGCTGCTGCCGTGTCGGAGGCTAAGCAGCGGGTGTGGGAGAAGTTCGGAGAGGCCATGGAGAAGGACTTTCGGTCGGCACCAAAGTGTTTCTGGAAGACTATCCGGCACCTCAGGAGGGGGAAACGGGGAACCATCCAAGCTGTGTACAGTAAGGATGGGACTCTGTTGACCTCAACTGAGAAGGTCGTCGGACGTTGGAAGGAACACTTTGAGGAACTCCTGAATCCGAATAACACGCCCTATATGTTGGAGGAAGAGCTCGAGGTTGATGGTGTTTCATCGTCAATTTCCCTGGTGGAGGTCATTGAGGTGGTCAAACATCTCCGCAGTGGCAAGGCCCCAGGGATTGATGAGATCCAGCCAGAGATGCTAAAGGCTCTGGGTGTTGAGGGGCTGTCATGGTTGACACGCCTATTCAACATCGCGTGGGAGTCGGGTACAGTGCCAAAGGAGTGGCAAACCGGGGTGGTGGTTCCCCTGTTCAAAAAGGGGGACCAGAGAGTGTGTGCCAATTACCGGGGCATCACACTTCTCAGCCTTCCTGGTAAAGTCTACTCCAAGGTGCTGGAAAGGAGGGTTCGGCCGATCGTCGAACCTCAGATTGAAGAGGAACAATGCGGTTTTCGCCCCGGACGTGGAACTACGGACCAGCTCTTCACTCTCGCAAGGATCCTGGAGGGGGCCTGGGAGTATGCCCATCCGGTCTACATGTGTTTTGTGGATCTGGAGAAGGTGTATGACCGGGTCCCCTTGGGAGAAAGTGTGAGAGGTGCTGCGGGAGTATGGGGTAAGGGGGTCTATCCTCAGGGCCATCCAATCCCTGTACTCCCAAAGCGAGAGCTGTGTTCGCGTCCTCGAGGCGTAGTCGTGGTGGGGAGGGGTTGCAGTTCGGTGGTCTGAGGATCTCGTCACTGCTTTTTGCAGATGACGTGGTCCTCATTGGATCATCGGCCTGTGACCTTCAGCACTCACTGGATCGGCTGGCGGCCGAGTGTGAAGCGGCTGGGATGAGGATCAGCACCGCTAAATCTGAGGCCATGACTCTTAGCAGAAAACCGATGGATTGCTTACTCCGGGTAGGAAATGAGTCCTTAGCCCAAGTGAAGGAGTTCAAGTACCTTGGGGTCTTGTTCGCGAGTGAGGGTACTATGGAGCGTGAGATTGGCCGGAGAATCGGAGCAGCGGGGGTGGTATTGCGTTCGCTTTACCGCACCGTTGTAACGAAAAGAGAGCTGAGCCGCAAGGCAAAGCTCTCGATCTACCGGTCGATCTTCGTTCCTATCCTCACCTATGGTCATGAGGGCTGGGTGATGACCGAAAGGACGAGATCACGGGTACAAGTGGCCGAGATGAGTTTTCTCAGAAGGGTGGCTGGTGTCTCCCTTAGGGATAGGGTGAGAAGCTCAGCCATCCGTGAGGAACTCGGATTAGAGCCGCTGCTCCTTTACTTAGAAAGGAGTCAGCTGAGGTGGTTCGGGCATCTGGTAAGGATGCCTACTGGGCGCCTTCCTTGGGAGGTGTTTCAGGCACGTCCAGTGGGGAGGAGACCTCGGGGAAGACCCAGGACTAGGTGGAGAGATTATATCTCAACACTGGCCTGGGAACGCCTCGGGATCCCCCCGTCAGAGTTGGTCAATGTGGCCAACGACCCGACCCCGGATAAGCGGACGAAAATGAGATGATGAGATGAGAAATGGGTGAGGAGGGAAATCCATAAAGATATGTTACCCAACAGACAGAAAGGAGAGGGGACAAATTAGAGGCGCGTGAGTTAGGAGAGATGGAAGACACAGGAAGAAAGACCGTGACAGATTGAGAAGTTGTGAACTTGAAATCAATAGACTTATTGTTAACAACACACTAAGACCTTCACGCTCCCTCCATTCATCACTCTAGTGGCTACGGGTATCTGTTTATGTGTTAGTTACTGAATACATCAGCCACCTCACATTTAAGCTAAAGCTAAACAGATGCTTGAGGGAAGTACTGCTGTTTGCATACTGAGTTCAAAGTTTCAAAGCTCATTAATAAAGGCAGTTGGTGGGGCAAGTTCTTCAGTAACTGCAAACCTCAAATGATGAAAGACCAAGTGGAAAACCTGGTTGAAATACTGTTTAATGTTTCATGTCTGTGGGTGTCTTAGATTCAATTCATACATTTGGTTGGAATGCAGGTTGCATTTGCGGTATTAGTTTGAATTCTGCTGGTGCCAAAACATTTGTTTTAAATTAATTAATCTAATGTAAATATAAATAAAAGCTTAAAGTAAGCAGATATTATTGAGATCTTTTTAATTCAACACATCCTCCAACACTGATTATTAGAGATGAGCCGGATACTAGGCTGAAACGAGTATCCGGTACAGATAAAGCACTTTTGCCGAGCATGAGTATTATACGAGTCATTATCTGTGCTCGGACTGAATGAAAATCCTCACACAGCGTCACAGCGCTCCTCCCCTTCACACACCGCTCTGCTCACTCACTCACAGAACAGCTCTCTGTCTCTCAGTCACTCAGGTTCGCGGGTCTTTAAGTTTGTTTTTATTTCAGTTTGTACTTACTTATTAACCAGTAGAGGTCTGTTAAACGTGGGTTCGTTCAGACGTGGTGCTGGTAGAAAGCGACTCGCGTTGCGTCTCTGCCTGTAGGAGATTTTTTTTTTTTTTTTTACTTCACGCATTGAGTCTCTCTCTCTCTCTCTCTCTCTCTCTCGGTCGTTGGAGTTTTTTTTTTTTTTTTTAAACCGTCAGTTGGCTCGAACCAGTTTTATTTTACTTCATGCACTGAGTGTCTGACACATTCTAGGTAGTAGTGGTATAAAAAATATTACAAATTAAGCTACACACACACACACACACACACTCCCCCTCTCTCTCACTGTCTCTCTCTTACTCACTCATACGCACACTCACACACACACTCCCGGGTTAAATCACACCCACTTCCGGGTTAGGCCCCGCCCACTCCGAGTACAGATACGGATACAGATAATTCATATGGTTAACAGATACAGATACAGATAATGCTGTACTCGCTCATCCCTACTGATTATATTATTCTCGCTCTTGAGGCACCTCTGCTAGATGAATGTACATGACAAAGCTCCATTAACAGAAGTTTGGACGGCTAAATTACCACTAAATTTCTATGTTTGGCCAAATTAAATATTTTGTCGGTTTCATTGTGAGCGTGTAAAAATAACAAAGCTCATGTGTCTACTTCTCTATTTTTATCAATGGCAACGCCCAGTGGCTATATAAACAAAGACAGACAGCAAAGCACACTGCTGCCACTTTTCTGGTCTTCTGTACTTGCTTATCTCACTTCAATGTCAAGTAAATTTACATTTATTCATTGTCGAATGACATCATATGTTATCTCAGGGCACTTTTTATGTAGTGCAGGTCTAGACAATGGCAAGTGAACATTATTAGTTTTCTGATTTTTCACCACAGATGTCCATGTGAGTGTGCTGTCTCACAGACGGTCTCCCCGAGGGAGAGTGGGATTAGATGGGAGAAGGGGAAAGGTAGGGGATGGAGAGAGATTGAGATTATCCCTGCAGATTTGCACTTATAAACTCTCTGAAACTCAGGTCAGATAATGTGGGAGTGATAAGAAAAGAAGGAATGAGAGAAAGAATGGAAAAGAGGAATAAGACAAACACCAAAGATGTATAGGAAACGGGGAGGGTGAAATGATTGGTGGCTTAAATAAAGAAAAATTAATGCATGGAATATTTTCAGATGAGCATTGTTGACTGGATTATTGTGCAGCTTGGACAGATGAACATAAATCCTAAACCTAAGAAAACCTAACCTAACCTTCTTCTCTCTAAAGCACTTACAGAACCCCCCCCCCCTCTGATATTATCCCTTATAGTTTTTATCATAGTGTTTACATTTTGCTACATATGATTTTAAAGTCTGTGAAATTGTATCTGTAGCTAGACTATTCTTTTTCGTTATTGTCTTTTCGTGTTGTGTGGGAATTCTTCTTTATTTAAGAGTTGGATGAAAGTGTGGAGTCATAGATTTTTTTAGCAAACCCCATTGTTAACAATTATTTATATGAAAAGCCACGAGTCAGCTCTGTATCTACAGAGCTCTTACGTTGATCTTTAACATTAGATTTGGCTGTAGGCAGCCTCACTCTTGTGGTGCACTTGAAGTTGTGAGTTTGTTGATAGAAGTCCTATTTCCAGAGGCTGCCACTTTTGTCGCACTAAAGTTTGTGGATTGTCTCAATAATGTTACAAGGCGGGATGGATGATCTTTTTCTTCCCCAAGGAGTAATTTGACATTATAAACTAGAAGGAAGTTCAGGAAGTGCATACACCTCCGACAAGCCTAACCGTCTATAATGCTATGTGAAAGAGTAGATATGAATCTGCCTGAAAATGCAACGCGTTCTTTTTGAAGTCATGCATACCTTTCCACCAAATTTCATGGAAATCGGTCAGGTAGTTTCCGCGCAATCTAACAAACAAGCAAAACCAGATGAAAACATAATGTTTTTTGTGGATGTAATAATTTATAAGACAAAATAATAAACACAAACCAAAAATTCATAGACATACACATGAAAATACAATGACATTGAAAAAGTGCTGCTAATAATAGTAAAAAAAAAAGTCTGCTCAATCCTCCTTAGGGAGATATTCTTTCTTCATAATGGCAAGAGACAAAACTCTGGGTGAAGAGGGTGAGTGTCAGCTGAAATGGCTTTTACCATCAGAGAGGCTCCAACTTCATAAACAGAGCGAATTATTATTCAAGTTAGAGCAGATTGTATTTCGGCAGAGTTTTAAAATCTCCATCAGTCGGGTCTTGTTAGTCACAAGGGTTCCCAAACCAACAGATAATTTTAAAAGCTAAAACTGACTAAATAAAAGATAAATGAGATTTTCTACAAGAGCAATCTGTCAAAATTAAATCCCCCCAAATCTGTTCTCTTCTAGCATCAGGTTAAATCAGAAATGTGACAGCTTTTTGCTCCGCCACAGAAACCTTTCCTTGTTGTCAACTCTCCTCTCATCCACTGATATGTGATGTGACTCTGCTGCTACAGTACAGCAGTATTTTACAAATAAGAGTTGTTTTATTTGATTAACATGGGGATCTTTACTGCAACAATTATGGATATTCATGGATTTCATGTCTATAAAGAAAGACAGTTATCTAATTGAGGTATTATTGTTTTACTGTGTAACACCTGGAGACTGCGGCAACTTCAAATTATTATCTCAGGCCTAAAAGATAGTGATCGAAAAATATCTTGATAATGTCCTGAAACTTGGGCAATGCAAGAGCATAAGGTAGAATAAATATTATTTTTATACCACTACCTCAAAAGGCCCACAATGAGCAAAGTACATTAAGATTGTAAGTCATACACAACAACGTCCTTACTTAACATTAATAAGCAGTAATTAGGAGGCTATTAAAGGGGAAACTCTTAGTTGTTGGCCTAGTAGTTTTAGAACGTTATCATGCAGAATACGAAATGTATAATTTATAACAAATAAAGAGCAAATATGCTTTTGATATGAAGTGAGTTGGAAGTGTACTATAATGTGTGTTACCAAACAAATCAACTGAGGATAGCATCTTTATCCCAACCATCTGACATCAGGTTTCGTGTACAGAGAAGCAGTTCAAGATGTTCATCAGAAGGGTCATGTGTGATATTTGCTCAATAATTGACATTGCCTTTTGGAAAAGGTCCCTCGTCTTCACAAGAAGATATCTCTCCTTCACCCATTTCATAGCTGCATTTTGGTCTACACGCTGCTGTCCAAAATCATGCCTCCCGACAGGCACTTTGAAAACATTGCACTTTGTGTTGTGCATTGATCGTGAAATTCTTTGCAGAGTTATAAGAGACATTTTCTCCCAACTCCTCCATCATCATTCCATTTCTCATCTGTTCCATCACGCAGTACATGCCGGATGGTGATATCATCTTGGAGTCTTTCATAACAGGAATGTGATATCATCCAAATTCTGGTGCTCATTTTCAAAAAGGTCTATGAAAACAATGGTGCTGCTCTTAAAACCATCCCTACGGGCCACCCTGTGTGGAGTATAGTGAAATTACATTATGGTTACAGTGCTTTCAGAAATATCTTTTGAGAGATGACTGTTTGAAATGAAGAAGTTTACAGGGCTGTGGCCACACTGAGAGATGAAGTGGAACACTGAATCTGATACCCAAATCTCTCCAAAGAGCCAAAACTGTGCTGTGAATGTATGGACTGTCAGTTTATTTTTTCTATGGGGTCAGATGAATCCTAAGAAGATTAAATTTGTATCAGTTTTAAATTGTTTAACTGTCATCAACTCTCACCTCTTGATAATATAACTAAAACATGGTTAGTGACCCAGGTGATTTCTCCTATTTGGAAAAAACCATACAAATCCTTTGAAATGTTTACTTTACTTTTCCTTTCACTGTTTGGTTCTCACTGCTCATAATTGTTAGCATGACTAAGTCACTGAGGTCATTCAGTCTTTCAAATGGATTCACACACATTACGCCTCTGCTATAGCCGGTGAATGGTCATCTGTGGCGTTTGTCTTTCCACTCGTCAAAGACAAGGTCACAGTTAGGGATCCAATTTTTGATGACAATTTCAATGAAAACACATATTCATACATATACATATCACAGTTCTCTTTAATTCAGTGACACATTGTTTAACTTTTTCACATATTCTTCTAAAGCATTGTTATTAATATCTACACCTCACGTATATCAACATAATACATATATTCTGCTCATCGGTCTGTTTTGCTGGCCTGCATTTCTCTTTTATTTATCAAGTTCATTTTAACAATGTAGCACATATTCAACATTAAAAAAATGCTGCATGGCTTTAACTTTTCTTTGAGTGCATTTGTCATCATCATACATCCTACATTTACCAAACAAGAGTCTTGAGGTTTAATAAAAAAAGGTTTTTATACCCGCAGCAATCTCACCTTCAAAACTTTAATTATATCTGTTGAGACCGTCTGTTACGCACATTTATACACCGGCCAGACCCTTCCCTCTTACCACTACAATGATTGGACGTCAACATTTCCACCAGGTTACCATGAGAAGTCTTTCCAAAGTGAAAGACCCAGGGCAACTCCTCAAATTGTTCATGTGCTGGACATGGTGTGCAAAGCTTTTTATGTACACTATGGTGCAGAGTGAAGTTAGAAAACTTTGAGTTTATCATATTGTGATAAATTAAGATTGTTTTCATTAAATTAAATAGAATTTTCTTTGTTTTCACGTGCATGTCTTCTGTACAATGATTCAATATATTGAATGTCAGCTACTTCACAGGCCTGTAATGCTTCTAAGTATAACAGAGTGCTGGTTGCTGGTTTACTACATTTTTATTAATGATGAATGTATCGCGTTTCCAAGTCACACCAAACTCAGCACTGCACTTCCCATGACCACTGGAAATACACATGCCAAGTCAATTAGATGACTAGTTTGCAAGATTTGTGTTCCAAATACAGAATTTCAAACAGCCTAGAATTGTTCCGTACTGTGAGGGGTTTACAGACAGGTTTCTCTGTGAAGGATGTGTGAATGCAAACTTCAGAGTGAGAGCCTCCGGAGTTTCTAATAAAGCGCTTTGGGTGGTCATCAAGAGTAAAAAAGCACTTTATAAATACAAACCATTTACAGCCGGAGATCTTCCACAGGAGCGGGTTGGTGTGTTGGTGACATTTCTAACACACAACAGACGCGAAATGAGAAAACAAAAGCAAACCCTCACAAATATTTCATAGACGAAGACGACAATAGAGTTTCTGGTGAAAAGAGCTGACACTGTAAACAACGTGCAATGTGCTGTAAATAAAAACATGTGATCTATCAGAATTAATACAATAGATCCTACCTCTGCCTGCTGCACCAAAATGTACTGTTATTGATGTATTTTGTAGTCATTTATGTTAAGTACAGTAAACTACATGCACAAATACAGGGATAAAAAAAGTACTTATAAGTCCTATTTCACTGCCAAACTAATTAATTAATCTTTTTTTTATTATTATTTATGTATTTAAGTATGTATTAATGAATGGCCTTTACTTATTTATTCATATCTTATCAAGTTGTTAAGCCAATTTTTCATCTACAGAGTACCATTAACCAGAAGTTTGGAGGTGTCCCCCATACAACGTGTCTTTGGGAAGGATACTAGGCCCCAAATTGCCCCTGATGGCTGTGCTGGCAGTGTTTGATTGATGCACGATAGGGGAAGAAAATGCTAACTGTGAGGAAACAGTGCTAACCACTGAACGACCGCGCTGTCCAGTTTCTATAATTATTAGTTCTGATATTAGCAGTTTCAATCCTACACAGTATGCTGTGAGAAGGTAAAACAAAATGTCTAGACCTGCCCATGTATTTGGATGTGAAACCAAAATTTAACAGGTTCTACCCAGACCTAAAGATACTGCATTCTTCCACCAAATGTCATGGTAATTTGTACTGTAGCGTTTGCATTGTCCTGCTCATTAACAACAGACAAACAAGAAAAACCTAACCTCATTGGCTAAGGTAATTCAAAATCTTTGGAAAGTTCATTACACAACAATGACTAGGAGTAGGAATCTTCAAGGTTTCATGCATATTAAACCTATGAACTAGGACCAAGTACTGCATGAAACTTTAATTGTGTAATTGATTTGATCAACATTTCATATATTGCAGTTCTTTCAAGGGAATGTTTTCAGTCTGTCGCAACAGGTTTTGAGATTTTTCATTAACTGTATTAACTAACAAAAAGATTGAGAGCTTAATCCAAATAGATTTGATAAGAGATGTCAAAGACTTTAGATTGAATATGTGGATTTGATAACAGCTATGACAACATTCAATTGTAGCCCTAATCAAGTGTTGCTGTGACTGCCATCTAAACAAATATGTTATGTCTGCAGTAAGATATTGTTTTATGTTGGAGACAAGTCAAGAAAAAAGAAGAGCTCTTTGTTGTTCAGCCAGCAATCAGTGCATGACAAAACAGACAATAGATAATACAGTGTAAATAAATACACTACTTATTTGAATGACAGCAGGGACAAATTAGCTTTTAAATCTGTTTGTCCTGCACTTAGTGAATCTTAAGCAGTTTTATCCCACCAAGAGTCGGAGGCATACAGTGAAAAAAGTCTGCATTCAGTATTTTATTTAAGCACATGTAGAGAAATAGTGAAAAATAAGTTTAAAAAGTACATCCTATAAAGAATAGCATCTTTCCAAGAGACAGTTATCATTGTTACTCATACAATGTCACAGGATATGCACGGATGTATCAAATTTGTATCAAATGAGCTGAGCTCATGTTTTCCATTTAAATTCATGGGTCTGCCGGCCAGGACAAAGAAATTCATTCGCTTTTCTTAACTATACAAACAAATGAATGATCTATCCCTAAATTGAATGAATATATCCTGTTCATTCATTACAGAATACGATGCATAAGTAATTTGTTAAGAACTGTCTGTCCTGTCATCATTCATGTTGCGTGAAAAGAGATGGGGAAACAGAGAGAGATGGTGCATATGAATAACAAATTTAGAGTGAGGTGATTGAAAAAAGAAAGAGGGTTGGATGTCACTGAATAAAGTGTGTGTATTCCTCGGAGCTCTTAAAGTTGAGCAATTCACTGGAAAAAAAAAAAAAAAAAAAATCAGGAGCAAAGTGATTAACAGAAGCAGCAGCACACAGTTCAACTCGACAGAATATGAGCTTCTTAGAGTACATACTGCTCACAAGCCGGGTCAAAATGTGATTTTTAAAACAAGCTGCGTTTTACAAACTAATCAACTTCATGATAAACTAACTGATAAAAGTAGATATATTTGACAGAGAAATCATTTTGCAGATCTAATCTGTTCTAGTAGGTATTGAGGGACTCAATGGTTTAGGTGAAATGTTTTAATGAAGTGATCATATTTTGAGTAGGTATGTAGATTCCTGTCTCTGTGTGTGGAATACAAATCCAGCAAGTCCGGCAACTATTTGTACAATCATTTTGTGTGGAGGCAATTTAAAGCTTTGTGTAGCAATTGAAAGCTAACTAGTGCAGTGCCTGTTGTAAACCTGCCAGTTTGGAAAAGGTCATAAGTGAGTCCTCCTCAAACAGTTGGACTTATTGTTTGTTTGTGTGCTGGACGTTGTGTGCAGAGCTTATTATAAACAGTCTATGGTGCAAAGTGAAATTAGAAAACGTGTTTATTGTAGCTGGTAAAATCATTTTTTATTGTCAACGTTTCTTTTCATAAAATGAAACTGAATGTGTTTTATTACTCTTCATGTGTGTGTTTTTTATTGAATTTTGGATGAGTTGATGTGTTTTCATAATGCACGTCACTATTTCTGGGGTCTGTTAAGCAGCCAACACAATCTCCCGTCTTCATCTTTCAAAATAAAAGCTCTGCAATCCTGCTCAATATAAACCAACAAACAGGAAGGGATTCTGAGTATGATTTTGCCATATTATTATAGTAACACACCTGTGCTGTGTGTCTCAGTTCCATTACGTGAAACACAGTTATTACATAATCAAAATGAGTCATTCGACTCAAAACCAGATCATTTATACCGTATTTTTAGCACACGAGCAGTATGGAGGCATGTTGTGTTTTTTATGTTTTATTACATTTGAAAGAAGTATCACCAGATGCTTCAATTGTATTGTTGGTGTATTGGTGTTTTTCACATACCCCTCTAATCGGCATAGTGGTGAGTGGATAATGAGTGAATTTTAATTTTTCTGTGAACTATCCCTTTAAGTTTTGTCACATATTGTAAAGAACTGGGACAAGCCTTACTTTGTTAATACTTTCTGTGAGGACAGGAATGTGATTGTTAATTTACGTTCATGAAAATAATGTTACATGATTAATACGAACATACATGATGTTTTACAGTTGCATTCATGCATTGATGAATATCAGTGCAGGAAGCTGTCAGGCCTGGACTAGAATGAGGACTCAGATGCAGAGAAGTTCACGTACAGCAAACTTTATTGCGTTCAGATCCTCTATGATGAGTGACAACTTACTTGGCTATGAAACACTTACTAAATCTTTCTAGGACCTGGCAAAATAAGCACTAGGAAAAGAACAAGGTTTATAAACATAAGTCACTCCCGAAGGATGATAAACAAAAGGCTCGAGTAATAAAACAAGCGCTCCCGAGGGAGGAAAAACCAAGCTATGAAAAAAGGACAAAAGAAAAAGCTCACCTAAACAGGAGGCTCATCAAACTAACTAGAACTCACTGAACATAAATCGCTCCAAAAGGGAGGAAGAAGAACAGATTACCAAAGAACACAAAACGAAGCTAAAGTAGAAAAACTTTAACAAACAAAAAATCACTCTCAAAGAGGATACCGAAAACAACTTACGTGGTGTAGAAAAGATCAAGGCAAACCACGACTATGGCTCTGGACAAGGGCTTAGGTGCACGAACAAGAACGAAACACTTCGGCACAAGACAAAGCGGAGACGCAGACTATAAGCACATGAGGGTGAAGGGAACAGGTGGAAACAATCCGGAATCAGTGACACATGAGGAAGGGCAAGTGACCTGAAACGAGAGGAGAGTTAGGATTTCAAAATAAAACAGGAGACAGAAACCCCAAGACAAGACAACCCTCACCGCGGTGTGACAGAAGCTACATCACACAATACACAGTACATTTAGATTGAAAGGTATGTGGGTGGCTTTGTAACCTCCATACTAATGAGGTGTTTTTGCTATTCAGTAGATATAGAATCCACATTAAAACTTTGATTGAAGAATCAATCAAGGGAGAAGCATTAATAAAACAATGAATAGAAGCATACAACATGAAGTGCATGTCATATTGTTAATTGGATGAAACTACAAATGCTATTTCTGTCTAAGCTGATATGAATGTGCCTATGTACATCTTTATCCCTTTTTATGAACACACTGGATGTGCGCGACTCACAGAATTTGTTTCATTGTAATAAATTAGTGCAGTTTTAATGCGGATCATACAAAAATACTCATAGTGACTAGCAATCAGACTGCGGATTGTTAATTTCCGCATCAGCATGTTTGGAGCCCATAATGTACACTGTAGTTGAGTAACACGCATTGATGTCACTTTACAGTATAACAGTCACTCTGGAATGGTGACTTGTTGTTGTGGCACTTTTCTTGTCTCGATGACCACTCAAAGAGCTTAACAGTACCATTCACACACACATTCATACAATGCATTTATGTGCAGCAAGGACACTTAGGCACATGGAATGGTAGACCGTGATCAAACCGCCAACTGCCTGTAAACATCCCGCTCTAACACCTGAACCACTGGCGTGTATCATTTTGTTGGCAACAGTCCAACACCGCCTCCCTCTCTCTTTTCGAATTTCTCTGGCTTCATCCTTTATCTTCTTTTGTCTATGTTCCTCTCTGTGTGTTTGTCTTTCTACCTATGCAGCTGTACAGCAGCATGCCTCTATGTTTGCCTCCAGCACAAGCAGAAGCATTATGGAAGTGAAAGAGCGACGTCCTTATTGCTCACTCACCAAGAGCCGCCGGGATAAAGAGGGACCGTACACTGGTGAGTTTGATCAGATCGCTCAGTGATTCCTATTAATTTATTTGTTCATTTATTTGTCTCTCCATTCACTTGTTGGTTTAGTCATTAAATGTCAGAGATCAGTTTATTCAGAATCAAATCCAGAGATCAATTAATTTAGGGAATAACACTTACCAGAAGCGTTGTTAAATTTCGCAGTCGTCTGATTACTGCTGCTATGATTACTTGCAAGACCAGGAAGTATGTATCAAAGGGCGTCTTTTTCATATATCAAGAGGAGGACCAACTTATAGTTTTATAGTATTATACAATACTATAAAGCGGAAAGTCTCTAAATTTAGATAAATTAATGTTAAAGTTTTTATCCAGAACTTTGGTGAATACAATAGTAAAACTGAGATTTCAAACCAAAAATAAATAACAAATATTCAAAATTCTAAATAAAAAATGAACTATCAATTAAAACTAATTTAATTTTGGACTTCTTTTAATTACTTAATTAAAAATGTAGTAAATGTTTTGATATTTGAAATCTTTGTTTTTTCAGTTGTCAATTTTATGTTTTCAAATTCAGATCTTGATTTTTTTTCTGTTTCAAATCACATTTTTGTCAGTTTCAAACTTTTAGCCTGGTTCTGGCTTTGGTGGTGTGGCATTTACTGAGAGAAAGCATTTGTTACCTGCACGCTGGTACCAGCAGGTTGTCTTGGTGAATTTTAGGTGGATATTACGCTGCGTTTGCAGTTGTGTAGAAGAGGGAAACATCAGTTGATCAAATTAAAATTGTTTTATTATTAATAACAACGATGTCAGTTTGCAAATCTCTTCAATAAGGTGTATATAAAGAATATAGTCACACTTTTTGCATGTGTTCCCAGAGGGCAACTTGATCGACGAAGTTCCCCAGCTTTTTCTGTTCAACTGTCTCTCAGGAATCCACACTCCTCTCAGTTGATGCTACGCACCCAATGCGAGATCCAGACCTAAAGTTTGAAACTTTTTTGAAAAAATATAATCTCAAAGTAAAAGTCCTGATTTGGCTCTGAATACTTCCCCCAGTTTGACATCAGACAAACCAGCATTAAAGTAGCAGATGGTTTACAAGTCACTACCAGTAGCATCTAGGAGAATCAATGACTTAGCATAAATAGCCCATTGAAAAAGTGAGGACTGGCGAAAATGTTCTCATTTTCCCAAAATATCCTGATAGGGAGACTGTGCTCCTGAGCAAGATATCAGTACAAGTACACACAAACACACACACACACACACACACACACAGTGAGTGGTGGTGTTTTGTCATAACAGCCATGTCCTCTCATTATGATTGTTTCAATATTAGAAATACAACCTTTGAAGGCATAAAGCATATTATTATTATAAGTAGTACTAGTAGTATTAACATTGCAACTAACCAACATTTCAATTAAAAATTCACGATACTTGAGTGTTTGTGAATGTCCCTTCTAGGTTCATCAGGAGACAGTGAAGACTGTACCATTGGCTCTCAGGGACTACGAGTCCCGACTCAGAAGTCTTACTCGTCCAGTGAAACACTCAAAGCCTTTGACCAACACCAAGACCAGACCAGGTAAGAACTGCCATTACAGACAAAATAATGTCTTCTATCTTGCACTGAAAACTTTGTTATTTTATCTTGAACAATGACAGTGGCTTACATTATTCCATAATCCAATGGATACTGTTAGACCTGTATTGTGGATATATCCAGCATCAGATCATATATTTAAATGAACATTTCTACTGTACAGTTTTTGCTCTTTTGGATTGATTAGAGCAATGCTTTTTCTAAATTCCCATATGAGCGCACTAATATCTACTTCTTTAAGCTGTTATTTCTAGTTCGTTTAAACTAAAATAAATTGGCGTTGCCATTACTGATTATGCTAATGATTCTGTCTATGTTGATTATTCAGTAGTCTTATTGGCTAAGACACAATTGAAGTTAAAATGTATTCCACTCTTTAGTGTTTATGTATATTTGGTTGAGAATGGCAATGTACTATATAAGGTGCAGCACATTCTGAATGGATATATACTTTAACACCTTTAACACCTTTAAATTGAATTTTACTTTAATTTGAAATATATATTTCAACCTTGAAAGCCACCTTAGCTCTGCTACAATACAATATAATTTTACAAATCTTATACAAGAATCTTTAACTATTCAGTTAACGTCAGTGGCTGTCTTTTATTATAGTAACACATCTGGCAAATTGTGTCTCCGTTCGTTGATAGGTTACTCTACGGGACAACCAAGGGACACAAGGAGATGGTTCACCGTGAACAGGATGATTATAACAGACAAGGTGAGTCCATTCAAACAGACACAGACACAGATGCTGTGTGCTTTCCTCTCCTTGCTTATCTGTGCAGACCTATAGCAATAGGCCTCACCTGATTAATTAAATAGGTTACCTGTACTGCCTTGCCATCGACTCCGTGAAATGTCATGTTTATTACAAAAAATTGTAATCTCTATTTTTTCCTAATACAGGTTATTTTCAAATGTATGATTACCATGACATTGACACACATTTAAATGTCACACCAAGTTAATCCTGATGGAGTATATCCAAACCTAAACCTGTGGTATTTTATTATTCTGTATTAGGGCATGTATTTGTTGACAATTTAATTTTAGTAAAAACTTTCTTATTGCAGGAATGGTCCACAATAAGAAGGAGCATGTTAAAGTGGTATAGATTATTAAGTTTGTGTGATGGAGGCTTTAATGAGTCATTGAAAGTTACACATCTGCACATTAAAAGAGAAAAATACTTAACCAGAGACACAATCCATTGTTCTCCAGCTCCAATTAACACAGCGTCAACATTGGAGGAATGAAAAAAATCATAATTACTCATTCATCTTATCACCTTCGTTTTCATTGCTGGCCTAATTGGAGCTAATTTAAAATTAATATAACTTTTAATTGAACGGCAGCACTTGTTATCTCTTGTTGTGCCATTAATTACAGAAAGCTTTTATAATTTCCTTTTTCATATGCTGATTAAAGATGAAGAGGCACAAACTCAGATTTTACAGAGACTTTGTTTGTCAGCTTTTCATTTATATTTTAGACGATTGTAACACATTTTATTTGAAACTGAATTCAGCCCATTTCCAACTGATGTGAAATAGGTTCATAAAATTTAATTTCAAAGGAATTCCGTAAATGTATCTACTAATTAAATACTTTCCCCAGTCCGCATGCTTTACAATATTGCTGGCAAATGGAAATAAACAGAAGCCCATTTTAAATGAATGAGAATTAAACCAGTAAAACAATAGTTGTAGATTTGGACTGGTGAGATGACTTAAATCGGTGATTAAATTCATGTTAATAATCTGAGTTGCACATGTTTTTAAGGAAACCAATCAATTCAATTCAATTTTACTTGTACAGCATCAAATCATAACAAACATTTTTTAAGGTGCTTTACATAGTGAGGTTAAGACTTTAACATTTTATTATTAAAGTTTAATGTAGTCAAGCCTATCCTCACCTATGTGGTTTGCTTTCTTGGTGTCTGCTTCTTTTTTCTATGGCTGCAATTGTATTTTAAGGGAAATTGCAGTGCGAAATAACCAGTCAAAATCCATTTTCTAGAGACCCTTTCAGAATTTTGTTCTCAAGTGTCAATCAAGGGGTCTGGGAACCCTATATTTCAAAACCAGGAAAACTGTTTCATATTATTTACCATTAGATTGAAGAGCAAAAAAATAATTGGATCTATTTCAGGTCCGCATTTCAGTCTTCGTCAGCTGGGAATCTGTGACCCCCCGTCACGTCGTGGCCTGGCGTTCTGCTCTGAGATGGGCCTTCCTCACCGCGGGTTCTCAGTTGGAACAACCCCCGACTTAGATACTGAGAGTCAGGCTGTGATGTCACCGGACCGCGCCATGCGGCTATGGGGCCGTGCCGGCCTGGGTAAATCATCCGGGAGGAGTTCCTGCCTGTCAAGCCGTTCCAACTCGGTGCTGACTCTTACTGATACCGAGCATGAGAACAAGTCAGACAGCGACAATGGTAAGTATTCCTCTTAACCTTTTCTCGCTTTGTTTTTTCTTTTCATGTGCAGAAACCCTCACCTAATACATTTTTGTATTTTTGTATTTCTTCAATTTAATGGCTTTGTTTGTGGTTAAATTGTAGTCTGTTATTGACTGGAATATCTCCCCTAGAGTTACTCATTAAATTTCAACTTTTTAGTCTTTATTGTGGTGTTTTTGAAGTATGCATAGGAAGCTTGTTTCGATAGGATAGGTAAATCTCCTGAAAACTGTAATGTTCACCATCAGCATGTCTAAGTACTCTCATATGTATATTTGGAAATTCCCTTCTTTATTCTACGCACTAGAAGTGGTTTCCTCAGTCACTCCAATGCCCTATCTTAACACTAACAGGATACAGCACGTTTCAAGGGAAATATTTTTGGGATGGAATCTGGTTTTAATGCTCACATTCAATTATTAATAAAATTGAAGGAATTGAAGAAGATTTGAATACTAAAAATAAAATGCCAGTTTTGATTGTATACTCTAGAAGGAATGTGGGACAAGATTCATTGGATATTGTTATTTACTAAATCAGAGAATTGAAAATTTTTCTCTAGTACAATCAGAATATGGCTCTGCTGGTTGTGGTTTGTGTGTGAGAGAGATCGGGAATAAGGTGTGCTTACCTTTTTTGTTCCGGCAATTTTTCTTATCTCATCATTCTCTAAAGACAGTAGCAGTGGTTAATGCCATTGGATGTTGTCAAGAAGGTAATAATTGAACAATTACGCAAAGCTTATTTTCCTATATTTGTATTAATTTTCACTGGAAGATTTTTGTAGTCTGAGACAATTTGATTCTATTCATTAAATGCTAAAAAATGTAAGAGTGTGATTTAAATGCTCAAGCCTGCAGTAGATGTGATATGATTAATTTGTCCTGGACTAAATATAATTAAATATAGTAATAAGTAATGGATGTTATTTTCTAGTTTGGTAATATTAATGTGATTGTGTTTCTGAAAACATAAAAATGTTTTGTTGCTGAATAAAGGATTTTGAAATTGAAGCATCCATTTAAATAAATGAAATAGCCACTATGAAAGAGGGAAAAAAACTTGGATCATGGAGAAACAGGGACTGTCCTCTGCCTGTCTGGTTTTGCGGGGAGGATGCTGAACACAAAAAGTTCAGAAAATTATTTTAATGTGTCCTGATGTGTGTCATGTGTATGTTTGAATTATATTCAGCATCCTCAAGTTAGTTTTTTTGAGCAGTAGTGAATTATCTTCTTCATAAAGGACTTTATTATTACACACAAAGAAATACACGATGAGCTAGACAAATTCACACAATGGATTGTCATTAGGAGATGTAATGTTGTAATTAACAGCGAGATAAAGCGCTGAGTCATTGTATTTGTAATATTAAGTTTGATAATGTTTTTATTAAATGGCATTATGCCGTCGACAGTAATGCTTTGGAGGTTTCACCCATTTCTAAAAGAGAGTCGTCATCAAGTTTTCAGAGGCTAATTGGCTCTTTATAATGCAGTTGTGTGTGTGTGTGTGTGCGTGCATGTTTGTGTGTGTGTGTTTGTGTGTGTGTGTGTGTGCGTCCCTTCTTGCTCTCATTTGTTTGTGCCTATGAGCTGCAGCTTGTTGGTTTTGAACATTTTAATAAATGAAAGACATATTTGTTCTTCCCACGGGCACGTCCAAACCAGTATGTCTCATATGTTCTGAGACCATGGTGATTGTTAAATGTAGCAATGTAAAAAAAAACTTAAACATTTAGAATCCTTACAGGACAAGAAGATTTGTGAGAGAGAAACCAAATTTACACTATTACTTTATTCTTTTACTTGGTATTAGAAAATAACATTTGTTGACTTAGTTATAATCCAGCCAGCTCAATGTGGGAATTCAAAATAAATATTGTAAAATACTGCTTATTTATACTGTCTTTGAATCGACAGTCAGTCAAACGGACTGTGATATGTGTAATGATTCAATATATACCGCAATGAATCATACCTCTATAGTCATTATGTTCTGCTGGACCTTTGCTTGCAGACATGGTCTCTATCTGGACCTCTGAATTTTGAATTAAAATCTTTTCCTCAGGGTATAAGAGTAAATTACTGTGGTGGAAACATCTCACTTCATGTCTTACTGCAACAGCAAATTGTCTTGTAGGAAAGTACCGACTTTCTTTCCTAGACCCTATGTTATTTTAAAGAGTGAAGCTGCAGCATGGATAGCAGATGTAAAATGGGATTGCTTGTCAATCCAGAGACCTGGTCCAATTCTGTCCTTTGATTTAGTCAAATACAGATCTTTGGTTAAGTCAGTGAAAGATGGGGGTTAGGTTAAAAGTATATGAAAGGTTAAACAATATAGTAATGCTGGAGTCACTACAAGTGGTTTTTTGAACTATCAGGATATTGAAAGAAAACAAATAGTCTGTGAATATGTCACTGATACATTGAGTATAACGTTTTTGCGTCTTATCAAAAACCTCCATGTCCACATAATGTTAATAGAAAATACAATGTAGTCCTAATCATATTTGCTATTATTAGATGTATAGAAATGTAATTCCTCAAAGACAGGATTGCAAATGGAGCTTAAAGTGATGTTATGGTCCTTTAAACAGCAGAACGTTACATTACATATCATTAAGCTAACGTTAACATCGGTTAACTCCACCGAGGCACCTATTTTGCTCAGTATCTTGCATCTTGCCCAAGGACACTTCGGCATGCAGATGGGTCAGACTGGGGATCAAACCGCCGGCCCTCAGGTTGGAGGACGACCACTCTACCCCTCAGCCACCGTGTGTGTATGTCTGTGTGTGTGTGTGTGTGTGTGTGTGTGTGTGTGTGTGTGTGTGTGTGTGTGTGTGTGTGTGTGTGTGTGTGTTTGTGTGTTTGTCTGTTTGCGGGTGTGTGTGTGTAGCAACAACAGAAAGTGTGAGATTCTATCACCCCCTCTTTGCACTTTGTTCCAAGAAGAAGTGAGGGAAAGAATAGATATTAGTGGAGTAGAGTAAAATGGGAGAGAAGAATATCAGAACGGAAGAAAGTTATTCAGTGGAGAATTATTATTTAAAGAGAAGCAGGGAAAGTTGAGAATAAAGGTATAACTGGGGAAGGGAGAAACCTCGGCATTGTTTGTTCCACTGAGAGGACACTTTAGACCGGAGACGTCTCGCTAGCTCCCCATACTGGCTGACCCCCACTGTCTAAACGATTTGAGGTTAAATGTGTTCTCTCGCAAGTGTGTGTTTGGTGTGTTTTTAGACAGATAGATAAAAAGGTGTGTATTTTGTCTTGCTAACCAGATTACTTCACTATATGTCATCAAAACACTTAATCCATTTGGATGCACTAAGCTGCTTAACACACACACACACACACACACACACACACACACACATAGCTATCTTTGTTAGGACATTATAGTTATGACATTTTGCTTGATTGGTCTCAGTGTGTAAGGAAGTCAAAGTTCAACCTTAAAGCCTGTACAAGTAACTTTTCAGTTTGGCCTCTCTGTTGACCAAAGCAGTATTTACACCATCTCCTGTCGTATAAACCTCGTTCTATCCAGCAAGTGCATTTGATTGGAAAAGTGTGAAAGAAAAAAGACACAGCTGTGTGAAGGATGCATAGCGATGAGGTCATGCATCTTATTGTTGCTGTATGATTGATTACTAATGTGACAACATTATGAATTTGTTTTAGGTTCATTCTCTAACAGTAACCCTGCCATCAATCGTCTCATCTGACCTTGCCAGTGGTCCGACCCGACCACAGACATTTTGAATAGTTTATCAAAAAAGCAAATTTTCTCTCTTCTTTTGGTGTTGTAGGTCCCACAGAGGCAGCACTTTTATAATGAGACACTTTCATAACCAGTTAAAAACTTATAGTATGTTGAAATTAGAGCTGCATTCTGCCCTTGTGTGGAGTAGATGATGATGAGTAATGGGGAAAAACGAAGATTACTAAATTGAGTTGATTGAGCAAGTCCACATTATTTTAGAAAAAACATCCACATACTTTGTTAGTTCCCACATTTTTTTGGGCAGAGGTTTACTTCATAAATTTAAATCCAAGTTACATGTCTAGGCTTGATAAGACATCCTGACATATCTCGATAAATATTATGGTGAGGGTGTCTATGAATAAAATAAATTAATGAATAAAAATGTAAAAACCTAAATGTTTTTTTTCCTACTTGCCCTCCCTTGCTATTTCCTTGTGTAAATCCACTGCCACCTGTCAGCTGCAGACCTTAAAGTGTGTCAGCCAGAGAGTGGGATGTGTCAACGGAGAGGGTCTCCAGTGGCATTGCCACAAACAGGAAGGTAGACAGATGGAGACAGACATTGATGGATGGATCTTTTCACACCATGATTTCTCCCAGTTTCAGTGAAATTTTCCGCTGGTACTTTTTGAAAGGGATGGGATCGATTTGTGTGATACATACAGAAAAATACCAAACTAGAACTGGATACTGTAAATATCCTGTCGTCATTTTACATTTATTATTGATATTTTTTGTCCCGCTGAAATACACACTTATACTGAACCAACAGTATCAGGATGTTTTGGAGAGAATAAGTCACAATGTTCCACACTAGGTGTGTGTGACTGTGGCTACTCCCACTCATTATACACAGTGCAATACCCAGAAATAATGTTATAGATGGGCACAAAAGTGGGTGGGACATCTTTTTTTGCAAAAAATAGAATTATAAAAATGTAAAATGAAAGTGAAACAAAAAATAAGACAAATTTGACTTAGCAAACCCTTGAATTACAAAGACAACTTTGGCTAAGTTGTAGCACTGGCGGGCCCGAGCACCCTTACGTTGAAGCCTGTTGCGGTCGGTGGAGAGAGCGATCGATGACCAAGCGTACGTCTCCACGTTGCATGCGTTTTTCACACTTCGGCAAGGATAAACGCTTCACTTCCTGCATCCTTCACACGATGACGATCGTGGCCTGCTAATTGCTCATTACGGACCACGATATCAAATTGCATATCACACTGTGAAAATGTTACGTTAATCAAATGATAGTTGTAAAACAAAGCTTACTTCCTGTTGCCAGTAGATGGCGCCATAACTATTATTACACACAGACATATAGATCTGTTCAAGTAGGCGCTCTGATGTAGCGTGAGCAATTTTTTGTCAATTGGACAATGTTACCACAACTTCATTTTCACACTGATCAGTAGGTGGCGCTATGACCCTGAACTAATATTCATATGTCGAGCTGTTAAGATCACGATTGTGACCATAGGGCAGTAGTTTGGAGCCGGTTAGATAATGCAGAGTGGATTAACAAAGTACTTCCTGTTTCATGGTGAATCAGTAGGTGGCGCTATGACACTGAGGAAATATTGACACACAGGTTCAGGCTTGTACTCTTATCAAAGACGACAGAATTTTAGTAGTGATAAGACAATGCAATGAGTTATGACAACATCGTCATAACTCATGACGATGTCCTTTGGCGAAGGAAAATCCTTGTTTTGAGGAAACGTCACAATTCTGACCATAATCCAATGATTTGACTGAGCTCATTTGAGCTGTATATCGTAAAGTAGCCAGGAGCAGTTCATCAAAGTATAAAACATGTCACTTCCTGTAGCCACCAGGGGGCGCTGTGATTTCAAGTCATAATTGCTGTGTCGATGTCATCAGGCCGGGACTGTTTTCTTACATGTTTAGTTTACAACTAAATATTGTTGTGATGACACGCATCTAAATTTAAAGTTGATCTGATGAAAGCTCTATGACAAGTACATCAAAGTAAATATGTGGAATATGGCCAAAATGGCCACTAAATCCAAAATGGCGAGCTTCCTGTTGCGTTTTTCATAATGCTTTTTTCTATGATTAGTCACGAAACACCTTCTTTCCGAATTTGGTGAAAATCGGTTATGTGGAAACCTAGGGGCTGGGTTCCAGGTTGCACTGTTGAGCCATTTGGCCACGCCCATTTCCAAATACTCCAGAATATGTACATTTTCACCACATTCTAATTTACTGAAATTTTTTTAAGATTTTTGATCACGATGAAGCCCTCAAAAAGCCAATTCATTGGGGTCGTAATAATAATAATAATAATGATAATAGTAATAATCTTTTCAATTTCGATAGGGCCTCTCACTGTCGAATACAACATCAAAAACTATATACTGTATCTCAGGAACGATGTGTCCTAGAGACTTGATCATTTTGCTCAAAAGGGTAGTGTTGTGCCGTTTCAATAAGGGCTCTGTGGTGATCGTATCACTTTCAGAGTGTTTTTAATCCAGCCTTGAATTTACTGTCCATGGATGTTTTCTGTGATTGTTTATCCATTGCTCCGTGTTTAAAACAGTTAATGTTGTTGATAGCGTGGTTGATCCTGAATTGTCGACCAATTAGTGACTGTGTTTTTGACTGGGCATGTGTGTATTCGCTCTGCAGGTTGAGGTTATACAAGCATTAGTACATAAGGAGACTAGGCAAACCAAAAATAGGAAAACATGACTTAGACTCAAGAGGATTAACCCTGTTTTAAAACTATCCATTGTGACACAACCAAGAGTGGGGTTTATCTTGATGCTGCTGATGGTCAGTCTGACTCTTTTTTTCAATTTACTCTTGAATTAGAATTTTTATTCAATTCAAATAAAACATGTAAATTTATTTTTATCAAAGTTGGCGTGGTGGGCCAGTGAGAAATGTAGGCGGGCTAGTGTCGCCCAGTCCCATTACTGTCTATGTGTTTGCTTCACAGCATCTCAGTCTTTCTTTCACCTCTTTTGATTATCACCTCTTTAGAAATTATCTTAGCTATTAAAAGTGACGAACAATGGCCACAGCTAAAGAGCTCTGTGAGGCTGTAGATGTGGCATGACTCTAGCTACTGTGTAGTAATGACATATTCTTGTTCTTTATGGTTTATTGCATTCCAAAAAAACTACTTCACTGAAAATCAAAGAATCTGCTTTCAGCAGCAGTATAGAGTCACATCATTAAGTAGTCTGATCATGTGACCAGAGGAGATGAAGGAGGACAATAATTTGATGTTTTATTACGCTAATAGAGAGAGAGAGAGAGCCAGCCAGCCAGCCAGGCAGGTAGGCCAGTGTTGAGTTTCAGGCTGTGTTGTGCATGAACAAGTTCAAAAGAACGCGTTCAAAAGAACGCGTTCAAAAGAACGCGTTCAAAAGAACGCGTTCAAAGAACACGTTCATTGGACACGTTCATTTTTATGAGAAAGTTGAACTGAACGCAACTTAATGACAAATAATGAATTTGAACGGTGAACACGTTCATTTATCTGAGGTCTAGCTAAAACGTTACGGAATATTTTCCTTTTCCTGAGGAGAGACAGTATCTAATCGAATGCTTGCACCTTTGCTATCTTTGTTGTGTTTATTTGAAAAGAAATGCAGTCTTACAGGGCAAAATACCGTCTGTATGTTGCAGTTCCGTTTTGGTGGAAAATCATTTGGAGGGGGGGTGGGGCGCGCGACACTTATGACAGGTGTCGCGAGCCCCACCTGTCATAACAGGTGGGGCGCGCGACCGGGAGGGGAAAATGCGAGGCGGAACTAATATTACAGCCGAACTAATGTTTTGACGTCCGCATCTCTTTAACGGCGGAGCAGTAAACAAATCGCTCTTTCTCCGGAGCCAGGGGTCGGAACCCGCGGCTCTGCAGCCGCTCTGCAGGGGCTCCATGTGCAGAGTTGTGCATGTCGCGCATATTTTTCGCGAACAGTGAACTTTACGATCAGTTTTCATATGTTGAACGTGCACGTGAGGGAACGTCAGCCCCTCTGCAGGAGCTACCACTGCAGTGAGAATTGCCTTGCGCCTTAAACTACGTTTTTTTTTTTTTACTCAGTAACAGATGTAATTCCAAAATTTACTTAAGTAAAAGTAAAATTACCCATTTCAAAAACTACTCAAAAAATTACAAAGTACACAAAAAAACTACTCAATTACAGTAACGTGAGTAAATGTAATTCGTTACTTTACACCTCTGCAATTTACCCAGACAGTTTTGTCCAGAGGTTAGTTAGTAAATGTTTCAAATTTGATCAAATAAAAAGCAGCACAATGGTGCACTGAATATTTGACAGAGCTTCTACTCTGACAGGTGCAGCTTTTCTAGCCTCTATTGCAGAGCTTTTGCAGCCCAGGACACCCACAGCATCTAATTTACATCATCTCACATGGCACCACCCATCAATCAAGGAGGACTGAGTTACAGAATAGTAAGAAAAATAACATAACATGGCTTGCTCTGAAAATGTTATTGGCTTGCCCTTATTTAAGACTGGACAGACTCTTACATGTTCATTCTTCCAAGGAGCAGTTCAAACCGGTATACCTCATTTGTCTGGTGACCAAGGTGATTGTTAAAAGCAGAAAAACATTCCTGCACAGATTTAAAATCCTGGAGGGACAGGTGAGAGCTCGCTGGAGAAAAGTAGGTGTTAAAGTCATTCGGTTATTGTTATGTGTTATTAGGATGCGTTTTCAGCAAATTTGTTGAGGCTCTTGTATATGTTGATTACGTTAGCCAAGGAGTTTATGTTGTTCCTTCTGCATTTGTTTTTTTGTTAGCAGTGTGATGCAATAACTTTTCAACCGATTTCCATGACATTTTATGGAGGGATAGGGCACCACCCAAGAAAGACGCCATACAATTTTGGAGCAGATCTAGATAAATGGGCAGATCCAGGAATTATTCTCTTTATTTAACATGGAAAGCTGGGCCATTAACCACTCTAAGAAAAACCGGTTCTTCACAAGTACTCTGGAGTACTTTGAGTAAGGTGGGGAACCTTTTCCCGCTTAAGAACCTTTTTTTGCTGTTTATGGTTCTTTGGGGGAACTGAATTCAAAGAATGAGTTCTTCACCCAACATCTAACTGCTGTTTTGTTTTTTTGAAGAACCTTTTTATGTCAATCATCTTTTTTGGAGAGAAGAAGAATGTAAGGTCATCATTTTGTCTGTTTCCCGCCCTCTGGTCTCGAGCTGGAGATCTACAGTCAAGGTGAATTCTGTCAAGCGATGTGATGAAATCATTTATCTGTGGTTCAAATATTTTTTAGTTAATCACTTATGGGGTTTTGTATTTCTGAGGGAAATACCTGAAGGGTTTCAAGAATTTGGCTTAAACAAGTAGATTTCAAAATACAATTGTATATTTTCAACAAACTCTTAATGAAAGGTTCCTGATTATGTATGTATGGATGGATGGATGGATTGAAAGATAGATAGATAGATAGATAGATAGATAGATAGATAGATAGATAGATAGATAGATAGATAGAACCACTTTTGGTTCAAACATGAACCTATGGTATGTGCTCTTCTAGTTTATTATGTTATTCAAGTACAGCTCATTGTTTTTACAATATATTGCATAGCAAAAACTGCCAAACAATTCTAATCCATCTATAAATATATATCCATAAATTTGAAACTTATTAAAACATCAATAATTATTATAACCAATTACCATTATTAGATTAATACGAACAACAAGTCTCCCATTCCCCTTGCCTTGCCTCACCACCCCTCTTCTTCCTCTCTTGACCTGTGTTTCTAGGAATCCATTCAACTAAATCCATTACCAGAAGTGCAGAGGGAGAAGGATTAAGTGAGGTGTAGACAGAGAGGAATGGAGAGAGGGAGAGTTCAGCCTAAAATATTCTACAACCATCTTTTTCTGAGTTTCATTGAGTCTTGGGATCTGATCACTGCAGCTTGACACACAGCTAGCATTTCTCTGTGTTTTGCCCAACTGCATTTTGCATATGCAAAGAAGATGTTGAACTTCAAATAGCTGGACTTTTAATGATGCTTCGATGCTGCGTGTCAAGATTTTCATTAAAAATCCTAAAAAAGGTATCCCACCCAACTCTGTTTTGTCATATTAAAATATACAATATGCTTACAATTATAAATCAATCAAATTGTATTTGTATAGAAAATTCACAAATCACAGTTTGTCTCACGTATACTTTTAGCGTAAAAGACATATAATGTCATGTTTTATGTGATAGCATCAAAATTTGGAATTTGAATCAGAAATGCAATTTTATCATGTGAATAAGAAGTACAGCTGGGAGATTTCTGATAAATATAAAGATGTACTGTGTGGTGTTTATATTACTGCATATGAGTGTGCGGGCAAGTGTTTGTGGGTTGAATGTGATTGGAAATATTCAAGGTGAGAACTAAGATCGGCTTTCAAGCAGATCAGGTTCAGATTGGGTTTCATATCTGTCACATTGTAATAGGAGAATTGTTAGAAGACGTACGCGCACGCACGCACACACACACACACACACAGTCCATAACATTAGCTGTTTGAACATTTTCATCTCTTTTCTTTACACTATTCTCTTCAATTTATTTCCAAAAATAAATTTTCTATTCATTCTGCAGTCTTTTGCAGAAACTGTAAACTAGCTGTTTTTTTATATGGTTGTTCCATCTCTCTGTTACACACACATACATGTGTGCACGTACACACACACTGAAGCACACACACACACACGCACAAACACACACACACAATCATTAGTATGTTGAGATGTGTAATAGCTGGATCAATAGCCATGCTGGTCTTACAGGATCATTTGCACTCTGAAGCATATTCTCTGACAGACACTACATCATTAGGACATTGCCTCTAACCTGCGCCCTCTTACCTCCTCCTCTTCTCTCTCAGTCACACTAACACTGTCCTGTAAAATAAATGTTATGCAACCTTTTGTGGCAGGTGAGGTGGGATATAGGAGGGTTCCTGAAGGATCTATTTCTACACTGGACTTTGACACAGGAGACAGCTGTATAAAATTGTGTTGTTGTCTCCTTTGGTCATAACCATTTCAGAAGCTCAACAGTGTGCCTGCTGTTGGTATGCTCCTATGTGACACATTAGTATTACCCTGATAACACAGGTGGTTCACATATGGTACAATCCTACAGGATATATCAAGACTAGGGTGCAGGAGAAATTCCTATTGAATATTGATTGTTGCTTATAAAGATTATAAGACACGATGGGATGAAAATGCTTTGCTTAATTTTGCACGCAGAGGAGAGAAAGGCTGTTCTTTCAAAGAACTTCTAGAACATCGTGTGTTGTATCTCATTATGAAGAAAATCAACTCCTGATGAGATAGATCCCGTTAGTCATACTTTCCATCCTCTATACAATGGCCCTTCGATGTTAACTTTCATGTTTCTCTCACCGACGGCCCAGCAAGTTATAACAGATAATTTCATCATCATATACCAATGTTTTACCCCAAGGGAAAAAGGGAGCCATGTGGTCTTTGAAAGGATCGTTCAGTGTTTATTTGTCTCTCTGTGTCTTCATTCCTTCTTTTTGTTTGCTTGTCATTTCTACTGTTGACATCATTATGATCATTGTCTTCCTCTTTGTTTGATACTTTTCAATTATACTGCACTTACTTTACTTTATTTATGTTTAATTTGTACATCAATGAATTTTAATTAGGACTAAAATGGGAATGATAGTCATTTGGAAAAATGTGCAGTTGTGCCTTTGCTTGCAGAGAATTAAATTATTTGTGGCCTCCCAGTGTGATTACTTTTAAGATTAACCTTTTACCAAACTAAAACAACAATGCCAAGTATATTCAGCTAATATTGAATCCTATAGCAAACTGACACTATACAAAGGAGCTTTGGAAATTTACACTTAGATTTCAATTTTTTAATTAGGGAAAGGAGACTTGAATTCAATGTATCAATGTTGTTCCCGGTGAATGGAGAGATAACCACCATTTTCTGATGTCTCACCCTGCCTCCCTCTGTTTCTCACATACACACACATACTGACATGCTAGTCTGCCCGAAAGTGTCTGTGATGCTAGTGATAGTGTGGCTGACCTGAGCATATGGATTATTTTACTGAGAAACACACACACAAACATACACACACACAAACACTCCATTTTTTGTATCTCTCTTAGTTGCATTCAAACTCACACTCCCATATCGCCTTGTCTGTCTTTGGCAGCTATTTCAAGTGTCATATGGCTCCTAACGTGATTATGACACTAACAAAGGCGGTTTAGCTGAATATGTGTGTGTATGAAAGTGTGAGGGTATGCAGGCCTGTTGAGTGGGTTGGCCAGTCTGTCTGTACTGCAGACTAGTCGGATTAAAATTACACTTAGATTGTTCTGCTTCATTCACTTACTGTCTTCTATATAGACTTATGGTTATATACTGAAAAGCATTAGGTATACAAGTAAATAAATATAGACAAAAAAACTGTAATATTTCAGTATATCTGTACCGTTCACATTTAAACAGATACAGAACCGGTACTGTTGCCTGGAATTCAAGACCAGTACCAGATGTAGACCAGACTATCCAACATGGTACAATCATTAGTTTTGCACACATTTTTGTTGTTGGCCAGCAGGGCCACTATTGCATTTTCATCAACTTTTAAAAAGTTAAACCTTCCTTGCAAGCTCTTTTGATATGCCCTGTCTTACTATGTCCTCATGATCGAACTTCTGTAAAAAAAATATGTAACTCACACAGTGTGTGTGTGTGTGTGTATCAGAGAGAGAGAGAGAGAGAGAGAGAGATTTTTGATTTTTGAAACCTTTATTTATCAAAACTTGTACAAAAACGGCATCAATGTTTCACTGGTTATGTACAGTACGTTTCGGGACAAGACTAAAACCTACCTAGAAAGTAAAATTAAATATTAAAACATCCTCAACAACAGAATATATTACATCATTAAAACACCACTGTTTGATGAAGCCATCCATGTCCTTCATTTCTTTAAAAAACCTAAAATCTACCCACACTCTTGCTTTCAGCAGCAAGATAAAAACAGGAAGAGCTTCTTGTCCTGTCCTGTCCTCCACTTTATTCTTCCTGCTGCTGTAAATTGACATTTTAGCTTCTGCTACAATCCAATTTAAAAGTTTCCATTTGCACTCATGTGTTTTCCTATACCCTACTCCTAAAATGAAGGCCTTCTTACTCCATGTATCCCCAAACTGTTTAAAAACCTTCTGCAGTGTATTAAAAAGGAAACAGAGTCTTTCGCAATAATAAAAAGCATGGAACACTGTCTCTTCTTCTTCACAAACGGGCAATTGTACATGACTGTTGGGTTGAGGATGGATATAAAACTGTTAACCGCAATGCTTCCGTGTAAAATCCTCCACTGCAGGTCACCACTCCTTTTCCACACCGGTTTGTCATTGATGTCCAGATCCAGTCTCCTCCTCCACACCGTGTCAGGCCTCACATCCAGCTTGCTTCTATTCAAGGTTAAAACACAACATTCATAGATGGCTCTTCCTTTTGCTGTGTACAGGTCCACTTGTTTCCAGTCTGTTTTGTTTAAAAAAGGTCCTGAGAGCCCATCCAGATTCGGGTTAAAACCTAGCTCTGGAAAAGGGTCGCTGTTGTCAGGGGTTTCCGCTCCATCAGAGTAATCCTTCAGCATGTTAACCTCCTCGTCCGTGAGTCTTTTAATCCATTTGTTTAAAATGCGTTCTGCCTGACGCCTGGACCTCTGCCCGATGAGGGTCGCCACCGCCGGGATGTCTGTTAGTCCAGGGCCTGCTGCATCGGCGATAGTCCTCAGGGTGACTGCTCCGGCGGTGCACAGCATGCTGGTGAGGCCTGGTGTGGAGCTGCTGTGGACATCCAGCCTGGCTCCATTGATCAGCGGCTCTTCTAAAAGCCAGTGCAGAGAGTTTGTAGGTTCCAGCCTTTTCCATTTAAAAAGGTTCCATGTCTTAAAAAGTGACTGATAAAAAGAAGATAATCCATACTGTTTAAAAAGCTTAAAATCCATTAAAAACAGTGGCATGTCTAAAATCAGCCCAGTTGCCCCCCTCGGGATGCTGCTTGTCACTCGTTTCGAAACAACATCCTGTGGACCTATGAGATATTTCTGTAAAAACTGTAGTCTAAAAGTGGATATTCTATTCTGAATGTGCACCAACCCTTGCCCCCCCTCCTCCTTTGGTAAAAACAACACACACTGGGGTACCCAGTGCAACCTGTCCTAAAAGAAGTCTGTTAAAATGGCTTGTAATTTCTGTACTAAGCCTTTCGGTGGTTCTAAACATGCCAGCCGATGCCACAGAGCAGAAGCCACCAGGTTATTAATAATCATTGTTCTGCCTCTGTAGGAAAGTTGTGGTTTCAGCCACTTCCACTTGCTGAGCCTCCCTTGCATTTTCTCAGCCACTCCCTCCCAGTTCTCCTGGACCATGGACTCATTGCCTAAATAAACCCTGAGGTATTTGAGACCATCTCTCCTCCACGTTAACCCCCCCGGCAGAGTGGGTAGACCCCCTTCCCACCTTCCAACTGCCAGCGCTTCGCTTTTTCCCCAGTTCACCCTAGCAGCTGACATGGTTTTAAAATCATTGACAATTTTTCCAAGTTCCTGGACGTCCTCCTGATTTTTTACAAACACGATAATGTCGTCCGCATATTCTGATAAAATGTGACTTTCTTTAAAATCACTTAAAATCAACCCTTCAATATTTGCTCTTATCTTCTTTACCATGGGTTCAATAGAAAGTGCGTATAACATCCCTGAGAGCGAGCAGCCCTGTCTCACCCCCCTGTATACTTTAAAAGGTGCACTCAGGCCTCCATTGATCTTCAGTACACTCTCAATGTCCTGATACAAAACCTTGATCATCGCTATGAGACCTGGGCTGAGGCCAACCCTCTCCAGAGTCTTCCAGAGGTACAGGTGCTCAACCCTGTCAAAAGCCTTTTCCTGGTCCAGAGAAATGAGCCCAGTTTTTATGCCTAAAGAACTAGAGAAGTCCACAATATCACGAATTCTGGTGTATCACTTCCTCCATCACCTCCCTCAGACGGTTAGCCAGCACTTTGGACAGGATCTTATAGTCTGTGCATAGCAGCGACACCGGACGCCAGTTCTTGATCTCCTGAAGGTCTCCTTTCTTTGGCAGGAGAGTTATCACTGCCCTCCTGCAGCTTATCGGCAGCAACAAGTCTCTAAAACTCTTGTTAAAAACCGGTAAAAGATCCTCCCCCATCTCGCTCCAGAACTCCTTAAAAAACTCGAATGGAATGCCGTCGATGCCCGGGGCCTTTCCCCCAGCCATGCTCTGCAGGGCCGTGTAGAGTTCCTGCATCGACAGGGGGCCATCCAACCCAGTGTTCACGTCTTGGGGGACTTCGGGCAGCTCTCCACAGAAGGATTCATACAGGGAAATGTTCTCAGTGTATTCTGTTTCGTACAGATCCTTATAAAAACTCACGGCTCTCTTCCGGATCTCCTTGCTGTCGCTCAGTTCTTCTCCTTCAGGAGATCGAAGAGTGTGGATGATTCTGCTTTGTCCGTTCTACTTTTCCAGTCCAAAGAAGAATTTTGTTGGTGCATCCATGAGCGCTGCCGTCTGGAACCGTGATCTGACCAGCGCCCCCTGGGCCTTCGTGCCCAGTAGGTCTGTAAGAGCAGATTTTTTAGACTTGAGATCTTTAATGTGATCTCGATTTCCAGTGGAATCTATTAAATTCAGCACCACCTTAATTTCCGACTCTAGATCCTCCATATGTCTCTTGTAACATTGAGGGTATACTGTTGACAGAGCTGCTTTATCTCAACCTTACCACAGTCCCACCACAGCTTTAAATAAATAAAATCATTCTTTCTTTCTTTAAAACCGCTCCAAAAGAACTTAAAAACATCCTTAAAATGTGCATCACATAAAAGAGACGTGTTAAAATGCCAGTATGCGCTTCTAGACTTTAGCTTTGAAATAAAAACATTGTACACAACCAGCGCGTGATCTGTAAAACCAACTGGGAGTATACTGCACTTTCTGAAGATGCTAAAATTGTGTTAAAACAATAAAACCGGTCCAATCCGCCATGGAAATGAGATTCCCTCTGCAATGAGTCCAGGTGTATTGTCTCTTACTGTCATTCATCCTTCTCCACACATCACACAGATCATGGGCTTGCAGCAGCTGCCTCAGTGCACTCTATGAAGCTCTGTGGGGTTCCAGGTTGTTCCTGTTTAAAACATCATTTTCTGTACAATTAAAATCACCTCCTAAAAATAAAAAATCATCAGTTTTTACTTTGCTTAAAGCCGTGTCTAAAACCTTTAAAAAACCGCTCGACCTTTGCCCTCACCACCAGGAGTCTGCCCTCCACCACCTCCTCCACTTCTAAAGACTCCGGTGTGAAGCTCCTGGAGAAGATGATGCCGACCCCCCCACTGCTTGTGCTTAGGTGGCTAAGAATCACCTGCCCCTCCCACTCTCTTTTCCAGTCATTCACATTATTAGTATCACTATGTGTTTCTTGTAAGAACATTCAGTTTTAGTTGCTGGAACACCAGAGACCTCTTCACAGCATCTCTGGCTCCGTTTATGTTCAACAAACTGATATTTAAAAGACTCATGTTGAAAAAAATAAAAAACCCACAAAAAAACAGGACTGATTGGTAATCAGGATGTACTTTATTCATCATCATCATCATAGTTTTTTCCTGTCTAATTTTCTGAACATTTTTCTTGAGTCTGTATATCTCCTGGTCAGTGAAACCTCCTCTGCCTTTGCTGCTCATGTGCAGCCGGGCCGAGTTTGAAACTGCTCTCTATCAGAGAAATAATCCTCCAATTTCAACCCCTTCATATTCTTGGTTTTTTGGAGAAACACTTTCATCTTCCCTGCACTGTAGCTTCTTGAGCTCTTCTGGCTTCCTATCTTGAGGTCGGAGGATTCACTGTCAGCAGAGTCGGTCTCCATGCTGGACTCAGACTCTGCTGCTCCTCTCCCTCCTTTCTTCACTGTCCCTTTCTTAGCTTTGGAGGTTCCACTGTCGCTCCTGGTCTTTCTTTTTAGACGAGGAACTTTAAGCACCTCCTCGTCTCTCTCCATGTCAATATCACTAACTTGGCCTGTCTCCTTCTGTTCCCCCTCACTCACCTGTACTGCCTGTTGGACCACCTCTGTCCCCTTTTCCCTTTTCTCTTTCCTCGCTCACCTGCTCTGCTTGTTGGACCACTTCTGTCCCCTCCTGTCTTTCCTCGCTCACCTGCTCTGCTTGTTGGACCACTCCTGTCCACTCCTGTCTTTCTTCGCTCACCTGCTCTGCCTGTTGGACCACCTCTGTCCCCTCTTTTCCCTCCTCACTCACTTGACACTCCTTCGGGATCTCCCCTGTCTTCTCCTCATTCCCCTGAACCTCCTTTGGGATCTCCCCTGTCCCCTCCTCATTCACCTGAACCTCTTGTTGGACTCCACTTGTCCCCTCCTGTCTCTCCTCACTCACCTGACGCTCCTGTTGTTCCTGAGTGTCAGCTGTTTTATTTCTCTGAGGACACCCTTTAGCTTGGTGTCCTTCTTTCCCACAGCTGAAACACTTTGTGTTGTTTGACACAAAAATCACATAATCAAACTCCTCCACCCTGATCTTGAACACCAGGTTCAGATCCTCAGTCCTGTTATTAAGAATCATAAAAATATTTCTTCTGTGGGAAACCACGTGTTTTAACAGCGGGGACTTGCATCCTGAGGACACTTTCTTAACCTGCGACACGATCTTACCGTGTCTCGCTAGTTCTCTTAACAGCGTCTCGTCTCTTATGCACGGAGGGACGTTAGACAGAGTCACTTTTACCGCCGGTGTGGCGAGAGGCAGAACAGACACGAACGCATCGTTCACTTCAATCTTGTTCGCCAGCACCGTGTTCACCTTATCTACGCTGTCCAGAAAAATGACAACCGCGTTGTTCATCCTCGCAGCGGACTTCACGCTGCTGTTGCCGACTACCCTCCCCACGGCCAGACTACACTCCTCCACGGAGCACGGGAAAGCCGTAGCGATCTTAATACCGTGCTTCCGGGTTAACCTGGCGAGGTCCATGGCGTTTAGCACGCCGGCCCGCGGCCGACTGCAAACACTCACACACACACCACCTAACACCTCCTCCGTGTACACTGCAACACCACCAACACTATAACCAACAATACAATATATATTTATAATCAGAATTATCAATAAAGAGATCAAAATCGCACAAACCGCTCATTTACCGCCACCGCTCTCAACTCGCACGCACTACACCACCACACTCAGAGAGAGAGAGAGAGAGAGAGAGAGATGGGACAGGTTAGTGGTTTGTGTAACAGGAGGTGAGGAGGTTTTTGAATGGCACCTCTGCTGTGAGACATACACACTCACACACACAGTTCATAAGGGCATTCATATGTTTCCACCCCCATCATAATGATGAGCGGATGGATGCTTTTAAGTAATCACACCATCTCAAAGGAGAGAGAATGAGAAGAACAGGAATGAGACAAAACCTCTAAAGCCTGTGTGAAGGGAAGGTGAAATATGTTGTATGAATGAGTCATGCACTTTTTATTACTTCATTTTTTTTTCTCTGTCTCATTCTCTTGGCCCCTTCTCCCAATCCACTCCCCCAACACCACCCTACTCTCTTGGGTATTATGGCCCTCATATTGCACTCTAAAGGTATTTGTAATCTGCTTCTACATTGTAACTTAATATTGGTCATGCCCCTGTATGTGTATGTTAGATGTAAGCTGACAGTATTACAGTATTTGCCACCTGCCATTTTTCATCTCGACCTCTCCCACAACACATGCGATGTGAAAGATTCACACAATACAGTATTTTTGGATGGATACGATATATGAGAGCGATTGAGAACAAATAGCAAAGGAGGGAAAGAATAGTAAAGTGCTTACTTTGAAGGTAGTATGCAGGCTGTTGCTTCATCTGTCCATTCACTGCTCCAGTGGTGACTTTATGTGTGAGTGGGGCACCTATTTCATGTTGTCATACACACACACACATACACACGCACGCGCGCACACACACACACAAACACGCACACACACACACACAGAAAGAGAGAGAGAGAGACACACACAGAGAGAGAGAGAGAAAGCTGGAACTGAAATACAAAGCCCCTATCTGAAACTCTCTCTTTGTTTATAACCCTACTCTCTTACACTCAGAAGACAGCATTCCAGAGCCAGAAAGAGTGAGAAAAGGAAACTGTGTTTATTTAAATTCATTTTCAGCTGCTGTTTTATATAACGTGGAATTAGATTTTCAGCGTGTTCCTTCAACCATTTGGTTTCATTACAGCTCAGATCTGATTAAAATGACCTCAAAGACCACTTAACTCTGATTACTTTGAGCAGCTCTGCTCTGGAAACACAACCCAAGATCAACATCTACCAAAAAATGTAGTACTGGTTAATGTTCTCCAACCTTGGATTTGGATAGAAATAAATGTTTTAATACAGGAGAGTATGTACATAAGCGCAGAGAGAGGTATGGATATGAAATACATGTGAACAAGGTTTATAAGAAGCACACTATACCATTACATTCATGCATAAGCTACATGCATATATTCATTCACAAACCAAACAAAAAACAGACAAAAATACATGCAACAACCATCATTATAATATTATAATATTTTTATTTTGCTTTCTGTCCTCCTCCATTCTTGTAGAAAGGAATTTGTTGTTGTAGAAGATAGTCACACATGATTGAGGCTAACTACACTTGCATACAAAGTATGAGCTTTCTGAGGGAGGCAGCAGCAAGTGTAGCATCTTGAAGAAGCACTTCTACTGTAAGAAGTTAACATTTTCTATCATGAATTTGAAGTCACAGCCAAAAATTTCTCAAATTCTTCTCAAAGATGCACAAATCCTCTGTTACGAATCACATATTTGGTGCAACTTATGGTGCAATACACACCTCTTACAAGGAATATGAATCATGTCATGGACTAAATCTACACATCCCAAAATTAGTGTGTCAATGAGAGTTGTACACCTGCAAATATCTTCTTACAAGTACTTACTTTTTTAACCAACTTTATTGACGAATGAGATTCTCTGGTCTCTGAACAAAGCCTTCCCCAGGCTCCATAGACACACAAATAAGTTATGCTCCACTTTGACTGAGATACTCGATTAATAATATTCTTAATATTTTGCTGCAGCAACCATATAGCACAACTCTGAGAACAGGAATTTCTTGATTTTTGATTGGGAAATGGGATTTGTGTTCCTGTAATGAAGACATTGAGAAGGTGTGTGTATTTTTGGTAAAGAAAAAAAACAACAAAATTGCTCCTTCAGCATTTTTCTCTGTGACTCCATATTTACTGATACACATGGGTCACTGTTTAAACTACAAATTATATTGTCAAAGGCGCACAGCTGTTGAGAACTTCATGGTCTCTGGAACATGCAAAATGAAAGCATTACCATGTTACTACTTTGAATGTTCTCTTTCTTCTTACAGATCATGGCATAATGACTATTGCTTTGTCTTGATAAATGGTATACTGCAAGCACAGTCACACATGCAAGGTATCTCAGTGTTGCTTTCCAATGTGTGTGCATTTAAACTGCTTACAGTACAAGTGCTAATTCAAGATGCTAGGGACACTTGCAGTCTGCCTAATAAAGTATTAGGCAGACTGCAACTTTAGTATGCAACTTTAGTTAGCCTCAAATTTTTATTTAAGCTCCAAAATAAACAATCAATAATATTAATTTATAATTTACCAAACCTGACGACAAATGGTGACGTCAAAGCTGGTTATGGGCTTCCTGCCGAGAACTAGGCTGTGATGTGTGCAAAGCACAGCACACCTCGCAACTACTCAAAATTTGCTCACTCATTAAATTTGGGACTTCCACATAGTGAACAGCTGATGTCCTCTGAGCTGCTACAGTTTTACAAAGAATCAGAAGTCTATTTACGCCTCTTGCTGCCCAAACTTTCTACTCTCACTTCCTTTGTTTGTGACTACTGTCACAATCTCATCACTGAACACTACATAATTCTTCATAGCAGAGCTGTGTACAGCTCATTGATCCACTCAGCCCCTCCTGACTGCTCTCTCTCTCTACCTCTCTCTCTTCCACTCCCTTGTGCCCGACACAATGACAATCACATGCACAGACATAAATACATGTGTGTACAGACACATTAACAGTGGACAAATCTGAATAGACTCTTAGCGAACACATATTACATAATTTATATGGAGTGAGATCTAATATCAAACAGTCAATGAAGACACATTCAAGACATTGTAATGCAAAGTGTGATTAGAAAACTTGTCTCACACACGTAGATTCAGTGATCTCTTCGGCACACAGCTATTGTTACTTTTTAACAGAAACACAAAGGGTGTGGTTCCGGTTATATGTCCCACATCTTGTATGGTCATGAATTTGGCATATTTTCCATCATGTGACTTTAAAAAGATAGTAATCTGTGTGGGTTTGTGTATTCAATTGTGTCTGTGAGTATGTGTGTGTTATGATGTGTTTAAACCACAGGTGGGTAAGCAGCAGGTCGCCATCATTTATCCTAAATGGTTTAGTCCACCCCTATATGATCTTAGTAATCACTGTTATTTTGGACTGCACAGAGGTTGACAGTGTAATGTGCATACACATACACATGCACTGTGTTCTTCTGCTCCCTCACACACAGCTACAGGGTACTGGTCAAGATGATTACTGTTATTTTGTAGTCTGGCCAGGAGGCTAAAATGTCCCAACTCATAGTGGTGCAAGCATTGGGAGGTGCACGGCTTCATATCATAAGCTGCTTTCTGACATGCGCTGAACTCCAGATCGCAGGCAGATCCTCCGCAGAGACTGCGGACTTGGTCTGCCTGGCCTCATGGTGTAAAGTGCACAGAAAGTAAGGAGAATCCGATGAGCGAACACAGCAGGGGGATACACTGCTGGATTCACCGTGGGCGTGTGGAGATGGGGGGTGTTGATGGCACTTCAAACACGGGACTGACACAAGAAGGAATAAAAATCAAATATATCCCAAATGAAGCCACAAACGAAGATGTCAAGAGAGTTGGTGGTGATAAGAGCCAACGACGGTGTCGGAGTGCTGTAAACATCGTCACGTCATCCACCTCTCGCCTAAATAAATAATGATGAAGATTTGATGCCGGTGTGAATGCTTTTGTGCAGAGAACCTCCCGCTGCATTGTGTATGTGTGAAAGGCAAAGTCCAGAGAATTGGGTCCGGCAGGTTGAATACATACGCTACTTAGTATAGGAAATACATATGGCACACCAGAAATCTCAAATAGCAGCTCCACAGCAGACACTTTGCAGACACACTCCCTTCGTGAACAACATATGCCTGTGAGACGCAGCCGCCATGCGCTGCACACACACCTAGTGTGTACCAGATATGAGAAACATCATATGTGCTCAATCGCATATGGTGAATTATGTGGACAATATCCTGCTGTATTCATTCATTTGGACATCATCCTGGCAAGACAGAGCTAACTGACCCAGACATTTGCATTCTCGCAAATAAACCAAGAGTTTATGCATGTCTGAAGGAAGACATCTTTTCTTTTCCTCTCAGATCTGCTGGTTTATGGCTCTGATATTGCTTTACCAGTAACTTTGTTTAAGCTACTGTTCCTTTCATCTCCCATTTTTTTTCTCTGTGCCTCCTTCTCACCTTTTTCCTTGCACAGCTCCTTTATCCTTTTCTTACTCAAAGGTTGTGTATTTGTACAGTATTGGTCACATACCATGAATCAAAGAGGGACCCACACTTACACCCATATACACACAAGGGCTGTTTTATTGCTGCTTAACTACACACTTAAACATGTATATAAACCCAAACACACAGAGACGCACGCACACACACACACACACACTCACGCACACACACACACAAACATACACTTCCCCCTCTCACAAACACTCTGAAGGCGTATAGAATCAGTATTGTGTGGGTCAGTGGGGGGCACCAGCAAATACACTGGTGATAGAAAAGCCTCACTGCTGGAAGGAGGGAAAACTAAGCAAGAAACTGCCCAGTGAGTCCAATCCTGTCTCTTTCTGCAGGGTATTGGATCTAAAATAGTCACATACAAGCCTGCATGGAGGATGTTTTTCTCCCTTCTACTTTTTCCAAAGTGGGAAAACATATTTTTCAAACCTAAACACTAGTAAAGAAAATAGAGTTTGATTTTATGAAAAACATTGACTATAAAATCAGAGCAAAAAACTGAATCAGAACAGCTTTGTTGCAATTAAACCAGCTAGGATGAAAGCTACGTTTTCTGATGTTCTCTCTGCAACATAGACAATGAATACATAACGCTCTCCACAAAACATCCAGCACGCAAACAATAAAAAAGTTAAAATGGAAAGTAATATGTTTAATATTAATAAACTTTCAATATCTGTAGCAAGGGCAACAGCCCTGCTTTCGCGACAGTGGGATAATTCACAACAATAACAACAGATTGTCCAATTGGGGTTCTGTGTACTAAGTCGAGCTTCAATTAACTTTAAAAAAACATGTTCAGAATGGACGAGATAGACTGATAGGCAGAGTGAACGTTCTCATGTGGTTTGTAGTGATGCATTTTGGTTTGCGTAGATATTTATTTAGCAAATGTAATGGCTGTAGTGCTTTTGCTTGGTATTTGTAGTGTGAATGGACAATGTAGCTGCCTTCAGACATGGACTGAACTCTGGAATAAGACAGAAAGTCCAGAGGGTACCGAAAGTGAGAACACAGGAGATCTTCCACAGGACTTATTACGAGCGAGTGAGTGTGTGACAATTCTAATACGCAAAACATGCATTAAAAGCAGCAGCATTAAGGACTAGGATATGTCTATACTTTGGAACAACATGTCCTTACCAATGACCTAAAATCAATGTTCCATTAATCTCTGTGGGAGGTGATGCTTGTATCATTATTTTGTGTGTGTATACTGTAAGGGAGGATTATAATAATGTATAGATTCATAAAATGTTTAGATCCCACAAAACCTGTATCATGACAAAATAATTATTAATAATTTCTACCATCAAAAGCTCAATGTACATTTCATAATTTAATGAGCGTATACATAGGTACTGGCTAAATAAATGCATGTGGTTTTGTTTATTGTTGCACATTCATCTCATGCTTTGTTTTTCTGCCTTTTTTCTTCTTGTCTTGATGTAATAGTTACCATTGCAAAAGCTCAACAGGCCTTTGGGCTTTTAATATGACCTCTGTCTGTGACCTTAGCACTTTCTATGAGGTTAAACAGGATTTTTTTTTGTTTTTTGTTTGTTTGTTTGTTGAAATGTATATTTTGTGTTTATGTTGGTTTCATGTTATTTAAAGAAACATTTATACCATTTTTCACAAAAGATAAGACTGAAAGTGCCTCAAAAGGACAAATGGTGTAACAACAAAAGCATAACAAATATTTAATATGATATACAACTTAAGTGTATGTAAGTTGGCTAATACTTTTTGGGATTTTTTTAAAATATCACATGGAAATAATTTTGTATTATTATATTTTTAACGTTTTTACAATATAGAACGGACCATATGCTGAAAACACTGTTTTGTTCCAAATTGTTCTATGACAAATTGACCACAACTTATTAAAACTATGTTATCACTCTGCAATAAAGGACAACAATGTCTTCAACATTTATTTTCCTATAGGTTGTTATATTTAATTAAAAAAATACTGGTTTCTCTTGCTGACACAAAACAGTTACACAACCTGACCATGTTGCTTCTACAGTCAAAGGTTATTTTTGGCTGAAGAAATTGGCACTGAACACCAAGAATATCAATTGAACGTTTTATTATTATTTTGAGGAATTAGAAAGAATGAGATGTATTATAAAAACATCTCATAACAAGAAATGGATTAATCATGTTTTCTATAGTGAACTGAAACATCTGACAATAACAAATCTGTTAAACAAATATTTTCCAAAATTGAGTGTGAGTGAGTGTGTGTGTTGTTGTTTCCAATTACTCCTATGTCTATTGAAACTCAATTTACCTGCTGTGTCCAGTCTCCGTTTTCAGTTATGCAAAAGGAAGTACAATCAGAGGATTTAGGCTTGGGTACTTTTTTAATTTATGCTTGAAATCCAGTATATCCTCCGTCAAAATTGAATATTTCCATCTTGCCATTATCTACACTGCTCATCCTTTTGAGGGGCGTGAAGGGAGCTAGAGGCAGTCCCAGGTCACTTTGGGCCAGAGGTGGAGGACACCCTGTTCAAGTTGCGAGTGTATCTCAGGGCCAACATACAGAAACAGACCACCAGTCAATTTAGAGTCTAACTCACATCTGCATGTCATTGGACTGTGGGAAGAAGCTTTGAGAAAACCACTGGTCTCTATATCTCTCTTTATATCTCTATCCTTGTATATATATATAAACATGTGTGTGTGTGTGTGTGTGTGTGTGTGAGAGAAAGAGTCCTTGTAAAATACATTCATGCTGCTCTGTTACCGAATCCTCAGTTAAGCCCAGTCACTCCTTCTCTTTCTCTCTTAGTACCTTTGGTTTATACATCAGTCCAGTACACACACACACACCCACGCCCACACACACACACACACAACATTTATGCTTGTGAGAGTGAGACAGAAAGAGAGAGCTCATGTGTGAGGCTGAGCGGGGTAGTTGCTGTGCTATGAATACATATGCGGTCGGGAAATCGGGGAGATCAGGGCAAAAGAATGCAGAGAGAGAAGAGAGGGTGAGAGGCAGAGAGGGAGAGCGAGAAGAGAGGGAAGAGACAGGGGAGACAGAGAGGGAAGAGACAGGAGAGAGGGAAAGAGAAGAGAAGGAGAGGGAGAGGAGAAGTTGACAGAAGAGAGAGAGAGAGCGAGAGGGAGTGCCCCACGCCATCTCTCTCTCTCTCTGTCCTTCTCTCTCTCTCTCCACTCAGAGTCCCTCCTTCCAAGTATTTCCTCCTCTTATGATTCTCAACATTTCTATCTCTCTCACCCTCCATCTGTGTAAGCCAATCACATTCTTCACTCTGCTCCCTGTGCCCCCCCCCCCGTGACTCCGCCCCCTCTCGAGCAGCGAGAGAGCTTGAGAGCTACAGGGGCGCAGGAGAGAGAGGAAGGGAGCGGGGCGGCGGTGAGTGAGAGTCAGAAGGAGGCAGAGGGGCTCAGACAGAGGGAGAGACTGGTGCACTTTCCTAAACTGACGTAGAGGAGGTAAAGAAAGGAGCGACGACATTAACATTTCCCTTCTCCTCTCGTCACCTGGAGGCGCAGTGGCTGCACGAGAAGAAGTGAGAGACAGGAGCGAGGCAGAAAAAAGAGACGTCAGGACACGCGGCGTGTGCTTTGTGAAGCTTTCCAGAGGAGGAAGGAGCGAGGGGAGGCAGAGAGGAGGTGTGATGTTATTTCCCCTCAGCAGCGGGGAGACTGCGTGTTCATGCTGCCTGGAGGGAGCCTGTTTGCTTTTGGGGAACATTAACTCTTTCCATTCAGGCGAAACTGGAGTACTCACACAGACAAGGTAGACCACTGAAGCCAGTTCTTTTGTTTTACCTTCCATCTAGTGTGTGTGTGTGTGTGTGTGTGTGTGTGTGTGTGTGTGTGTGTGTGTGTGTGTGTGTGTGTGTGTGTGTGTGTGTGTGTGTGTGTGTGTGTGTGTGTGTGTGTGTGTGTGTGTGTGTGTGTGTGTGTGTGTGTGTGTGTGTGTGTGTGTGTGTGTGTGTGTGTGTGTGTGTGTGTGTGTGTGTGTGTGTGTGTGTGCCTCTTATTGTTCGAATTGGCTGACTAATCGAAAACTCATTGACAAAACAAAATACGCGCGGGTGTGTTGGCCTCATGGTTTGTTTGATTTGTTGATTAAGTGGCAGGAAAGAGAGGGAGAAGACGAATGTGGTAGAATTGCCATTTGTCTTCCTGTATAATCTTTCGTTTTTCTTTTCTATTTCCTCTTCTCACCTGTTTCCCTCTGAGTCTCTCGCCCGTGCTCTCACTGTCCAAACCGGAGACTTCAAAGATAAATCCAGCGGATAGTTGGCGAGTAAGCCGACAGTCCTTTGGTGCAGGCAGCTCTTCTGTTTTCCTTTCTTTCCTTTCCAGTCACTTTCCAGTCCAGCTCGAGCAGTCCAGCTCACTCACACATCAGCTCATCCTAAGTCACTGTCACACTCTTCTCCAGTAAGTAGTCCTTGCTGCCAGCCAATTAGGGACTACTGCCTTTGTTTCCTTGCTGCAGTCCTCTTAAGTACACCAAATATTCCTGTGCTCAATCATACATAGGGAGCATTAGCTTCAAGGCTGCTTTAGATTTCGAGGCCATTATGTGCGGGCAATATTTACAAAGAGGGGATTGGGAGTATTGGCATAATTAGAGCAGCTATCAATGTGGAGGACAAAATGAGAAACAAACTGTTGTCGGTCCTACATGTGTTTACACCAGCATGTTTTCTGGAGGTTCTTTTCAACCAGATAAAATAAACTTTGAAGTGTCACTCTGAACAAGAAGCAGCTGGCCTTTGAATTAATTTAAGTTTTAAAAATGTGTTTATTTGTTCCTGTTTGATGAAGGGTGCCTTGGATTTCTACTTTAAACATTCAAAATGTGAAAGGATACACCAAGTCGACTTGGAAACGATCACACTTAATATTAATATACTTCACAGCTGCCCTTGTGTAGCACACCTCGGGCTCGGTTCCTAGTTTGTGATCGATCAGTGTGTCAGGCTTTCAGCAGTCCTCAGTCCATTGCTTTTTGTTTTGATGACATCAGGTCATGTTCGTACATGAAAAGGTCACATGGTGATATTGTATTGGTTTTTTTCGGTCTTAAATATATATGTTACATATTTTAGCACTCGTGAAGTTTGGATTTTATCTCGAATGTAGAGAGTATAGGTGCTATTTGTTTTATTTGATTCAAAAATACTGTCCTTACAAGAAGTAAGTCTTGGTTCTAAAGTGTAATTAAATTCTGAATAGAAGGAGGAAATAGGTTCATTCGTGCTGTCTTTCACCCTGACAGAGGTGAACAAAATGTATTTAACCAACGAGGTGAAACTTGAGAAAACATCCGCAGTGTTTTGGCTTTCAGGCTTTTTATCGTGTCTGCTTCTAGCAATTTTTGCTTTGAATCGCTGTTGGGGGTGTGTGTGTGTGTGCGTGTAGGGGGGGGGGGGGGGTTACAGTGGCTGGACTTAGTGCTGCTGCTCAGATACACAGAAAGAGAGGATTTTGCTTTTTGCCTAATCATTTCCAGACATGGAGATTTGCATTCCATAGCTTTCCCCTGTGCTGTGCGCGTGTGTGCCTGTGCGCGCATGTTCGTGTGTTTGTGTCTTTTCTCTTTCCTTTCTTTTCCCTGTGTTCTCCTCTGAAGTTTAACATTTTCAATTTGAAACATCAATTTTGAGATGCTCGTAAGAACGTGTGTGAATAATGAAGCGAAAAGGAAGTCTGTGATGGATTGAACGAATTAAAATGTCACTGTGGGAGGAAACCTGCTTAAAAACGACTTTGAATGGACACATCATAAAGAAAGGAGGCCAGGGAAAGTGGTAGAGAGTACATGTGTAACTAATTAAGATTCCAGTGGGTCCATTAGGAAAGAAACACCACAGCATTAATATTAGTATGTCACAGTTGAATGGAAGTATGAAAAATGGTTGGTCATCTGATTCATATTACTTATTAGCAGCAACTATTTTTTCATTCAATTATTATTTACACAGTATGATTTTGATTAGTTTTAGAGAGTTTAATAAGTAGAGCGTAGGTCTATGTAAACATATAATTTTTCTATTTTTATTATTAAGTGAATTAATTTAAATAGAATTTATTAATATTACAACATTTTTTATAAGATATAATAACATAATAAAATCATCTTAAAGACTGGCCATTGAAGTCCCTGACAAGCATCAGCCTTTGAAAAATTAATTTTCATCGACCACTTGAAGATTCATTATTAGAGTCAAAGCGCTACAATAACATTAACATAGTTACTAATTACTAACTATTTACATTATACATATTATATGTTAAACATATATATAACACATGTTATATATGTTTTTGAGCATGAATCAAAAGACAGATGCAGATGTTAAGAGGATATTTTACATTAAAAGACAAATATTTGTTGGGTGTTTCAGTTGATGATTTTAAATGTGTGCATGTCTGCCCCATATAATTAACTGATGTTGAAGTTCCTGGATATAAAAGATTTGTTTCCTTCTTGTTCCCACATGGGCTTTTTTCTGGTTTTCTGGAATATTTGTTAATTCAGAGGACTGGGATTTTATCACTGGACCGATCACTTTGAGGGACTGAGCTCACTGCACAGAGAGATATTACATGGTGTTTGGACAAAGAAGAAAATACCAAGAAGAGTTGGAAAAATGAGTCAAGAAAAGCACATGTTTTCACCAATATGATTATGGAGCACCCTCCTTGTTGTGATGCACATGCCATTATAAGCTGTTTTGACACACATACAAATGTGTGATTATATCAATTTTATATTCAAAGCCTGAAGAAAAAAGTATCACAAAGGGATTACAATATAATACTCCTTTCTATTATAAGCTCTCTATTTCTGACGGTTAAATATTACTTTTTATTATGCTGTTAAAACATAAAAGCTTCCATGAATGACAATCAAAATCCATATTTTCAAACAAATCTTACTGTGCCGCTTGCAAATTCCAAATGGAATCTGTTTTTACTTTAAGCAGCAGTAGTAGTATCAGTATCATTCAACGAATCCTCCTTATTTAAAAATACATTGCAGGATGAATATTTAATAATTTTAAAGCTACAATAAATTATCAAACTGCTTCCTGTAAAACATGCAACCTGCATTTATAGAGATTTTCTATTTATTGTTGTGCCAATTACCTAAGCATTATTTCTCAAGGGAAAATCTATTTGGAAATTTCTTATCAAAGTAGAAATTAGACATACAATGTGCAGCAATTTAAACAATTAAGGGTTTTGCCGTGTACAGCTTTTCAGGTTGCTTTGAGAATTTTTTGATTTTGTTTTTTATCTTTTCCAATGTTATTTAATTGCACAGCACTAAAGTCAACTTTCTCTGCGTTTTTTTATTTTATTGATTTAAAACATGATAATTGAAACCATCCGTTTATTACTTTATCAGTAGAAATTTAATATTTATGATGGGATTTTTCTAGATGTATGTTTTTAGAAGGACAACACTGTGAGCACTAGCGTCTGTGTAAATGTTACTCTGTAGACTCAAGGTCACATTGTTTCTGATATTTTTGTTACCAATGAAACATTATATCACCTGTTCGATCCCACTATTAATGCAATTGATAGAAACACACACAGACACACGCATGCACACTAATATATGGCCATCTATGTTATTAACAGATATATAGACATTCAGTAAGTGATCAAGCCTGTCTTTACATTGTTTACATACGTTGCTGAGGGTAAAGGGCAGAGGGTGTCACACCTGTTTAAAGCCCTCTGAGACTAATTGCTGATTTTTGAATATGGGCTATACAAATAACATTTGATGGATTGATTTAAAGATCACACGCAATGTTTATTTCTGTCCTAGGTTTAAGAAAACAAGCTACCGATGTCATTTACTGTGCGACTGTGTAGGTACATTTTGTATAAATATATATCTATATCCATCTATGTCTTGTATATACACAAATATATAGATAGATAAAATACAGGTATCTCACATCTGTCACCTTCCACAAATAGATCGCTATCCCTTAGCAACAATACCTCTGACAATCTATTTTGAGAAATACATCCTGTCTGTGTTATAGGGTTCTGCTTTTGTGTGTGTGTGATCATGCTTCAAAGCTAGATGATGAAATACAGCAAAATGACATGACTTTGAAACAGAAGTAAAGGAATGAATGCAGTGTGTGTGTGCGTTTGTGTCTGTGTGTTTGCAAACTGGTATACATTTCCTTATTACATGCTTACATTACATTACACACGCTAGGGCTGTCACTTTTCCTAAAATGAACGATTGGATGTTTCATATGATGCAATAACTATATTAAGATATTGTGATATATGTCATGATTCTGTGCTCAGTACAGTATTGCTAAGTTACATCCTTCATTCACATAGTAAAATAACACCTCTGGTTTACCTACTTAAGTGAGGTCAAGAGGGCATGTAGAAGGTCAAGCTGAGCGGGAGTGCCCTCTGCTGGATCATGAGGCAAACTACTTCAGAAGTTCTGATGCGCTGGCACATTATAGAATAGGTACAAATCGGAATATTTTTCTAATGTCCGAATGAATGTTTGAATTGCAAATAAAAACAGCCCTCAACAGACACGAAAAATTATGAAAATGTAATCATTGTGGCAAATTTAAAAAAATATAAACAGAAAATAATTTTAAAACACTGTAGAAAGTGTGCATCAACATTTTTTGCGAGGGGGTGGAGAAAGCAGAGAGCTGAAATATTCAGAACGGTAAAATCAAGAGCCAAAGAAAGAAGTCCATATAGTTCCAAAACCCAACCCCTCTCTCCTCTTCATCGTGTTTTATCAAAACCATTATTCTCCCTCTCTCTTTCTCTCATTTTAAACAAGCTTTATTGGCAATACAGTACAGAATATTTACAGTCACTAATAATGAGGAATACATGTAAAATCGTTTTCAAATATCCACCATTGTCTCTCATCTCATCTCATCTCATTTTCATCCGCTTATCCGGGGTCGGGTCGCGGGGGGAGCAGCTCAAGCAGGGGGCCCCAGACTTCCCTTTCCCGGGCCAACACTAATCCCAGTTGCCATTTTCAGTCACAAGCCAAACAGCAATGGCGATGGCCACACAAAAAGTCTGAGCGATGTGGTAGCAAATCACCCAATGCATTGCACTAGAACCCAACCAAGATATTGGTTGGGATAAACTTTAACTCTGACGGGGGGATCCCGAGGCGTTCCCAGGCCAGTGTTGAGATATAATCCATCCACCATTGTTTAAAACATTATAAAATAAAACATTAATAACAGTTATATTTGACTCATGATTCTATAGGACCAGGACATATGAAAGGAATGTATTTAATCTATAGAAAAAAATGGACAGCCGCTTATTTTCCATTTACAGATGTAATCCATCAGAAACAATTGCGGCAGAGCTTGTTCTTCTTGTGCATCATAACAATCAATTTATTAAGCTAATACTACATGTTGAGCTGTCTCACGATACAGGGTAGAAAAGGTGTTTGGCAATGAATTCCAGTGTGACCTCCATAATATTGTACACCACCTTAGATGAAAGCTGACTTTAAGATAATAAAGCACTGATTCAAAGAGCTGCCATCGCTTGATCACTATAACATTCTTGACCTCAAACCATTAACTAGAACTCGATTTTATGGCAAAAATGTGTGGGGTTAGTGTTGGAAAGATTAACGAGATTAGGAGTAAATAAGTAAATATTGAAAAAAGAGGTAACATCACTGAGAAGCATGATGCCAAAAGATACTGAGTGACTTATACAAAACATGCACGCGCAAACACACCAACCCTCTAATCACCTCTAAATACAGCACCACCTTCTGCGGCTCATGTGCTCATGGTTAATTTTCCCATCACATCGTCAGTCTTCATTTCCTACAGCAGCAAGATAAGACCTGAAAGGAACCGGCTAGTGTTACAAGAGTGTGTGTTGGTGTTACTATTTGTATTGTTGGAATGCAGGGATAGGTTTTATATGCTCCACAGAGGGCATCCTTCAAGGAGCCATTACTTTGTGTTTTATGATAAAGCAAAATATATTAAGCAGTTGAAAACTAGTCGCTAATTTGTATCGTTCATGTAAATACATTTTGAATGAATAGTTGGCAGCTACAGCTGTATTTAGCCACAGGATAATGTCAGTGTTAATTATATTATTTTTGCCTGTATGGTGTGTGAGGAGCTGATAATTCCGGGCTCGCAGTTTGAGTATTCTACAGAATACAATGCAGAGCATTGCCTTAAAGATGGACAGGTGTCACCACAGTGTTTACCTATTTTGGATTGGGTTGTGTATACATGGCCGATAACTACCAGACCTAAGCTCTAAAATAGTTGAACAGCACAGGATGGGATTATTCAGTGTGTTATGTGAATATGTCGGGATTTTTGCAGTTATATATATTTGCATATTTAAGTTTTAACTTCCAATTTGCATTTGCAATTTAAAAAAAAAAATCCACCATCATTTTGTCTTTTTTCCCAAGAAAAATGGAACAGGTCTGGCCCCATTGTACCAGAGCCATTTTTTAAGTATTAATTTTGCACTGGTATCAAAAAAATCCAAAACAATACCTAACCTCAGTTGTGAAAACTGTTGGGTATTTTTCTATATCCCTTTCCTGAACTCCAGAGATTGTCCTCATAATGGGGTCTGGACTTTCTATGAAGTTTGCCTTTCACACATGAAGAAAGTGGCGGGGGATTCATCATTCAGAATTTATTTCTTTCTTAACACACGTGAGGAAACGTAGAGTCCAAACAAAACCTAAATCTCAGCACTTTCTGCTGGCGCCTTGGCTTTGCAGCTCTGTTTCTGGTTGTCTCTCTCTTGCAGCTCCACTGCTGCCTGTTAAACCTGAGGATCAGTCAGCTAACAGCTCTTACCTGCGCTGATTGATTCTCTGGTACAGGTGGAGGTGCTCTCCCAGACACCACCATGCCCACATCCTGACGAAATACAAGCGGCCGATTTTATGAATTTAATCAGCTTTTACTCCAATTCATTTAGATAAGCTTTTCAAAAAACATACAGAGACAGGCGCACGATATAAGTTGGCGAAATAAGGCATAAGAATACATAAAAACAAATAAAGATTAAATAACAAATGTAATGACCATAAAAAACTTTAAAATGTAATACAAATTCTTAAAGCTAAAAAGAGGGTAAGGGTTTAAGGCAGATTGCAGGAGGGATACGCAATATAGAGTAGCAGGTAGTGTTACAAAACAAAACAACACCCTGAAGGCAACAAGGAAAACTCACAAGTAAGAACACATTCAGAAGACTGCTTTCCGGAGGATTTATGGCTACAGAAAGAACTTGGATCTCTTTGTTTCACTTTTATGATTATAAAACAGTTTTTGAATTTTGTTTAGGCTGTTTCTGTCGTTTACTGTAAGGCTTTGGAACCAGCTGATGAGAGAGAAACACAGGAGCTTAAAAAAAGGGATAAAAATGACAGCCAATGCAGGGCTGAGAGAGTGGGAAAGATTCTCTGGTGCCCATGTTTCACCATAGCATATCAGATTTAAGGAGATCATAGTACACAGATATTTGTATGACGTCACCATTTCTAACTAGAGCTAAGCAATAAAACTATATAGATGTTATTGCGATATAACTTTTCCTCGATAAAATTTAAGCCACGTCTATAGAACTCATCCCGTCCATATTTTGACGGACAACACAAACAGCAAATGAGAATGAGCATAGTGCGGACATCTTGTTTAACTTACAGAACAGCCATTAGAGCCAATGGAGGCTACCCTTGGATCAGGGCTATTGAGTTACAAATTCAGTTGGGTCCGATTTTCAAACCGAGAAACTTAGCTGGGCCAGATATTTTCATCGGCTAGTAAGCAGCATCTTATGACAAATTTTAAACCAACACAACTGAAAGTATTAGGAAACAAGTTATATTTATTACACATTCACTAGTTTTGGAAACTATATTCCTTTTTTTGGAAATTCAGAAAAATCCAAGACTTACATGGTTATTACCCGTTGAAAAACGTACACATCATTTTGTGGCAGCCTTCATCAGGATATATAAAATTTTCAATGTTACCATTAGATCAGTGCTTTTTAATATTTACAGAAGAAAGAAATGGTTCCCTCTGCCCAGATTTTAAAAGATAAAGATACACATGTAAAATGCATAGAATACAATTTTCATATTTGCAATTAATAGTGGCATAATGATCAATATGGATCTTTCGAGGGCTGATACCAATATAAGTGAGTTAAAGTTTATCCCAACCAATATCTTGGTTGGGTTCTAGTGCAATGCATTGGGTGATTTGCTACCACATCGCTCAGACTTTTTGTGTGGCCATCGCCATTGCTGTTTGGCTTGTGACTGAAAATGGCAACTGGGATTAGTGTTGGTTTGTGTGTGTTCTCTGTTTACTTGATTTTCCACTGCTATACTGGCTCATGCTGTACTGTCTAAATAAATATGAGCATTAATATGAAAAGGTTTCGGAAAACATCAAGTTGATGATGTATATACCTCTCGGTTTGTTGACCATCTTGTAATTCCTCTGTGTTTCTGTTCTTTCGATGAGGTATATGAGAGGGAACAAAACTAAGTACTGAGGTCCCGGTGCAATGAAATAGACCAACTGAATCTAAAAAGTAAGCAGAAGCAGTTCTGATGTATTTACTATTCAAGGTCTGCAGTAATACATTTGTTGATTGGTTGTGAACTTTGACTTTAACAAAATAGATAGACTGAGCAAGCTGTCTGTCAAACTCCAAAGAAACTAGTATTGCACTCAGTAGAGTTCATACCCTCGCCAAGGCCCAAAAGTCCCCTAATGAAACCACATTTTAGTGGTAATCCATCAGAGAGAGAGACATAGACTTAGAGAGAAAGAGACAGAGTGAGAGACCATTGCGTTGGAAACGGATCAGTGACCTAGATTACAGCAAGAAGCCATTCAGGTGCACTGTGTTTGTGCACATCTGTGTGTGTGTGTGTGTGTGTGTGTGTGTGTGTGTGTGTGTGTGTGTGTGTGTGTGTGTGTGTGTGTGTGTGTGTGTGTGTGTGTGTGTGTGTGTGTGTGTGTGTGTGTGTGTGTGTGTGTGTGTGTGTGTGTGTGTGTGTGTGTGTGTGTGTGTGTGTGTGTGTGTGTGTGTGTGATGTGCATGTATTGTAGTCAGCGTATTGGTGCTTCAACTAAAAAACTGTGCAGTGAATGAAATCTGCGTAGAAAATCCTGAAAAGATGTTAGAGAGAGAGAGAGAGAGAGAGAGAGAGAGAGAGAGAGAGAGAGAGAGAGAGAGAGAGAGAGAGAGAGAGAGAGAGAGAGAGAGAGAGAGAGAGAGAGAGAGAGAGAGAGAGAGAGAGAGAGAGAGAGAGAGAGAGAGAGAGAGAGAGAGAGAGAGAGAGAGAGAGAGAGAGAGAGAGAGAGAGAGATTTGATTTTTGAAACCTTTATTTTCAAAATTAAAACACAACTACTGTCAAGGTTTCAACGGATCTGTACAGTTTCAGCACAATACTAAAACCTACCTAGAAAGTAATATTAAAAATTAAAACATCATCAACCACAGAACATACTACATCATTAAAACACCACTGTTTGGTGAAGCCATCCATGTCCTTCATCTCTTTAAAAAACCTAAAATCTACCCACACTCTTGCTTTCAGCAGCGAGATAAAAACAGGAAGAGCTTCTTGTCCTGTCCTGTCCTCCACTCTGTTCTTCCTGCTGCTGTAAACTGACATTTTTGCTTCTCCTACGATCCAATTTAAAAGTTTCCATTTGCACTCATTCGTTTTCCTATACCCTACTCCTAAAATGAAGACACTCTTAGACCATGTCTCACCAAACTGTTTAAAAACCTTTTGTAGTGTATTAAAAAGGAAACAGAGTCTTTCGCAATCATAAAAAGCATGGAACACTGTCTCTTCTTCTCCACAAAACGGGCAATTGTTCATGACTGTTGGGTTGATGATGGATATAAAACTGTTAACCGCAATGGCTCCGTGTAAAATCCTCCACTGCAGGTCCCCAGTCCTCTTTCTTAAAGGCGGTTTGTATAAAACCCTCCACACCGGTTTGTCATTGATGTCCAGATCCAGTCTCCTCCTCCACACCGTGTCAGGCCTCACATCCAGCTTGCTTCTGTTCAAGGTTAAAACACAGCATTCATACATGGCTCTCCCTTTTGCTGTGTACAGGTCCACTTGCTTCCAGTCTGTTTTATTTAAAAAAGGTCCTGAGAGCCCATCCAGATTCGGGTTAAAACCTAGCTCCGGAAAGGGGTCGCTGTTGTCAGGGGTTTCCGCTCCATCAGAATAATCCTTCAGCATTTCGACCTCCTCGTCCGTGAGTCTTTTAATCCATTCGTTTAAAATCCGTTCTGTCTGTCGCCTGGACCTCTGCCCGATGAGGGTCGCCACCGCCGGGATGTTTTTTAGTCCAGGACCCGCTGCATCGACGATAGTCCTCAGGGTCACAGCTCCGGCGATGCACAGCATGCTGGTGAGGCCTGGTGTGGAGCTGCTCTGGACATCCAGCCTGGCTCCGTTGATCAGCGGCTCTTCTAAAAGCCAGTGTAGAGAGTTTGTATGTTCCAGCCTTTTCCATTTAAAAAGACTCCATGTCTTAAAAAGTGACTGATAAAAAGTAGATAATCCATACATGTTAAAAAGCTTAAAATCCATTAAGAACAGTTGCATGTCTAAAACCAGCCCAGTTGTCTCCCTCAGGATGCTGCTTGTCACTCGTCTCCAAACAACATCCTGTGGACCTAAAAGATACTTTTGTAAAAACTGTAATCTAAAAGTGGATATTCTACTCTGAATGTGCACCAACCCTTGCCCCCCTCCTCCTTTGGTAAAAACAACACACACTGGGGCACCCAGTGCAACCTGTCCCAAAAGAAGTCTATTGAAATGGCTTGTAGTTTCATTACTAAGCCTTTCGGTGGTTCCATGCAGGCCAGTCGATGCCACAGAGCAGAAGCCACCAGGTTATTTAAAATCAATGTTCTCCCTCTGTAGGATAATTGTGGCTTCAGCCATTTCCACTTGCTGAGCCTCCCTTGCATTTTCTCAGCCACTCCCTCCCAGTTCTTCTGGACCATGGACTCATTGCCTAAATAAACCCCGAGGTATTTGAGACCGTCTCTCCTCCATGCTAACCCCCCCGGAAGACTTGGTAGACCCCCTTCCCACCTTCCAACTGCCAGCGCCTCACTTTTCCCCCAGTTCACCCTGGCAGCTGACATTGTTTTAAAATCATCGACAATTTTTCCAAGTTCCTGGACGTCTTCCTGATTTCTTACAAAAACGATAATGTCGTCCGCATATGCTGATAAAATGTGACTTTTTTTAAAATCACTTAAAATCAACCCTTCAATATTTGCTCTTATCTTCTTTAGCATAGGTTCAATAGAAAGTGCGTATAACATCCCTGAGAGCGAGCAGCCCTGTCTCACCCCCCTGTATACTTTAAAAGGTGCACTCAGGCCTCCATTGATCTTCAGTACACTCTCAATTTCCTGATACAGAACCTTGATCATAGCTATGAGACAAGGGCTGAGGCCAAACCTCTCCAGAGTCTTCCAGAGGTAAAGGTGCTCAACCCTGTCAAAAGCCTTTTCCTGGTCCAGAGAAATCAGACCAGTTTTTATGCCTAAAGAACTAGAGAAGTCCACAATATCACGAATCAAGGACACGTTGTCCAGGATAGACCTACCAGGCACACAGTAAGTCTGGTCCTGGTGTATCACTTCCTCCATCACCTCCCTCAGACGGTTTGCCAGCGCTTTGGACAGGATCTTATAATCAGTACATAGCAGCGACACCGGACGCCAGTTCTTGATCTCCTGAAGGTCTCCTTTCTTTGGCAGGAGAGTTATCACTGCCCTCCTGCAGCTTATCGGCAGCACCAAGTCTCTAAAACTCTCGTTAAAAACAGTTAAAAGATCTTCCCCCATCTCGCTCCAGAACTCCTTAAAAAACTCGACTGGAATGCCGTCGATGCCCGGGGCCTTCCCCCCCGCCATGCTCTGCAGGGCCGTGTAGAGTTCCTGCATCGACAGGGGGCCGTCCAACCCAGCGTTCACGTCTTGGGGGACTTTGGGCAGCTCTCCACAGAAGGAGTCAAACAGGCCATTGTTCTCAGTGTATTCAGTCTTGTACAGGTCCTTATAAAAACTCACGGCTCTCTTCCGGATATCTTTGCTGTCGCTGAGTTCTTCTCCTTCAGGAGATCGAAGAGTGTGGATGATTCTGCTTTGTCCATTCTTCTTCTCCAGTCCAAAGAAGAATTTAGTCGGTGCATCCATAAGCGCTGCCGTCTGGAACCGTGACCTAACCAGCGCCCCCTGGGCCTTCATGCCAAGTAGGTCTGTAAGAGCAGATTTTTTAGACTTGAGATCTTTAATATGATCTCGATTTCCAGTGGAATCTATTAAATTCAGCACCACCACAATTTCCGACTCTAGATCCTCCATAGATCTGGTTATGTCTCTTGTAACATTGAGGGTATACTGTTGACAGAGCTGCTTTATCTCAACCTTACCACAGTCCCACCACAGCTTTAAAGAAATAAAATCATTCTTTCTTTCTTTAAAACCGCTCCAAAAAAACTTAAAAACATCCTTAAAATGTGCATCACATAAAAGAGACGTGTTAAAATGCCAGTAGGCGCTTCTAGACTTGAGCTTTGAAATAAAAACGTTGCACACAACCAGCGCGTGATCTGTAAAACCAACTGGGAGTATACTGCACTTTCTGAAGATGCTAAAATTGTGTTTAAAACTATAAAACCGGTCCAACCTCGCCATTGAAATGAGACTCCCTCTGCAATGAGTCCAGGTGTACTGCCTCTTACTATCATTCATCCTTCTCCACACATCACACAGCTCATGGGCCTGCAGCAGCTGCCTCAGTGCACTCTGTGAAGCTCTGTGTGGCTCCAGGTGGTTCCAGTCTAAAACATCATCTTCTGTACAATTAAAATCACCTCCTAGAAATAAAAAATCATTAACTTTTACTCTGCTTAATGCCATGTCTAAAACCCTTAAAAAACAGACTGTCAGGTCCTGAGACCGGAGCATACACATTCATAAAAACAAAATAAAACTCCTCGACCTTTGCCCTCACCACCAGGAGTCTGCCCTCCACCACCTCCTCCACTTCTAAAGACTCCGGTGCGAAGCTCCTGGAGAAGATGATGCCCACCCCCCCACTGGTTGTGCTTAGGTGGCTCAGTTCAATTTTATTTGCTGGAACATCAGAGATCTCTTCACAACGTCTTTGGCTCCGTTTACGTTCAAAGAACTGATTTTTAATAGACTCATATTGAAAAATATAAAAAACCCACAAAAAAACAGGACTGATTTGTAATCAGGATGCACTTTATTCATCATCATCATCATCATCATTGTTTTTCTGTTGTCTAATTCTCTGAACAATTTTCTTGAGTCTGTATATCTCCTGGTCAGTGAAACCCCCTCTGCCTTTGCTGCTCATGTGCAGCCGGGCAGAGTTTGAAAACTACTCTGTATCAGAGAAATAAGACTCTGCTGCTCCTCTCCCTCCTTTCTTCACTGTCCCTTTCTTGGCTTTGGAGGTTCCACTGTCGCTCCTGGTTTTTCTTTTAAGACGAGGAACTTTAAGCGCCTCCATGTCAATATCACTTACTTGGCCTATCCCCTGTCCCCTCCTCACTCACCTGACGCTCCTGCTGAACCCCCCCCCCCTGTCCCCTCCTGTTGTTCCTGAGTGTCAGCTGTATTCTATTCACAAGAACTCTTGTACTTTTTAATCACCTAGTCAGGTGATCACCACAATAACATGAGATGGCTCGTGTGTCAGGTGAAGACATTGCTCGGTTATTTAAGTCTTCAATCAACCCTCAACCTTGTCTTTGACAATTACATGCCTCACAAGAGGAGGGAATAGATTGGTGAAAAAGCAACATAAAGATACACATTGTGTCTGAAGTAGCATATTTTATTTCCTAAACAGATGGTAAAGATAATGAACAAGGAACTGAGAAAATGGCAAAAATGTATCACGCTATTAAAATTCTCATACAATGAAGTGATCTGTCCAGCTAACTGGTTTGCCCTACATATACACTACATCTATCTCTCTGAATCCCCAACTTCACTCACGCAGACACACTGCTTCACACCACACACACACACATACACACACACGCACACACACTGAATGTGGACTTCCATGTGAAATGACAGCAGGGTCTGCGTTGGCATTTTAACTGCTGACCCATTTGTCTTGATAAAGCTCATTGACCCACAAATAAAAGCAAGCCTAGCTGCATCACTTAAGAAAAAAAATATTATTAACACTATCAAACTAAAAATGTATGAAAACATACCTGCACTTAGTTTCATATGTAATCATTGAGATAATTTCCCAAGAAAGAAGTTCTATACATAATCAAATAAAGATATACTCACACGGCTACTGTGTGTGTAGTGTGATTGTTGCTAGCTACATGACCCTAGGGTGCTTTGCTTCAAACTCAGACCGTTAAATCGATTTTGACACAAGTAGAATTAGATGGAGACAAATTACAACAATAGAGGCCAGTTATAAAAGGCCCTTTGTGTTCGTCAGTGTTCTGCTTTGTGTGTCCATGCTCTTTTTGGGGGCATACTTGTGTATACATCTTTTGTTGAGCTGATGGTCTATGTAGCTCTGAAGAAGGGTGTGTGTCAGTTTAAACTACAGTATCTACAGCTCTAAGTATCACAGCTCTCATATAGGTGGTCAAGCTGCCTTTTTGTTTTAGAGCGAATACATCCAGTAGTTTTACATCTCATCCTTTGAGGGTCGCAGCGAGCTGGAGTCAATCACAGCTAAACTTGACTGACAAATGCTCACAGATATGGGGAATATGTAGTCATCAATTACTTGGGAGGTAACCTTTCTTTTACCTTTGCAAAAGTGCTTCGTAAAGTCGGTGTGTTGTTGTCAATTTGGATCAGAAGTCGGAGTCAGGTTGATTGTTTATTCCCTATGGAGTTTCCCTGGAGCTGCTGGTCGGTTTATGTCTGACTGACTGACTGACTGACCTGACCATTGAGGGTACTGTCAGTGCCCTGTGCATATTGTATATAGGAACGCTATTGTTATTTAGCGACAGGACTCTTCTTGTTTGTTTACTTTCCTGAGTTGTTTGCTTATGAAGATATGCGGTAACACCCGGAAGAGATTATATAATTTTTTTCTGTATTTGAACTGGATTAAGCTGAACTGTGCTGGGCTTGTAGGGGAGACTGAAACAGACTTTAAAAATGTACGTATTGAACTCTGGATGTTGAGGCTATGGGGAACAAACACACAACCTCTTTCCTATTCTTTGTGAAGTCAAGTCCAACATGTACTTTAGTGTTCTTCTCTTTACTATTCACATTTGGGGTTTAAATAAAACCCAGATATTTGTGAGTGTGAGTGTGCCTGTGCCTGCATGGGCGTTTATCTTTCTATAGTTATGAGGGGCATTTTTGGTTCAAAACCATCATTGTGAGGGTTAGAATTAGGTTAAGGTTAGGATTAGGGGCTGGGAATGCATTGTGTCAGTGTCCTCACAACTGTAGAGAGAAATGTGTGTGTGTGTGTGAGACAGAGAGAGAGGGTCAAAATTTGTTATAATAATTTGGTGTCTAGCATGTTAGACTAATCTGTTACCCTTGAACTCTCCACCTGCACAGAAATAAATCCTCCTCCTGTGTGTGTGTGAGGGTGTGTAAGGGTGAGACTGAGTGACTGCTATAAATCATGTTCCCAGTTCTGTGCTGCAGTACACTGATTACAAAGGGAGAGAGAGAAAATCTGAAAAATAGGGAATGAGCAAAGCCAAACCAGAATCTCTCTAAGGACTGGTCAGAGAGGAGGGGATGGTGAGAAAGTATGGGTGCGAGAAAAGAATATCACTGTAGCTATGAATGGACCCACTCATTTTAATGAACACACACACACACACTCATACAACAGCTACACATCTTAAAGGTAGGAGTGGTGAGTTGTTTCTAGGGCTGCAACTAACGATTATTTTTGTGATCAATAAGTCTGTCGACTATTTTTTCGATTAATCGACTTATCTAACGATTATTTTACATGTCATTTCCCATAGCAAATTAAAATAATGACTCAAAAGTTGGATTTACACTTCAAATGTATTTCAGTAACAAGTTGTGTAAACATGTAAACATCATAATAAATAAACAAAATTGTAAGCAAATATGCTTTTAAAAGAAGAGAGAAAGTGCAAATAAAGTTTTACAAGTATCTATAAACAGCAATCAAGATCAGGATTCTGCTTGTAGGGATCTCAAATCATTCCACAGCCTGCTCAATCCATGCAGCAATGTTGGCTCCAGTGTGTATCTCTTCAAGTGGCATGGTTGTGAGGCCGAAGCTAGTGAGCTCCCAGTCATCACTTATAAAGTGACATGTGATTCGAAGATATGCCTCTGTTGCTACACTGGTCCAAGCATCAGTTGTCAGGGCAATCTTGTTCTCAGTTGCTTTCAGAGCATCTTTAACTCTGACAAGTGTAGCTTCATACTTTTGCTCCATGAGCTTTGTAAAATGAGTTCTGGAAGGTAAGGTGTTACCTGGACCATTTGCTTAAAGCCCTCATCCTCAACCATTGATAGAGGCCTCATGTCAGGGGTGCCTGAGCCTCTCTAGGACAAACTCGTCCACACACCTTTGCTTAGTACTAAAAGAGAAAGGGGGAAAAAAACACAAAGCTTTAATTATCACGTTGTAGGCTATATTGTCATAGTTTTGTATTATGCTCAGTGTTGCCACAGTTTCTTTGAAAAAGTAACTTAGTTACTTTACTGATTACTTGATTTTAAAAGTAACTTAGTTAGATTACAAGTTACTTTATTAGTTACATTCAGCAGCTGGCGACAACACCCCTGCCGCCTCAACATAAAAATGACACCCGGTTTTGCCAACACTCACTTTATCAGAAACAGCCGGAGAGGCCCCCCCGCGCGAACGGAGGGTTCCCCCAGCGGGCGGCGTAGCTGAGGTTATCCGCGAGATGGGATCGACACACGTCCAGAGTCAATGCCGCCGACCACCGTACCCGATCCCCTCCAACCAATCCCCGCCTTCCACACCGCCCCTCGGCCAAAGAAAAGGAAAGCCCCCGCACCAGCGACGCTGTGAGGCGCCGCGGGCGAGGACCCCCCCCCCAAAAAAAAACTTTGAGGCGTGCCACACACCGAACCTCCGGCGGCGTGGAGAGGAAGTCGATGGGGCGACTGCTCCCCCAGCCGCGGCACGTGCCCAGCGGTTTAACCACAAATACCAAAATAGTAACGCACAGTGACTTGGACAAGTAACTTTAATCTGATTACTGGTTTGGAAATAGTAACATAGTTACTAAGTAGCGCGTTACCGGCATCACTGATTATGCTAGAGCAGATCTCTCGTAATTGTGTTGATATGAAATTATTTTTTGAAATTTTAAAGAAAAAACTAGGGCTACGTTGTAGCACTGGCGGGCCCTTTGCACCCGCACGTTGAAGCCTGTTGCGGTCGGTGGAGAGAGCGATCGATGACTAAGCGCATGTCTCTGCGTTGCATCCATTTTGCGCTCTGCGGCAGTAGGTTTGCCAGTAGGTGGCGCCATCACTATTATTACACACAGACATATAGATCTGTTCAAGTAGCCGCTCTGATATAGCGTGAGCAATTTTGTGTCAATTGGACAATTTTACCACAACGTAATTTTCACACTGATTAGTAGGTGGCGCTATGACCCTGAACTAATATTTATATGTGGAGCTGTTCAGATCAGTATTGTGATTATAGGTCAGTAGTTTGGAGCCGGTTGGATAAGGCAGAGTGGATTAACAAAGTACTTCCTGTTTCCTGGCGAATCAGTAGGTGGCGCTATGACACTGAGGAAATATTGACACATAGAGCTGTTCAGGCTTGTACTATTATCATGTGACAGAAGTGTGGTAGTAATAGGACAATGCACAGTGGACTTATGAAAACATCGCCTCGTTTGGCGAAGGATGATCCTTCGCCAAGCATCAATGTTTACATAGTTTGAGGAAATGTCACAATTCTGACCTTGATCCAATTACTTGACTGAGGTCATTTGAGCTGTATATTGTAAAGCAGCCAGGAGCAGTTCATCAAAATATAAAACATGTCACTTCCTGTAGCCACCAGGGGTCGCTGTGATTTCAAATCATGATTTATGTGTAGATGTCATCAGGCCGGGACTCTTGTCTTACATGTCTAGTTTGGACTCGATTGGACCATGTATGTTCGAGATACAGATGCTCGTGTTTTGATGGCGTTTAATCAAACTTTGACGCCACGCCACGGTCACACGGTGTGATGGAAAAAAAATCCCTTAGTCACTTTTTTTCTTAATCTTGTTTTGATGACACTCATCTGAATTTGAAATTGATCAGATGAAAGCTCTACGACAAGTACATCAAAGAAAAAATGTGGAATATGGCTAAAATGGCCACTAAATTCAAAATGGCGGGCTTCCTGTTTGGTCTAGCATATCTATCCAAGAGACTTATTTGTTTGTTATAAAAAGACACATGCCTAAAACGATTTTTGTACATGTCGGCCAATCGTAGTGTCGGGGCTGCCCATTAGGGGGCGCTAGTCAGTTGTTTTGCCACGCCCATTCCTTAAAACCATTTGAATATCTTCAGGGGGGGGGGATTTTGCTAAACACATGTAGTTTGAGTGAGATAGAACCGTTAACACTGAAGTTACAGCAATTTCGTGTTTCACGGCGAGTTGATGAACTTTGATGCCCCGCCATTAATATGGCGTTTGACGAAAAGTTACAGTTATCTTATGCCTTCATTATCAATGTCTTGAGACCCATTTGATAAAGTTTGACATGGTTGAGGTCAATGGATGAGGAGAAATACATCCAAGTGTAAGACATGCAAAAAAATATACATTTCCTGTTGCCACCAGGGGGCGCTGTGATTTCAAGTAATGATTTCTGTGTAGATGTCATCAGGCCAGGACTCTTGTCTTACATGTCTAGTTTGGACTCGATGGGACCAAATATGTCAGAGATATAGAAGCTTGTGTTTTGATGGTGTTTTGTCACACTTTAATGCCACGCCACGGTCAGACGGTGTGTCAGAAAGTTGTTTCTTTGATACATTTGTATCTCCATCTTGTTGTGATGGCACTCATCTAAATTTTTAGTTGATCTGATGAAAGCTCTCCGAGAAGTACATAAAAATATAAAACGTACCAAAAACAAGACATTTCCTGTTGCCACCAGGGGGCGCTGTGATTGTAAGTCACAATTTCTGCACCGATGTCTTCTGGTTGCGACTCTTGTCGTATGTGTCTAGTTTGGACTCGATTGTATAAAATACATCTGAGATACAGAAGCTTGTGTTTTGATGGCGTTTTCATCACACTTTGCCGCCACGCCACAGGCACACGGTATGACGAAAAGTTGTTTTTTTTGATAACTTTCAATCTCCATATTGTTATGATGACAGTCATTTACATTTTAAGCTGATCTGATGAAAGCTGTACGACAAGTACATCAAAGAAAAAATTATGGAATATGACTAAAATAAGCACTAAATCCAAAATGGCGGGCTTCCTGTTGCGTTTTTCATATAGCTCCGAGCACCTTTTTTGTGCATCTGGTGATGATACACAACCGTCTTCAATTTCGTGAGGATCCGTGAATGCTAAATGAGGTGTTTCCCCGTAAATGTGGGGATGCTCTGTTGGTGGCGCTGTTGAGCCATTTTGCCACGTCCATTTCCAAATACCCAAGAATACGTAAATTTTCACGACTTTCTAACCAACTGCAAACTTTTACAACTTTTTGAGCATGATAAAGCCCTCAAAAAGCCAATTCACTGTCGGAAGAAATAATAATAATAACTAGGGCTACGTTGTAGCACTAACGGGCCCGAGCACAGGCAATTTCAAGTCTGTTGCGGTCGGGGAAGAGAGAACGTTCGATGACCAAGCGTTCGTCTCAGCGTTGCATGCATTTGCGCACTGCTGCAAGATAAACGCTTCACTTCCTGTAGCCAGCAGGTGGCGCTATGATTTTAAGTCATGGTGTCTTTGTTGATGTCATCAGGTCGCGCTTCTTGTCTTACATGTGTAGTTTGCACCTCGATTGGACCAAATATGTCCAAGATACAGAAGCTTGTGTTTTGATGGCGTTTAGTCACATTTTGACGCCTCGCCACGGTCACACGGTGTGGCGAAAAATGTATCTTTCAATAACTTTAGATCTCCATCTTGTTGTGATGACACTCGTCTAAATTTTCAGTTGATCTGATGAAAGCTCTCCAAGAAGTACTTGAATATAAAAAACATGGAATATGGTCCAAATCGAAAATGGCGGGGTTCCTGTTGCGTTTTTCATATTGCTCCGAGCGTGTTTTTTGTGCATCTGGTGATGATACACAACTGTCTTCAATTTCGTGCGGATCAGTGAATGCTAAATAAGGTGTTTCTCCGTAAATGAGGGAAAGCACCGTTGGTGGCGCTGTTGAGCCATTTTGCCACACCCATTTCCAAATACCCCAGAATACGTAAATTTTCACGAGGCCCATAATCTGCCCTATAGATGTTGAATGCATTCTGTAGTGAGAACACATTCAAGCACATGTCCTACACCTCCATGAGAGGGGGGAGGGGTGAGAAGGGGGAGGGATGAGAGGGGTGAAAGGGGGTGGGGTAAGATGGGGGCGGGGTGAGAGGGGGGCGGGGCCTTAAAAACAGGTTGATCTGAGGAGGTCTGTTTTAGACAGAGTAAAAAGGTGCTGTTTTAAATTATCCTTGGGGTATTTTTACCAAAATATTTTACAGACATTTCATTAAGACCCCAAGGAACCATATCAACTGTGGTGAAATGGAAATAATATGTCCCCTTTAAAGCGAATATGTCCCCTTTAAAGCGTTTTCGTGTGTCATGGCGAGCTGATGTGACGCCCCGCCACAGTCAGACAGTGTGACGAAAAGTTGTTTTTTTGATAACTTAAGATCTCCATCTTGTTGTGATGACACTCGTCTAAATTTTAAATTGATGTGATGAAAGCTCTCCGACAAATAAAGCGCACGATGTACAAAAACAAGACATTTCCTGATGCCACCAGGGGGCGCTTTCCTTTTAAGTCATGATTTCTAGGTAGATGTCTTCCGGTCGCGACTCTTGTCTTATATGTGTAGTTTGGAGTCGATTGGACAAAATATGTCTAAGTTACAGAAGCTTGCTTATATTGGCGTTTAGTCGAACTTTGAGACCTCACCACGGTCACACGGTATGATGAAAAGTTTAAATTCTGATAACTTTAGATCTTCATCTTGTTTTGTAGAGTCTCATCTAATTTTTAAGTTGATCTGATGAAAGCTGTCTGAGTAGTACATAAAAACATAACACGTACCAAAACAAGACATTTCGCGTTACCACCAGGGGGCGCTGTGATTGTAAGTCACAATTTCTGCACCCATGTCTTCTGGTGGCGACTCTTGTCGAATGTGTCTAGTTTGGACTCAATTGGACAAAATATGTCTGAAATATGGAAGCTTGTGTTTTGATGGCGTTTCATCAAACTTTAACGCCACACCACGGTCAGACGGTTTTGCTAAAACGTAATCCTTCAATAACTTTAGATCTCCAATTTGTTGTGATGACGATCGTCTAAATTTGAAGTTGATCTGATGAAAGCTGTACGACAAGTACATCAAAGAAAAAATATGGAATATGACCAAAATGGCCACTAAAGTCAAACTGGCGGGCTTCCTGTTGCGTTATTCATAATGCACTGATGGACTTTTTTGTGCATCTAGTCATGATACACAATAATCTTTGTTTTTTTTGAGGATCGGTGAATGCTAAATGAGGGGCTTTTCCGTAGGTGGCGCTCTTGAGCCATTTTGCCACGCCCTTTTCAAAATACTCCAGAATACGTAATTTTACGCCGCCTTCGAATTTACTGCAAACTCCTACAACTTTTTGAGCACATTAAAGCCCTCAAAAAGCCAATTCATTTAAGCTAAGAAAAATAATAATAATAATAACTAGGGCTACGTTGTAGCACTGGCGGGCCCGAGCACCCGCACGTTGAAGCCTGTTGCGGTCGGTGGAGAGAGCGATCGATGACCAAGCGCACATCATCGATCGAGCATGCACTTCTCCACGTTGCATGCGTTTTGCGCTCTGCGGCAGTAGGTTTGCCAGTAGGTGGCGCCATCACTATTATTACGCACAGACATATATATCTGTTCATGTAGGCGCTCTGATGTAGCGTGAGCATTTTTGTGTCAATTGGACAATGTTAACACAACTTAATTTTCACACTGATCAGTAGGTGGCGCTATGACCCTGAACTAATATTTATATGTGGAGCTGTTCAGATCAGTATTGTGATCATAGGTCAGTAGTTTGGAGCCGGTTGGATAATGCAGAGTGGATTAACAAAGTACTTCCTGTTTCCTGGCGAATCAGTAGGTGGCGCTATGACACTGAGGAAATATTGACACATAGAGCTGTTCAGGCTTGGACTCTGACCATGTGACAGAAGTTTTGTAGTGATAGGACAATGCACAGTGGAGTTATGATAACATCGTGTCCTTTGGCGAAGGAAAATCCTTCGCCGCACATCAATGTTTACACGGTTTGAGGAAACGTCACAATTCTGACCATGATCTAATGACTTGACTGATCTGATTTGAGCTGTATATTGTAAATCAGCCAGGAGCAGTTCATCAAAGTATAAAACATGTCACTTCCTGTAGCCACCAGGGGGCGCTGTAATTTCAAGTCATAATTTCTGTGTAGATGTCATCAGGATGGCACCCTTGTCTTACATGTCTAGTTTGGACTCGATTGGACAATGTATGTCCGAGATACAGAACCTCGTGTTTTGATGGCGTTTAATCAAACTCAAGACGCCACGCCACGGTCACACGGTGTGACGAAAGGTCAATCTCTTAATCACTTTTTATCTCCATCTTGTTGTGATGGCACTGATCTTAACTTGAAGTTAATCTGATGAAAGCCCTGGGACAAGTGCATCAAGTAAAAATGTGGAATATGGAAAAAAAATGGCCACTTAATCCAAAATGGCGGCCTCCCTGTTTGGTCAAGCATACCTATCCAAGATATTTTTTTGTTTGTTATGAAACGACACATGTCCCGATAGATTTGTATAAATGTCGGCCATCGTAGTGCCGGGGTTGCCCTATAGGGGGCGCTGGTCAGTTTTTTTGCCACGCCCATTTCTTAAAACCATATGAATATCTTCAGGGGGGGGCTGTTGTTACACACATGTAGTTTGAGAGAGATAGAATCATGAACACTGAAGTTACAGCAATTTCGTGTTTCACGGCGAGTTGATGAACTTTAATGCCACGCCATTCATATGGCGTTTGACGAAAAGTCACGGTAATCTTATGTCTTCATTGTCAATGTCTTGGGACCCATTTGATACAGTTTGACATGGTTGAGGTCAGTGGATGAGGAGAAATTCATCCAAGTGTAAGACAAGCAAAAAACAAGACATTTCCTGTTGCCACCAGGGGGCGCTGCGGTTTTAAGTCATCATTTATGCATAGATGTCATCAGGCGGGGACTATTGTCTTACATGTCTAGTTTGGACTTGATTGGAACATGTATGTCCGAGATACAGATGCCCGTGTTTTGATGGCGTGTAACCAATTTTTAACGCCATGCCACGGTCACACGGTGTGATAAAAAAAAAATCCCTCAATCATTTTTTATCTCCATCTTGTTGTGATGACACTCATCTGAATTTGAAGTTGATCTGATGAAAGCCCTGGGACAAGTACGTAAAAGTAAAAATGTGGGATATTGCCAAAATGGCCACTAAAAGCAAAATGGCGGACTTCCTGTTGCGTTTTTCATAATGCTCCATGAGACTTTTTTTCATGACTGGTCACGATACACCTATATCCAGATTTTGATGAAAATCCGTTATGTGGAAACCTAGGGGCTGGTTCCAGGGGGCGCTGTAGAGCCATTTTTCCACGCCCAATTCCAATTACTCCAGAATACTAAAATATCCGCAGACCTTGAATTTCCTGCAAAGTTTTATAACTTTTTGAGCATGTCTAGACCCTGAAAAAGACCCCCAAAGGGAAATAATAATAATAACTAGGGCTACGTTGTAGCACTTGCGGGCCCGAGCACCCGCACGTTGAAGCCTGTTGCGGTCGGTGGAGAGAGCGATCGATGACCAAGCGCACATCATCGATCGAGCATGCACTTCTCCACGTTGCATGCGTTTTGCGCTCTGCGGCAGTAAGTTTGCCAGTAGGTGGCGCCATCACTATTATTACGCAGAGACATATATATCTGTTCATGTAGGCGCTCTGATGTAGCGTGAGCAATTTTGTGTCAATTGGACAATGTTAACACAAATTAATTTTCACACTGATCAGTAGGTGGCGCTATGACCCTGAACTAATATTTATATGTGGAGCTGTTCAGATCAGTATTGTGATCATAGGTCAGTAGTTTGGAGCCGGTTGGATAATGCAGAGTGGATTAACAAAGTACTTCCTGTTTCCTGGTGAATCAGTAGGTGGCGCTATGACACTGAGGAAATATTGACACATAGAGCTGTTCAGGCTTGTACTCTTATCATGTGACAGAAGTTTGGTAGTGATAGGACAATGCACAGTGGAGTTATGATAACATCGTGTCCTTTGGCGAAGGAAAATCCTTCGCCGCACATCAATGTTTACACGGTTTGAGGAAACGTCACAATTCTGACCATGATCTAATGACTTGACTGATCTGATTTGAGCTGTATATTGTAAATCAGCCAGGAGCAGTTCATCAAAGTATAAAACATGTCACTTCCTGTAGCCACCAGGGGGCGCTGTAATTTCAAGTCATAATTTCTGTGTAGATGTCATCAGGATGGCACCCTTGTCTTACATGTCTAGTTTGGACTCGATTGGACAATGTATGTCCGAGATACAGAACCTCGTGTTTTGATGGCGTTTAATCAAACTCAAGACGCCACGCCACGGTCACACGGTGTGACGAAAGGTCAATCTCTTAATCACTTGTTATCTCCATCTTGTTGTGATGGCACTGATCTTAATTTGAAGTTAATCTGATGAAAGCCCTGGGACAAGTGCATCAAGTAAAAATGTGGAATATGGAGAAAAAATGGCCACTTAATCCAAAATGGCGGCCTCCCTGTTTGGTCAAGCATACCTATCCAAGATATTTTTTTGTTTGTTATGAAACGACACATGTCCCGATAGATTTGTATAAATGTCGGCCATCGTAGTGCCGGGGTTGCCCTATAGGGGGCGCTGGTCAGTTTTTTTGCCACGCCCATTTCTTAAAACCATATGAATATCTTCAGGGGGGGGCTGTTGTTACACACATGTAGTTTGAGAGAGATAGAATCATGAACACTGAAGTTACAGCAATTTCGTGTTTCACGGCGAGTTGATGAACTTCAATGCCACGCCATTTATATGGCGTTTGACGAAAAGTCACGGTAATCTTATGTCTTCATTGTCAATGTCTTGGGACCCATTTGATACAGTTTGACATGGTTGAGGTCAGTGGATGAGGAGAAATTCATCCAAGTGTAAGACAAGCAAAAAACAAGACATTTCCTGTTGCCACCAGGGGGCGCTGCGGTTTTAAGTCATCATTTATGCATAGATGTCATCAGGGGGGGACTATTGTCTTACATGTCTAGTTTGGACTTGATTGGAACATGTATGTCCGAGATACAGATGCCCGTGTTTTGATGGCGTGTAACCAATGTTTAACGCCATGCCACGGTCACACGGTGTGATAAAAAAAAAATCCCTCAATCATTTTTTATCTCCATCTTGTTGTGATGACACTCATCTGAATTTGAAGTTGATCTGATGAAAGCCCTGGGACAAGTACGTAAAAGTAAAAATGTGGGATATTGCCAAAATGGCCACTAAAAGCAAAATGGCGGACTTCCTGTTGCGTTTTTCATAATGCTCCATGAGACTTTTTTTCATGACTGGTCACGATACACCTATATCCAGATTTTGATGAAAATCCGTTATGTGGAAACCTAGGGGCTGGTTCCAGGGGGCGCTGTAGAGCCATTTTGCCACGCCCAATTCCAATTACTCCAGAATACTAAAATATCCGCAGACCTTGAATTTCCTGCAAAGTTTCATAACTTTTTGAGCATGTCTAGACCCTGAAAAAGCCCCCCAAAGGGAAATAATAATAATAATAATAACTAGGGCTACGTTGTAGCACTTGCGGGCCCGAGCACCCGCACGTTGAAGCCTGTTGCGGTCGGTGGAGAGAGCGATCGATGACCAAGCGCACATCATCGATCGAGCATGCACTTCTCCACGTTGCATGCGTTTTGCGCTCTGCGGCAGTAGGTTTGCCAGTAGGTGGCGCCATCACTATTATTACGCATAGACATTTATATCTGTTCAAGTAGGCGCTCTGATGTAGCGTGAGAAATTTTGTGTCAATTGGACAATGTTAACACAACTTAATTTTCACACTGATCAGTAGGTGGCGCTATGACCCTGAACTAATATTTATATGTGGAGCTGTTCAGATCAGTATTGTGATCATAGGTCAGTAGTTTGGAGCCGGTTGGATAATGCAGAGTGGATTAACAAAGTACTTCCTGTTTCCTGGTGAATCAGTAGGTGGCGCTATGACACTGAGGAAATATTGACACATAGAGCTGTTCAGGCTTGTACTCTTATCATGTGACAGAAGTTTGGTAGTGATAGGACAATGCACAGTGTAATTATGAAAGCATCGTGTCCTTTGGCGAAGGATGATCCTTCGCCAAACATCAATGTTTACATGGTTTGAGGAAATGTCACAATTCTGACCTTGATTCAATGACTTGACTGAGTTCATTTGAGCTGTATATCTTAAAGCAGCCAGGAGCAGTTCATCAAAGTATAAAACATGTCACTTCCTGTAGCCACCAGGGGGCGCTGTAATTTCAAGTCATAATTTCTGTGTAGATGTCATCAGGATGGCACCCTTGTCTTACATGTCTAGTTTGGACTCGATTGGACAATGTATGTCCGAGATACAGAACCTCGTGTTTTGATGGCGTTTAATCAAACTCAAGACGCCACGCCACGGTCACACGGTGTGACGAAAGGTCAATCTCTTAATCACTTTTTATCTCCATCTTGTTGTGATGGCACTGATCTTAATTTGAAGTTAATCTGATGAAAGCCCTGGGACAAGTGCATCAAGTAAAAATGTGGAATATGGAAAAAAAATGGCCACTTAATCCAAAATGGCGGCCTCCCTGTTTGGTCAAGCATACCTATCCAAGATATTTTTTTGTTTGTTATGAAACGACACATGTCCCGATAGATTTGTATAAATGTCGGCCATCGTAGTGCCGGGGTTGCCCTATAGGGGGCGCTGGTCAGTTTTTTTGCCAAGCCCATTTCTTAAAACCATATGAATATCTTCAGGGGGGGGCTGTTGTTACACACATGTAGTTTGAGAGAGATAGAATCATGAACACTGAAGTTACAGCAATTTCGTGTTTCACGGCGAGTTGATGAACTTTAATGCCACGCCATTCATATGGCGTTTGACGAAAAGTCACGGTAATCTTATGTCTTCATTGTCAATGTCTTGGGACCCATTTGATACAGTTTGACATGGTTGAGGTCAGTGGATGAGGAGAAATTCATCCAAGTGTAAGACAAGCAAAAAACAAGACATTTCCTGTTGCCACCAGGGGGCGCTGCGGTTTTAAGTCATCATTTATGCATAGATGTCATCAGGCGGGGACTATTGTCTTACATGTCTAGTTTGGACTTGATTGGAACATGTATGTCCGAGATACAGATGCCCGTGTTTTGATGGCGTGTAACCAATTTTTAACGCCATGCCACGGTCACACGGTGTGATAAAAAAAAAATCCCTCAATCATTTTTTATCTCCATCTTGTTGTGATGACACTCATCTGAATTTGAAGTTGATCAGATGAAAGCCCTGGGACAAGTACGTAAAAGTAAAAATGTGGGATATTGCCAAAATGGCCACTAAAAGCAAAATGGCGGACTTCCTGTTGCGTTTTTCATAATGCTCCATGAGACTTTTTTTCATGACTGGTCACGATACACCTATATCCAGATTTTGATGAAAATCCGTTATGTGGAAACCTAGGGGCTGGTTCCAGGGGGCGCTGTAGAGCCATTTTGCCACGCCCAATTCCAATTACTCCAGAATACTAAAATATCCGCAGACCTTGAATTTCCTGCAAAGTTTCATAACTTTTTGAGCATGTCTAGACCCTGAAAAAGTCCCCCAAAGGGAAATAATAATAATAATAATAATAACTAGGGCTACGTTGTAGCACTTGCGGGCCCGAGCACCCGCACGTTGAAGCCTGTTGCGGTCGGTGGAGAGAGCGATCGATGACCAAGCGCACATCATCGATCGAGCATGCACTTCTCCACGTTGCATGCGTTTTGCGCTCTGCGGCAGTAGGTTTGCCAGTAGGTGGCGCCATCACTATTATTACGCACAGACATATATATCTGTTCATGTAGGCGCTCTGATGTAGCGTGAGCAATTTTGTGTCAATTGGACAATGTTAACACAACTTAATTTTCACACTGATCAGTAGGTGGCGCTATGACCCTGAACTAATATTTATATGTGGAGCTGTTCAGATCAGTATTGTGATCATAGGTCAGTAGTTTGGAGCCGGTTGGATAATGCAGAGTGGATTAACAAAGTACTTCCTGTTTCCTGGCGAATCAGTAGGTGGCGCTATGACACTGAGGAAATATTGACACATAGAGCTGTTCAGGCTTGGACTCTGACCATGTGACAGAAGTTTTGTAGTGATAGGACAATGCACAGTGGAGTTATGATAACATCTTGTCCTTTGGCGAAGGAAAATCCTTCGCCGCACATCAATGTTTACACGGTTTGAGGAAACGTCACAATTCTGACCATGATTTAATGACTTGACTGATCTGATTTGAGCTGTATATTGTAAATCAGCCAGGAGCAGTTCATCAAAGTATAAAACATGTCACTTCCTGTAGCCACCAGGGGGCGCTGTAATTTCAAGTCATAATTTCTGTGTAGATGTCATCAGGATGGCACCCTTGTCTTACATGTCTAGTTTGGACTCGATTGGACAATGTATGTCCGAGATACAGAACCTCGTGTTTTGATGGCGTTTAATCAAACTCAAGACGCCACGCCACGGTCACACGGTGTGACGAAAGGTCAATCTCTTAATCACTTTTTATCTCCATCTTGTTGTGATGGCACTGATCTTAATTTGAAGTTAATCTGATGAAAGCCCTGGGACAAGTGCATCAAGTAAAAATGTGGAATATGGGAAAAAAATGGCCACTTAATCCAAAATGGCGGCCTCCCTGTTTGGTCAAGCATACCTATCCAAGATATGTTTTTGTTTGTTATGAAACGACACATGTCCCGATAGATTTGTATAAATGTCGGCCATCGTAGTGCCGGGGTTGCCCTATAGGGGGCGCTGGTCAGTTTTTTTGCCACGCCCATTTCTTAAAACCATATGAATATCTTCAGGGGGGGGCTGTTGTTACACACATGTAGTTTGAGAGAGATAGAATCATGAACACTGAAGTTACAGCAATTTCGTGTTTCACGGCGAGTTGATGAACTTTAATGCCACGCCATTCATATGGCGTTTGACGAAAAGTCACGGTAATCTTATGTCTTCATTGTCAATGTCTTGGGACCCATTTGATACAGTTTGACATGGTTGAGGTCAGTGGATGAGGAGAAATTCATCCAAGTGTAAGACAAGCAAAAAACAAGACATTTCCTGTTGCCACCAGGGGGCGCTGCGGTTTTAAGTCATCATTTATGCATAGATGTCATCAGGCGGGGACTATTGTCTTACATGTCTAGTTTGGACTTGATTGGAACATGTATGTCCGAGATACAGATGCCCGTGTTTTGATGGCGTGTAACCAATTTTTAACGCCATGCCACGGTCACACGGTGTGATAAAAAAAAAATCCCTCAATCATTTTTTATCTCCATCTTGTTGTGATGACACTCATCTGAATTTGAAGTTGATCTGATGAAAGCCCTGGGACAAGTACGTAAAAGTAAAAATGTGGGATATTGCCAAAATGGCCACTAAAAGCAAAATGGCGGACTTCCTGTTGCGTTTTTCATAATGCTCCATGAGACTTTTTTTCATGACTGGTCACGATACACCTATATCCAGATTTTGATGAAAATCCGTTATGTGGAAACCTAGGGGCTGGTTCCAGGGGGCGCTGTAGAGCCATTTTGCCACGCCCAATTCCAATTACTCCAGAATACTAAAATATCCGCAGACCTTGAATTTCCTGCAAAGTTTCATAACTTTTTGAGCATGTCTAGACCCTGAAAAAGCCCCCCAAAGGGAAATAATAATAATAATAATAATAATAATAATAATAATAATAAAAATCCTTACAGATTCAATAGGGCCTCTCACCATTCGGTGCTCGGGCCCTAATAATAATAATAATAAAAATCCTTACAGATTCAATAGGGCCTCTCACCATTCGGTGCTCGGGCCCTAATAATAATAAAAATCCTTACAGATTCAATAGGGCCTTTCACCATTCGGTGCTCGGGCCCTAATAAAAATCCTTACAGATTCAATAGGGCCTCTCACCATTCGGTGCTCGGGCCCTAATAATAATAATAATAATAAAAATCCTTACAGATTCAATAGGGCCTCTCACCATTCGGTGCTCGGGCCCTAATAATAATAATAATAATAATAATAATAAAAATCCTTACAGATTCAATAGGGCCTCTCACCATTCGGTGCTCGGGCCCTAATAATAATAATAATAATAATAAAAATCCTTACAGATTCAATAGGGCCTCTCACCATTCGGTGCTCGGGCCCTAACTAGGGCTACGTTGTAGCACTTGCGGGCCCGAGCACCCGCACGTTGAAGCCTGTTGCGGTCGGTGGAGAGAGCGATCGATGACCAAGCGCACATCATCGATCGAGCATGCACTTCTCCACGTTGCATGCGTTTTGCGCTCTGCGGCAGTAGGTGGCGGCATCACTATTATTACGCACAGACATATATATCTTTTCATGTAGGCGCTCTGATGTAGCGTGAGCAATTTTGTGTCAATTGGACAATGTTTCCGCAACTTAATTTTCACACTGATCAGTAGGTGGCGCTATGATCCTGAACTAATATTCATATATGGAGCTGTTCAGATCAGTATTGTGATCATAGGTCAGTAGTTTGGAGCCGGTTGGATAATGCAGAGTGGATTAACAAAGTACTTCCTGTTTCCTGGCGAATCAGTAGGTGGCGCTATGACACTGAGGAAATATTGACACATAGAGCTGTTCAGGCTTGGACTCTGACCATGTGACAGAAGTTTTGTAGTGATAGGACAATGCACAGTGGAGTTATGATAACATCGTGTCCTTTGGCGAAGGAAAATCCTTCGCCGCACATCAATGTTTACACGGTTTGAGGAAACGTCACAATTCGGACCATGATCTAATGACTTGACTGATCTGATTTGAGCTGTATATTGTAAATCAGCCAGGAGCAGTTCATCAAAGTATAAAACATGTCACTTCCTGTAGCCACCAGGGGGCGCTGTAATTTCAAGTCATAATTTCTGTGTAGATGTCATCAGGATGGCACCCTTGTCTTACATGTCTAGTTTGGACTCGATTGGACAATGTATGTCCGAGATACAGAACCTCGTGTTTTGATGGCGTTTAATCAAACTCAAGACGCCACGCCACGGTCACACGGTGTGACGAAAGGTCAATCTCTTAATCACTTTTTATCTCCATCTTGTTGTGATGGCACTGATCTTAATTTGAAGTTAATCTGATGAAAGCCCTGGGACAAGTGCATCAAGTAAAAATGTGGAATATGGAAAAAAAATGGCCACTTAATCCAAAATGGCGGCCTCCCTGTTTGGTCAAGCATACCTATCCAAGATATTTTTTTGTTTGTTATGAAACGACACATGTCCCGATAGATTTGTATAAATGTCGGCCATCGTAGTGCCGGGGTTGCCCTATAGGGGGCGCTGGTCAGTTTTTTTGCCACGCCCATTTCTTAAAACCATATGAATATCTTCAGGGGGGGGCTGTTGTTACACACATGTAGTTTGAGAGAGATAGAATCATGAACACTGAAGTTACAGCAATTTCGTGTTTCACGGCGAGTTGATGAACTTTAATGCCACGCCATTCATATGGCGTTTGACGAAAAGTCACGGTAATCTTATGTCTTCATTGTCAATGTCTTGGGACCCATTTGATACAGTTTGACATGGTTGAGGTCAGTGGATGAGGAGAAATTCATCCAAGTGTAAGACAAGCAAAAAACAAGACATTTCCTGTTGCCACCAGGGGGCGCTGCGGTTTTAAGTCATCATTTATGCATAGATGTCATCAGGCGGGGACTATTGTCTTACATGTCTAGTTTGGACTTGATTGGAACATGTATGTCCGAGATACAGATGCCCGTGTTTTGATGGCGTGTAACCAATTTTTAACGCCATGCCACGGTCACACGGTGTGATAAAAAAAAAATCCCTCAATCATTTTTTATCTCCATCTTGTTGTGATGACACTCATCTGAATTTGAAGTTGATCTGATGAAAGCCCTGGGACAAGTACGTAAAAGTAAAAATGTGGGATATTGCCAAAATGGCCACTAAAAGCAAAATGGCGGACTTCCTGTTGCGTTTTTCATAATGCTCCATGAGACTTTTTTTCATGACTGGTCACGATACACCTATATCCAGATTTTGATGAAAATCCGTTATGTGGAAACCTAGGGGCTGGTTCCAGGGGGCGCTGTAGAGCCATTTTGCCACGCCCAATTCCAATTACTCCAGAATACTAAAATATCCGCAGACCTTGAATTTCCTGCAAAGTTTCATAACTTTTTGAGCATGTCTAGACCCTGAAAAAGCCCCCCAAAGGGAAATAATAATAATAATAATAATAATAATAATAATAATAATAAAAATCCTTACAGATTCAATAGGGCCTCTCACCATTCGGTGCTCGGGCCCTAATAACTAGGGCTACGTTGTAGCACTTGCGGGCCCGAGCACCCGCACGTTGAAGCCTGTTGCGGTCGGTGGAGAGAGCGATCGATGACCAAGCGCACATCATCGATCGAGCAAGGACCTCTCCACGTTGCATGCGTTTTGCGCTCTGCGGCAGTAGGTTTGCCAGTAGGTTGCGCCATCACTATTATTACGCACAGACATATATATCTGTTCATGTAGGCGCTCTGATGTAGCGTGAGCAATTTTGTGTCAATTGGACAATGTTTCCGCAACTTAATTTTCACACTGATCAATAGGTGGCGCTATGATCCTGAACTTATATTCATATATGGAGCTGTTCTATTCAGGATTGTGATCATAGGTCAGTAGTTTGGAGCCGGTTGGATAATGCAGAGTGGATTAACAAAGTACTTCCTGTTTCCTGGCGAATCAGTAGGTGGCGCTATGACACTGAGGAAATATTGACACATAGAGCTGTTCAGGCTTGGACTCTGACCATGTGACAGAAGTTTTGTAGTGATAGGACAATGCACAGTGGAGTTATGATAACATCGTGTCCTTTGGCGAAGGAAAATCCTTCGCAGCACATCAATGTTTACACGGTTTGAGGAAACGTCACAATTCTGACCATGATCTAATGACTTGACTGATCTGATTTGAGCTGTATATTGTAAATCAGCCAGGAGCAGTTCATCAAAGTATAAAACATGTCACTTCCTGTAGCCACCAGGGGGCGCTGTAATTTCAAGTCATAATTTCTGTGTAGATGTCATCAGGATGGCACCCTTGTCTTACATGTCTAGTTTGGACTCGATTGGACAATGTATGTCCGAGATACAGAACCTCGTGTTTTGATGGCGTTTAATCAAACTCAAGACGCCACGCCACGGTCACACGGTGTGACGAAAGGTCAATCTCTTAATCACTTTTTATCTCCATCTTGTTGTGATGGCACTGATCTTAATTTGAAGTTAATCTGATGAAAGCCCTGGGACAAGTGCATCAAGTAAAAATGTGGAATATGGAAAAAAAATGGCCACTTAATCCAAAATGGCGGCCTCCCTGTTTGGTCAAGCATACCTATCCAAGATATTTTTTTGTTTGTTATGAAACGACACATGTCCCGATAGATTTGTATAAATGTCGGCCATCGTAGTGCCGGGGTTGCCCTATAGGGGGCGCTGGTCAGTTTTTTTGCCACGCCCATTTCTTAAAACCATATGAATATCTTCAGGAGGGGGCTGTTGTTACACACATGTAGTTTTAGAGAGATAGAATCATGAACACTGAAGTTACAGCAATTTCGTGTTTCACGGCGAGTTGATGAACTTTAATGCCACGCCATTCATATGGCGTTTGACGAAAAGTCACGGTAATCTTATGTCTTCATTGTCAATGTCTTGGGACCCATTTGATACAGTTTGACATGGTTGAGGACAGTGGATGAGGAGAAATTCATCCAAGTGTAAGACAAGCAAAAAACAAGACATTTCCTGTTGCCACCAGGGGGCGCTGCGGTTTTAAGTCATAATTTATGCATAGATGTCATCAGGCGGGGACTATTGTCTTACATGTCTAGTTTGGACTTGATTGGAACATGTATGTCCGAGATACAGATGCCCGTGTTTTGATGGCGTGTAACCAATTTTTAACGCCATGCCACGGTCACACGGTGTGATAAAAAAAAAATCCCTCAATCATTTTTTATCTCCATCTTGTTGTGATGACACTCATCTGAATTTGAAGTTGATCTGATGAAAGCCCTGGGACAAGTACGTAAAAGTAAAAATGTGGGATATTGCCAAAATGGCCACTAAAAGCAAAATGGCGGACTTCCTGTTGCGTTTTTCATAATGCTCCATGAGACTTTTTTTCATGACTGGTCACGATACACATATATCCAGATTTTGATGAAAATCCGTTATGTGGAAACCTAGGGGCTGGTTCCAGGGGGCGCTGTAGAGCCATTTTGCCACGCCCAATTCCAATTACTCCAGAATACTAAAATATCCGCAGACCTTGAATTTCCTGCAAAGTTTCATAACTTTTTGAGCATGTCTAGACCCTGAAAAAGCCCCCCAAAGGGAAATAATAATAATAATAATAATAAAAATCCTTACAGATTCAATAGGGCCTCTCACCATTCGGTGCTCGGGCCCTAATAACTAGGGCTACGTTGTAGCACTTGCGGGCCCGAGCACCCGCACGTTGAAGCCTGTTGCGGTCGGTGGAGAGAGCGATCGATGACCAAGCGCACATCATCGATCGAGCATGCACTTCTCCACGTTGCATGCGTTTTGCGCTCTGCGGCAGTAGGTTTGCCAGTAGGTGGCGCCATCACTATTATTATGCACAGACATATATATCTGTTCATGTAGGCGCTCTGATGTAGCGTGAGCAATTTTGTGTCAATTGGACAATGTTTCCGCAACTTAATTTTCACACTGATCAATAGGTGGCGCTATGATCCTGAACTAATATTCATATATGGAGCTGTTCTATTCAGGATTGTGATCATAGGTCAGTAGTTTGGAGCCGGTTGGATAATGCAGAGTGGATTAACAAAGTACTTCCTGTTTCCTGGCGAATCAGTAGGTGGCGCTATGACACTGAGGAAATATTGACACATAGAGCTGTTCAGGCTTGGACTCTGACCATGTGACAGAAGTTTTGTAGTGATAGGACAATGCACAGTGGAGTTATGATAACATCGTGTCCTTTGGCGAAGGAAAATCCTTCGCCGCACATCAATGTTTACACGGTTTGAGGAAACGTCACAATTCTGACCATGATCTAATGACTTGACTGATCTGATTTGAGCTGTATATTGTAAATCAGCCAGGAGCAGTTCATCAAAGTATAAAACATATCACTTCCTGTAGCCACCAGGGGGCGCTGTAATTTCAAGTCATAATTTCTGTGTAGATGTCATCAGGATGGCACCCTTGTCTTACATGTCTAGTTTGGACTCGATTGGACAATGTATGTCCGAGATACAGAACCTCGTGTTTTGATGGCGTTTAATCAAACTCAAGACGCCACGCCACGGTCACACGGTGTGACGAAAGGTCAATCTCTTAATCACTTTTTATCTCCATCTTGTTGTGATGGCACTGATCTTAATTTGAAGTTAATCTGATGAAAGCCCTGGGACAAGTGCATCAAGTAAAAATGTGGAATATGGAAAAAAAATGGCCACTTAATCCAAAATGGCGGCCTCCCTGTTTGGTCAAGCATACCTATCCAAGATATTTTTTTGTTTGTTATGAAACGACACATGTCCCGATAGATTTGTATAAATGTCGGCCATCGTAGTGCCGGGGTTGCCCTATAGGGGGCGCTGGTCAGTTTTTTTGCCACGCCCATTTCTTAAAACCATATGAATATCTTCAGGAGGGGGCTGTTGTTACACACATGTAGTTTTAGAGAGATAGAATCATGAACACTGAAGTTACAGCAATTTCGTGTTTCACGGCGAGTTGATGAACTTTAATGCCACGCCATTCATATGGCGTTTGACGAAAAGTCACGGTAATCTTATGTCTTCATTGTCAATGTCTTGGGACCCATTTGATACAGTTTGACATGGTTGAGGACAGTGGATGAGGAGAAATTCATCCAAGTGTAAGACAAGCAAAAAACAAGACATTTCCTGTTGCCACCAGGGGGCGCTGCGGTTTTAAGTCATCATTTATGCATAGATGTCATCAGGCGGGGACTATTGTCTTACATGTCTAGTTTGGACTTGATTGGAACATGTATGTCCGAGATACAGATGCCCGTGTTTTGATGGCGTGTAACCAATTTTTAACGCCATGCCACGGTCACACGGTGTGATAAAAAAAAAATCCCTCAATCATTTTTTATCTCCATCTTGTTGTGATGACACTCATCTGAATTTGAAGTTGATCTGATGAAAGCCCTGGGACAAGTACGTAAAAGTAAAAATGTGGGATATTGCCAAAATGGCCACTAAAAGCAAAATGGCGGACTTCCTGTTGCGTTTTTCATAATGCTCCATGAGACTTTTTTTCATGACTGGTCACGATACACCTATATCCAGATTTTGATGAAAATCCGTTATGTGGAAACCTAGGGGCTGGTTCCAGGGGGCGCTGTAGAGCCATTTTGCCACGCCCAATTCCAATTACTCCAGAATACTAAAATATCCGCAGACCTTGAATTTCCTGCAAAGTTTCATAACTTTTTGAGCATGTCTAGACCCTGAAAAAGCCCCCCAAAGGGAAATAATAATAACTAGGGCTACGTTGTAGCACTTGCGGGCCCGAGCACCCGCACGTTGAAGCCTGTTGCGGTCGGTGGAGAGAGCGATCGATGACCAAGCGCACATCATCGATCGAGCATGCACTTCTCCACGTTGCATGCGTTTTGCGCTCTGCGGCAGTAGGTTTGCCAGTAGGTGGCGCCATCACTATTATTACGCACAGACATATAGATCTGTTCAAGTAGGCGCTCTGATGTAGCGTGAGAAATTTTGTGTCAATTGGACAATGTTTCCGCAACTTAATTTTCACACTGATCAGTAGGTGGCGCTATGACCCTGAACTAATATTTATATGTGGAGCTGTTCAGATCAGTATTGTGATCATAGGTCAGTAGTTTGGAGCCGGTTGGATAATGCAGAGTGGATTTACAAAGTACTTCCTGTTTTCAGTAGGTGGCGCTATGACACTGAGGAAATATTGACACATAGAGCTGTTCAGGCTTGGACTCTGACCATGTGACAGAAGTTTTGTAGTGATAGGACAATGCACAGTGGAGTTATGATAACATCGTGTCCTTTGGCGAAGGAAGATCCTTCGCCGCACATCAATGTTTACACGGTTTGAGGAAACGTCACAATTCTGACCATGATCTAATGACTTGACTGATCTGATTTGAGCTGTATATTGTAAATCAGCCAGGAGCAGTTCATCAAAGTATAAAACATGTCACTTCCTGTAGCCACCAGGGGGCGCTGTAATTTCAAGTCATCATTTCTGTGTAGATGTCATCAGGATGGCACCCTTGTCTTACATGTCTAGTTTGGACTCGATTGGACAATGTATGTCCGAGATACAGAACCTTGTGTTTTGATGGCGTTTAATCAAACTCAAGACGCCACGCCACGGTCACACGGTGTGACGAAAGGTCAATCTCTTAATCACTTTTTATCTCCATCTTGTTGTGATGGCACTGATCTTAATTTGAAGTTAATCTGATGAAAGCCCTGGGACAAGTGCATCAAGTAAAAATGTGGAATATTGAAAAAAAATGGCCACTTAATCCAAAATGGCGGCCTCCCTGTTTGGTCAAGCATACCTATCCAAGATATTTTTTTGTTTGTTATGAAACGACACATGTCCCGATAGATTTGTATAAATGTCGGCCATCGTAGTGCCGGGGTTGCCCTATAGGGGGCGCTGGTCAGTTTTTTTGCCACGCCCATTTCTTAAAACCATATGAATATCTTCAGGGGGGGGCTGTTGTTACACACATGTAGTTTGAGAGAGATAGAATCATGAACACTGAAGTTACAGCAATTTCGTGTTTCACGGCGAGTTGATGAACTTTAATGCCACGCCATTCATATGGCGTTTGACGAAAAGTCACGGTAATCTTATGTCTTCATTGTCAATGTCTTGGGACCCATTTGATACAGTTTGACATGGTTGAGGTCAGTGGATGAGGAGAAATTCATCCAAGTGTAAGACAAGCAAAAAACAAGACATTTCCTGTTGCCACCAGGGGGCGCTGCGGTTTTAAGTCATCATTTATGCATAGATGTCATCAGGCGGGGACTATTGTCTTACATGTCTAGTTTGGACTTGATTGGAACATGTATGTCCGAGATACCGATGCCCGTGTTTTGATGGCGTGTAACCAATTTTTAACGCCATGCCACGGTCACACGGTGTGATAAAAAAAAAATCCCTCAATCATTTTTTATCTCCATCTTGTTGTGATGACACTCATCTGAATTTGAAGTTGATCTGATGAAAGCCCTGGGACAAGTACGTAAAAGTAAAAATGTGGGATATTGCCAAAATGGCCACTAAAAGCAAAATGGCGGACTTCCTGTTGCGTTTTTCATAATGCTCCATGAGACTTTTTTTCATGACTGGTCACGATACACCTATATCAAGATTTTGATGAAAATCCGTTATGTGGAAACCTAGGGGCTGGTTCCAGGGGGCGCTGTAGAGCCATTTTGCCACGCTCAATTCCAATTACTCCAGAATACTAAAATATCCGCAGACCTTGAATTTCCTGCAAAGTTTCATAACTTTTTGAGCATGTCTAGACCCTGAAAAAGCCCCCCAAAGGGAAATAATAATAATAATAATAATAATAATAAAAATCCTTACAGATTCAATAGGGCCTCTCACCATTCGGTGCTCGGGCCCTAATAAATCCTTACAGATTCAATAGGGCCTCTCACCATTCGGTGCTCGGGCCCTAATAACTAGGGCTACGTTGTAGCACTTGCGGGCCCGAGCACCCGCACGTTGAAGCCTGTTGCGGTCGGTGGAGAGAGCGATCGATGACCAAGCGCACATCATCGATCGAGCTAGCACTTCTCCACGTTGTATGCGTTTTGCGCTCTGCGTCAGTAGGTTTGCCAGTAGGTGGCGCCATCACTATTATTACGCACAGACATATATATCTGTTCATGTAGGCACTCTGATGTAGCGTGAGCAATTTTGTGTCAATTGGACAATGTTAACACAACTTAATTTTCACACTGATCAGTAGGTGGCGCTATGACCCTGAACTAATATTTATATGTGGAGCTGTTCAGATCAGTATTGTGATCATAGGTCAGTAGTTTGGAGCCGGTTGGATAATGCAGAGTGGATTAACAAAGTACTTCCTGTTTCCTGGCGAATCAGTAGGTGGCGCTATGACACTGAGGAAATATTGACAAATAGAGCTGTTCAGGCTTGGACTCTGACCATGTGACAGAAGTTTTGTAGTGATAGGACAATGCACAGTGGAGTTATGATAACATCGTGTCCTTTGGCGAAGGAAAATCCTTCGCCGCACATCAATGTTTACACGGTTTGAGGAAACGTCACAATTCTGACCATGATCTAATGACTTGACTGATCTGATTTGAGCTGTATATTGTAAATCAGCCAGGAGCAGTTCATCAAAGTATAAAACATGTCACTTCCTGTAGCCACCAGGGGGCGCTGTAATTTCAAGTCATAATTTCTGTGTAGATGTCATCAGGATGGCACCCTTGTCTTACATGTCTAGTTTGGACTCGATTGGACAATGTATGTCCGAGATACAGAACCTCGTGTTTTGATGGCGTTTAATCAAACTCAAGACGCCACGCCTCGGTCACACGGTGTGACGAAAGGTCAATCTCTTAATCACTTTTTATCTCCATCTTGTTGTGATGGCACTGATCTTAATTTGAAGTTAATCTGATGAAAGCCCTGGGACAAGTGCATCAAGTAAAAATGTGGAATATGGAAAAAAAATGGCCACTTAATCCAAAATGGCGGCCTCCCTGTTTGGTCAAGCATACCTATCCAAGATATTTTTTTGTTTGTTATGAAACGACACATGTCCCGATAGATTTGTATAAATGTCGGCCATCGTAGTGCCGGGGTTGCCCTATAGGGGGCGCTGGTCAGTTTTTTTGCCACGCCCATTTCTTAAAACCATATGAATATCTTCAGGGGGGGGCTGTTGTTACACACATGTAGTTTGAGAGAGATAGAATCATGAACACTGAAGTTACAGCAATTTCGTGTTTCACGGCGAGTTGATGAACTTTAATGCCACGCCATTCATATGGCGTTTGACAAAAAGTCACGGTAATCTTATGTCTTCATTGTCAATGTCTTGGGACCCATTTGATACAGTTTGACATGGTTGAGGTCAGTGGATGAGGAGAAATTCATCCAAGTGTAAGACAAGCAAAAAACAAGACATTTCCTGTTGCCACCAGGGGGCGCTGCGGTTTTAAGTCATCATTTATGCATAGATGTCATCAGGCGGGGACTATTGTCTTACATGTCTAGTTTGGACTTGATTGGAACATGTATGTCCGAGATACAGATGCCCGTGTTTTGATGGCGTGTAACCAATTTTTAACGCCATGCCACGGTCACACGGTGTGATAAAAAAAAAATCCCTCAATCATTTTTTATCTCCATCTTGTTGTGATGACACTCATCTGAATTTGAAGTTGATCTGATGAAAGCCCTGGGACAAGTACTTAAAAGTAAAAATGTGGGATATTGCCAAAATGGCCACTAAAAGCAAAATGGCGGACTTCCTGTTGCGTTTTTCATAATGCTCCATGAGACTTTTTTTCATGACTGGTCACGATACACCTATATCCAGATTTTGATGAAAATCCGTTATGTGGAAACCTAGGGGCTGGTTCCAGGGGGCGCTGTAGAGCCATTTTGCCACGCCCAATTCCAATTACTCCAGAATACTAAAATATCCGCAGACCTTGAATTTCCTGCAAAGTTTCATAACTTTTTGAGCATGTCTATACCCTGAAAAAGCCCCCCAAAGGGAAATAATAATAATAATAAAAATCCTTACAGATTCAATAGGGCCTCTCACCATTCGGTGCTCGGGCCCTAACTAGGGCTACGTTGTAGCACTTGCGGGCCCGAGCACCCGCACGTTGAAGCCTGTTGCGGTCGGTGGAGAGAGCGATCGATGACCAAGCGCACATCATCGATCGAGCATGCACTTCTCCACGTTGCATGCGTTTTGCGCTCTGCGGCAGTAGGTTTGCCAGTAGGTGGCGCCATCACTATTATTACGCACAGACATATATATCTGTTCAAGTAGGCGCTCTGATGTAGCGTGAGAAATTTTGTGTCAATTGGACAATGTTTCCGCAACTTAATTTTCACACTGATCAGTAGGTGGCGCTATGATCCTGAACTAATATTCATATATGGAGCTGTTCAGATCAGTATTGTGATCATAGGTCAGTAGTTTGGAGCCGGTTGGATAATGCAGAGTGGATTAACAAAGTACTTCCTGTTTCCTGGCGAATCAGTAGGTGGCGCTATGACACTGAGGAAATATTGACACATAGAGCTGTTCAGGCTTGGACTCTGACCATGTGACAGAAGTTTTGTAGTGATAGGACAATGCACAGTGGAGTTATGATAACATCGTGTCCTTTGGCGAAGGAAAATCCTTCGCCGCACATCAATGTTTACACGGTTTGAGGAAAAGTCACAATTCTGACCATGATCTAATGACTTGACTGATCTGATTTGAGCTGTATATTGTAAATCAGCCAGGAGCAGTTCATCAAAGTATAAAACATGTCACTTCCTGTAGCCACCAGGGGGCGCTGTGATTTCAAGTCATAATTTCTGTGTAGATGTCATCAGGATGGCACCCTTGTCTTACATGTCTAGTTTGGACTCGATTGGACAATGTATGTCCGAGATACAGAACCTCGTGTTTTGATGGCGTTTAATCAAACTCAAGACGCCACGCCACGGTCACACGGTGTGACGAAAGGTCAATCTCTTAATCACTTTTTATCTCCATCTTGTTGTGATGGCACTGATCTTAATTTGAAGTTAATCTGATGAAAGCCCTGGGACAAGCGCATCAAGTAAAAATGTGGAATATGGAAAAAAAATGGCCACTTAATCCAAAATGGCGGCCTCCCTGTTTGGTCAAGCATACCTATCCAAGATATTTTTTTGTTTGTTATGAAACGACACATGTCCCGATAGATTTGTATAAATGTCGGCCATCGTAGTGCCGGGGTTGCCCTATAGGGGGCGCTGGTCAGTTTTTTTGCCACGCCCATTTCTTAAAACCATATGAATATCTTCAGGGGGGGGCTGTTGTTACACACATGTAGTTTGAGAGAGATAGAATCATGAACACTGAAGTTACAGCAATTTCGTGTTTCACGGCGAGTTGATGAACTTTAATGCCACGCCATTCATATGGCGTTTGACGAAAAGTCACGGTAATCTTATGTCTTCATTGTCAATGTCTTGGGACCCATTTGATACAGTTTGACATGGTTGAGGTCAGTGGATGAGGAGAAATTCATCCAAGTGTAAGACAAGCAAAAAACAAGACATTTCCTGTTGCCACCAGGGGGCGCTGCGGTTTTAAGTCATCATTTATGCATAGATGTCATCAGGCGGGGACTATTGTCTTACATGTCTCGTTTGGACTTGATTGGAACATGTATGTCCGAGATACAGATGCCCGTGTTTTGATGGCGTGTAACCAATTTTTAACGCCATGCCACGGTCACACGGTGTGATAAAAAAAAAATCCCTCAATCATTTTTTATCTCCATCTTGTTGTGATGACACTCATCTGAATTTGAAGTTGATCTGATGAAAGCCCTGGGACAAGTACGTAAAAGTAAAAATGTGGGATATTGCCAAAATGGCCACTAAAAGCAAAATGGCGGACTTCCTGTTGCGTTTTTCATAATGCTCCATGAGACTTTTTTTCATGACTGGTCACGATACACCTATATCCAGATTTTGATGAAAATCCGTTATGTGGAAACCTAGGGGCTGGTTCCAGGGGGCGCTGTAGAGCCATTTTGCCACGCCCAATTCCAATTACTCCAGAATACTAAAATATCCGCAGACCTTGAATTTCCTGCAAAGTTTCATAACTTTTTGAGCATGTCTAGACCCTGAAAAAGCCCCCCAAAGGGAAATAATAATAATAACTAGGGCTACGTTGTAGCACTTGCGGGCCCGAGCACCCGCACGTTGAAGCCTGTTGCGGTCGGTGGAGAGAGCGATCGATGACCAAGCGCACATCATCGATCGAGCATGCACTTCTCCACGTTGCATGCGTTTTGCGCTCTGCGGCAGTAGGTTTGCCAGTAGGTGGCGCCATCACTATTATTACGCACAGACATATATATCTGTTCATGTAGGCGCTCTGATGTAGCGTGAGCAATTTTGTGTCAATTGGACAATGTTAACACAACTTAATTTTCACACTGATCAGTAGGTGGCGCTATGACCCTGAACTAATATTTATATGTGGAGCTGTTCAGATCAGTATTGTGATCATAGGTCAGTAGTTTGGAGCCGGTTGGATAATGCAGAGCGGATTAACAAAGTACTTCCTGTTTCCTGGCGAATCAGTAGGTGGCGCTATGACACTGAGGAAATATTGACACATAGAGCTGTTCAGGCTTGGACTCTGACCATGTGACAGAAGTTTTGTAGTGATAGGACAATGCACAGTGGAGTTATGATAACATCGTGTCCTTTGGCGAAGGAAAATCCTTCGCCGCACATCAATGTTTACACGGTTTGAGGAAACGTCACAATTCTGACCATGATCTAATGACTTGACTGATCTGATTTGAGCTGTATATTGTAAATCAGCCAGGAGCAGTTCATCAAAGTATAAAACATGTCACTTCCTGTAGCCACCAGGGGGCGCTGTAATTTCAAGTCATAATTTCTGTGTAGATGTCATCAGGATGGCACCCTTGTCTTACATGTCTAGTTTGGACTCGATTGGACAATGTATGTCCGAGATACAGAACCTCGTGTTTTGATGGCGTTTAATCAAACGCAAGACGCCACGCCACGGTCACACGGTGTGACGAAAGGTCAATCTCTTAATCACTTTTTATCTCCATCTTGTTGTGATGGCACTGATCTTAATTTGAAGTTAATCTGATGAAAGCCCTGGGACAAGTGCATCAAGTAAAAATGTGGAATATGGAAAAAAAATGGCCACTTAATCCAAAATGGCGGCCTCCCTGTTTGGTCAAGCATACCTATCCAAGATATTTTTTTGTTTGTTATGAAACGACACATGTCCCGATAGATTTGTATAAATGTCGGCCATCGTAGTGCCGGGGTTGCCCTATAGGGGGCGCTGGTCAGTTTTTTTGCCACGCCCATTTTTTAAAACCATATGAATATCTTCAGGGGGGGGCTGTTGTTACACACATGTAGTTTGAGAGAGATAGAATCATGAACACTGAAGTTACAGCAATTTCGTGTTTCACGGCGAGTTGATGAACTTTAATGCCACGCCATTCATATGGCGTTTGACGAAAAGTCACGGTAATCTTATGTCTTCATTGTCAATGTCTTGGGACCCATTTGATACAGTTTGACATGGTTGAGGTCAGTGGATGAGGAGAAATTCATCCAAGTGTAAGACAAGCAAAAAACAAGACATTTCCTGTTGCCACCAGGGGGCGCTGCGGTTTTAAGTCATCATTTATGCATAGATGTCATCAGGCGGGGACTATTGTCTTACATGTCTAGTTTGGACTTGATTGGAACATGTATGTCCGAGATACAGATGCCCGTGTTTTGATGGCGTGTAACCAATTTTTAACGCCATGCCACGGTCACACGGTGTGATAAAAAAAAAATCCCTCAATCATTTTTTATCTCCATCTTGTTGTGATGACACTCATCTGAATTTGAAGTTGATCTGATGAAAGCCCTGGGACAAGTACGTAAAAGTAAAAATGTGGGATATTGCCAAAATGGCCACTAAAAGCAAAATGGCGGACTTCCTGTTGCGTTTTTCATAATGCTCCATGAGACTTTTTTTCATGACTGGTCACGATACACCTATATCCAGATTTTGATGAAAATTCGTTATGTGGAAACCTAGGGGCTGGTTCCAGGGGGCGCTGTAGAGCCATTTTGCCACGCCCACTTCCAATTACTCCAGAATACTAAAATATCCGCAGACCTTGAATTTCCTGCAAAGTTTCATAACTTTTTGAGCATGTCTAGACCCTGAAAAAGCCCCCCAAAGGGAAATAATAATAATAATAATAAAAATCCTTACAGATTCAATAGGGCCTCTCACCATTCGGTGCTCGGGCCCTAACTAGGGCTACGTTGTAGCACTAACGGGCCCGAGCACAGGCAATTTCAAGTCTGTTGCGGTCGGGGAAGAGAGAACGTTCGATGACCAAGCGCTCGTCTCCACATTGCCTGCGTTTGCCCTGTGCGGCAAGGAAGATCGCTCCACTTCTTCTGGCCAGCCGCTGGTGCTGAACTAGAGGTAAGTAACCTTGAAACTATCCAACATAACCTATTGCTTTATCTATCATCATATGCTTACATGCCTCAAGTTTTTTGTAATATGTAATTGTTATAAAAGTTACCGTTTATTTATCACGTCTAATGAACAGATTGAAGCAAGATAACTCGACAGTCTTGTTTTGGTTGTGACATTATTTTTTTTAATGAGTTACTATCAATACGCTACACGTGTACGTTTCATGTGATAGTAACTGTTTCACCAATATTCTGATACAGGATGGTATATCCGCCATTACTATTTTCACATCGTTTATTTAGTCTGTCATGGAGTTGTAGAGTGAATTAGACAGTAGTGATAACATTATAATGTCCACACATCAGTGTTGTAAACACTTCTCCAATTAATTATATAATTATGTTTTCACACTGAGGGAAGTGGAGAGACTTGATGTGGACTGTTATCAACAGCTCTGTGGGAGATCATCACCTTGAATATTACAGATGAGGTAGAAAGACATTTTATCTATGTGTACAATGTTGTATTTCTTTGTCACGTTTTATCAAAAGCGATTTAAAGTATGTGCATTTAACCATTAGGATACAAACCCAGACCCTAGTACATCGGTTCTAGCTGAAATAAGTAGTGCTTCATAAACAACACAAAACATTCATAACAGTACGCTTCTGCTCCTCATTAATGCAGCTCCTGATGTCCCCAGCAGCAACATGGTGGAGATCTGCAGCTTCATGCTGGTCAACTGGAAGACAACTGATTAAGATTAAAAGATTAAGATTAAAATCCATGTATTCATCCAAAACACATGCACAGACATGCAAAGGCACACTCATGCAGGTAGGGACATTTAATCGCTGCTTTTTACCCATCTGGTGCAGGACACACAGAGCAGTGAGCGACCATGTACGGCGCTCGGGGGAGCAGATGTTGGGGGAGTGAGGTGCCTTGCTCATGGGCACTAGAGAGGGTAGGGAGACTCTTGGATTTTTGGACAGATCAATCCAGGTTCGACTTTTGTTGTCTCTCCATGGAGTCGAACCAAAGACGAACCAGAGACCTTCTCTGCCCATAGTCCAAGTTTCTGCCACTCGACCACCGCCTCTCCTCATGCATCATCAAACTAGTAATCTACACATCACTCCATGCGTTGCTCCCTTAACTACAGATGGCCTGCGAATGTCATGGAGTTTTACAGTGAATTAGACAGTTTAGGTATGATTTTAATCTCCACACATCAGTGTTGTAAACAGTTCTCAAATTAATTATAGAATTATGTTTTCACACTGAGAGAAGTGGAAAGACTTGATTTGGACTGTTATCAATAGGTCTGTGGGAGATTATCACCTTGAATAGTACTGATGAGGTAGAAAGACATTTTATGTATTTGTACAATGTTGTATTTCTTTCAGCACTTTTATCAGAAGGGACTTAAAATATGTACATTTCACCATGAGGATATAAACCAAGACCACAGTACAACAGTTCTATCTGAAATCTGTTGTGCTTTATACACAACACAAAACATTCTTTAACAGTGCGTTTTTTCTCTTCATAGATGAAGAACTGCAGCACCTGATGTCCTCAGCAGCAACATGGTGGAGATCTGATTTGATACACTTTAGATAAGAACCCAGTGTTTTATATTTCTGCTTTGCCATAAGAGACAGAACATGGTCATCACAGCTGTGTCCTTCAGGCTCGTCTGTCCCTAATAAAATGATAGGAAACATGAAAGTGATCGTCATTATTGTAGAGGAAGAGTTACATATGAACAAAGTGTGTAATCTTATTTTCTGTGGATATTCAACTGTGTATTTGAATATGCTTTTGGATTAAAACGTGCACTACCATGACAATGAATGTTTTTAATGGAGCTATTTCACATTAAAAGTATTGCATTATAATTTAATACATTATGTATTATGTGCAATACTTTGATTGTTTTTAAGTAATGAAATCAGGTCTGTACCTGGAGTCAGTGTTCAGTCTGGTTGGATTCAAGTTGTGTGTCAAGTTGGACCTTCTAGAGGAACATGAAACCAATACACAGATATGTAAAGTCATACATGGGCCAGGTTAAGTAATTAACAGACTTTTAAATGGTAAAAATAAAATATTAGTTCAAAGTTAATCAGAGCATAATCATTTCAGATTAGGAAATAGGTAGTGCATATAAACCCACAACTCTGTATGACACTGTCTGTTCTAGTAAAGTTACAAGGCTATGACTTACTCATATTTAACAAAAGAATTCAGTGAAGTCTGTCTGAGATTAACGATTTAAATACTGAAGGTGGGAGACACGGTTATTTTTCACTGTAACACGTGACAGGACATCAACACCGTGACTCTGAATAAAGAGCCTTAAAAGACGTAGTGCTCCTTTGAACAGCTGCTCTTACAATGTGTAGCAAGTGCTAAATCTCCATTAGTATAATAGTAACAAAAATCACCCTTTACATAATTGAACATATATTTTCCATGTGAACCCCTTTAACACAGTTCAATTCAGGAGCAAAATATAATTTATACAGTATTTATTAGAGCTAGTATTAGTAAACAGATCAAACAAATGCAGTACAACACATCACACATCCACAGTGTCTCTTTTGCTTATCATCACAGTCAGTCAGAAGTGTCCGTTTAACTTACGTAGCAGTTGAGAGATGCTTCGTTGGAGGTAGCAGGAGCTAGCTCATAGCCAGTGCTGCTGTTGAGAGCGGCAGAGTTCACACAGGAAAAGACACGACGGACGGGGGAAAAAAGCTTTGAGTCCCACACTCTAACCTGCTGAGCGAACAACGTCCACAGTGACTCCGCCGCCGTCCTCTCATCCAGACTCGCCAACCGTTCTCCGGTTCTTCGTGATACACAGCTCCGCAGCTTGTGACGACGTAACTCATGAGGCGTTCACTTGCAGCTGTGTTAAATGCAGCTTCGTTTGTCATGGCGAGTTGAAGAAGTCTGCTGCAAAGCTATGAATAATCCGCATGATGAAAACTCACAGCAATGTTATGCCTACATTATCAATATATTGAGACCCATGTGACACAGTTTGACATGGTTTAGCAAAGTGAATGAGGAGAAATACATCCAAGTGTGAGACGTAACAAACCGAAAGCGGTCTCATGCTGCGTTCAGGGTAACTCTGTTAAAATGGGTTTCATAGGTCATGATGAGCTGATGAACTTTGATGCCACACCATTAACAATCTGCATGATGAAAAGTCACAATAATGTTATGCCTACATTATCAATATCTTGAGTCCAATTTGACACAGTTTGACATGGTTTAGTAAAGTGGCTGGAGGGAAATACATCAAAGAGTAAGATGACCAAAACAAGACATTTCCTGATGCCACCAGGGGGCGCTTTCCTTTTAAGTCATGATTTCTAGGTAGATGTCTTCCGGTCGCGACTCTTGTCTTATATGTGTAGTTTGGAGTCGATTGGACAAAATATGTCTAAGTTACAGAAGCTCGCTTATATTGGCGTTTAGTCGAACTTTGAGACCTCACCACGGTCACACGGTATGATGAAAAGTTTAAATTCTGATAACTTTAGATCTTCATCTTGTTTTGTAGAGTCTCATCTAATTTTTAAGTTGATCTGATGAAAGCTGTCTGAGTAGTACATAAAAACATAACACGTACCAAAATAAGACATTTCGCGTTACCACCAGGGGGCGCTGTGATTGTAAGTCACAATTTCTGCACCCATGTCTTCTGGTGGCGACTCTTGTCGAATGTGTCTAGTTTGGACTCAATTGGACAAAATATGTCTGAAATATGGAAGCTTGTGTTTTGATGGCGTTTCATCAAACTTTAACGCCACACCACGGTCAGACGGTTTTGCTAAAACGTAAACCTTCAATAACTTTAGATCTCCAATTTGTTGTGATGACGATCGTCTAAATTTGAAGTTGATCTGATGAAAGCTGTACGACAAGTACATCAAAGAAAAAATATGGAATATGACCAAAATGGCCACTAAAGTCAAACTGGCGGGCTTCCTGTTGCGTTATTCATAATGCACTGATGGACTTTTTTGTGCATCTAGTCATGATACACAATAATCTTTGTTTTTTTTGAGGATCGGTGAATGCTAAATGAGGGGCTTTTCCGTAGGTGGCGCTCTTGAGCCATTTTGCCACGCCCTTTTCAAAATACTCCAGAATACGTAATTTTACGCCGCCTTCGAATTTACTGCAAACTCCTACAACTTTTTGAGCACATTAAAGCCCTCAAAAAGCCAATTCATTTAAGCTAAGAAAAATAATAATAATAATAATAATAATAATCATTTCAATTTCAATAGGGCCTCCCACCGATTTCGGTGCTCGGGCCCTAATAATAATAATAACTAGGGCTACGTTGTAGCACTTGCGGGCCCGAGCACCCGCACGTTGAAGCCTGTTGCGGTCGGTGGAGAGAGCGATCGATGACCAAGCGCACATCATCGATCGAGCATGCACTTCTCCACGTTGCATGCGTTTTGCGCTCTGCGGCAGTAGGTTTGCCAGTAGGTGGCGGCATCACTATTATTACGCACAGACATATATATCTGTTCATGTAGGCGCTCTGATGTAGCGTGAGCAATTTTGTGTCAATTGGACAATGTTAACACAACTTAATTTTCACACTGATCAGTAGGTGGCGCTATGACCCTGAACTAATATTTATATGTGGAGCTGTTCAGATCAGTATTGTGATCATAGGTCAGTAGTTTGGAGCCGGTTGGATAATGCAGAGTGGATTAACAAAGTACTTCCTGTTTCCTGGCGAATCAGTAGGTGGCGCTATGACACTGAGGAAATATTGACACATAGATCTGTTCAGGCTTGGACTCTGACCATGTGACAGAAGTTTTGTAGTGATAGGACAATGCACAGTGGAGTTATGATAACATCGTGTCCTTTGGCGAAGGAAAATACTTCGCCGCACATCAATGTTTACACGGTTTGAGGAAACGTCACAATTCTGACCATGATCTAATGACTTGACTGATCTGATTTGAGCTGTATATTGTAAATCAGCCAGGAGCAGTTCATCAAAGTATAAAACATGTCACTTCCTGTAGCCACCAGGGGGCGCTGTAATTTCAAGTCATAATTTCTGTGTAGATGTCATCAGGATGGCACCCTTGTCTTACATGTCTAGTTTGGACTCGATTGGACAATGTATGTCCGAGATACAGAACCTCGTGTTTTGATGGCGTTTAATCAAAGTCAAGACGCCACGCCACGGTCACACGGTGTGACAAAAGGTCAATCTCTTAATCACTTTTTATCTCCATCTTGTTGTGATGGCACTGATCTTAATTTGAAGTTATTCTGATGAAAGCCCTGGGACAAGTGCATCAAGTAAAAATGTGGAATATGGAAAAAAAATGGCCACTTAATCCAAAATGGCGGCCTCCCTGTTTGGTCAAGCATACCTATCCAAGATATTTTTTTGTTTGTTATGAAACGACACATGTCCCGATAGATTTGTATAAATGTCGGCCATCGTAGTGCCGGGGTTGCCCTATAGGGGGCGCTGGTCAGTTTTTTTGCCACGCCCATTTCTTAAAACCATATGAATATCTTCAGGGGGGGGCTGTTGTTACACACATGTAGTTTGAGAGAGATAGAATCATGAACACTGAAGTTACAGCAATTTCGTGTTTCACGGCGAGTTGATGAACTTTAATGCCACGCCATTCATATGGCGTTTGACGAAAAGTCACGGTAATCTTATGTCTTCATTGTCAAAGTCTTGGGACCCATTTGATACCGTTTGACATGGTTGAGGTCAGTGGATGAGGAGAAATTCATCCAAGTGTAAGACAAGCAAAAAACAAGACATTTCCTGTTGCCACCAGGGGGCGCTGCGGTTTTAAGTCATCATTTATGCATAGATGTCATCAGGCGGGGACTGTTGTCTTACATGTCTAGTTTGGACTTGATTGGAACATGTATGTCCGAGATACAGATGCCCGTGTTTTGATGGCGAGTAACCAATTTTTAACGCCATGCCACGGTCACACGGTGTGATAAAAAAAAAATCCCTCAATCATTTTTTATCTCCATCTTGTTGTGATGACACTCATCTGAATTTGAAGTTGATCTGATGAAAGCCCTGGGACAAGTATGTAAAAGTAAAAATGTGGGATATTGCCAAAATGGCCACTAAAAGCAAAATGGCGGACTTCCTGTCGCGTTTTTCATAATGCTCCATGAGACTTTTTTTCATGACTGGTCACGATACACCTATATCCAGATTTTGATGAAAATCCGTTATGTGGAAACCTAGGGGCTGGTTCCAGGGGGCGCTGTAGAGCCATTTTGCCACGCCCAATTCCAATTACTCCAGAATACTAAAATATCCGCAGACCTTGAATTTCCTGCAAAGTTTCATAACTTTTTGAGCATGTCTAGACCCTGAAAAAGCCCCCCAAAGGGAAATAATAATAATAATAATAATAATAATAATAATAATAATAAAAATCCTTACAGATTCAATAGGGCCTCTCACCATTCGGTGCTCGGGCCCTAATAATAATAATAATAATAATAAAAATCCTTACAGATTCAATAGGGCCTCTCACCATTCGGTGCTCGGGCCCTAATAATAATAATAACTAGGGCTACGTTGTAGCACTTGCGGGCCCGAGCACCCGCACGTTGAAGCCTGTTGCGGTCGGTGGAGAGAGCGATCGATGACCAAGCGCACATCATCGATCGAGCATGCACTTCTCCACGTTGCATGCGTTTTGCGCTCTGCGGCAGTAGGTTTGCCAGTAGGTGGCGCCATCACTATTATTACTCACAGACATATATATCTGTTCAAGTAGGCGCTCTGATGTAGCGTGAGAAATTTTGTGTCAATTGGACAATGTTTCCGCAACTTAATTTTCACACTGATCAGTAGGTGGCGCTATGATCCTGAACTAATATTCATATATGGAGCTGTTCAGATCAGTATTGTGATCATAGGTCAGTAGTTTGGAGCCGGTTGGATAATGCAGAGTGGATTAACAAAGTACTTCCTGTTTCCTGGCGAATCAGTAGGTGGCGCTATGACACTGAGGAAATATTGACACATAGAGCTGTTCAGGCTTGGACTCTGACCATGTGACAGAAGTTTTGTAGTGATAGGACAATGCACAGTGGAGTTATGATAACATCGTGTCCTTTGGCGAAGGAAAATCCTTCGCCGCACATCAATGTTTACACGGTTTGAGGAAACGTCACAATTCTGACCATGATCTAATGACTTGACTGATCTGATTTGAGCTGTATATTGTAAATCAGCCAGGAGCAGTTCATCAAAGTATAAAACATGTCACTTCCTGTAGCCACCAGGGGGCGCTGTCATTTCAAGTCATAATTTCTGTGTAGATGCCATCAGGATGGCACCCTTGTCTTACATGTCTAGTTTGGACTCGATTGGACAATGTATGTCCGAGATACAGAACCTCGTGTTTTGATGGCGTTTAATCAAACTCAAGACGCCACGCCACGGTCACACGGTGTGACGAAAGGTCAATCTCTTAATCACTTTTTATCTCCATCTTGTTGTGATGGCACTGATCTTAATTTGAAGTTAATCTGATGAAAGCCCTGGGACAAGTGCATCAAGTAAAAATGTGGAATATGGAAAAAAAATGGCCACTTAATCCAAAATGGCGGCCTCCCTGTTTGGTCAAGCATACCTATCCAAGATATTTTTTTGTTTGTTATGAAACGACACATGTCCCGATAGATTTGTATAAATGTCGGCCATCGTAGTGCCGGGGTTGCCCTATAGGGGGCGCTGGTCAGTTTTTTTGCCACGCCCATTTCTTAAAACCATATGAATATCTTCAGGGGGGGGCTGTTGTTACACACATGTAGTTTGAGAGAGATAGAATCATGAACACTGAAGTTACAGCAATTTCGTGTTTCACGGCGAGTTGATGAACTTTAATGCCACGCCATTCATATGGCGTTTGACGAAAAGTCACGGTAATCTTATGTCTTCATTGTCAATGTCCTGGGACCCATTTGATACAGTTTGACATGGTTGAGGTCAGTGGATGAGGAGAAATTCATCCAAGTGTAAGACAAGCAAAAAACAAGACATTTCCTGTTGCCACCAGGGGGCGCTGCGGTTTTAAGTCATCATTTATGCATAGATGTCATCAGGCGGGGACTATTGTCTTACATGTCTAGTTTGGACTTGATTGGAACATGTATGTCCGAGATACAGATGCCCGTGTTTTGATGGCGTGTAACCAATTTTTAACGCCATGCCACGGTCACACGGTGTGATAAAAAAAAAATCCCTCAATCATTTTTTATCTCCATCTTGTTGTGATGACACTCATCTGAATTTGAAGTTTATCTGATGAAAGCCCTGGGACAAGTACGTAAAAGTAAAAATGTGGGATATTGCCAAAATGGCCACTAAAAGCAAAATGGCGGACTTCCTGTTGCGTTTTTCATAATGCTCCATGAGACTTTTTTTCATGACTGGTCACGATACACCTATATCCAGATTTTGATGAAAATCCGTTATGTGGAAACCTAGGGGCTGGTTCCAGGGGGCGCTGTAGAGCCATTTTGCCACGCCCAATTCCAAATACTCCAGAATACTAAAATATCCGCAGACCTTGAATTTCCTGCAAAGTTTCATAACTTTTTGAGCATGTCTAGACCCTGAAAAAGCCCCCCAAAGGGAAATAATAATAATAATAATAATAATAATAATAATAATAATAAAAATCCTTACAGATTCAATAGGGCCTCTCACCATTCGGTGCTCGGGCCCTAATAATAATAAAAATCCTTACAGATTCAATAGGGCCTCTCACCATTCGGTGCTCGGGCCCTAATAAAAATCCTTACAGATTCAATAGGGCCTCTCACCATTCGGTGCTCGGGCCCTAACTAGGGCTACGTTGTAGCACTTGCGGGCCCGAGCACCCGCACGTTGAAGCCTGTTGCGGTCGTTGGAGAGAGCGATCGATGACCAAGCGCACATCATCGATCGAGCATGCACTTCTCCACGTTACATGCGTTTTGCGCTCTGCGGCAGTAGGTTTGCCAGTAGGTGGCGCCATCACTATTATTACGCACAGACATATATATCTGTTCAAGTAGGCGCTCTGATGTAGCGTGAGAAATTTTGTGTCAATTGGACAATGTTTCCGCAACTTAATTTTCACACTGATCAGTAGGTGGCGCTATGATCCTGAACTAATATTCATATATGGAGCTGTTCAGATCAGTATTGTGATCATAGGTCAGTAGTTTGGAGCCGGTTGGATAATGCAGAGTGGATTAACAAAGTACTTCCTGTTTCCTGGCGAATCAGTAGGTGGCGCTATGACACTGAGGAAATATTGACACATAGAGCTGTTCAGGCTTGGACTCTGACCATGTGACAGAAGTTTTGTAGTGATAGGACAATGCACAGTGGAGTTATGATAACATCGTGTCCTTTGGCGAAGGAAAATCCTTCGCCGCACATCAATGTTTACACGGTTTGAGGAAACGTCACAATTCTGACCATGATCTAATGACTTGACTGATCTGATTTGAGCTGTATATTGTAAATCAGCCAGGAGCAGTTCATCAAAGTATAAAACATGTCACTTCCTGTAGCCACCAGGGGGCGCTGTAATTTCAAGTCATAATTTCTGTGTAGATGTCATCAGGATGGCACCCTTGTCTTACATGTCTAGTTTGGACTCGATTGGACAATGTATGTCCGAGATACAGAACCTTGTGTTTTGATGGCGTTTAATCAAACTCAAGACGCCACGCCAAGGTCACACGGTGTGACGAAAGGTCAATCTCTTAATCACTTTTTATCTCCATCTTGTTGTGATGGCACTGATCTTAATTTGAAGTTAATCTGATGAAAGCCCTGGGACAAGTGCATCAAGTAAAAATGTGGAATATGGAAAAAAAATGGCCACTTAATCCAAAATGGCGGCCTCCCTGTTTGGTCAAGCATACCTATCCAAGATATTTTTTTGTTTGTTATGAAACGACACATGTCCCGATAGATTTGTAGAAATGTTGGCCATCGTAGTTGCCGGGTTGCCCCATAGGGGGCGCTGGTCAGTTTTTTTGCCACGCCCATTTCTTAAAACCATATGAATATCTTCAGGGGGGGGCTGTTGTTACACACATGTAGTTTGAGAGAGATAGAATCATGAACACTGAAGTTACAGCAATTTCGTGTTTCACGGCGAGTTGATGAACTATAATGCCACGCCATTCATATGGCGTTTGACGAAAAGTCACGGTAATCTTATGTCTTCATTGTCAATGTCTTGGGACCCATTTGATACAGTTTGACATGGTTGAGGTCAGTGGATGAGGAGAAATTCATCCAAGTGTAAGACAAGCAAAAAACAAGACATTTCCTGTTGCCACCAGGGGGCGCTGCGGTTTTAAGTCATCATTTATGCATAGATGTCATCAGGCGGGGACTATTGTCTTACATGTCTAGTTTGGACTTGATTGGAACATGTATGTCCGAGATACAGATGCCCGTGTTTTGATGGCGTGTAACCAATTTTTAACGCCATGCCACGGTCACACGGTGTGATAAAAAAAAAATCCCTCAATCATTTTTTATCTCCATCTTGTTGTGATGACACTCATCTGAATTTGAAGTTGATCTGATGAAAGCCCTGGGACAAGTACGTAAAAGTAAAAATGTGGGATATTGCCAAAATGGCCACTAAAAGCAAAATGGCGGACTTCCTGTTGCGTTTTTCATAATGCTCCATGAGACTTTTTTTCATGACTGGTCACGATACACCTATATCCAGATTTTGATGAAAATCCGTTATGTGGAAACCTAGGGGCTGGTTCCAGGGGGCGCTGTAGAGCCATTTTGCCACGCCCAATTCCAATTACTCCAGAATACTAAAATATCCGCAGACCTTGAATTTCCTGCAAAGTTTCATAACTTTTTGAGCATGTCTAGACCCTGAAAAAGCCCCCCAAAGGGAAATAATAATAATAATAATAATAATAATAATAATAATAATAATAATAAAAATCCTTACAGATTCAATAGGGCCTCTCACCATTCGGTGCTCGGGCCCTAATAATAATAATAAAAATCCTTACAGATTCAATAGGGCCTCTCACCATTCGGTGCTCGGGCCCTAATAATAATAATAAAAATCCTTACAGATTCAATAGGGCCTCTCACCATTCGGTGCTCGGGCCCTAATAATAAAAATCCTTACAGATTCAATAGGGCCTCTCACCATTCGGTGCTCGGGCCCTAATAATAATAATAATAATAATAAAAATCCTTACAGATTCAATAGGGCCTCTCACCATTCGGTGCTCGGGCCCTAATAATAATAATAATAATAAAAATCCTTACAGATTCAATAGGGCCTCTCACCATTCGGTGCTCGGGCCCTAACTAGGGCTACGTTGTAGCACTTGCGGGCCCGAGCACCCGCACGTTGAAGCCTGTTGCGGTCGGTGGAGAGAGCGATCGATGACCAAGCGCACATCATCGATCGAGCATGCACTTCTCCACGTTGCATGCGTTTTGCGCTCTGCGGCAGTAGGTTTGCCAGTAGGTGGCGCCATCACTATTATTACGCACACACATATAGATCTGTTCAAGTAGGCGCTCTGATGTAGCGTGAGAAATTTTGTGTCAATTGGACAATGTTTCCGCAACTTAATTTTCACACTGATCAATAGGTGGCGCTATGATCCTGAACTAATATTCATATATGGAGCTGTTCTATTCAGGATTGTGATCATAGGTCAGTAGTTTGGAGCCGGTTGGATAATGCAGAGTGGATTAACAAAGTACTTCCTGTTTCCTGGCGAATCAGTAGGTGGCGCTATGACACTGAGGAAATATTGACACATAGAGCTGTTCAGGCTTGGACTCTGACCATGTGACAGAAGTTTTGTAGTGATAGGACAATGCACAGTGGAGTTATGATAACATCGTGTCCTTTGGCGAAGGAAAATCCTTCGCAGCACATCAATGTTTACACGGTTTGAGGAAACGTCACAATTCTGACCATGATCTAATGACTTGACTGATCTGATTTGAGCTGTATATTGTAAATCAGCCAGGAGCAGTTCATCAAAGTATAAAACATGTCACTTCCTGTAGCCACCAGGGGGCGCTGTAATTTCAAGTCATAATTTCTGTGTAGATGTCATCAGGATGGCACCCTTGTCTTACATGTCTAGTTTGGACTCGATTGGACAATGTATGTCCGAGATACAGAACCTCGTGTTTTGATGGCGTTTAATCAAACTCAAGACGCCACGCCACGGTCACACGGTGTGACGAAAGGTCAATCTCTTAATCACTTTTTATCTCCATCTTGTTGTGATGGCACTGATCTTAATTTGAAGTTAATCTGATGAAAGCCCTGGGACAAGTGCATCAAGTAAAACTGTGGAATATGGAAAAAAAATGGCCACTTAATCCAAAATGGCGGCCTCCCTGTTTGGTCAAGCATACCTATCCAAGATATTTTTTTGTTTGTTATGAAACGACACATGTCCCGATAGATTTGTATAAATGTCGGCCATCGTAGTGCCGGGGTTGCCCTATAGGGGGCGCTGGTCAGTTTTTTTGGCACGCCCATTTCTTAAAACCATATGAATATCTTCAGGGGGGGGCTGTTGTTACACACATGTAGTTTGAGAGAGATAGAATCATGAACACTGAAGTTACAGCAGTTTCGTGTTTCACGGCGAGTTGATGAACTTTAATGCCACGCCATTCATATGGCGTTTGACGAAAAGTCACGGTAATCTTATGTCTTCATTGTCAATGTCTTGGGACCCATTTGATACAGTTTGACATGGTTGAGGTCAGTGGATGAGGAGAAATTCATCCAAGTGTAAGACAAGCAAAAAACAAGACATTTCCTGTTGTCACCAGGGGGCGCTGCGGTTTTAAGTCATCATTTATGCATAGATGTCATCAGGCGGGGACTATTGTCTTACATGTCTAGTTTGGACTTGATTGGAACATGTATGTCCGAGATACAGATGCCCGTGTTTTGATGGCGTGTAACCAATTTTTAACGCCATGCCACGGTCACACGGTGTGATAAAAACAAAATCCCTCAATCATTTTTTATCTCCATCTTGTTGTGATGACACTCATCTGAATTTGAAGTTGATCTGATGAAAGCCCTGGGACAAGTACGTAAAAGTAAAAATGTGGGATATTGCCAAAATGGCCACTAAAAGCAAAATGGCGGACTTCCTGTTGCGTTTTTCATAATGCTCCATGAGACTTTTTTTCATGACTGGTCACGATACACCTATATCCAGATTTTGATGAAAATCCGTTATGTGGAAACCTAGGGGCTGGTTCCAGGGGGCGCTGTAGAGCCATTTTGCCACGCCCAATTCCAATTACTCCAGAATACTAAAATATCCGCAGACCTTGAATTTCCTGCAAAGTTTCATAACTTTTTGAGCATGTCTAGACCCTGAAAAAGCCTCCCAAAGGGAAATAATAATAATAATAATAATAATAATAATAAAAATCCTTACAGATTCAATAGGGCCTCTCACCATTCGGTGCTCGGGCCCTAACTAGGGCTACGTTGTAGCACTTGCGGGCCCGAGCACCCGCACGTTGAAGCCTGTTGCGGTCGGTGGAGAGAGCGATCGATGACCAAGCGCACATCATCGATCGAGCATGCACTTCTCCACGTTGCATGCGTTTTGCGCTCTGCGGCAGTAGGTTTGCCAGTAGGTGGCGCCATCACTATTATTACGCACAGACATATAGATCTGTTCAAGTAGGCGCTCTGATGTAGCGTGAGAAATTTTGTGTCAATTGGACAATGTTTCCGCAACTTAATTTTCACACTGATCAGTAGGTGGCGCTATGACCCTGAACTAATATTTATATGTGGAGCTGTTCAGATCAGTATTGTGATCATAGGTCAGTAGTTTGGAGCCGGTTGGATAATGCAGAGTGGATTAACAAAGTACTTCCTGTTTCCTGGTGAATCAGTAGGTGGCGCTATGACACTGAGGAAATATTGACACATAGAGCTGTTCAGGCTTGGACTCTGACCATGTGACAGAAGTTTTGTAGTGATAGGACAATGCACAGTGGAGTTATGATAACATCGTGTCCTTTGGCGAAGGAAAATCCTTCGCCGCATATCAATGTTTACACGGTTTGAGGAAACGTCACAATTCTGACCATGATCTAATGACTTGACTGATCTGATTTGAGCTGTATATTGTAAATCACACAGGAGCAGTTCATCAAAGTATAAAACATGTCACTTCCTGTAGCCACCAGGGGGCGCTGTAATTTCAAGTCATAATTTATGTGTAGATGTCATCAGGATGGCACCCTTGTCTTACATGTCTAGTTTGGACTCGATTGGACAATGTATGTCCGAGATACAGAACCTCGTGTTTTGATGGCGTTTAATCAAACTCAAGACGCCACGCCACGGTCACACGGTGTGACGAAAGGTCAATCTCTTAATCACTTTTTATCTCCATCTTGTTGTGATGGCACTGATCTTAATTTGAAGTTAATCTGATGAAAGCCCTGGGACAAGTGCATCAAGTAAAAATGTGGAATATGGAAAAAAAATGGCCACTTAATCCAAAATGGCGGCCTCCCTGTTTGGTCAAGCATACCTATCCAAGATATTTTTTTGTTTGTTATGAAACGACACATGTCCCGATAGATTTGTATAAATGTCGGCCATCGTAGTGCCGGGGTTGCCCTATAGGGGGCGCTGGTCAGTTTTTTTGCCACGCCCATTTCTTAAAACCATATGAATATCTTCAGGGGGGGGCTGTTGTTACACACATGTAGTTTGAGAGAGATAGAATCATGAACACTGAAGTTACAGCAATTTCGTGTTTCACGGCGAGTTGATGAACTTTAATGCCACGCCATTCATATGGCGTTTGACGAAAAGTCACGGTAATCTTATGTCTTCATTGTCAATGTCTTGGGACCCATTTGATACAGTTTGACATGGTTGAGGTCAGTGGATGAGGAGAAATTCATCCAAGTGTAAGACAAGCAAAAAACAAGACATTTCCTGTTGCCACCAGGGGGCGCTGCGGTTTTAAGTCATCATTTATGCATAGATGTCATCAGGCGGGGACTATTGTCTTACATGTCTAGTTTGGACTTGATTGGAACATGTATGTCCGAGATACAGATGCCCGTGTTTTGATGGCGTGTAACCAATTTTTAACGCCATGCCACGGTCACACGGTGTGATAAAAAAAAAATCCCTCAATCATTTTTTATCTCCATCTTGTTGTGATGACACTCATCTGAATTTGAAGTTGATCTGATGAAAGCCCTGGGACAAGTACGTAAAAGTAAAAATGTGGGATATTGCCAAAATGGCCACTAAAAGCAAAATGGCGGACTTCCTGTTGCGTTTTTCATAATGCTCCATGAGACTTTTTTTCATGACTGGTCACGATACACCTATATCCAGATTTTGATGAAAATCCGTTATGTGGAAACCTAGGGGCTGGTTCCAGGGGGCGCTGTAGAGCCATTTTGCCACGCCCAATTCCAATTACTCCAGAATACTAAAATATCCGCAGACCTTGAATTTCCTGCAAAGTTTCATAACTTTTTGAGCATGTCTAGACCCTGAAAAAGCCCCCCAAAGGGAAATAATAATAATAATAATAATAATAATAATAATAATAACTAGGGCTACGTTGTAGCACTTGCGGGCCCGAGCACCCGTACGTTGAAGCCTGTTGCGGTCGGTGGAGAGAGCGATCGATGACCAAGCGCACATCATCGATCGAGCATGCACTTCTCCACGTTGCATGCGTTTTGCGCTCTGCGGCAGTAGGTTTGCCAGTAGGTGGCGCCATCACTATTATTACGCACAGACATATATATCTGTTCATGTAGGCGCTCTGATGTAGCGTGAGCAATTTTGTGTCAATTGGACAATGTTTCCGCAACTTAATTTTCACACTGATCAATAGGTGGCGCTATGATCCTGAACTAATATTCATATATGGAGCTGTTCTATTCAGGATTGTGATCATAGGTCAGTAGTTTGGAGCTGGTTGGATAATGCAGAGTGGATTAACAAAGTACTTCCTGTTTCCTGGCGAATCAGTAGGTGGCGCTATGACACTGAGGAAATATTGACACATAGAGCTGTTCAGGCTTGGACTCTGACCATGTGACAGAAGTTTTGTAGTGATAGGACAATGCACAGTGGAGTTATGATAACATCATGTCCTTTGGCGAAGGAAAATCCTTCGCCGCACATCAATGTTTACACGGTTTGAGGAAACGTCACAATTCTGACCATGATCTAATGACTTGACTGATCTGATTTGAGCTGTATATTGTAAATCAGCCAGGAGCAGTTCATCAAAGTATAAAACATGTCACTTCCTGTAGCCACCAGGGGGCGCTGTAATTTCAAGTCATAATTTCTGTGTAGATGTCATCAGGATGGCACCCTTGTCTTACATGTCTAGTTTGGACTCGATTGGACAATGTATGTCCGAGATACAGAACCTCGTGTTTTGATGGCGTTTAATCAAACTCAAGACGCCACGCCACGGTCACACGGTGTGACGAAAGGTCAATCTCTTAATCACTTTTTATCTCCATCTTGTTGTGATGGCACTGATCTTAATTTGAAGTTAATCTGATGAAAGCCCTGGGACAAGTGCATCAAGTAAAAATGTGGAATATGGAAAAAAAATGGCCACTTAATCCAAAATGGCGGCCTCCCTGTTTGGTCAAGCATACCTATCCAAGATATTTTTTTGTTTGTTATGAAACGACACATGTCCCGATAGATTTGTATAAATGTCAGCCATCGTAGTGCCGGGGTTGCCCTATAGGGGGCGCTGGTCAGTTTTTTTGCCACGCCCATTTCTTAAAACCATATGAATATCTTCAGGGGGGGGCTGTTGTTACACACATGTAGTTTGAGAGAGATAGAATCATGAACACTGACGTTACAGCAATTTCGTGTTTCACGGCGAGTTGATGAACTTTAATGCCACGCCATTCATATGGCGTTTGACGAAAAGTCACGGTAATCTTATGTCTTCATTGTCAATGTCTTGGGACCCATTTGATACAGTTTGACATGGTTGAGGTCAGTGGATGAGGAGGAATTCATCCAAGTGTAAGACAAGCAAAAAACAAGACATTTCCTGTTGCCACCAGGGGGCGCTGCGGTTTTAAGTCATCATTTATGCATAGATGTCATCAGGCGGGGACTATTGTCTTACATGTCTAGTTTGGACTTGATTGGAACATGTATGTCCGAGATACAGATGCCCGTGTTTTGATGGCGTGTAACCAATTTTTAACGCCATGCCACGGTCACACGGTGTGATAAAAAAAAAATCCCTCAATCATTTTTTATCTCCATCTTGTTGTGATGACACTCATCTGAATTTGAAGTTGATCTGATGAAAGCCCTGGGACAAGTACGTAAAAGTAAAAATGTGGGATATTGCCAAAATGGCCACTAAAAGCAAAATGGCGGACTTCCTGTTGTGTTTTTCATAATGCTCCATGAGACTTTTTTTCATGACTGGTCACGATACACCTATATCCAGATTTTGATGAAAATCCGTTATCTGGAAACCTAGGGGCTGGTTCCAGGGGGCGCTGTAGAGCCATTTTGCCACGCCCAATTCCAATTACTCCAGAATACTAAAATATCCGCAGACCTTGAATTTCCTGCAAAGTTTCATAACTTTTTGAGCATGTCTAGACCCTGAAAAAGCCCCCCAAAGGGAAATAATAATAATAATAAAAATCCTTACAGATTCAATAGGGCCTCTCACCATTCGGTGCTCGGGCCCTAATAATAATAATAAAAATCCTTACAGATTCAATAGGGCCTCTCACCATTCGGTGCTCGGGCCCTAACTAGGGCTACGTTGTAGCACTAACGGGCCCGAGCACAGGCAATTTCAAGTCTGTTGCGGTCGGGGAAGAGAGAACGTTCGATGACCAAGCGCTCGTCTCAGCGTTGCATGCATTTGCGCACTGCTGCAAGATAAACGCTTCACTTCCTGTAGCCAGCAGGTGGCGCTATGATTTTAAGTCATGGTGTCTTTGTTGATGTCATCTTGTTGTGATGACACTCGTCTAAATTTTCAGTTGATCTGATGAAAGCTCTCCAAGAAGTACTTGAAAATAAAAAACATGGAATATGGTCCAAATCGAAAATGGCGGGGTTCCTGTTGCGTTTTTCCAATTGCTCCGAGCGCCTTTTTTGTGCATCTGGTGATGATACACAACTGTCTTCAATTTCGTGAGGATCAGTGAATTCTAAATGAGGTGTTTCTCCATAAATGAGGGGAAGCTCCGTTGGTGGCGCTGTTGAGCCATTTTGCCACGCCCATTCTTTAAAACCATCTGAATAACTTCAAGGGAGGGGGGCTGATGATACACACATGTAGTTTGAGGGAGATGGACCCATGAACACGGAAGTTAAAGCGTTTTCGTGTGTCATGGCGAGCTGATGTTACGCCCTGCCACAGTCAGACAGTGTGACGAAAAGTTGTTTCTTTGATAACTTTAGATCTCCATCTTGTTGTAATGACACTCGTCTAAATTTTCAGTTGATGTGATGAAAGCTGTACGAGAAGTATATCAAAGTAAAAGATTATGGAATATGACCAAAATGGCCACGAAATCGAAAATGGCGTGCTTCCTGTTGCATTTTTCATATTGCTCCGGCGCGTTTTTTGTGCATCTGGTGATGATACACAACTGTCTTCAATTTCGTGCGGATCAGTGAATGCTAAATGAGGTGTTTCTCCGTAAATGAGGGAAAGCACCGTTGGTGGCGCTGTTGAGCCATTTTGCCACACCCATTTCCAAATACCCCAGAATACGTAAATTTTCACGAGGCCCATAATCTGCCCTATAGATGTTGAATGCATTCTGTAGTGAGAACACATTCAAGCACATGTCCTACACCTCCATGAGAGGGGGGAGGGGTGAGAAGGGGGAGGGATGAGAGGGGTGAAAGGGGGTGGGGTAAGATGGGGGCGGGGTGAGAGTGGGGCGGGGCCTTCAAAACAGGTTGATCTGAGGAGGTCTGTTTTAGACAGAGTAAAAAGGTGCTGTTTTAAATTATCCTTGGGGTATTTTTACCAAAATATTTTACAGACATTTCATTAAGACCCCAAGGAACCATATCAACTGCGGTGAAATGGAAATAATATGTCCCCTTTAAAGCGAATTTGTCTCCTTTAAGCGTTTTCGTGTGTCATGGTGAGCTGATTTGACGCCCCGCCACAGTCAGACGGTGTGTCGAAAAGTTGTTTCTTTGATAACTTTAGATCTCCATCTTGTTGTGATGCCATCCGTCTAAATTTTAAATTGATGTGATGAAAGCTCTCCGACAAATAAATCAAAGCGCACGATGTACAAAAACAAGACATTTCCTGATGCCACCAGGGGGCGCTTTCCTTTTAAGTCATGATTTCTAGGTAGATGTCTTCCGGTCTCGACTCTTGTCTTATATGTGTAGTTTGGAGTCGATTGGACAAAATATGTCTAAGTTACAGAAGCTCGCTTATATTGGCGTTTAGTCGAACTTTGAGACCTCACCACGGTCACACGGTATGATGAAAAGTTTAAATATTGATAACTTTAGATCTTCATCTTGTTTTGTAGAGTCTCATCTAATTTTTAAGTTGATCTGATGAAAGCTGTCTGAGTAGTACATAAAAACATAACACGTACCAAAAACAAGACATTTCCTGTTGCCACCAGGGGGCGCTGTGATTGTAAGTCACAATTTCTGCACCGATGTCTTCTGGCGGCGACTCTTGTCGTATGTGTCTAGTTTGGACTCAATTGGATAAAATATGTCTGAAATATGGAAGCGTGTGTTTTGATGGCGTTTCATCAAACTTTAACGCCACACCACGGTCAGACGGTTTTGCTAAAACGTAATCCTTCAATAACTTTAGATCTCCAATTTGTTGTGATGACGATCGTCTAAATTTGAAGTTGATCTGATGAAAGCTGTACGACAAGTACATCAAAGAAAAAATATGGAATATGACCAAAATGGACACTAAAGTCAAACTGGCGGGCTTCCTGTTGCGTTATTCATAATGCACTGATGGACTTTTTTGTGCATCTAGTCATGATACACAATAATCTTTGTTTTTTTTGAGGATCGGTGAATGCTAAATGAGGGGCTTTTCCGTAGGTGGCGCTCTTGAGCCATTTTGCCACGCCCTTTTCAAAATACTTCAGAAAACGTAAACTTGCGCACATTTGTAATTTACTGTACACTTTAGAAACTTTTTGAGCACGTTAAAGCCCTCAAAAAGCCAATTCACTGAGCGAAGAAAAATAATAATAACTAGGGCTACGTTGTAGCACTTGCGGGCCCGAGCACCCGCACGTTGAAGCCTGTTGCGGTCGGTGGAGAGAGCGATCGATGACCAAGCGCACATCATCGATCGAGCATGCACTTCTCCACGTTGCATGCGTTTTGCGCTCTGCGGCAGTAGGTTTGCCAGTAGGTGGCGCCATCACTATTATTACGCACAGACATATATATCTGTTCATGTAGGAGCTCTGATGTAGCGTGAGAAATTTTGTGTCAATTGGACAATGTTTCCGCAACTTAATTTTCACACTGATCAATAGGTGGCGCTATGATCCTGAACTAATATTCATATATGGAGCTGTTCAGATCAGGATTGTGATCATAGGTCAGTAGTTTGGAGCCGGTTGGATAATGCAGAGTGGATTAACAAAGTACTTCCTGTTTCCTGGCGAATCAGTAGGTGGCGCTATGACACTGAGGAAATATTGACACATAGAGCTGTTCAGGCTTGGACTCTGACCATGTTACAGAAGTTTTGTAGTGATAGGACAATGCACAGTGGAGTTATGATAACATCGTGTTCTTTGGCGAAGGAAAATCCTTCGCCGCACATCAATGTTTACACGGTTTGAGGAAACGTCACAATTCTGACCATGATCTAATGACTTGACTGATCTGATTTGAGCTGTATACTGTAAATCAGCCAGGAGCAGTTCATCAAAGTATAAAACATGTCACTTCCTGTAGCCACCAGGGGGCGCTGTAATTTCAAGTCATAATTTCAAGTCATGTAGATGTCATCAGGATGGCACCCTTGTCTTACATGTCTAGTTTGGACTCGATTGGACAATGTATGTCCGAGATACAGAACCTCGTGTTTTGATGGCGTTTAATCAAACTCAAGACGCCACGCCACGGTCACACAGTGTGACGAAAGGTCAATCTCTTAATCACTTTTTATCTCCATCTTGTTGTGATGGCACTGATCTTAATTTGAAGTTAATCTGATGAAAGCCCTGGGACAAGTGCATCAAGTAAAAATGTGGAATATGGAAAAAAAATGGCCACTTAATCCAAAATGGCGGCCTCCCTGTTTGGTCAAGCATACCTTTCCAAGATATTTTTTTGTTTGTTATGAAACGACACATGTCCCGATAGATTTGTATAAATGTCGGCCATCGTAGTGCCGGGGTTGCCCTATAGGGGGCGCTGGTCAGTTTTTTTGCCACGCCCATTTCTTAAAACCATATGAATATCTTCAGGGGGGGGCTGTTGTTACACACATGTAGTTTGAGAGAGATAGAATCATGAACACTGAAGTTACAGCAATTTCGTGTTTCACGGCGAGTTGATGAACTTTAATGCCACGCCATTCATATGGCGTTTGACGAAAAGTCACGGTAATCTTATGTCTTCATTGTCAATGTCTTGGGACCCATTTGATACAGTTTGACATGGTTGAGGTCAGTGGATGAGGAGAAATTCATCCAAGTGTAAGACAAGCAAAAAACAAGACATTTCCTGTTGCCACCAGGGGGCGCTGCGGTTTTAAGTCATCATTTATGCATAGATGTCATCAGGCGGGGACTATTGTCTTACATGTCTAGTTTGGACTTGATTGGAACATGTATGTCCGAGATACAGATGCCCGTGTTTTGATGGCGTGTAACCAATTTTTAACGCCATGCCACGGTCACACGGTGTGATAAAAAAAAAATCCCTCAATCATTTTTTATCTCCATCTTGTTGTGATGACACTCATCTGAATTTGAAGTTGATCTGATGAAAGCCCTGGGACAAGTACGTAAAAGTAAAAATGTGGGATATTGCCAAAATGGCCACTAAAAGCAAAATGGCGGACTTCCTGTTGCGTTTTTCATAATGCTCCATGAGACTTTTTTTCATGACTGGCCACGATACACCTATATCCAGATTTTGATGAAAATCCGTTATGTGGAAACCTAGGGGCTGGTTCCAGGGGGCGCTGTAGAGCCATTTTGCCACGCCCAATTCCAATTACTCCAGAATACTAAAATATCCGCAGACCTTGAATTTCCTGCAAAGTTTCATAACTTTTTGAGCATGTCTAGACCCTGAAAAAGCCCCCCAAAGGGAAATAATAATAATAACTAGGGCTACGTTGTAGCACTTGCGGGCCCGAGCACCCGCACGTTGAAGCCTGTTGCGGTCGGTGGAGAGAGCGATCGATGACCAAGCGCACATCATCGATCGAGCATGCACTTCTCCACGTTGCATGCGTTTTGCGCTCTGCGGCAGTAGGTTTGCCAGTAGGTGGCGCCATCACTATTATTACGCACAGACATATAGATCTGTTCAAGTAGGCGCTCTGATGTAGCGTGAGAAATTTTGTGTCAATTGGACAATGTTTCCGCAACTTAATTTTCACACTGATCAGTAGGTGGCGCTATGACCCTGAACTAATATTTATATGTGGAGCTGTTCAGATCAGTATTGTGATCATAGGTCAGTAGTTTGGAGCCGGTTGGATAATGCAGAGTGGATTAACAAAGTACTTCCTGTTTCCTGGCGAATCAGTAGGTGGCGCTATGACACTGAGGAAATATTGACACATATAGCTGTTCAGGCTTGGACTCTGACCATGTGACAGAAGTTTTGTAGTGATAGGACAATGCACAGTGGAGTTATGATAACATCGTGTCCTTTGGCGAAGGAAAATCCTTCGCCGCACATCAATGTTTACACGGTTTGAGGAAACGTCACAATTCTGACCATGATCTAATGACTTGACTGATCTGATTTGAGCTGTATATTGTAAATCAGCCAGGAGCAGTTCATCAAAGTATAAAACATGTCACTTCCTGTAGCCACCAGGGGGCGCTGTAATTTCAAGTCATAATTTCTGTGTAGATGTCATCAGGATGGCACCCTTGTCTTACATGTCTAGTTTGGACTCGATTGGACAATGTATGTCCGAGATACAGAACCTCGTGTTTTGATGGCGTTTAATCAAACTCAAGACGCCACGCCACGGTCACACGGTGTGACGAAAGGTCAATCTCTTAATCACTTTTTATCTCCATCTTGTTGTGATGGCACTGATCATAATTTGAAGTTAATCTGATGAAAGCCCTGGGACAAGTGCATCAAGTAAAAATGTGGAATATGGAAAAAAAATGGCCACTTAATCCAAAATGGCGGCCTCCCTGTTTGGTCAAGCATACCTATCCAAGATATTTTTTTGTTTGTTATGAAACGACACATGTCCCGATAGATTTGTATAAATGTCGGCCATCGTAGTGCCGGGGTTGCCCTATAGGGGGCGCTGGTCAGTTTTTTTGCCACGCCCATTTCTTAAAACCATATGAATATCTTCAGGGGGGGGCTTCTGTTACACACATGTAGTTTGAGAGAGATAGAATCATGAACACTGAAGTTACAGCAATTTCGTGTTTCACGGCGAGTTGATGAACTTTAATGCCACGCCATTCATATGGCGTTTGACGAAAAGTCACGGTAATCTTATGTCTTCATTGTCAATGTCTTGGGACCCATTTGATACAGTTTGACATGGTTGAGGTCAGTGGATGAGGAGAAATTCATCCAAGTGTAAGACAAGCAAAAAACAAGACATTTCCTGTTGCCACCAGGGGGCGCTGCGGTTTTAAGTCATCATTTATGCATAGATGTCATCAGGCGGGGACTATTGTCTTACATGTCTAGTTTGGACTTGATTGGAACATGTATGTCCGAGATACAGATGCCCGTGTTTTGATGGCGTGTAACCAATTTTTAACGCCATGCCACGGTCACACGGTGTGATAAAAAAAAAATCCCTCAATCATTTTTTATCTCCATCTTGTTGTGATGACACTCATCTGAATTTGAAGTTGATCTGATGAAAGCCCTGGGACAAGTACGTAAAAGTAAAAATGTGGTATATTGCCAAAATGGCCACTAAAAGCAAAATGGCGGACTTCCTGTTGCGTTTTTCATAATGCTCCATGAGACTTTTTTTCATGACTGGTCACGATACACCTATATCCAGATTTTGATGAAAATCCGTTATGTGGAAACCTAGGGGCTGGTTCCAGGGGGCGCTGTAGAGCCATTTTGCCACGCCCAATTCCAATTACTCCAGAATACTAAAATATCCGCAGACCTTGAATTTCCTGCAAAGTTTCATAACTTTTTGAGCATGTCTAGACCCTGAAAAAGCCCCCCAAAGGGAAATAATAATAATAATAATAATAATAATAATAATAATAATAATAATAAAAATCCTTACAGATTCAATAGGGCCTCTCACCATTCGGTGCTCGGGCCCTAATAATAATAAAAATCCTTACAGATTCAATAGGGCCTCTCACCATTCGGTGCTCGGGCCCTAATAATAATAAAAATCCTTACAGATTCAATAGGGCCTCTCACCATTCGGTGCTCGGGCCCTAATAATAAAAATCCTTACAGATTCAATAGGGCCTCTCACCATTCGGTGCTCGGGCCCTAATAATAATAATCATTTCAATTTCAATAGGGCCTCCCACCGATTTCGGTGCTCGGGCCCTAACTAGGGCTACGTTGTAGCACTAACGGGCCCGAGCACAGGCAATTTCAAGTCTGTTGCGGTCGGGGAAGAGAGAATGTTCGATGACCAAGCGCTCGTCTCCACATTGCCTGCGTTTGCCCTGTGCGGCAAGGAAGATTGCTCCACTTCTTCTGGCCAGCCGCTGGTGCTGAACTAGAGGTAAGTAACCTTGAAACTATCCAACATAACCTATTGCTTTATCTATCATCATATGCTTACATGCCTCAAGTTTTTTGTAATATGTAATTGTTATAAAAGTTACCATTTATTTATCACGTCTAATGAACAGATTGAAGCAAGATAACTCGACAGTCTTGTTTTGGTTGTGACATTATTTTTTTTAATGAGTTACTATCAATACGCTACACGTGTACGTTTCATGTGATAGTAACTGTTTCACCAATATTCTGATACAGGATGGTATATCCGCCATTACTATTTTCACATTGTTTATTTAGTCTGTCATGGAGTTGTAGAGTGAATTAGACAGTAGTGATAACATTATAATGTCCACACATCAGTGTTGTAAACACTTCTCCAATTAATTATATAATTATGTTTTCACACTGAGGGAAGTGGAGAGACTTGATGTGGACTGTTATCAACAGCTCTGTGGGAGATCATCACCTTGAATATTACAGATGAGGTAGAAAGACATTTTATCTATGTGTACAATGTTGTATTTCTTTGTCACGTTTTATCAAAAGCGATTTAAAGTATGTGCATTTAACCATTAGGATACAAACCCAGACCCTAGTACATCGGTTCTAGCTGAAATAAGTAGTGCTTCATAAACAACACAAAACATTCATAACAGTACGCTTCTGCTCCTCATTAATGCAGCTCCTGATGTCCCCAGCAGCAACATGGTGGAGATCTGCAGCTTCATGCTGGTCAACTGGAAGACAACTGATTAAGATTAAAAGATTAACATTAAAATCCATTTATTCATCCCAAACACATGCACAGACATGCAAAGGCACACTCATGCAGGTAGGGAAATTTAATCGCTGCTTTTTACCCATCTGGTGCAGGACACACAGAGCAGTGAGCGACCATGTACGGCGCTCGGGGGAGCAGATGTTGGGGGAGTGAGGTGCCTTGCTCATGGGCACTAGAGAGGGTAGGGAGACTCTTGGATTTTTGGACAGATCAATCCAGGTTCGACTTTTGTTGTCTCTCCATGGAGTCGAACCAAAGACGAACCAGAGACCTTCTCTGCCCATAGTCCAAGTTTCTGCCACTCGACCACCGCCTCTCCTCATGCATCATCAAACTAGTAATCTACACATCACTCCATGCGTTGCTCCCTTAACTACAGATGGCCTGCGAATGTCATGGAGTTTTACTGTGAATTAGACAGTTTAGGTATGATTTTAATCTCCACACATCAGTGTTGTAAACAGTTCTCAAATTAATTATAGAATTATGTTTTCACACTGAGAGAAGTGGAAAGACTTGATTTGGACTGTTATCAATAGGTCTGTGGGAGATTATCACCTTGAATAGTACTGATGAGGTAGAAAGACATTTTATGTATTTGTACAATGTTGTATTTCTTTCAGCACTTTTATCAGAAGGGACTTAAAATATTTACATTTCACCATGAGGATATAAACCAAGACCACAGTACAACAGTTCTATCTGAAATCTGTTGTGCTTTATACACAACACAAAACATTCTTTAACAGTGCGTTTTTTCTCTTCATAGATGAAGAACTGCAGCACCTGATGTCCTCAGCAGCAACATGGTGGAGATCTGATTTGATACACTTTAGATAAGAACCCAGTGTTTTATATTTCTGCTTTGCCATAAGAGACAGAACATGGTCATCACAGCTGTGTCCTTCAGGCTCGTCTGTCCCTAATAAAATGATAGGAAACATGAAAGTGATCGTCATTATTGTAGAGGAAGAGTTACATATGAACAAAGTGTGTAATCTTATTTTCTGTGGATATTCAACTGTGTATTTGAATATGCTTTTGGATTAAAACGTGCACTACCATGACAATGAATGTTTTTAATGGAGCTATTTCACATTAAAAGTATTGCATTATAATTTAATACATTATGTATTATGTGCAATACTTTGATTGTTTTTAAGTAATGAAATCAGGTCTGTACCTGGAGTCAGTGTTCAGTCTGGTTGGATTCAAGTTGTGTGTCAAGTTGGACCTTCTAGAGGAACATGAAACCAATACACAGATATGTAAAGTCATACATGGGCCAGGTTAAGTAATTAACAGACTTTTAAATGGTAAAAATAAAATATTAGTTCAAAGTTAATCAGAGCATAATCATTTCAGATTAGGAAATAGGTAGTGCATATAAGCCCACAACTCTGTATGACACTGTCTGTTCTAGTAAAGTTACAAGGCTATGACTTACTCATATTTAACAAAAGAATTCAGTGAAGTCTGTCTGAGATTAACGATTTAAATACTGAAGGTGGGAGACACGGTTATTTTTCACTGTAACACGTGACAGGACATCAACACCGTGACTCTGAATAAAGAGCCTTAAAAGACGTAGTGCTCCTTTGAACAGCTGCTCTTACAATGTGTAGCAAGTGCTAAATCTCCATTAGTATAATAGTAACAAAAATCACCCTTTACATAATTGAACATATATTTTCCATGTGAACCCCTTTAACACAGTTCAATTCAGGAGCAAAATATAATTTATACAGTATTTATTAGAGCTAGTATTAGTAAACAGATCAAACAAATGCAGTACAACACATCACACATCCACAGTGTCTCTTTTGCTTATCATCACAGTCAGTCAGAAGTGTCCGTTTAACTTACGTAGCAGTTGAGAGATGCTTCGTTGGAGCTAGCAGGAGCTAGCTCATAGCCAGTGCTGCTGTTGAGAGCGGCAGAGTTCACACAGGAAAAGACACGACGGACGGGGGAAAAAAGCTTTGCGAGCGTCCCACACTCTAACCTGCTGAGCGAACAACGTCCACAGTGACTCCGCCGCCGTCCTCTCATCCAGACTCGCCAACCGTTCTCCGGTTCTTCGTGATACACAGCTCCGCAGCTTGTGACGACGTAACTCATGAGGCGTTCACTTGCAGCTGTGTTAAATGCAGCTTCGTTTGTCATGGCGAGTTGAAGAAGTCTGCTGCAAAGCTATGAATAATCCGCATGATGAAAACTCACAGCAATGTTATGCCTACATTATCAATATATTGAGACCCATGTGACACAGTTTGACATGGTTTAGCAAAGTGAATGAGGAGAAATACATCCAAGTGTGAGACGTAACAAACCGAAAGCGGTCTCATGCTGCGTTCAGGGTAACTCTGTTAAAATGTGTTTCATTGGTCATGGTGAGCTGATGAACTTTGATGCCACGCCATTAACAATCTGCATGATGAAAAGTCACAATAATGTTATGCCTACATTATCAATATCTTGAGACCAATTTGACACAGTTTGACATGGTTTAGTAAAGTGGCTGGAGGGAAATACATCAAAGAGTAAGATGACCAAAACAAGACATTTCCTGATGCCACCAGGGGGCGCTTTCCTTTTAAGTCATGATTTCTAGGTAGATGTCTTCCGGTCGCGACTCTTGTCTTATATGTGTAGTTTGGAGTCGATTGGACAAAATATGTCTAAGTTACAGAAGCTCGCTTATATTGGCGTTTAGTCGAACTTTGAGACCTCACCACGGTCACACGGTATGATGAAAAGTTTAAATTCTGATAACTTTAGATCTTCATCTTGTTTTGTAGAGTCTCATCTAATTTTTAAGTTGATCTGATGAAAGCTGTCTGAGTAGTACATAAAAACATAACACGTACCAAAATAAGACATTTCGCGTTACCACCAGGGGGCGCTGTGATTGTAAGTCACAATTTCTGCACCCATGTCTTCTGGTGGCGACTCTTGTCGAATGTGTCTAGTTTGGACTCAATTGGACAAAATATGTCTGAAATATGGAAGCTTGTGTTTTGATGGCGTTTCATCAAACTTTAACGCCACACCACGGTCAGACGGTTTTGCTAAAACGTAATCCTTCAATAACTTTAGATCTCCAATTTGTTGTGATGACGATCGTCTAAATTTGAAGTTGATCTGATGAAAGCTGTACGACAAGTACATCAAAGAAAAAATATGGAATATGACCAAAATGGCCACTAAAGTCAAACTGGCGGGCTTCCTGTTGCGTTATTCATAATGCACTGATGGACTTTTTTGTGCATCTAGTCATGATACACAATAATCTTTGTTTTTTTTGAGGATCGGTGAATGCTAAATGAGGGGCTTTTCCGTAGGTGGCGCTCTTGAGCCATTTTGCCACGCCCTTTTCAAAATACTTCAGAAAACGTAAACTTGCGCACATTTGTAATTTACTGTACACTTTAGAAACTTTTTGAGCACGTTAAAGCCCTCAAAAAGCCAATTCACTGAGCGAAGAAAAATAATAATAATAACTAGGGCTACGTTGTAGCACTAACGGGCCCGAGCACAGGCAATTTCAAGTCTGTTGCGGTCGGGGAAGAGAGAACGTTCGATGACCAAGCGCTCGTCTCAGCGTTGCATGCATTTGCGCACTGCTGCGATATAAACGCTTCACTTCCTGTAGCCAGCAGGTGGCGCTATGATTTTAAGTCATGGTGTCTTTGTTGATGTCATCAGGTCGCGCTTCTTGTCTTACATGTGTAGTTTGAACTCGATTGGACCAAATATGTCCAAGATACAGAAGCTTGTGTTTTGATGGCGTTTAGTCACATTTTGACGCCTCGCCACGGTCACACGGTGTGGCGAAAAATTGATCTTTCAATAACTTTAGATCTCCATCTTGTTGTGATGACACTCGTCTAAATTTTCAGTTGATCTGATGAAAGCTCTCCAAGAAGTACTTGAAAATAAAAAACATGGAATATGGTCCAAATAGAAAATGGCGGGGTTCCTGTTGCGTTTTTCAAATTGCTCCGAGCGCGTTTTTTGTGCATCTGGTGATGATACACAACTGTCTTCAATTTCGTGAGGATCAGTGAATTCTAAATGAGGTGTTTCTCCATAAATGAGGGGAAGCTCCGTTGGTTGCGCTGTTGAGCCATTTTGCCACGCCCATTCTTTAAAACCATCTGAATATCTTCAAGGGAGGGGGGCTGATGATACACACATGTAGTTTGAGGGAGATGGACCCATGAACACGGAAGTTAAAGCGTTTTCGTGTGTCATGGCGAGCTGATGTGACGCCCCGCCACAGTCAGACAGTGTGACGAAAAGTTGTTTCTTTGATAACTTTAGATCTCCATCTTGTTGTGATGACGCTCGTCTAAATTTTCAGTTGATGTGATGAAAGCTGTACGAGAAGTATATCAAAGTAAAAGATTATGGAATATGACCAAAATGGCCACGAAATCGAAAATGGCGTGCTTCCTGTTGCGTTTTTCATATTGCTCCGAGCGCGTTTTTTGTGCATCTGGTGATGATACACAACTGTCTTCAATTTCGTGCGGATCAGTGAATGCTAAATGAGGTGTTTCTCCGTAAATGAGGGAAAGCACCGTTGGTGGCGCTGTTGAGCCATTTTGCCACACCCATTTCCAAATACCCCAGATTACGTAAATTTTCACGAGGCCCATAATCTGCCCTATAGATGTTGAATGCATTCTGTAGTGAGAACACATTCAAGCACATGTCCTACACCTCCATGAGAGGGGGGAGGGGTGAGAAGGGGGAGGGATGAGAGGGGTGAAAGGGGGTGGGGTAAGATGGGGGCAGGTTGATCTGAGGAGGTCTGTTTTAGACAGAGTAAAAAGGTGCTGTTTTAAATTATCCTTGGGGTATCTTTACCAAAATATTTTACAGACATTTCATTAAGACCCCAAGGAACCATATCAACTGTGTTGAAATGGAAATAATATGTCCCCTTTAAAGCGAATATGTCCCCTTTAAGCGGTTTCGTGTGTCATGGTGAGCTGATTTGACGCCCCGCCACAGTCAGACGGTGTGTCGAAAAGTTGTTTCTTTGATAACTTTAGATCTCCATCTTGTTGTGATGCCACCCGTCTAAATTTTAAATTGATGTGATGAAAGCTCTCCGACAAATAAATCAAAGCGCACGATGTACAAAAACAAGACATTTCCTGATGCCACCAGGGGGCGCTTTCCTTTTAAGTCATGATTTCTAGGTAGATGTCTTCCGGTCGCGACTCTTGTCTTATATGTGTAGTTTGGAGTCGATTGGACAAAATATGTCTAAGTTACAGAAGCTTGCTTATATTGGCGTTTAGTCGAACTTTGAGACCTCACCACGGTCACACGGTGTGATGAAAAGTTTAAATATTGATAACTTTAGATCTTCATCTTGTTTTGTAGAGTCTCATCTAATTTTTAAGTTGATCTGATGAAAGCTCTCCGAGTAGTACATAAAAACATAACACGTCTTAAAAACAAGACATTTCCTGTTGCCCCCAGGGGGCGCTGTGATTGTAAGTCACAATTTCTGCACCGATGTCTTCTGGTCGCGATTCTTATCGTATGTGTCTAGTTTGGACTCAATTGGACAAAATATGTCTGAAATATGGAAGCTTGTGTTTTGATGGCGTTTCATCAAACTTTAACGCCACACCACGGTCAGACGGTTTTGCTAAAACGTAATCCTTCAATAACTTTAGATCTCCAATTTGTTGTGATGACGATCGTCTAAATTTGAAGTTGATCTGATGAAAGCTGTACGACAAGTACATCAAAGAAAAAATATGGAATATGACCGAAATGGCCACTAAAGTCAAACTGGCGGGCTTCCTGCTGCGTTATTCATAATGCACTGATGGACTTTTTTGTGCATCTTGTCATGAGACACAATAGTCTATGTTTTTTTTGAGGATCGGTGAATGCTAAATGAGGGGCTTTTCCGTAGGTGGCGCTCTTGAGCCATTTTGCCACGCCCTTTTCAAAATACTTCAGAAAACGTAAACTTGCGCACATTTGTAATTTACTGTACACTTTAGAAACTTTTTGAGCACGTTAAAGCCCTCAAAAAGCCAATTCACTGAGCGAAGAAAAATAATAATAATAATAATCTTTTCAATTTCAATAGGTCCTCTCACCGATTTCGGTGCTCGGGCCCTAATAATAATCTTTTCAATTTCAATAGGTCCTCTCACCGATTTCGGTGCTCGGGCCCTAATAATAATAATAATAAAAATCCTTACAGATTCAATAGGGCCTCTCACCATTCGGTGCTCGGGCCCTAATAATAATAATCATTTCAATTTCAATAGGGCCTCCCACCGATTTCGGTGCTCGGGCCCTAATAATAATAATCATTTCAATTTCAATAGGGCCTCCCACCGATTTCGGTGCTCGGGCCCTAATAATAATAATCATTTCAATTTCAATAGGGCCTCCCACCGATTTCGGTGCTCGGGCCCTAATAATAATAATCATTTCAATTTCAATAGGGCCTCCCACCGATTTCGGTGCTCGGGCCCTAATAATCATTTCAATTTCAATAGGGCCTCCCACCGATTTCGGTGCTCGGGCCCTAATAATCATTTCAATTTCAATAGGGCCTCCCACCGATTTCGGTGCTCGGGCCCTAATAATCATTTCAATTTCAATAGGGCCTCCCACCGATTTCGGTGCTCGGGCCCTAATAATCATTTCAATTTCAATAGGGCCTCCCACCGATTTCGGTGCTCGGGCCCTAATAATAATCTTTTCAATTTCAATAGGTCCTCTCACCGATTTCGGTGCTCGGGCCCTAATAATCATTTCAATTTCAATAGGGCCTCCCACCGATTTCGGTGCTCGGGCCCTAATAATAATAATAATAATAATCATTTCAATTTCAATAGGGCCTCCCACCGATTTCGGTGCTCGGGCCCTAATAATAATAATCATTTCAATTTCAATAGGGCCTCCCACCGATTTCGGTGCTCGGGCCCTAATAATAATAATAATCATTTCAATTTCAATAGGGTCTCCCACCGATTTCGGTGCTCGGGCCCTAATAATCATTTCAATTTCAATAGGGCCTCCCACCGATTTCGGTGCTCGGGCCCTAATAATAATAATCATTTCAATTTCAATAGGGCCTCCCACCGATTTCGGTGCTCGGGCCCTAATAAATCAAAGCACTACACGAAAATTGCAAATGGCAGTGAATGAATAAATAAGGACTAAACTCAATCGCATGGATATAGCCATAGTGGAATAGAATGGACACATCTACATTCTGCAACAGAACCTCCACCTCTGCACCGGTGAAGTTAGGTCCGCGTTTACTGGACCGTGTGTTATGAGCAGACTAAGTGAACTGCATTTTCCAGAATGCACTATGCATACAAGCTGTAGACGTGATGGTTACATGTTGAAAGTCGCTCATGTAAAGTTCGAACGAAATCCATGCTTGCCGTGTGAGAGTAGTATTTTTAAATGCACTACATGCTGTACGCGTTCGCGTTGCCTGTGGATTCTGCACATTCTTTATAGTTGCATGCCCTTATAAGAAGCTGGCGGGGCGTTTATATATATGCTTATTCAGGAGTACGACAAAATGTACAGCGCAGCTCAGAGCACTTTGGTGGTTTAAAACACATTTTCAGCTGTTCATGAATCCGACTTTGAATATTCCCAGAATTTTGCAACCCTATCCAGAACGAACGAAAAGACAGGCTACTCTGATAATTCACTGATTTACTTCATTGCACTTAACATAACTGAAATAGCGTTAGCAAGCATCCTCCAATAGACGTTCTGATTTCCAACATGTAAGCATAAACCTTACGATAAGTTAACAAGGCTAACATTACTTAGGAAGTTAACTTAAACTTACCCGTCAGGAGGAGACGACGTGCTGGCTCCAGGATGTTTTCGTTTCAAATGCTGCTATGAAATGCTAATTCCTTTTTGCAGATGATTCATTGTACTTTTTTATTTGGTTTGCTGGTAAAATATTCACAGACTTTTGAAGCTGTCGGTCTAGCTTGTTTCGGCTCTCCCACTCTCTTTTCCGCCATGATTCCAAAACGTTCTTCTTCAATGCCTTGGTGCATATAGACAATGGAAGCGATACTGCCCCCAGCACTTCCTGTATTGCATTGCAATGCCGAATGAAAATTACCGGTAGCGCTGAATCTATTTATAGTTTATGACGCATCGACGATAAAATTCCATGTCGACTATTTTTCACAATCGACATCGTCGCAGCTCTAGTTGTTTCTGAATCTAGCTAACTAATATATCAAGTGATTAAATCCTTCTTACGTCCTAGTAGCCATCAATAAATTATAAAGTTGTCTGAAAATAAATTATAAAGCGATAATGCTCTTTTTTTATCTTACTCAATTCAGACTGATTTGCCTGCGCACCTTTCTCTCATTAACTGACCTGCCTGCGTTCAGGCACTCTGCCAATGCTCTCACGGCACATGAACTGAGTTTTCACAAACCCGGAGAGACAGGGAGAGTCAAACATCACTGAAGCACAGATGACCGCCAAAAGTTAGCACGAGAATCACAGAAAAGTCGGCTTGTGTTTTGGGGCCGTATCTTTGATGAGTGGGCTGATGGCAGGGGTTGGAATTGTCGTATACATATTCTAAGTGTAGCCATGCTCTTGCTTGCTTTCCCAGGTTTACCAACTCTAGCTTTAACCTTGGTAGCATTCATGTTTTACTCCAGAGACTAGAACCCAAAATTGTCTATCCACTAGAATGTAGTGTCAACTTACTTCTCATGTCACTTTTATACTGACTGTATCTGCCCACGTGTGTAAACTGTGTCGTAAGTGTGCGTAAAAAAACGCTTTGGTAATTAAGGATACGTAAAAAACTTAAAATAATGTGTTTTGCTGAACACAATTGTTTTGGGATTAAAGCTTGAAAAAACTATTAGCTAGTACCCTAAAATGTTTAATTACCATTAAGCATAAAATTACGTTTTTTAATTTTACCTTTTTGCTTTTAACCTGACACAGAAGTGTGACACAGCAATAGTTGAAAGTAAATGTAAATTATAATAAATGGAGGTCAGATTAAAACATACTGGATTATTCAGCATCATAATAATCAGAGACAGAATGGCATGTGTCACATGTTGCAGTCATTAAGGCAGCATGCAGCTCCAATCAGGATAATTGTGAGTGAGAGAAATATAGACGATTATTGCAAGTGGTTATCCACATGGTACCATCTGTCCTCCTCTGCTGCTGACACACACTCACACAAATGCAAATTTGAAGACCAGAATGCTCACATACATCCATACAATGCAGCTCTGCAGACACACAGGCGCACAATGTCAATGTTTATTAGGCACACCCACACTCACTCAGTAAGACTGAAAGAAAGGAAGCTGGTGAAATACAGTGTGCGGGACACATGGCGACTGAGAGATTAATAATTACATTGACAGATGCGGGATGGATTTCATTCCATTTGGTCAACGAACAGAGCAACTTTACACACCAGCAACTGGGAAAACATGAATCTAGCAAACAGTCTTGCTAAAATGCAGAATTTTTTTATATTTTGCTTTCACGTAATCCTTCATGATAGCTTTTCTGTGTATATTAAAAATAAAGGTAAAATAGATTGTTACAGAGCATGATTCACATATAGATGATACGAGTCTGAATGACAGTATATACAATATCCTAAAATACAAAAAAAAAAGGATATGCTGCAGTCTGTCTAGAAAATAAAAATGACATAGCTTGAGAGTACATTATTGTGTTCTTTGGGCTTTGATTTGACAGTGAGAATATCAGCTTGATCTTTAATGACACATCTGAAACATGGAGCATTCGAGTGAGAATCCCGCCACAGGGGAAATGGCCAAATGGTGCTAGACATGTTTCCATTTGACAAACTGCTGATTTTGGCTTGCTGAGATGTGGGTTTAACACAAGCCAATGTGTTGAAACAATTGCACATAATATAGATGTGATCGTTAAGGTTTGAGTACTTCCGCTGAGGAATATAGAGTTACATGCATATTTTGAATGTAGTATACTGGAATATTTGTTAACAACAGCATGTTCTAATGTTAACCACTATGATTAAAATACAATCAGAATGGACACAGACACACATAAACATACAACAAATTAATATGAAAGATGCAAAAATAAATGACCACTTTCATTATATACTGCATGTTGTAAACACAGCTATACCTGTAGTGAGATCGAATCTCAGGCGATAGCACAACTGGACCAGAGCCATACAGAGACCATCCATCCATTGTCACTGCTCAAGTCATGTAAATAAGTCATTCAGTGTCCTCCTGCATACCTTGACAGTGAACAGGTGTCTCCCCAGGGCAGAGGAGGGAATCTTTAGATCATTTTTGGTGGGGGAGAGGCTCAGAATGCATAAGTTAAACACTTCGAGCCCTACTTGCTCGAAAACATTTGCTGCATTTTGTTGAGTGTTTTGTCAATATCGTTCCAGCACTAGGTTAATAGTCTAATTTGCATACACTGACTCTACACATTAGCTGTTGTATTCCACTCCCACAAGTTCTGCAATGACACGAGATGTAGACCAGTACCAGGGGGTAAACACACACACACACACACACACACACACACACACAGTTACTGAACGGGACTCAACTTGGAGGTTCATTTTAGCCTTAGGGCTAAAGCAAAGCAGTCATTGAACACACAAGCACACAAAGGAAGTGGAAAGTGTATGTATGTACATGTCTTATCATCTATGTTTGACCTTGATGGCCATCCAGGCAGTGTTTTCAGCGTACACCATTGTTTGACTGTGACTGCTCCTGTAGCAGGATGCTAAAGAGCATAGCTGATTGTCTACAGAAATTCATACACAAAGAGACACACCTTACTCCTCTATGTGACATAAGCAGCCATATCCTGGCGTCAGTTATCTGCTCACACTGATGTTCAGGTAAATGGACACAAGGTCAATCTATTGAGTAAGTGCATCCATTAAGATTAAGACAGACAGAGTAGGGATTCACATTTAGTTTTTTTCTTCTCAACATTAACCATTCACCTTTTTTTATATATTGGATTTGTATATATGTTCTATTAGACTGAAAGGTTCTTTGACAGATTTAAAATAAACCAATACATTTTTCAAATAACAGAGGTTTAATTTTTACATTTACAAATAACGGTGTAACCAAAGGAACTTAAGGATTCACACACTTTGCTGCTGTAAATGGAGTAAGACAAAACAATACAGACCTACAAAGTGGTCCCCAATCAAAACCTTTGACTCTGAGAAAGACAGAAAACATGACCACCCCCTTAAAGTCTCGATTGGCACCCGGTGGCTGGCTGTTATATAGGTCCTAAGTCTCGCCTCCTCTATGTTGTGGATGGGACCCTTAAATAAAGTCAAAATACATATGAAATACATTTTTCCCAAAGATTATTTTTGTGCTGTGGTTTTTAAAGCTCAACTGAAGAAATTCATCTGTCTGTCCATACATGCAAGATACAAGATACATTTATTGGTCCCACACACATGCACACACACACGACATGCAAATGGGGGGAAATTTGTTCTCTGCTTCTACACATTCTTGTACGTTTTACAATATATTTTCTAACAAAGTTGTTTGGATAATTAAAACAGGATAGTTAAATGTCAATTACAGCTATGGTTGTGTTTTACAGCTGGAAGCCAAGATACACATATAACTTCTCTTACTTCACAACTGTATATAGTTATGGTAAAAAACATCTGTGAATGGATAGTAGTTTGTTTGTTTGTGATTCAACCAATCACAACAGGGCTGAGGGGAAAAATTAAAAACTAGAAGAACTTAAGCAATTTCTGAGTGTGTGTGGCCAGAGGATTTATCACGTGTCTCTCTCTAGTCACAGTTGTTTATGTAACTGTACCCAGGGGACAGAGTGGCTGAACAAAAGACTGACTTAATCTCACTCCTGAAAAATGAAGACAGAAATAATGGAGAAGGGAGAGTGAAATGGGCCACCTCTGGCTCGGTTTGAGTTTATTGTTCTTTTTCATTTTCCTCTTATCTATCTGTGTCCTTAAAGCAGGGTAGTGACAACACAAATCATTTAGCAAGAAAGGAAGAATGGCAGTGTCTTGTGACAATTATAAACTTTTTCCTCACTGAATCATAAACATAGAAGTCAATTTGTACATGTGTGTGTCAGGAAGGATTTTTCTGTGAAGAGATAATTGTCTCTGGCCTCAGACAAAATCGTAGGACAATATGTCAGGGTGAGATCAAAATAAAAAAGAGGTGTTGTACACATGTGGAAGAGAAAGGTGACACGTCTCCTGCATGCACTGCCCAGGAGCCACCCCTCACCCGAATGCTCTGGAAATGTTCCTGTTTTTTTAAATGTTTTTATTAGGATAATAGTAAATAGTAAGAGATATTATTGACAGTTTGACTTTTTTCATGAGATCCTTAATGTCCTGAGCAGCTACATTTAGATTATCCAGATACTTTTTTTCATTTATTAAGACGCTGCCGGTTCATGCATCATTTGTTTAGTTTGTTTACATGTACAATCTATCTAAAGTGTTCTTAATATCAGAACCATTTCATAGTCAAATTTATGGTGAGCTTTGTGTCAGCAGTAGCCAGTCAAAGCACATTATGTAACTGAAGTTGTAATTGTTAATGGTAAGGTCCACTCTACTTGCTACATCTTTATATTATGCACCCCACATAAAACAATACATTGAGTTCAGAATTTGTTTGTGTTTAGATACATACATACATATATTAGATCAGTTTCACATTCATTTATAATCATTTTTGTCTGTATATTCTTTATGGTTGTACATTTTGTGTGCGTGTGTGTGTCAAAACCAAGCCAAGTAAGGATGAAGAATGAGGAGACACTGAAGAAGCCAGGTGTTCTAAACATAAAAATACACACTCTCTCTTCAACAGCTGCGTAACAGCTTAGTTTGCATTTGTTGTGATATGGCTGCTAATATAAATGAAAAATCCTGTTCCCATAAATTAAATGTCTGTTATAAAAACAGTTATATATACAGGAATAGAATGGTGGTCCTCTAACCAGAAAGTGTGCGGTTCATTCCGTGTCTTTCTGAGCAATATACTGGAGACCAAAATAGCCCCTACTCATAGAGAAAATGCTGCACAAAGATGTATTAATGTGTAAATCTTGTGGCCAATCCTCTTTATCTTCTTTTTTATTATAATTATACTTTTAGTTGGTATCTCCCAACCCAACTGCTTTTGTCTCCTCCTTCGAAGTTTTGGACAGCATGTTTTTTCCAGTTTGCAACCTCCACTGATTACAATCCAATACGCCTCTAGAGCCACCTTCTAATGACACTTTGCAGACTACTCTGTTCACTCTAAATCAAGGAAATGGAACATTTCAAAATGTTGCTTCTTCATGGAACCATGGCTTCGGACACTTCTTGAGTGTCTATTTGATCACACTATCCACTCCGTCATTCACATCAGACTGTATCTGCATAGATAAGTGGTTATGGTAAATGGTTTTGTATTTCTATAGCGCTTTTCTAGTCTTGATGACCACTCAAAGCGCTTTGCAGTACAGTTTTACATTCAACCATTCACACACATTCATACAGTGCATCTATTCTCAGGACTTTGTTATTCTATGGGATAGAAAGTGCTGCACAAGTACTGTAAAGCTTTTAGAGTGGTCATTAAGATTTACCATTTACATCTCCGGTACACCTTGAGAGAATTTCTTTGAATTTTGTACAAACGTTCACCTGGACATAAAGATGACCACATAAGTTGTGGTCCAAAGTGAAGGTCATGGCAACCTCATGTTCTTGTACATTAGGAACACCCATCCGACGCAAACATTGACTTGGACTCATGAATTATATGAGAAGAATTTGGTGGTCAAAAGTTAAGGTCATGTGGCAAAGCCTTGTTTTGCCTCTTGATCATTATATCTCATGTCTGCTTTTTGGGAAATTTCTGTTAATTTTGCCCAGTTGTATCAAACAAATATGTTGCAAATGCTACGCTGAAGAAAATTGCAATCTTTTTCACGCAAACTAACTTTTTATTGATTTTGTATATTGCTTTTTTCTGTCCTTCCTCCATGTGAGAGATTTTGAATAAGAACACACTTTATCTGTAAAGTCAAACATCATGATAACTGTTTTTTTTCTTTTGTTTGTTGCTTTCAGCAACTTATTACACTCTATGCAGAAACACATTTGTTTGAAGATCCATGGCTGGACACACAAAGACTCCTAAACGCTTATGTTCAAAAACAGAACAAAGGGTCACTTAGCATTCAGAAGTTACTTAATGCCGAGGTTGCCACATCGATACACAATTGATTTTGCACACGCTGCTTGTAAGAAACGACCTTGACCTGATGCACAGACTGACACTTGACACAGTTCAACAGCTTTGGCAAAGTTCACTATCAATCATAAGTGGGTGAGGGTGAAGAATCGTTGTGAATTTTCATTGTAGGATCTGTAGGGCTGTAGAATGAGTATTGACAAACTGGGAATGGGTTGAGGAGGCACAGGAACAAATAGTAGGTCAAACCTGAATAAATAGTATTCGTCTTTCAGGCAGCAACTGAGTGATGATGCTCTGAACATGTAACATAATATATTTATAAAAATACAATTATTTATACAGCACTTTTCACACTTAAAACGCAGCTTAAAGTGGTTTATAATAAAATGGTGCATGGCAAGTTAAAGGAGAAAGCTGCTTCCCCAAACTTTATGACTTGACTCCAGTTCAACCCAGGGACTCTCCCTCACTTGCTGTAACTTTCTTGCTTTTAACTCTCATGCAAAAACTTTAAGGTCACACCATCAGCAAGTATCACCACAATTCACTGCTCAATCATACATTGTTTTGTTGCTTTTGTTGTTGTTACTTTTACTCATTTGTAAAAATTCATCATTTCTTTGTTTTCCTTTTGTTTGGTTGTATTCTTTTATAGGTTCTCCCATGCCATCCCCCTTCTGCCCATCATCTGTCATTGACCAATCACATCCGCAAACAGGAAGTCCACAGGACCCCCTGTTGTTAGGCGACACAATTGAGCCAGACTCAGAGGAAGAGGAGGAGGAACAAGAGGAGGAGTATGCAGCCCAATTGTACTCATCAGTAACACATGGTAAAGGGACATTAATTACTTCGTTAACTACCTTTTAAGAAGCTATTTAGTTTCCTTTTATAAGGGCTCTTATTTCCTTGAGGTCTCTCCGTAATATTTATACTGATTACTGTTTAGCGTCACATTTAAATTCAATAAACACTGGCATATAATATTGAGAGCAGGACAAAAGTGTTGCACTCTTTTGCAACACTTGTATATGTGGGTGCAAGAAACATATGCATGTCTCTTTTATCAAGACATTTTCCCAACCCTTGATGTGTTACTTTTCCATTATACAAAATATGTGTTGAAAGCTCAGCTTGTCCCACCAATTTTGCCTGTAAGTTGCATCTTGGAAATTTTTGTGCATCACTTTTAAAATGCTGCAGGAAATGTTTTGCAGCATGTGTTCTTCTGTTCAGTAATGTAGATGTGAGTGTGTGAGCACACTGAGTTGTAATGTGCTGTGGAGCCAAAGCATAACAAAAGTTAAACAAAAGCAAAGCGTGCGCTCCTCTGCTACTTCAAGAACACACAGGAAAACACAGTAACTTTCCACCACACCCACATCTCAGCACTCAGGCAGTGCCGACAAACTATGAATATATTTTCAACCATTCTGTTAAAAAACAGACAGGTGGTCCTCCACCACAGTCTGTATGTCTCAAAGACTCAATGTAAAACTTAATTCATCCCAACTTCCTCTTCACATTTTAGAGCTGTCTTTCATGTTATTTGGGAAATATGACTGTTGAGGTCGCTCATTAAACTTAACAGACATCCCATTATAGGGGCTTAAACTTCTGATAACTCCTCAGTGTTGCAAATGACAATCCTCAATAGATCAGCTGACCTGGGTGGGAGACTGACACTTTCTCCATCTCTGCTACAGTTTCTCTCAGCCCATCTTTTAAGCTTGCTTCCTTCCAAACTTCACTTTCTTTCATGTCTGTCTCTGTCGCTTATCATCCTGAACCCTCAAACTGCTGTTGGACAGCAACTGAAAGACAGAGACCAATAAGGTTTCAGAGTCCAACGTGGTCAGCAACAGGAATATTTAAAAAAACATCTTCAGTTATTAAGTTGGAGCCATTTTCAGTTATGGCTGACAGAAAGTTATAAATAAAAGCCATGCCCAAAACTCTCACTTATTAAGGTAATGATAACAACACAGGTAACAAGGAATTGACACATTGTTTAAACATGTTGTTGTCCACATACATGAAACAAACATACTTACAATGATATGGTGGATGTTAAGTGATCCATGATGGACACAGAGGTGAGGACACATGTGGGAATAAGTGTAAGACACCTAAAACAGACAGGACAGGGCTCTGAAGCTTGGGTCAATCCAATATGTAATTTGATCGTAACTCAATTCAAGGGACTTTGTTTTGATAAGAAACAGAAAACGAGTTAGGAGCAGTGTGGAGACTATAGTTTTCATTCTCGTTTCAACATTCGGAACACCAGTCCAAGCATAAGTGCTTGTTTGAGTTTGACACTAACAGGATCTCCTGTAATTGCCATTATACCTGCTCCTTGAGGCTGTCCACATGGCAAATATTAGGTTGCAAGCTCAGAATGAAACCGTAGTGTGGCTGTTTGAAACACTGGGGCCATATGGGCTGATTTTGGTTCAAATAAGAGTGCTGAGCTGCGACCTGTTTGCCTGTGGAGGTTGACAAGCACCAGATGCTATGTCCCCTTGGCTGGCTTGTGTATCTGAATCAGTCTTCTTGTACTTATGAGTTTGATAGGAAACAGACTTTGATGGTATGAAGAAAGGAACTGAGTTGACCACAAGTAAGGCTAGACTACATCAGGAAAGGGCGCTTAAAAGGGAGAAATAAAGAGGAAGGCAATTTGGAAGAATGACAAAGACAGCTGCATACAGTGATGAAAAAAGAGAGACAGACATATGTCTCGTCATATATACATTGCCATCTAAACATAATCAGAAACTACCATGAAATAGGGTCCTGAAATGGCTAAAAGGTTGGTCATTTGTATTTGTGAATGTGTGTGGTCCTCTTTCCCAAAAGTAGTCCCAGTCTGTCCTAACCAGGCAACATTCAGCCAAGCATTTAAAATATCGCTCTTACCACTTCCTGAAAGTTTTAGAAATGCTCTTTTTTTCAACTTAGTCACTTATATCTGTCTAAGCCCTTTACTCCAGTTCATGCTTTTTTAATACTTTTTGTTTCTGTCTGTTTCAATCAAGCAAGCACTGAAGCAAAGTGCAACAATGTGTAATTGACACCAGAACTAAGTATTACAGTATGTTAAATAAAAGGGATTGGAGAAGTCCACCCGAAATGGCTGAACTTGCGGACGTTAGCATTTCCGACTGTCCCTGAAAGCACTTTGGTGTAAATTACCATGTTTCGAGTTGAATATGAATGTTGGGGCTCCCGGAGACTCGTATGACACCACAGGAGCAGTCGTTTTTTTGTTGTTTTTTTACAACAAGATTTTTCTCAATTGCATTGAACTCGGCTGCTCCACTGTTTACCCCTGAGACTCATAGTGTTTTGAGGACTCAAACACATCACCCACCCGTCCATCGGCATAGCAGTCAGTAGATTACGAGTGCATTTTTATTTCTTGGTGAACTAGCCCTTTAAGTATGCATACCTAAATCACGTTGTGTTCTAATGTCTTACCACTGGTGTAATACGCAAAAGAGTTGTGGAGTGGTTGTCTCTCTATCTGGGGCATCTGAATAAGATATGAATATCCATGAGCATAGGCCTACAATGTACTGTTGGTTGGCGCTTAATCTATAACCTGAGTTTGGGTACTGCTTGGAGAGATGAGGGAGTATGTGTGGAATGAAACAGGCCCCTCTCTCAAAATGGTGTATGGATGTTATGTGTGAGAATGGTCAAAAATTGCTCAACAAATCCCTTTCTCAATGCAGGACAGTGAGGCAGACTTGTAGGAATTACCTTTGTTAGACAGGAATTAAATTGAGCTTCAGCTCCTTCCAAATAAGTATCATCATATCATACTTGTAAATGTCCACTCAATTTAATTTTTTATACAAGTAACATTTTAAAATATTGAAAGTGTATTTGTTGAAGTTGAGGCGGTCGGCAGCATTTACTCTGGACGCGTGTCGGCCCCTTCTCGCGGATCACCTCAGCTACGGCGCCCGCTGGGGGAACCCTCCGTTCGCGCGGGGCCCCCTCCAGCGGTTTCTAATAAAGTGAGTGTTGGCAAAACCGGTTGTCATTTTTATTTTGAGGCGGCGGGGTGTTGTTGACAGCTGCTGAATGTAACTAATAAAATAACTTGTAATCCACCTTAGTTACTTTTAAAATCAAGTAATCTGTAAAGTTACTAAATTAATTTTTCAAAGTAACTGTGGCAACACTGCTTACCACAGATAACTGTTAACACAACAGGAACTCTTTTAGTGGATTGAGCTAATGTTAGACAATTTTTTTGGGTAAAAAGGTCACACAATGACTGTTAGTGTAAGGCCCTTTTCCAATTCATCCTTTAGCCCTACCACTTGGCCGTAGCCCTTTGTTTAGTGCATGGCCGTGAAGGAGTAGTGTTGTCCCATTCCTCTCTATGGGATGTAGGTGTTGTTGCCATCTAGCCATACAAACAGCCCTTCAACTGTAGTGAATTCAGGAACCCCAAAAAAACGAAGGAGACAGAAATTTCATAATGCTTTACAACAAAGAGAATCAACATGGTGTCTGCTGCTCATAAATATAAGTATGAAATCTTTCAAAATAACCATGAATTAATTTTTATATACATCGTTTTTTAATACAGTACTAAAGGCAAATGTATATAAAACGCTGGAATTATCCAATATAGATTTCAATATTTTGCCCCTAGTTCATTGTCATTATTGTATTAATATTTGTATTGTTTTCATACATTTATTAATTAAATAACTACACAATGTCACAAATTCCAAAAATCGCAATTATTATTTTTGTATTTTTTTTTTAAGGATGTGTACTTTTGTATTACCACATTATGCGATTCAATACTTCTACTGTGATCCACTTCAGGGAGAATTATTTTATTTCTACTCATTACATTTGACAGCTTTACTTCCTTTTAAAAAGAATAGATAATAAAACAAGCTGTTGTTATGATCAAATGACATTGTTAAGATCTAAACCAGCGGTTTTCGAACATTTTTGGCTTTTATAAAAGAAATGAAGCAATTTCAAATGTCTGAGTAAGCCTATTCCCTTTAAAGTTCTCAAATGCTTTGATGATCCCATAACTCAAATCAAAGAGAGAAACAAGCTCTCACAATATATCTTACGTCCCTCGAGGTAAAACTTCTTATAGTGTTTTCTACTAATGGATGGACCATATGGAAAAAAATCGTATAATTTTTGTTTGCTGAATACTGTATAACATAATAGCTAAAACCGCAAGCTCAATTCTAATTTGAAACCCCGATCAAATTAAAAATGTCTAATTCGATTCAAATAAGGTTAATATTTATAATAGACATTCAATAGTACTAGTCTCAGGGACGCCAATGATATTAGCTCTGAGTGGAAAAGCAACAGAAATAGACAAGTTTCTTTGCAAACAGCCTGATCATGCCCAGGCTTATTTACAATGCCTCGGCTGAAAGGGGGTAAGGAAGGTCAGACTGAGATGGGGAGAGAAACACAAATATCACTTAGTGCATTTCATGTTTGGTCCAAGAAGACAATTCTCCTCAACACCAGAACTAATCAATGATCCATTGAATGAGCTATTGAATGACAGAAAGGAAAGAGAGAGGGGGGGAGTAATGGAAAAAAAACATTCCTCCTCAACACCAGAACTAATCAATGATGTTAATGGGAGGAAGAGATGGACAGAAAGAAGGAAGAAAGAAAGAAATGATCCTGTTGACATGAGAATGAATCAATGAGCCATTGATAGAGAATGAGGGAGAGAGCAGAGTCAAATGATAAAACAGGTAACTGGGAGGAGAGGAAAGGAAAAGAGAGACGTCAATCATTGATCAGACGATCGAACCATGGGCTGGGATCTAAAGCAGACACATAATGCTTTTTCAGTGTTTCCCTTTTTTTCTTGTGTCTTTTGTATTTTATGCCTCCGCGCCGGCTAAATCTAGTGGCTGGATGCAATATGTTTTTGGGTTGTCTGTCTGTCTTTACATCCTATTCTTGTTGAAAAAAATTTCAATTGGATTCAAGGATGAACTGATTTGATTTTTGTGTTCAAAGTTGAAGGAAGCTGTGACATCAAAAAGCACCGTTTTGCCTTGTGAACACAACATCTCAGGAATACCTTTAGGACATGTCTCCAATCTTGGTAATAAATCTTCATTTGGACAAACAGAGAAAGTGAATAGAATTGTATGGTCAAAGGTCAAAGTCACTTTGCGAAGTTACTATATCCATCATATTATTACTTTGAATTTGGTACACAATGGTGCAGTGCCTGTTGAAAACATGTCTTGGCCTCCGGTAATCCAGGCTACCCAGTAATTGAACCTTAGCAAGTAACAACTCAGTCTGTAAACCATGAATTTGCACCACTGCTGCAGCACAAAGACAAGTCACCATTTTTTTCAAAGTTCAATGTTGCTTGACTCAGAACACTGAACCCATTTGCCATTGTTGCTTGCCTCTTGTTTGCTTCGTGAACACAATATTTCAAAAACTTTTCGAGAGAATCCTTTTGCATCACTGTGTTTTTGTCTGGCATCCACAATGCTCTGGAGATTTTTACCTTGAATTAAGTTCGAAAGCACTGTTGGACATGTTTTAGTTTAAAAACTCTGCGGCTGCATTGTAGTCTGGACTAGGGTTGTTGTAAAATTATAAATACTTTCATACCTTTTTCGTTATCACGTTTGAACACATTCTCCGTTAACTACACTTTCGATAGTACAAAACATTATAGCAAAGGAAAAGGGTCTGTTCACTGTTTGGGGATATATATTCTCAGGAAAAGGTGAAAGACACCAACGAGCCAATTTTGAAAAGGTGTTACAAATGGATGCCAATCATAAGTATAGTCATATGTTTTGCTGTCTCAAGTCCCCCTAACTGTAACTATACCATTTTCTCATCAGAATATTTGTTATCATTAAAAACTTTCTTGAGGTGTAACTTGTTTTTCAGTATTATATAAAGGATTGCCACTTTTGATTATTTCATCTGCTGAGTCTTAATTGACACGTTCAAAATGTTTCGTTAACAATACAACTTCACTGTGATCACAAGTGAAGCAACCATAAAGAAAAAAAAGTATTAAAGACAACAATGACAAAGAATGACAAAGAATTATGAAAAGACAGATAAAACCTTTAAGAATAACATGAATAATATTGGTATGTGTTCAGAGACTTTTCTGTACTAATACTGTGTATTTGCTTGTTAACAAAAAGAAAAGACGTGTCTTATTTCTGTTCGTAGAACCGTTTATCTTTGATCAAATATACAATATGTTACAGAGTATTCTTTTTGCTTTTTGTAGTATTGAAGCAAAGTCAAAAATGTTGTTATTGTGATAACCCTAGTCTGGATGGACAAAAACTGAGACACCATGAAACGATGATGCAATCACTATTATTTGTTTCTTGATTGGTTCTTATCATAACTCTAGCTGTGAATGCTAAATACTTTCTCTCAGTAACAGTTCCACCAAGAAAATTAATAATTAATAATTGTTTTTTTTATAATAATCTGTAAGCAAGCAATTTACTCCAGAATTCAAAGTGGAGGGAGATTTTTTATAACGCTGTTTTAAAACAAACGCATGTTAGTATGGATGCAGCCTTTAGTTTTGGAAATGCTGCCCCAATTTTAGTTTGAAAATCATCTCGTTTCGGTCTGAGACAAATATATGATCTTACTTTTGACCACTGCTGTTAGTAGTATTTACTTTAATTAAGGACCCAACAACAAATACATGTTTGCCTACTGTTCACATTGGCCCGTGCATGACCAGTGAACATGGACAGATGGATGTTTAGAGGATATAGGTGAAGGGATGGAGAGTGTGACAGACAATGCAATGAAACACAGTGTTTTTGATTTAATCCGCCTGCAGCAGATTAAATCAAAAACACTGCAGCTTTTTTCTGACTTATCACTTACAAGTCCTGGTTATTATTTGTGATCACATTATTATTAACTACTTGTTATTAACTCATTTTGGAGAAGGATTAGGGCAAATGTGATCCAACCAGGTTCTAAATGTTTTTCATTAAAGTGAAATTCCCAATTTTGTTTTAATGTAGTTTGTGCAAATTATAAGCAAACTAATAGGTCTGTTATAAACCAGGTTTGTACTCCTCATAAACAGTCAAGGCTCCAAAGGATCAAGGGAACTCTTTTGGTGTTCCTATATTTTTATACTTCATTCACGGTTGACATTTTACATCATACCTTTCTACAGGATAATGTTGGCTTTGCTTCTGTAGTGTGGATTAGGGATTATAACCACAAACCAGTCTCAAGAACACCAATTTGCACACGTATGCTTAATAAACAGTGAGTTTGCATATGACTACTCTTGGTCCTCTCTTGTAGAGTATGTAAAAGGCTTTAGCAGTAGCCTTACCCATCTTGATTCTGCATGTTTCAGATGAAAATTGTTGTTATCTATATGAACCAAAAGAAATGGAAATCTTTGAAATGTATAGGGACTTGACATTCACTCAGTCTGTGTCTAGTGTCTGTATGTAAAGCCTGTTCATCTGTCAGGAAGAACATTGACTCCCTGCTATAAACAAAATAGGTCAAAACAAACCTGCTGTCACATATCTAATCTCAGAATAATTAAGGAGGAGTCTTACAGTGTAAAATCCAATAGCTGCCCTGACATACATTCATTAGTTAACTTTACTAGGTTATCAACAATATGCACTTATGACTGGTATTTATCAAGTAAGAGTTACTTGCATGGTGAAAAACGCAAAATACTTAGTGTTAAGAGTGAAGATTACTTTATTTAGAGTTATGCTCACTCGCAACAATAAGTAGCCAACACAGTCTCACTCCCACTGCGCATTCAAAGAAGAAGAAGAAGAAGAGTGCATGCGCAGTAGCAACATCCAGTCTCTCCCGCTCGCCAGTCCAGCACACAGGCCGGGACACTGAGGGCAGCCTGCTGACTCGACTTTTGCGCCGTCTTGTTTATTCTTTTGAAAAATAATAAGGTAAGTTATCAAGCAAGTGTTTCTGTTAATATGTTTTAATTACTGCTACGACTGTTAGCGTTCGCTAGCTAGCGCTAGCGCTAGCGTTAGCGTTCGCTAGCTAGCGTTAGCCCTAACCCTAATTTTTAAATCATGACCTCTACCTCTGATATTTAAAAAGAAATCTTAAGACATCATTTTAGCCTGAATTTTAAGCAAGGTGCCTCCATTATTAGTTGATTTTGCCTAATGCTATCTTAATTTTTGTGCCCTTGCTCACCTGTGGTTTTTGTTTTTGTTGCAGTGTCTTTCTATCACGTGCAGCACATTGGGTGTAGACATGTGCTATATAAATTAAGATTGATTAATTACATGAATACCTTTGAGGTCTAATAAAATTAAAATGTTACATTTTCATATTTTTCCATCCGCTCCCATTCTAAGCTGCTGTGCCAATGTGAGGACAGAGAACTACTGCATAATAGGAGCAATAAAAAAAAAAATCTGATAATTTTTTTGACCAAAATTATTAGGAAACTATAGCTAAGGTTGGATTTGCCTGAACTTGTACTTTATTATTAAAAACAGGTTCCTGTAATACCTGTGTTAAGCATGCACATATTAAGGAACGTGTCAGTAATCTACAAACCACGACATCACTGGAACTTCCTTGTAACTACAATATTTTTCTCTTTCAGAACAAGTGCTCAGAGCTACTGAAGAGCTGCTTTGACAACGTGGGCCCAGTGCACTGGAGGTGAGATGCCAGTAGTTTATATTATGGGGGACATTTCATCTTAAAAAATCCAAAAAACTTCTCGTGAGCCATAATCCATATGTCCAGAACCAGCGTCATGTAAATTTATGTGCAAAAGTTGCCATTTAATATATGTTTACAGGCTAAATCCGTCTGTATGCTGTTAGCTTTTAGGCACACGTGCACGAGCAGTCATTTTGTAATTTTGCATGTTGCGGGTTCCGGACATATGGATTATGGCTCATGAGAAGTTTGGAGGGTTTTAAACCTTTTTTGGGGGGTACTTTTATTCGGTTTTTGTGCTTACCGCAGACATTGTTTGGAAAAATACAGGAAGCTGTTTCCCCGTGGAGCTCCAGCAGTGCTTAGAGGGCTAAAAAACCTTCACCTGACATCTTATCAGCAAGGGGGTGAGTAGATGATGACCGTATTTTCATTTTTGGGTGAACTATTCCTTTAAGGAGTTATAACCACCAGCAGTAGAACAGTTTTTGACAAAGTGCTGCACCTTAATTAGATTAAATTGAGAGACTATTCTTACTTATAATCTCCTTTGAAAATATTTCTTGCAGATGCTTTGGAACTGTAAGCAGTGCCTCTTTTCCGCAGACAAAAGAGGACAGTTGTTAAAACACTGTCGCCTAAAACATGGAGGTTTTACTGTAGCTTTTGAATGCTGCATTATCTATAGCTGAATTTGTTCATCATCCACTTCTAGAAACCAGATGTGACAGCGGTACGCACCGTTTTCATAGGAGCATCTTAAAGGAGCACACACAGTTATGGGGAAATTTGATTTGTATTTACCAGTGTCTCAATTAGAGTGAGATAAAAAAACAAAAAAAACGTAATACTGAATATATCCATGAGTTCAGTACAAACATTGGCATGGGCTGCTTGCTGACTGACAGTTTGATGTCTACCAGAAGGGTAAAATTACCAGCCTAGCTCCTGTGAAGTGAGAGGAATACCTTTCATCTCCAAAACTGAGTTATTTAAGTACAAGACCTTGTACATATTATTTTTTGTGGTTTCTGTTTTATTTTGAATGATGCAGTGGAGCGAAACAGTAAATCCAGGGGGAGGGAGAGGGGATAACATGCAGCAAATGGCCCAGGACGGATTCAAACCTGGGGTCGCTGTGGTAAGGACACAGTAGGAGATGTGTCCCCCAGCAGTCTAAGCCTATAGCAGCATAGCTATAAAATTGTTAAGGGCTACCTGAACCAGCCCTAATTAAAAGCTCTGTCATAGAGGAAGGTTTTAAGCCTGGACTTAAATGTAGAGAGAGTGTCTGCCTCTCTGACCCATTGAGAGAGCTGATTCCACAGTCACTATCAAATAAAGCAGAAATGCCTCAAAAAAATCTTAAATGTTTTCAACTTAGCATAGCGCAAATCATGGCAGTGAATATTTTGTTCACTTTTACCGAGTATGCCACTGACTTCTATCCACTGCCATTGTTTGCGCTGAGCTAAGCCGTGATGTTAAGAGCTGAAAGCCAGCTACTGGATGTACAGACACAAAAAAGGTATTGATCATGTTGTCTCACTATGAAAATGATAGAGAAAGTATTCCTTTAATGCACAAGGCTGGAAGGCAGTGTCGGGCAGGACACAACAACTGCCAACAACATTTCCCTGTTGTAATGTAATGTTTTTGTTTGGTTTCATCACAGGATTGTGACACTGATGAGACCTGGGTAAAAGTATCTGTCGGGGTGCTGACTGTTCTCCCTGAAGATCTGCAACTCCTTCCAAATCAGCTCCACCTTCACCCAATGTCTACTGCCATCATTGTTGAGGGAGGTATTGTAATGGATGAACTCCAGAACCTACCTGAGGCACTTTGACTTTTGTTTGGAATGTCATACGCTTTGCATTTAGACTACCCTAAAGCCATGAAAAACACTTTCTGCTTCATTCAAAGAGTGATGCTTGGCTTGGGAGAGGACAAACTCCCACCAAAATTACAAAGTCTTAAAAATCTCTTGTTGAGTTAGAATGCAAATGTAGAGTGGATTCAGTTGTTTTTTATTGTTCACTAAATTAACACACTCCACTCAAATTGTCAGCCCATGGGTTCATCAGCAAGTATAGAGGCTGTACATGTATGTATATTCATTCACATATATGTGAGATCCATTGCCAGTTATTACCCTGTCAGGTTTTTGCGCTCATTGAGTAAAGCCACTTTGCACTTTTTTTTAATTTTTTATATATATGTAGTTTTTATTTAGTGATTTTTGAGTAACATTATTCAGGAATATAAAAGTGCACTTGTCAGCTTGTGGGTTATTTCCCATTGGTGGGAAAGAACTGTTAGTTGTTACAGTTTTAAGGCTGTGTTTACTGTATTATTGATCTTGATATTGATATTGAGCTGTGTTTGTGGATGTCCTTCAAGGCAATCTTTAAGAAAAAAAGTTGATATAAATGGAAGAAAAATTAAAAACAATTGATATATTTGAACATTCAACTGTGTTATTACCTTGATTTATTATATTTAATTGTAACTCCGATTATTTTAGGAGATTGGAACCTTTTTTTCATTCCTGTATAGATATTTGAGCCACTTAGATTGTTGAAGTAACACTTACTTGTTTTTTTAAGTGCAATCGGTTTGCATGGTTTTAGCAAGTAAGTCAGATTGCTGTTCAAGTAAATATAACTTAGAAATGCTAAGTTAGTCCAACTTAGATAATTGTGTTATATGGACTAAACACAGAGTAAATTTCACATGCAATGACTTAGTAGATTAAAATAGGAATTCTGAGTAGTCTTTACTAAGTCGAGAGTACATCTAAAGTAAGTTATCAAGCACACTCTACTTGATTGTTTTAGTTGCTTAAACTCATGTATAAGTGTACTCTAATAAGGAAGCACTAGTTAGTACAACTTAAAATACCTAGTTCTCTTTACATGTTTTTTTAAGTGCAACCGGTTTGCATGCTTTTTTAAAGTAATGATAACTAATTGGATTTTACAGTGTAGTTGTCAATAATGAATACAATTCTCCTGAATATTTCTTATTTCAAAAACTTCTCAAGTGTTCATACTGCAAACAAAAGAAGCGAGCAATTTTAAGGCTTGCTGTGAGCACAATGACATGGGTTGCTTGAAATGCTTGAAAAGAACATTATAATTAAATGTAAAATGACATACAGAGGTTGAGTTCCTCATTTGTTTTAAATGCTGTCTTTTTTCTTCGTTGTGATTTTTTCAGATAGACACATGACCTGGTCACCTGATTTGATTCAAGTTTAGGGCTGCAACTAATAACTATTCTGATAGTCGATTAATCTATCGATTATTGAAATGATTAATCGATTAATCGGACTATGAATCACCCTAATTCTCAATTTATCTTATTCAGCCATCAGCTTTAAAGTTAGTTTGAGGTTGTTCGCGGCATGTGATGACTGAATATAAAGACAATAAAGAGTGAAAGTGTAGAACAGTGCTTTATAAATACATACCATTTACGAGATCTCCTCAGCAGAAATTATATTTTACATCTAGCCTCTGCCCCTGCATGCTGTGCCACCCCTCACTGGAAAGCTCTGGAGATGTCTGTGTTGAATCCGTCTGAACAGAGAATATCCTGGTGTTTTTTCCTGTGTGAAAAGCAACTATCGAGTGTCTGGACCCAATTTTGCAGATGTTCATCTAGTTCATGTCTGAAAATTATGGTGGAATCCACTTACAAAAGTTAGGTCCTGTGACCCAGGTTTACTTATTGTCCCTCATGCCTGTTTAAAAAGGAAAGCCTGAATGTGCCAATGAAGTATAATTTCTCTCCATGATCAGTTTCTTTTCCAGTTATTTTAAAGGTTTTTTGTTTTTTCTTTCTTATTCCCGAGTATGGGTCAGGGGGCAGAGAGGTGCACTCTCCCCATGCATATAGCACATAGGCAGCTCTCCGCTCAGTGAAGAAGCCTGCCTCACTCCCCTCTCCTTGCCAGGAGTTTAAAGGTGGAATGAGTTTTCACGCCTCAAGAAACACAGGTCTTAACTCTTCTACTGACCCCTTTTCACTATTTCGACTACTCTTTTACCTTTTGCAGGATCTATTCACTCCTCTCTCTTCTTTTTTATCCATTAAATCTCTGACTACTGCCATCCTTGTGCGTCCCCTTGTCTGTCTCCCTGCTTACACCTCTTGCAGTGCCTCTCTTACAGTCCATGTTGTTCTCTCTCCACCTCATTTAATCTCTGTTGTTGTTTCTTTAGAAAGTTTTAATTGACTTCCTCTGCCCCCTCCTGTTCTTTCTATACCCTCTTTACTTCTGTCCTTGTTCAGTTTTGTATCAACACTGATAGAGTTTAACCCAAATACAGACCTAAGCTTCAAGTGGATTTCCTTTATTATCTTGTTAAGTTTATTCTGTCTTGGTTTTTATATCATAGTAAGAATACCTTAACAATACCTTTTTGGTGCTTGTGATATTTGTTCTTTCTTGCACAAGGGTTATGACAATCAACAAGTCCTCCAAACTCTAACAAGCTACCCTCCAATATCACCCATTATTTTGTTCAAAGTTATTTTTTATTTTATTTTTCTAGGTGCTAATTAAGTTTTTCATAAAACTGAATGTATATGAAATTTGTTCTGAGGGGGTTGAGTAATGATTAAGTAAAGTTTTCTAGTTTCATTCATGCAAGAGAAAAATTCATATTAAGAAAGTTTTCAGTTCAGTTTTAAAACCATTGACGTCTAAAATCAAAGTGTATATACTGGCATAAACACTGTGAACTGTCCAGCCGTATTTAATTTGTTCCTAAAATGTATAAACTTAATTCAGGTAATATTCTTAATATCGGATTTATTGAAGTGAGACGTACCCCACTAGGGAACACTACTTTCTATCATTTTTATTGCACATAGTGAGTTTACTCAGATAGCTCTTGGTAAATGCTAATTCCCTATGTAAATCTTCAACCATCAGTATCTTACAATATGCTCGCTGTGTGAAAACAATAACTCCCTCACATATTTTGAAAGACAGTGGGTTTCCTCGGCCAGTGATTTCATCCCTTTTCCCTCAATCAGTCGCTTTGGTATCTTCCTTGATTTGCATTCCTTATCTGTCCTTCTCAGGGTCTGTAGCTCTCTCTCTTTCTCTCTTTCTCTCTCTCTCTTTAATGCTGATCTGTCTCGCTCTTAATCTTTTCTGGATCTATTTTTTTTCTCCTGAAAAAATCCCACTGGAAAGGGTGTGTGTGTGCGCGAATGCATTTGTGCATGTTTGTGACCTGGATGCTTATTATCCTGCAGGGATCAGGACTTGGGTGAATGGAAGGGGGATTTAAGAATACAATGTTTCGCTCCCTGAAAGGGAAACTGATTAAAACTCAACTAATGCCTTATCCTATATTAGAATGTCCCTGATGGTAGGGTTGCCTCACGTTAGTTAAATCAACAGTAGAGGAAGAAACTACTTAATGACTCAGTTCAGTGGGTACCACAAAAAAACATAAAGCACATAACTTTCATATTTTTTAACCTGTGACCATGTTTCACTTTGTTGCATTTTAATTTCCACTAAACAATTTTTTGACAATACCCTCAACACAACACAAGTAGTTCACAATTTTCTGAAGATCAATTGCTCCTCTACCTATCAAGATTCAAGAGTTTTATTATCAAATGCACAGAGATAACAATTAAACAGTCGCTGGGAATAAAATGCTTGAGTCACTGGCTCTCGTCTAACAATGCCCAAAAATAAAAAAAAATAAAAAATATATAGTGTAATATATGAATAAAATAGTGTAAAATAGAATATCAAAAATTTTAAATATGAAATAAAGTGTATATATATATATATATATAAATATATATTACTCCCTGTATTACTCGCAGTCATGCGTGAACAGGGAGTACAGAATATATAAATATATATATATACAGCTGAAGAAAGAAAAAACAGTAATGCAATTATGCCACGGTGCTTATTTAGTGGAGTTATTGCAGTTGGGAGGAGTTTAAAAGTCTTATGGCCTGGGGGATGAAACTGTCTCTGAGCCTGGTGGTGCGGATGCTTCGGTACCGTCGGCCAGACGGCAGCAGGCAAAACATTTTATTGCTGGAATGAAAGGGGTCTTTAATAATCCGACTGCTCTTCTTCCTGCACCACTGGGTGTAGAGGTCCTCCATGGATGGAAGCGCCGTCCTGGTGATGTGCTGGGCAGACTTCATCACCCTCTGTAAAGCCTTACGGTTCAGGGCGGTGCAGTTGCCATACCAGGCGGTAATGCAGCCAGTCAGGATGCTCTCTATGGTGAACCTGTAGAAGTTGCAGAGAATCCTGGAGTCCATATGGAGCTTCTGTCTGGCTGTCTTCCTGATGGAGTCTGTGTGATGGGTCCAGGACAGGTCATCACTGATGTGGACCCCGAGGAACCTGAAGCTGCTGACTCACTCCACAGTGGTCCCGTTGATGGAGAGGGGGGGCGTGTTCTTCTCCTCGTCTCTGTCTGTAGTCCTCAATCAGCTCCTTCGTTTTGCCGACGTTTAGATGGAGGTTGTTGTCCTGGCACCAAGATGTCAGGGCTCTGACCTCCTCTCTGTAGGCCTTCTCATCGTCCCTGTTGATCAGGCCTATGAAAGTGGTGTCATCGGCAAACTTGACGATGGTGTTGGAGCTGTGGGTGGGCACGCAGTCATGCGTGAACAGAGAGTACAGAAGAGGACTGAGCATGCAGCCCTGGGGGGCACCGGTGTTGAGAGTCAGGGTGGAGGATGTGGTGCTGCCGATCCGCACCACCTGTGGTCTGCCCATCATGAAGTTCAGGATCCACTCACGGAGGGCGATGTTGAGCCCAAGGTCTCTGAGCTTGGTGACGAGCTTCAGGGCACGATGGTGTTGAATGCTGAACTGTAGTCGATGAACAGCATTCTCACATATTCTCACACATATGTGTCCCTCTGGTCCAGGTGGGAGAGGGCAGTGTGGAGGGTGAGGGAGATGGCATCCGCAGTTGACCTATTTGGCCTGTAGGCGAACTGAAGAGGGTCAGGCAGAATTGTTCCATCTCTAGTACATATGTATCTGCATGTAAAATACTGAATTGGCAGTTGTATTAGATATTGCATGAGGACTGTGGGAAACATGGCAATCAATGGCTCTCGGGAAGACCTTGGACACATATTAGACAATAATGATGGATGATTTATAAATGCTTCATGGCCCATTTTCACAACACATCAGAAGGGGGTGGAAAATCCTAAAAATTATGAAGATGTCAAAACGGTAACACTTCTTCAATGTTATAGTCAAGGTTTTTCATGCAGCAGAACTTTTCTTTCCAGAGGATGAATAAACACACACTAATGCATTCTATACTCCAAGAAAAAGCTGATGTACTGTCAATCACGGGACTATGTGTTGTAGAAACAGTAATACACATGATGCATAGTAGAACATGTCCAGAGAGTGAGAGTGAGATGAGGATGCTGCTTGACTGTCCCCATTCCTCAGCTGAATGTATCTTTTTGATGTTTAAATACAAAATGGAACCTACACACATGCACATCCAAACTCTTTTTAAGGGATTTAACACACTCACACATAGAGGTAATAAGCACACAGGTGGTATTCAGCATTTAGACTTGAAGATCAGCAATAATAGAACAATTACTTAACAGGATAACAGTGTATAGAAGTGCTGAAGGATTCCCAACGACCAAAAAACCCTCCCTCATCCACCCAAACACTCTTGCATATATCCCTTCTCTTCTTGCTTTGCTGTCTATTTTCTTTAAAGTGAGGGCAGTTGAGAATGAATAACAGCAGGGCTGGGAAATGGAGCCGTGATGCTCTTTATGCAAATCAAATACCAGCATAGCCACTCATTTCCTCCTGAGCACCTCAAGGGCAGCAGAAAAGCTGAGAAGCATCGGGAAAAACTGCAGGAAAAGTTGAAGCCAGGTCAACTTAGAGCTAATATTTAAACACAGAGAAATGTGTAGGCAGTATTTAGCTTGGCTGAGATGAGTGCAGCATAGGAACATTGGGTTGTGTTTCTTAACGCCTTGACCAGTCTGAATCATATTAAATTAATACAACCAAAAATTGGTAAATGTTCTGCAGTTGATCTTGCTCAGTATCTTCAATCTGTCGTGCCTTGAAGCTTATACATTTGAAGTGGTTGTTGTCTCAACAGGTTGAGAGTTTGCTAATATGAGCATCACAGGAATTCATATTTACATTCATGAATGGAAAAGTATATTATCTAACTGAAGTGAATATTTGTTTGTTTGGGTGATGATGAAATCTAATCTTACCTGAAATTTGATGGAGTTTCTCTTGCTAATGATGCTGTTTAATAATTATCAGAGGGGATTCTAAGTGTGGAGGCTGATAGGTGTCTACATGTCTGACTGTCCCCCTGAGAGTTGAAACAAATCATAAAGCAGCTATGTTACAAATGGCAGCTCTACAAATACAGGGGCTTTCAGTACATTATATTACATTTAATTTAGCTGACGCTTTTATTCAAAGCAACTTACAACAAGTACATTCAACCATGAGGGTAAAAACCCAGAACACCAAGAATCAAGAAAGTACAATTTCTTCCAAAAAAAGCACATCTACCAAGTGCTATAATTTTATTCAAGGTATCGTCGGAAGAGGTTTGTTTTTAGTTTGCGGCGGAAGATGTGTAAACTTTCTGATGTCCGTATGTCGATGGGGAGCTCTTTCCACCATTTAAGAGCCATTCTGGATGAGCTGGAGTCAGATGGCACTAGCAGGTAGACCTGCCAGGAGGGAGTTACAATAGTCTAGAACAGGGGTTTTCAACTGGTATTGTCCCAGAGACCACCATTCTGACTATCCGTGGCCCACTGATGTGCCAATGCCCGCGTGCGTGCGTGCGTGCGTGCTTGCGTGCGTGCGTGCTTGCGTGCGTGCGTGCGTGCGTGCGTGCGTGTGTGTGCGTGTGCGTGTGCGTGCGTGTGTGCGTGTGTGCGTGCGTGTGTGCAAGTGGATAGAAGGAATCTTGAACATTTGGTTTTCCATGTTAGTTTTATTCAAAAACCTCCAACAGATCCCAAAAAATGTGTAAAAAACGGTTGATTTTCAGTGCTTAAGAATTGAAAACAAAATGAAATGCAATTTGTAGTTGTACTGCCTCTCAGAACCATATGTACGTCAATATATAACGTTCATGACTTAAATGTACAGACATGTAGCTGACATGTTGAGAGAACGTTAAAGTAACGGTGATCAATAACAATCAACATAAACTGGGGGTACAACTGAATAGGGAAGATGACAAAGTGATGCAGAATATGTCACAAATGATAATCATACAATATCACACAAACAATTGAGGCCTACTTAAGTTTAACCTCATGATCACCAGCAAATCCCGCCTACTGCGTGAGGTGTGTGTGTGTGTGTGTGTGTGTGTGTGTGTGTGTGTGTGTGTGTGTGTGTGTGTGTGTGTGTGTGTGTGTGTGTGTGTGTGTGTGTGTGTGTGTGTGTGTGTGTGTGTGTGTGTGTGTGTGTGTGTGTGTGTGTGTGTGTGTGTGTGTGTGTGTGTGTGTGTGTGGTAAAGTTGACTGTTATTGCAATTAATTGTTGTGGCTATTATGCCATTTTATTTTTCTTATTACAAAGTATTTGTTTTTCGCTCTTTTGTTTTATTTAATGTTTCCACTTTTAATTCTGCCCTTTTGGGCCTTCTTTTTGCAAAAATAAAAATTCCACTCATTAGACATATTTTCACGATATTCAAGAGTAATCTGGAAATGTGTTGAAATATCAAAGCAAATTTTGCGGACCCCCTGCAATGCCGTCACGGACCACCAGGGGGCCGCGGACCCCTGGTTGAAAACCAGGGCCTGGACCAGAACCTACACCGCCTTCTGAGTGAGAAGGGGCCGTATTCTCCTGATGGTGTACAGCATGTATCTACAGGAACGTGTTGTTACAGTAATGTTGGCAGTAAGGGAGAGTTGGCTGTCGAGTGTCACACCCAGGTTCCTAGCAGTCTGAGTTGGGTTAACACAGTGTTGTCAAAGTTAATAGCTTTCACAACCAACTTGTTTAGTATACCATTTGACTTTCAGTTTAGTCTAACCAAAAGAGGTGACCTCGGTCACCGAAAGTGAAAAATGGGCCTTTGCTTTTTCTCTTTTAGAAAGTTTGAAAAAGTACCACTTTACATTGCTCGATAGCACCAGTTAAAATGCAATAAATGTAAAGCAAAGAAGAAACCCTTCTTAACATGATGCCTTTCTGTTTGCAGAGCAACAATCCAATCATCACGGCTCAACCCTGCCTCCTGTGCCACCCCTTCACCGCCAGCAGGCCTCAATAACAGCTCTCAACCAATCTCTGGGCTCAACGCACCACGCTGGACAGACCCTGAATTCATCTCGGCAGCTTAACCCACCTACTAGAAGCTCGGCCCCTGTGGCCGGCCAATCATCAGCCGAGCTGCAGACCACTCCCCCCGAGAGTGTCCCGCTGCAAGACAGCTGGGTGCTGGGTAGCAATGTGCCTCTGGAGACAAGGTACCCTGACCTTATCTTACTTTTCATATGTCTGTGCTCTTTTTCTTCAGATCCAAAGAGTTGGAAATGTAGCTAGTGTCAGAATAGATGATTATAGTGGTTAAGGAGGGAAATGCATGACTGAGACTGTACCAAACTATAAAATAACCTGCATCTTTCACACATCTTTCCTTACAAAGACTATCATTACCCTGTGCACCTCAAGCAGTGTGTGTGTGTGTGTTAGTACAATTGTGCGTGTTTGTGCTTTTTCACCCTAATAACAATCAGAAAGCCAAGTAATTCACATATAATCCTTCAGCGCAAATCTCCATGTTAATGGTAGGTTAGCTTACCTTCCCCTATGCTTTTACCTGCACAGCCTATGTAGCAGCTGCTAGAGCAGAGCTGATAAATATAAATAATAGTCATTAAATACTATTATGTTTCTTGTTCTCCTGCTGTCACTTTAAAGCCTTCATTTCAGAATCAGAATCAGAATGTATTTATTGCCAAGTAGGTTTACACTTACGAGGAATTTGCTCTGGTTATTGGTGCATACAATGAACATAGAACATAAAAACATACAAACACAATAAATACAACACACATAAGAAAAGCAATAAAAATAAAAAATATATATTTACTCACTATTTACTTCTTATTTACACCCTTTTTCTAATATTTATACAAAGTAACATTTATTCAGACATAAACATATCTAAATAAAATATATATAATAGATAAAAGATATAAAAAGTGATGTAAAAAGTGAAATGCAAGACAGTGAACAGTGTCAGATTGCAATATGCAATGTAGTGCAGTATAATGTAATATGATATAATGTATTAATTTAACACATCCTTGAAGTGTGGGGGCGGAATAAAAGTCAGAGTCAGGTGGGGGTCCCGGGCCTTGTTGATAAGGCCAACTGCAGCTGGGAAGAAGCTGGTCTTGTGGCGGGCGGTTTTGGTCCTGATGGACCGCAGCCTCCTGCCCGAGGGAAGAACCTCAAAGAGTTTGTGACCCGGGTGGGAAGGATCAGCCACAATCTTACCTGCACTCCTCATGGTCCTCGAGGCAAACAGGTCCTGTAGAGATGGCAGATTGCAGCCGATCACCTTCTCAGCAGAACGGATGATACGCTGCAACCTCCTTTTGTAGTTAGCGGTGGCAGCAGTGAACCAGATGGTGATGGAGGAGGGGAGGATGGACTTGATGATGCAGGTGTAGAAGTGCACCATCGTTGTCTTTGGCAGGTTGAACTTCTTCAGCTGCCGCAGGAAGTACATCCTCTGTTGTTGTGTCTCTTATGTTAATTCAGTCTTCCGTTCTGACAAAAAAATTAACTCTACTTAAAGTTTCACAGTAACTAGGGATGAGCATAATTAATCAACGAACGATTAATTGTTCATTAAGATTTACGTCGAAGACGAAATTATGTTGCGTTCAATTCCTCCCGGAACCCCTCACCCAGACCCGGGTCTGTCCGGGTTCCCTTCCCCGTGGACTGAGGGTCCATGTGCGGACATGAAGCCGAGCTCCGCAGCTAGCGGAGTCTAGCTCCGAAGCTAGCCCCTTCGGACCCGGACAGAGCCGGGTCTGGCTGAGGGGTTCCGGAAGTGAGGAATTGAGCACAACCGGTCTGAGAGGTAGAGAACCGTCAAATCCAGCTAGCTCCCAGCGGCTAGCTGCTCTCTCAGCTAAGAGTACAGCAGCATACATTTTCAAGTGTAACCATTGAACGGATGCGTGCAGAAAGAGAAAGGGTAGATGCTGCTATTTACAACTGACAGGGAAATCAAAATGAAATTGCACTATGAAGAATTAGGCCACTTATTCAGTATCCAAACTGGATTTCAAAGGTCCATGTGTGTTTTTTCATGAAATAAATATATGAATAAATTATAGTTACTATTTTCTTGCACATTTATGCACTAGGCATTTTTACTATGCAGACATGTGAATCACTTAAATTTAAAGGTTTGTGTGAATGTTTTAGGATGTTAGGCATTGAGAGAAAGCAAGGAAAAGAAACGTATATTCAAATAACACTTGCCTCAGCCTGTATTAGGCAGCAGTTTTGTGAGGGTTGTTAGTATGTATGTGGGATTATATGGAGAAAGCTGTTGACCATGCTATTGTCACAGTGTTAGGTTTGCCAGCTATCGTTTACACATCTACAATCCCAGTGGTGGGAGGTAACGAAGTACAAATACTTCTTTCCTGTACTTAAGTAGATTTTTCACATATCTGTACTTTACTTGAGTATTTATTTTCCTGATGACTTTTTACTTTTACTTGCTACATTTGAACACAGATATCTGTACTTTCTACTTCTTACATTCTCAAAACTGTCTCGTTACTTGAGCAGCAGAGGTTGGCGCAACCTGCGCCTGTACGCGCACCTCTCTCTCTCTCTCTCTCGCTCACTCGCGTGCCCGCTGCCTCGGGAGATGTGCAGGTCCGGCGGCGTGAGGGGGGGCGCAAGACCCCCCTCCACAGGTTCACCATCAGAAACACTGTTACGAGTTTGACTTCCTCTAGAGTCCAGTTTGATCCTCTTCTCGGCGCTCCGCCAGGGCCGTGACCGACTCTGGCGGGGCCGATCCGAGGACCTCACTAAACCATCCAATGGGGTGTAGCAATGTGTACAAACACCAGCACATTCCCCATCCATTTATTCCCTTTATAATGATCCAGGTTCTCCTGCAGGAGCTCGGTTCAGTTCAGTTTTTATTATTCGGTCTGAAATTTGGCAGCAAAACGAGACTGTGTCCAGTGAGTTTTTCTTCTCTGTACTAGCAAAGTGCAGCTGTTAACAAAAGAGAAACTACATTTTTGGTAGTTTTGTGCCTGTATAGACTATAAAAAGCACTTTAGATTTTTAATTTTGGTACTTGTACTTTTACTTTTGATACTTAAGTAAATTTCAACACCAGATACTTTTAATACTTAAGTACATTTAATATGAGCTAATATAAGACTTTTACTCAAGTTTTTTTCTGACGGGTGACTTTTACTTTTACTGAAGTCACTTTCAAGTAAGATATCTGTACTTTTACTCAAGTATGGCTTTCAAGTACTTTATACACCACTGTACAATCCACATACAGTTGCAATCAAAAATATTCAACCCCCACAAAGATTTTAAGGATTTATCAATTACAGCTTTTTCAAAGAGCAAGATTCTGCCTCGGATGAATTCTTTATGAGTTGAATGATACATAGAATCAACACAGAAAATGCATGATGTAGTATTTGTGTGTAACAGTATATTTTGTTATGATAGCCATGTCACAATTATTCAACCCCTATATAATATTCTTGTTTTTAAAGCTGTCTGACCGTTTGTATGGCCTAAAGTGGAGTTGAACCATAATTAAGCATTTGGGAACTCCATAATGATCCTTAATTTGCTTCAGCTGTGATGCATATATAAACCCCACCCTTGAAGATATTCAAGGTGAGTTTCAACCATGGGAAAGGCAAAGGAGCTTCCACAAAAGCTGAGAGAGGAGATTATTTCATCACACCTGAAGGGCCTTGGGTATAAGAAGATTTCCCAAAAATGTATATTCCCAGAGACACCAATGGGAGCATTATAAGGACGTTTAAAACGTATGGAGCAGCTTCAAACCTGCCTGGCTGTGGAAGAAAGCTTAGTCAGAACAAGTAATAGAAACCCTCGTGTGACTGCAAGACAACCAAAGGATGACCTGATGAAGGCTGACACAAGTGCTTCAGTGGCAACTCTAAGACGTGCACTGAATAAACAAGGACTTCATGGCAGGACTCCAAGACGCAATCAGCTCTTGACCACAAGGAACATCAAAAGTCGACTAGAATATGACAGGAGGAATTTGGATAAGACGACTAAGATTTGGGTGAAAGTTCTATGGAATAATGAAACCAAACTGGAACTATTTGAACATATGGAACCGCGGTATGTCTGGCATGCGAAAGGCCAGGCGTATGACCATAAGAATACCACCCCCAAGGACAAGCCGGTCAATGGTGGGTCATTGATGACGTTGGGCTGTTTTTCTGCAGCAGGAACTGGCAATCTTGATCGTGTACCTGGCATCATGGATTTTCAGAAATACCAGGCCATTTTAAGGAGGAATGTGATGCCTTTTGTTGACAAATTAAACCTTTGTGATCATTGGACTTTCCAGAAAGACAATGATATAAAAGCCCACCTCCAAGTCAAGAAAAGATTGGTTGAGAAAAAGATCCTGGATCGTCCTGGAGTGGCTTTCTCAGTCACCAGATTTAAATCTGATTGAAAATCTTTGGTTGGATTTAAAGAAGGCAGTTGCAGGACGGAAGCCATAAAACATCACTGAGCTTGAGGCTTTTGTACGTGAAAATGGTAATGGATTTGTATTTATATAGCGCTTTTCTAGTCTTGATGACCACTCAAAGCGCTTTACACTACAGTTTCACATTCACCCAATCACACACACATTCATACAGTGCATCTATCCCAGCACTTTGTTATTCTATGGGGGCCATTCAGGGTTCAGCATCTTGCCCAAGGACACTTCAGCATGCAGATTGTTCAGACTGGGGATCGAACCGCCGACCTTCAGGTTGGAGGACGACCACTCTACCCCTCAGCCGCCCATGCCAAAAATGGGCAAAGATTCTGATCGTGAGGTGTAAGTGGCCGCACTTACCGAAAATGTTTGTTAGAAGTTATAAAAGCTAGTGGATGTGCCAAAAAGTACTGAAGCTGGGGGTTGAATAATACTGAACATGCACATGTGTTAAAAGATTTACATTTTTTATTTGAACTTCATAGTTAAGTTTATTGTCACATGCACCAATGACAGCGTCATTGGAGCAGTGCAATTCTTGTGACATGGCAGGCAACATCTACGCAGTAGACGACTTTACAAAATAGAAAAAACTACTATATAACATACAACATATAACATCATAGCAGCAGTTTACAGGGTGAAGGAGTGGGGAATATTAAATTAAATAATATGAATATATTTATAACATATAACATACTCAAATGAAGCAGCAGTTTATAGGGAGAAGGAGTGGGGAATATTAAATTAAATAATATGAATATATGTGAAGTAAGTGTATTTGTATTATACACTATAATGTCTTTTGAGGTGAGGGGGTTGACTATTTCTGATTGCAACTGTATTAGTAACAGTCACTTTCTTCCTGTGGATCCGTAAACTGTGTCTTCCCTATTGTACTAATGTCACACTTTGTTAGACGCACACACAAAAGCCTGATTCTATAAATACCAACCTCAACCCCCTTTGACACTCCTATTGTCAAAATCACTTAAAATGCATTTTAAGTAGTGTTGATGTAATGTAAATGCAGGTTGCCAGAGCAGTGCATTTGAAAGGCTGTTAGTATTAGTGGACTACCAGCTTAGTAATGGTTGATAACATTCTCTTCTCAGAAAAGCACACTGCGGTTACAGTCATTTTACACTTGATTATCCAAACACTGTGTGTCTGCTGTAATTGACTTACACTCACAAGACACATATATACTAGTTTGTATTCAATATTCTATTCTGCTCTGTGCAACCGCATTACGAAAACCGCAAATTTCTAAAGAAATGCTGTCTCCAGCTCTTATTCAACTGCACATTTTGTATACAAAATAAAACAAATCCCCTTTAACTCAAAATATAAAAAAGCATATATTTAAGTAAAAACATTACAGGACAAAGACAACTATATGTTTGTTACTCTAAATTTAGCAACCGAAACACCTTCAAGGTCCAGTGTGTAGGATATAGCTTGTCCTACATGCTCAGGGAGGGGTAATTTTATTTTTTTTATTATTATTATGTCTTGTCAGTATTTGTTCACACTAATGAAATCATCAGAGTGTAAGGGATTGCTGGTGATATTAAGAAGAGTTTGTGAAGACGTGTTAATATTGTTTCACGTTATTGTTGATAAAGTTCAGCATCGCATCTCATATATATTTGTTTTTGGCTGTTGTTTGATTGTGTTAATGAGTACATCTCATGTTTTTGATTAAATGCTTGAAATGTATTTGTGTTCTAACTGCTCAGCAGAAAAGTTCACCCCTAAGCTTTAGCTGAAGTGTCTCTACCCTGGAAATTCAAAAAATGCCTTTGCAACACTCCTAGAAGGTGTGGCTAAGATACATCTACTAACTCCTTTGTGCAGTGTCAGTGTCTTAATGCATTGACTGTGTGTCAGTCTGCTCATCATGGGGCTCTGATCTTGGAGACTCAATCACCAGGAGAGAGTCAATATTCCAAGTGAAAGCCTCTGCATATATCTCAAAATGTGTGCTTGGAGATGCACTAAAGACTAAATCATGACGAAGCTATTATTTTCTTTATTAATATTTCTATAGATTGGTAATTTTGCAGAAACTACTCAATCACATTACTAATCCACACAATCCACTCACTCCACCTGATTTTACGCCTCTCCCACTTCTGCACAGTCAGACTCCAGCGTCTCCAACTGTCTGATCAGTCTAATTGCGAAAGCCGATTTCCAACCAGTAGAGGGCAGTTGCTTTGCATATTTAACATAAAAAGTGTGGAATTCAAACTCTTTGTCAAGATTTGGACTTGAATCAATAAACAACACTACTAAATATCCATGGGTTTTCAGCTGAAAAGGGGGCTTTGGGGTTTAGTTACTCTTAAAACACTTAATATATTTCTCTAACTGTAGTGATGGTATTCTCTTTCTCATTCATTCTCACCAGTTTGTCTTCTTCTCTCTTAATATTTTGCATAGAGGCCAGTATTAATTGAAGATCCCTTGTCACACTGTTTCTAATTGTTCATCACACCTCCTTATTGGACTTTTCCTGCATATTTCCAAAGATGAAGAATAGATAAGAAAATCCGAAAGGCATATTAATTAATACAAACAAACTTTCCCTTGGTTATGTGGGGTCCAATGTGATGGTAACAAATGAAAGTTTTTTTTTTTTTTATAAAACCGGAAGATATTGTCTTGCTGACAGACCTCTTACTTTGAACTTTTACTCTAAATGTACCATCAGCAAATATGAACATGATAGTGACAAATAGTTGTAATGCTTTTGTAAAATCTACATCATTCCACATTTAGTAGAGCCAACTCATCTGGTTTTCAAGCAATAACTCATATTTTATTTTTGTCAAAATTTCTTACCATGATGAAACCCAATTTCTTTAATACCTTAAAGTAACTTTCTCATGGTTTAACTGTGTAAGCTAAAGTAGTTCAGGACTGGATGTAGAAGCTGGCTATTGGTGAGAGTAAGGATGCAGAATGTTAAACAAATGGCATAGGGTTAGTGTGAATAATGAACTATGTTAGTTAATCATTCATAAATACACAACTCTTCAACTTTTTAGGTATACATTTCAATCTGGGTTTTATTTGTATTTCAGCAGTTGTAGACATTTTTTATTTTGTATCCTCAATAGTGTCAGATACCTAACAGATGCACAACAGTGCTGTCTTGGATATGGGCCTTACAGAAATAATCATGAAAAACTGTATTCATGGTTAATATGGGTCATTAACCAACAAAAGTGGCTTAGGGGTTGTTAAACCTAAATTTGGTCTGTGGCTTAATGGCATATCCTTACAGCTCTTGTAGGCACTACACTAATCAAAATGTACGTATTTACCTGATGCTAGCAAGGGGTAACATTCTGTGACAGTTTTGTACAGCAGTACATTTTCAGTGGATCTAAACAAAGCCAGTGTCCCAAACCAATGTAGCCCAAGTAATTCCTCTCATTCTCTTCCTTCTCCCTCCAGGCACTTCCTTTTCAAGACCGGTACAGGCACCACCCCCCTCTTCTCCACTGCTACTCCTGGCTACACTATGGCTACAGGCTCAGTGTACTCGCCTCCTACCAGGCCGCTGCCAAGGAATACGCTGTCCCGCTCTGCCTTCAAGTTTAAGAAAACTTCAAAGTACTGCTCATGGAGGTAAGATAGAGTGAGCAGGGAGGAACCGGGGTCCTGTTGTTCACTGCTTAACACTGAAATATAAAAGGTCAGGACACAACTTCATCGTGTTAGCTGTCATAATAAATGCGGGAATCTGTATTATAAAATATTAGGAAAAAAATACAAATTTGCCTGTCCCTAAATCTCTATTTTAATTAAGAGTAATCTGTTGTTTTGTGATGGGGTGTCAGTTTATGTGATGAAGGCCTTTTAGAATGTCTGACAAATACAGATGGTTCGGGCAGAAACCTGCTTTCTAACCATAAAGGGAGATGAAGTTTGAAAATAATCTATCTATCAGTCAATCATAAAGAAAAAAAGCTCACTGTCAGTGGAATGCCCAATAACAGACCTTCTGCACCTACTGGGCTCCACGAACTGGATCGATTAAAGAGATGGGTGACCTATATCCATTTATCACAATGACTAAGACTTATCAAGGCTGGATTTTCTCGCCTTGGATTTTTGATCAGATAAATGCTGACACAATGAACATGACACAAAAATACAGCCTTAAATAGTCACTTTAACTTAGTTGTATTATTTTCCCATTGTAATGAGACGTTTAAGTAATTGATTACTGCTCTGAATAGATTGATTGTTTGTTGATTCTTAACATTTCTCAGGACGACAGCCCTGCAAAAGAGAACTGTGTGCCTGTTGCATGATTGTCATAATAGTTTATTTTAATCTGTTAATCACAAAGACTAAGGGGGACAGGCAAAACTGGTTTGGCTGGGGATAACAATACAGCAGGCGAACGTAACCAACCCCTTCCCTGTTTAGATGGGATCTAAACAGGGAAGGGGTTGACCTCACCTGACCTCACCTCGAGCAACTTAACCACCCATAATCCCATGCATTTCACTGTGGCTATGGCTGTGTGCTTGAACTTCTCAAACACCAGGAGACTCACATTCCAAAACTCACCACTAGACCAGTGTTTTTGGAGACATGTGAAATCAAGAACTGTAGCTATTAGGGATGGGGAAAAAAATTGATTCAGTTACGAATCGCAATTCTTGTGAATGACGATTTTAAATCGCCACGCTGCCTCCCAAATCGATTTAAAAAAAATTAAGTTTTATACGAGGGGGGGAGGGAACCTCTACCCAGTGCATGTTGACCAGCTCTTGTTTTTGCACAAGAATCTAAACTTATCCAAGCACTGGCTTTGCATAGCCTGCATGCAAACAACAGTGAAGCATAGCCTACTTTTTGTTTATTTCAAAGTGTATATTTTAAGTAAACTTTTATACATCCTGTTAAATTCACCTTTTATTTATTGTTTAAAAGTAGCCTAAGTGACATACATTTATTAATCTGTCACTTTGTGTGCAGTTGACAGGAACTATACAATAATAGGGCACATTCTTATTTATTTTCTCTTTTGGCTGCCCGGCAGTCATTAAGTTAATGTTAAAGGGCAACATCGCATGCCCATTTTACCGCAAATTGAAATGGTTCCTTGTGGTCTTAATGAAGTGTCTGTATCATTTTTTGCTCAAAATACTACAAGGATCATTTAAAACAGAACCCTTTTTACCCTGTCTAAAACAGCCCTCCTCAGATTGACCTGTTTTGAGTTTTTGAGACGGTAGACATATTGCATATATGCCAGATACCCAAATTAACGTGTAGAAGCACTACAAAAGTGAAATTTTCATAATATGTCCCCTTTAATATTTGAAATAAAACTTGTAAAGCTCTATGTGAATTTGACGGTGTTGTATTGAAGGTATGATTCAACCGTTTTCCATGGTGCAGTATTTAAAGAAAAAAACTCGAATCGCAATACATATCGTATCGGGATCGCAGCTGAAGAAAATCAGACAATAGAGATATTACAATTAGGAAGCTGTACTAAATCAAGGATATTGTGGAGGTTATTAGAAACAAAACCAATTCTGAAGAGACCGAATGTACAGACAATGATTGTGTTTTCTTTCAGGTGTACAGCCCTCAGTGCGGTAGGAATATCTGCACTGCTCTCTGTCCTGCTCTGCTACTGCATAGGTAAAAGTGCATGCACGCAAACACACACACACACACACAGAAAACATGTTTCTGTTCGCCTGAACATTGCCTTCAAGCAGTGTTAATTTTGGCAGCTATTTTTGATTTAGTCTTACTCTTTTTGACGAAAATGCATATTAGTTTTAGTCACATTTAATAATTTTTATTCTTCTTAGTTTTAGTTGACGAAAACAAATTACATTTTAGTCTAGTTTTAATCGACGAAAACTAATTAAATTTTAGTCTAGTTTTAGTCACATTTAGTAGCCACATTAAACTCCTTTTCTTCCCTTCTCAGGCCCAGGGACCCTGTGTTGTGTTTAAAACTGCATAATAGCTTGCAGTACTTTGGTACTTAGGTTGTCCATTAGATATCCCTACCCGCATAAGTCTATAGCAGGGGTCGGCAGCCTTTACTTTCAAAAGACTAATTATGCCCCCTCCTCCCCCAAATAAAATTTGTCTGGAGCCGCAAAACATGTTTGATAACAGAGCTAATAAAGTTTAATATAAAGTTATACTACTAAACTATAGTTCGTTGCTTTTACGAAATTATAGAACGACAATAAAGAAAACTCTTGACATTTTATTGCTATTTTCACCAGTTACAACAAAGGAAAACACTGAACACTTATGAAGAGGAGAAGAAAATACAGAGGCAAGTGTAGGCCTACTTTGAAATAAATTAAACACAGCACTTTGTAGGGCTATTTGAGTCCTCCCAATATTTGTGGGAAATGTATGAAATAAGAAGTACACTATTTTGAAATAAATAAAAACATATTGTTGCAGCCTAATAGCTTAAAAATATATATTTAGTTTTAAATGTGAAAACAAAAAGTGAGAGCAGGTCAGACTGGAGGCGAACACAGATACTGCAGCTCGGTAAAAAAAAACAACTGCAGCTTCTGCTCTGATCAACAAGCTGAGGCGTTGATCTCTGAGCAGCTGAGACCAGAGAAACTCTGTGTTTTCACTGTTTCCATAGTTAAGAAGCAGTCGGTCACAGAGCGGCTGCTCCACGAGAACGAGCTCTGCTTTCACTGTGTCTCTCTGAGCAAGTGCGCGGGTTGGTGGGGCGGAGCTACGGACCGCTGCACTGTCTGGGAGCGCACAGGCACACACACACACACAGACACACAGACTCACTCGCCAGCTCCTGATAATTCATGACGGCCTGATACGATGATGTTTTAAAAATTATTGTGACTTAGTCAACCACCAACATTTTCGTCTCGTCTTGTCTCGTCAACGAAAGTTAAAATAGATTTAGTCATAGTTTTTATTTTCAAAGATCCGTGTTCGTTACGTCTTCATCTCGTCTTCGTCATGGAAAAAGGTTCGTTAACGAATATTTTTCGTTATAGTTTTCGTCAACGAAATTAACACTGTTCGCTTCTTTAAATATACAACTAGATTTATGAAATGTTCAGTTACTTCCTAAATTTCTCAAAAGGAGAACATGACTGTTACCCTGACCAATAATCCTCTCTCTCTCTCTCTCTCTCTCTCTCTCTCTCTCTCTCTCTCACTCGCCAAATACACACACACACACACACACACACACACACACACACACACACACACACACACACACACACACACACACACACACACACATCTCGATTAGCCAGCACTCTCCCGTGACCCTTTGCTCCTGTCCTCACCAGGAGGGGTGTTGGGTAATGGGTTAGCACAGCACGGCTCTAATTTAATGAGGCAGAGCAGTGTGTATATGTGTGTTGGGCAGGGGGTTCTCACTAATTGGTCTGACTCTCTCTGATATCTGCTGTGTGAGGAGTCCAGTCCACACTCAAGAATAGATTCCTGTACAAAGCCACCAACACTAACAGACTGCTACTTTTTTTTTTATCACTTTTGATTTACCATGGTCTGTCGTTGGATGGGTCCTTTCAACATGTTCAACATCTTACTTTTCTCAGATGTAAAATAATTGGGGATTCTTTTTTTAATTTCAATGTAGTACTAATGTAGTGTGCCCTTTTAAGAAGCTCCCAAACCTAACTATGAAATATATTAGTTTGTTTGATTTGGCTGTTTTGAACATGATCTAAATCACCAAAATTAAAAATGTGTACAACAGTTGTGCTCTTATTACTTTCAAGGATGTTGTATTGTGGTCTTCCAATGTGATGGCAGACCATACTGTATGGTGATTATCTAGCTGGGCTTTCTGCAGGCTATTTATCAGAAATGACTGCTTCAGTGTTGTGTTACTTTAGGTAAAGTTGTATCTTGTATTTGTTTCCTGTGTGTCACATCATTGACTGTGAATAGTATTACCATACAACATACAAATAATTACTGTTGATTCAAATGATTATACTGATCACAATAAAATAAATCTATTTGAAAGTTAGCACTGATTTACAACCTCAAGGGGTCACATGTGCACACAGACCATCACACAGAGGAAAAGAAAACAAAAAACATACGGTTAGAGTTGAGTATTGTATTGTTAAGCACATTGAGTGATCATCAAGACTAGAAAAGTGCTATATAAATGCAGACCATTTACCATTTATTGTATTATGTCAGATAAGCTATTCTACACTCCGCTTTTCTATTCCTGGGTGTGTGGGTTTTCAGAAATATTTCCTTTTATATCCCGCCCATCATTTCTGTCTGTCTTCGTTTTCTCTACTGTTCTGTTCTGATTTCCCCCATTTTTGTCTTAACTGTCATATCTGTTGCAACATTTTATTGTTCTTTTTTCTTTCCATAGCCTTGTGCAATGTATTAACCTGCTTGTTCCTGTCCTTGCTCCCTTTTCCTCTCCCCTTTTTAATTATCCAGCTATGCACCTGTTTGGTCTAAACTGGCAGCTTCAAGAGAGTGAGATATATGGAGCATTTGAAAATGGAGGAGTTGGAAGAGATACAACCCCTAACACCTTTATGGTGTCCACAGACAATGGTAAGTCCCACTTTATACATTTTTATTCTTTCTTTCCACAGGAAAGGCAAATTATATAATAAAGTTTGCCAACAAAAGTGTTGGTTCCATTTTAGGTTTTTCTGAAGGACCAGAATTGTTTATGAATTAATGTTGATGATATTGCATAGTTCATGATATTGCCACCTGCTGGTCTCTGCAGTGCCTCTTGCTTGGTTTGAATGATATGTGAACTTCTGATGAACTTTCTCTATTCAAGACAAAATGTAACTTGTAACATGAAAGTGACACATCTTTATTTTCTGATATTATCCATTTGAGGTCTGAGTCTACTCCTATAGGAGTTAATCACATAGATCCTTCCTGAAATTACTAAAAACGTTTGTTGGTTAGATCACTTTATTATGAAATATATTTTAGTTCATTATAAAAGCAGTGGAGTGGATAAGCAGGACCCTTCTCGCCTCTACCACCAGACCTAACAATTATTGCTATAGTGTGGAATTTGTATGCCTTTGCACAGGTGACCGCCAGTGGCCCTAGGCATTATTTTTTCAGGTTGTCTGTCCATTTTGGTGTTCAAAGGTTAAAGGTCAAGGTTGCTGTGACCTCACCAATCACAGTTTTACCTTGTGAACATGATTTGGTTCTCATAATAAACACGAAAGAAGAAACAAAGTTATTCACAGTAGCTGGACCCTCTGTTAATTTGTTGTGTAATTTGTGCAGGTAAAATGTTTCCTCTAGAGAACAACACCATAGACACAGGAGAGGTGGATGTGGGTAGACGAGCCATACAAGACGTCCCACCAGGTCGGTTACACACACACACACACACACACACACACACACACACACACACACACACACACACCCACACACACATACACACACATCTTCCTTTCCTATCATACTATTTTTCAAAAAGGAATGGGGTGAATCACTCTGCAACATATCCTCCCTTTGCCATAGATATATATAGCAGTTCTTGGCTGACCACGATATGTAAGAGTAACTCAGGTAGCCATTGCATATAATAGCAGTATTGCAGACCAGAGTCCTGTTCCTGGATATCTTTCTGATATCCAGCTGAACTTTAACCCAGCTTTTCCTCAAGATCTGAGTGTTTGCACATGAAAGGCTGTGTTAACTGCATATGACCAATCACAGACATGGACAAGTGTATCTAGCTAGTGCCACATATTTCACAATGATGAGAAATCTTTTATATTAGAAAATATGAGGAGAACAAACACATTATTCAGACTAAAAGAAACACACTTAAAGCTGCTTAATGCAGGACAAGCAGCTGGTAAAACATCTCTGATTGTGTGAATGTGTAAGTTACAGAGCCCCCCGGTGACATTTGGTAAAAATATATATCAATCAATCAAACAAATTTTATTTATATAGCCCATATTCACAAATCACAATTTGTCTCATATGGCTTTAACATGGCGAGACATCCTCTGTCCTTAACCCTCAGCAAGAGTAAGGAAAAACTACTAAAAAAGTATCCGTCATTCCCACTACGAATACAAGATATAGAATCCACCATACTGGATCCACCATTGCAACCTCTGATGCGCGATCCACAATCGTAATCCATGGTGCGGCCACAGCGGGCCCGGATCTGCTGGCGATAAAGCATAAACTCGGGGAAGGAGTCAGTAACATGTACAGATGAGATATGACTTACTTCAATGTGATAGGGATGAAGAAGAGGAAGGAGAAGATTGAAAGAGAAGCTCCGTGTGTCATGTGTCATAAATTCCCTCTGCACCATCAGTTGTTTTTGCCTTGTAATCAATGATACAATGATACAGGCCGAACTTGCGGGTACACTGAGGCTTAAGGTAAATCTGACTGGCTACTGGTTTGTATGGTAGTACGATGGAAACCATGTAGCCCACTCAGTAGATCAGACATCAATACCACTATGCCTTTTTAAACTAAACTCCTCCTATTTTAGAACATAAGACAAGTTCAGTTTGCCGCACTAATTAATGCATAGCGCCAGTTGATGTTATCAACATTCTAGACCTATAGCAGCATTCCGAAGAGCAGGTCTAAGACTGGATCAGCTCTAACTATAAGCTTTATCATAAAGGAAGGTTTTGGGCCTACTCTTAAACGTACAGATGGTGTCTGCCTTCCAAACTGAAAGTGGTAGATTATTCCACAGCAGGCTCCTACTCTACTTTTAGAGACTTTAGGGACGACAAGTAAGCCGGAATTCTGGGAGCGGAGTGCTCTAGTGGGTTAATGGGGTACTAACAGCTCTTTAATGTAAAATGGCGTCATATAATTCAGGGACTTGAGGAGGAGAATTTTAAATTCTATTCTAGATTTAACTGGAAGCCAATGTAGCGATGCTAATACTGGAGAAATGTGCTCTCTTTTCTTGGTTCTCGTCAGGAGCCTGATAGTAAAGAATTACAATAGTCCAGTCTCGATTTAACAAGGGCGTGGACTATTTTTTCTGCATCTTTTTGCGAAAGGACATGTCTAATTTTTGAGATATTACGCAAGTGGAAAAGGCTGTCCTAGAAATGTGTTTAAGTTTGAATTAAAAGACAAATCAGGATCAAAGATCACTCCCAAGTTCCTGACTGTTTCATTGGAAGCAAGGGCAATGTTGTCTAGCGCAGCTATATCTTGAGATAATGTTTCTCTAAGGTTGTTAGGGCCAAGTATTATAACCTCTGTTTTATCTGAGTTTAATAAGAGAAAATTGCGGGTCATCCAGGTTTTTATGTCTTTGAGACATGCTCGAAGTTTAGTTTATTGATTACTTTGTTCAGGTTTTAATGACAAGTATAACTGGGTGTCATCCGCATAGCAGTGGAAATTTACCCAGTGTGTCCTGATAATGTTTCCTAGTGGAAGAATATATAATGAGAATAAAATTGGGCCAAGCACAGAGCCCTGTGGAACACCATGGTTAACTTTGGTGCACACAGATGACTCAACATTAATTTCCACGAATTGGGAGAGATCAGAAAAATAAGATTTAAACCAGTTAAGGGTGGTTCCATTAATGTTAATTAACTGTTTGAGTCTTTGTAATAAAATGTGATGGTCAATTGTGTCGAATGCTGCACTGAGATCTAACAGAACGAGGACAGACACAAGTCCCTGATCTGAGGCTATTAGAAGGTCATTAGTGTCTTTTGCTTAGGCTGTCTCTGTACTGTTTTTTTTTTTTTTTTTTTTTTTTTTTTTTTGCGTTCGTTCGTCTTTACTTTTGGCGCTGCTCTGCTGGCGACATGGAGAAGGGCTCCTGTTGCATGTCCTTTGTTTGTTTGTCATGTCCCCGTTTAATGTCTGGCTTCGGTGGATTAAATGCGCAGATTTATTGGAGATGACCACTCATGCTTGAGCTGTATGGTGCGTGTACGTGGAGTGAATTGGCGAGGAATTAAGGCCCTGGTGTTGGCGTGGATGATCCTGGCCGTACCCGTCACCCAATGCATGGCGGAGGATCCTATCAATAACAGCGGCCTGAGGACATACAGCTGTTCAGAGCTGCTGGGACTGCGGGAGAGCGGCGCACTACCATCGCCTGGTCTTCTGCAGGATGTCCCTGGCGGACTGTGCCGACACCAGGGGGGAAAGTATCGGCGAAGCAGGGCTAGGAAGCGTGGCAGGAGAGGCGGCATTAGACGGCGCATACAATCAGCCACCAAGCTACCGCTACCGCCAATGCTCCTATGCAATCCCCGCTCCCTTAAAAATAAAATGGATGATCTGCGTCAACAGGTGGGAGCCTGCTATGAATATCGGGAGTCGGGCATTATGGCTTTTACGGAGACTTGGTTCGGTAAGGATGTTCCGGACAATTTTATTCAGATTGAGGGGTTTTCCCATGTACGTTTGGACAAAGACGCAAACTCAGGTAAACTCCGCGGAGGGGGCGTGTGTATCTACATCAATGACAGATGGTGCCGAAACCTTGCAGTGAGGGACAGAATATGCACCCCCGATTTAGAGCTTTTGTGTGTCACCTTGCGGCCACACTATCTCCCCCGGGAATTTACCAATTTGTTTGTGTGCGTTGTCTATGTCCCACCCAGCGGTAATGCGGGCAGGGCAGCAAATCTAATCGCAGACTGTGTTCACCGTCATCTAGAAAGCAAGCCTGATGCCCCAATGATGATACTTGGGGATTTCAATCATTGCAGCTTAAATAAAACGCTGCCAGGATTTGACCAATATGTGAAGTGCAGCACCAGGAATAATAATATACTGGACAAATGTTATGGGAATATTAAAGATGCATATACTGCCAGAGCCAGACCTCCACTTAAAAACTCAGACCATAACGTAATTCAGCTGCTTCCCACATATCGGTCTGTTTTTAAATCTACCAAACCGGTCACTCAGACGGTGAAGGTATGGACTAATGATAAATTGGAGGAGCTGAAGGGATGCTTCCTTTGTACGGATTGGGATATCTTTCTCAAGGATACGGACATAGACAGTGCTACAGAAGCAACTACTGATTACATCAATTTTTGCATTGAGTCTGTCATACCCACAAAGACAATTAAACGGTATCCCAACAATAAATCTTATTTTACCCCTGACATTATGGACTGTATTAAAAGGAAAAAAGGCGCTTTCAAGTTGGGGGATAAAGCGGCGGTCCGAGCGGCCCAAAAGGACCTAAATCTGAAGATAACAGCAGCGCGCCATCAACATAAAGAATGGGCAGAGCAAAACTTGGCGGAATGCAATACTAAGAAACTTTGGGACTCAATTAGACATATGACGAACATGGACGCGAAAAAGAAACCTCTGTTTGCTCATAACGAAATGACCAGGGCAAATGAACTGAACAATTTTTATATGCGTTTTAATGTTGATAACAGTGCAGATTGTGCCGATGTTTTAGAATCTGTGATTTGTGATTTAAATGTGGATAGGATTGTAATTGATCTGGAAACAGTCATTAAAACTTTTAAAACTATTCAGATTAAAAAGGCAACAGGTCCAGACGGCCTGTCAGCTTTTATTTTGAAATCTTTTGCCGAGGAACTGTCCCCGGTCTGGGTGAAACTATTCCAGTTTTCCATGGACACTTATATAGTGCCAAGACTATGGAAAAAATCTATTATACTACCCAAACCTAAAAAGGTCAGTCCCCAGGAGGACAATGATTACCGGCCGGTGGCCATCACCTCAAATGTTTTTAAATCATTAGAGAAGATCATGATAGAGAAGCTTCGAACAGCTGTGCAACCAGCGCTTGATAAATATCAATTTGCCTACACCAAAAACCGCAGCACAAGTGATGCCATAGCGACTGTAATGCATCTTGTTCTGAAGCACCTAGAAAATCCAGCTGGATATGCTAGACTTCTTTTTGTTGATTTTAGTTCCGCTTTTAATCTCATTCAACCACACATTCTTTTGAAGAAATTAGTTCAGCTAAATGTCAATCCTTTCTTAATTCGGTGGTACTATCCTTCTGTACACGTTGTATACCAACGACTGTGTCAGTTCTGAGCCAAATCAATTCACAGTAAAATTTTCTGATGACACTGTCATACTTAGCCTGCTCACCAAACATACTAATTTGAATGTTCATCAACTTGCGGTTGACAAGTTTGTCAACTGGTGTGATGCCCACTCGCTGCTCATTAATACAACTAAAACTGTTGAGATGTTGTTGGATCCTAGATCAATGGGAGACCAGAGCCCTGTGGCTGTCCATGGCCAGGACATTGTGCAGGTCAAAACATTCAGGTACCTTGGTGTCCATGTTGACAGCCATTTGAGATGGGGCACACAGGTGGCCAATGTTTGTGCCAAAATTCACCAACGTCTCCATTTCCTACGTAGGCTCAGTGTATTTGGAGTTTGCAAAAATATTATGCTAATTTTTTATAGAGCAGCAATTGAGTCAATACTCCGCTATGGTATCACCAGCTGGTTTGGTAACCTATCTGTTAAATCTAGAGTTGAAATCTCAAGCCTTGTCAAAACTGCTGGCAAGATTATGGGAATAACACCCCCCCTAAATCCACAGGACCTTTTTGAGCAGGCGACGATCAGACAGGCAAATGCCATTTTAACAGATATTTCTCATGTGCTGAATAGTGAATATACTCTCCTGAACTCTGGAAGGAGATATAGGCTTCCCTTGTGCAGGCACAATCGATACAAACATTCCTTTGTGCCTGTATCAACCAAACTTCTCAACAGCAGGAAATGATTGCAATGTTTCTGTATATGTATACGAACATAGGCTATGTGTATTTGGAAATGAATGTATTATGAGTCAAACTATGGACATACTGTATGTGAGTGAACGGATTAATGTATGCTTGAGGTTATGTGATGCTGATATGAATGTATATTTATGATTACAGTTAGAGTAGCGGTGTGGAAGCATGTGAATGCGTTCACGTCGGCTTGCTGCAAGTGCAGGATTGTCTAGTGGTCTGTTTACTCCACCAGACTTTTAACTTGATGTTCTTTTTGTACTGTATGTGTTTTTATGTATGCAACATGTTCCCTGTCTTCACGACAAATTTCTCCCTGGTGGAGACCAATAAACTAACCTAACCTAACTGTGATTGGCTCTGAAACCAAACTGAGAGTCTTCATATATATATTTTTCTTGGAGAAACTCACACAGCTGATTGGCTACAACTTTTTCTAAGATTTTAGACATGAAGGGGATATTAGATATTGGTCTGTATTTGGCTAAATCCTCCGGGTCAAGGGTTGTTTTTTTGAGAAGGGGTTTGATTACAGCTATTTTAAAAGACTGTGGGACATATCCTGATGATAATGACAGATTGATTGTATTAAGTAACAAACTATCAATTAGGGGCAGAATTTCTTTAAGTAATTTTGTCGGAGTTTTCTTCTATTAGTTTTGAATAATAGGCAGCTCTTGCTCTGTGGAGAGCCTTTTTATATTCTTTAGCACTATTCTTCCAGTCTATGAGATTCTCAACACGGTTGCTGGAGTGCCATTTCCTTTTCTAGTTTTCTTGATAATTTGTTTTTATCATGTGACCACGATAAGATTACTAGTTCAGCATAGGTTACCATGGTGATTTACCATGGTAACCTATGAATGAGTGAATGAGCCCTGACTTTACCCTGAAGTCAAAGGGTAAGTGCAAATCCGGCTTCGTAGTACAGGGCTCAGGGCAATTGAGAGCTTGACAAGTATGATGTTGATTCACTGGGTAACTTTAGTTTACCTACTACTTCTACCTATTAGTGCTTATGAACAAAAGACAAATACTTTCCACAAGCATCTATGTGTATGTGTATGTGTATCATAATGCAAGCAATATAATTTCCAATCCCAGAACACTGGGAGCTGATTCATGGACAAACACACTTGAGCATAATGAGCTATAACCAAACATCCCACGTCCCAACCTACTTTCCCCTTTGCTCGTAAAGCTCCAGACTTTTGTCAATGGGACAGGTCACATCAACGATAGGGCTTTATGTTACAGAACAATGTTAAGATCAGATGCAAGGATAGATGCAGTTTCAACTAGGGTGTTCTATAATTCATGTCTATTTTAGCTTAAACAGCCGTGCCTGACTTGATTTCCCTGGCTGCACACCGTTGTACGGTATCATGTTGTGAAAACTATAAATTACCATAATTATGTCACAATAATGTGATGTTAAAATGAAGAAATGCGACTCTTAGTTTATATTTATTAACTAAAGAAAGTGCTAAGTTTAAAATGTGTTCTAGCTCAACTATTGTTGACTATTATTCTTTATTATCAGATATCCTTAATATACATGTTCCAGAAGATCCAAAAAATATAAAAAATTATAATAGAAAATGTCAAATGTATATATTGCATTGGATGTATTGAAATGTGAATGTGGGGTTTGTCCGATCCAAGACTTGTTTATTTGCTTTAATGTGAGCATATTGATTCATATATGGTTTATTGAAGGAAAAATGTTGAACATTAATCAAATTCTGTTGAAATACTGACTGAATTTACTGGTTTGTTGTTCTATTCAAGGAGTGTTTTGGAGGTCCCAACTATATATTGACCAACCACAGTTCTTAAAATTCAACATCTCCGTCCAGAAAGAGGCTCTTGTTGGGGTGTATGGACGTAAAGGCCTACCGCCCTCACACACACAGGTCGGTCACACTTATGCATTGTGGTAAAATATATAAACAGGCAGACTATGTTGCTTTTAGATTAACATAAGTCAAAGAAATTGATGTCGAAGTCTTCACAAAATGTATAGTCATCGAAATGTATGGTTTTACTGTGAGAAGCATCTGTCAATAATAAGGGTTTTACTCCAAGAAAAATGGAGACTGACATTTTTTTCTTCTTCATTGCTATCATATATATATATATATATATATATATATATATATATTATAGCGGAGTCCTTTATTGTCAAAAGTATGGAAACATTATGAACCTGAAGGGAGACATGTATTGGTTTACTGGCAGATCGCAAACAACCTTAAGGTTCATACCACAGTGATGTTCTTTTGCTGTGTAATCTGCTGTGCACAAGCTACTTTTAATAACTGTTGCTTCCCCAACTCAAGGAGGAGAACGAGAACTGCAGTGGTTGAGATATCTATAAGCTAAATTAATATAGCGAGCACCAACAGTGAACAAAAAGGAGTGAAACAAAGACAAAAATAATGTAATTTACTCAAGCTTTGTTCTAAAGCACCCAAAACAGGTCAATCTGAGGAGGGCTGTTTTAGACAGGGTAAAAAGGGTGCTGTTTTAAATAATCCTTGTGGTATTTTTACCAAAATATGTTACAGACATTTCATTAAGACCCCAAACAGCCATATCAACTGTGGTAAAATGGGCATAATATGTCCCCTTTAAGTGTTGATGCATTTATTGTGAGTAGCATTGGAGAGGCACTTGGGATGTCCAGGTATTTTTTCAAAAAGGAAATAGCAACCCTGCTGTGTGTTAGCCAAAATTACCATTTGGGAATTGTGAATGTCTAAAATGTGATTCTGCCACTATTGACTTCCTAGTAGAATCAATAAATGGTGATGACAAGGAGGGGTGCTATCATCATGAGTACTTGTTAAATCTTGTCTCGAAATGTAATCGGGTCCTTTTTCAGACCCATTCTCAGTGGAGGGCATAATCAAGACAGCTAATTCTATACACAAGATTGTGGTCAATCCACATTAAGAGTTAGATTCATTCCATATTCTATTTAAAATCAGTTGAATTTTGGGGGGAAATGTGTGGGAGATAGCTCTGTCACCCTGACATTCTTTGCAGTTTGCCTGCTGGAAGTCCTCCTCAAGGTTGCCTTTTATGCTAAATGAAAGTAAAACTAATCTTCTAAAAATGTTTGCATATTTTTGTATTTTTGTCTTCCAGTATGACTTTGTAGAGCTACTGGATGGTAGTCGTCTCATTTCCAAAGACAAACGAGCGCTCAGTGACATGGATGCTGGAAATTCATTTCTAGCTCGTGCGCATGAGGAGGAGTCTGGCGCCCGACACATACGGTCCGTGAACGTACACGAGGCTGGTTTCATCCAGTATCTGGACATAGGAATCTGGCATCTGGCCTATTACAATGATGGACGCAATACAGAACAAATCATTTACAATACCATCGTCATAGGTGAGACAGCCATGTATTCTATAATACTGTATGTCTTGTAATTGCTGCTGAGTTACTGTTAACGCATTTACAGTAGGTGCACCTCTACAGTAAACAAATCCATACAACATGGTCTAATACATGTGATCACTACCAGTTAAACTATATGAAGGAAGAAGCCTGTCCTTGAGGCTATTTGTATGTGTGAGTCTAGGTGTGTGTTGCTCGAGCTGGCTGTGCAACTGAGTCTCAGTGGAGCTGAGACTGTAACCTACTGGAGTGTAGTTTGAAGGCTAACATGGTGGTGGTTAATTGGCATCATGTTTAGTAAGGATGTAGGTTGCAGGTACCCGGTTCAAAACAGGGTCTAAAGTTGAAGTGAGCAATTCTTTCCAGTTCAGGGAACCACATTAGCAGCCAGGGTTTAGACAGGAGCAGATTCTGAGAAAGAGCCGAAATATTTCCTTTCCTTATTGGACCACAGGAATATATAAAGTCCTTGGATGCAGTCAGAAATTTCATTTAATTATTCCTCGGAAATCTGAAAGTCTGCTGAGTCCATAATTTTTGCCAATTTGTGCCGTAAGGGCTCATGTTTTCAGGATGCCAAGGCAAAAAGATGCAGAAATTACATTTTACTGAAAATGCACTGGCATTCTACAATCGAAAAGTCAAAGATGAGGGAACAGAGCCCATATATGAGAAAAGTCTATGGAGTTCAAACGTCTTTTTGAAAGGGTCGATCATCTAGAAATCCTCCTCTAACACTTACTGTGTAAGTCGGGATGCATAGTATAGTATTTAGGGTTAGTCTATGTCTATTCCCTATGTATATTGTATTGATTTTCATGTCTTTTTAATTATTTGCGACATGGTAATGTGATATGCCTCACATAATGTAACATTTTTGGTGACTGAATCTTTATTTAGTATTTTCTTTCTCTCTCTCTCCTTTACTAACTCTAAATCAGAGTCAATTATGGAGTGTCCGCAGAATTGTCATGGAAACGGAGATTGTCTCTCAGGAACATGTCACTGTTTCCCAGGATTTCTTGGGCCCGACTGCTCCAGAGGTAAACACACGTTCGCAGGCAGACACACGCACACACACTCCCACCTACAGATATGGTGTGATTGTTGGGAGGTTGTTATCCCAGTAGTGTGTGTGACTCTCACACTCTGAATGTCTGAAAGCCGTGCTGTGTTACTTTTCTGTTCCTCTCCACCTCCACTGCCTCAGTTTGGTCAGCCATTATGCCTCAACGAATGGTTTGATACTAGGACAAACAATATCCAAAACCCTCATAACAGTTTTGTGGCTTGATCAGAATTAGTTCATCTCTTGGTTTTCCTACAGACTCTGTAGCACTGCATTATTGAAAAGCTAAAATACATCACACTGAAAGGACAGGAAACTGGCTTTATAGTACCTGAGCAATTAAAAGACAGTATAAAGGACTTCCTACCCCCAAAAAGGCCATAGGGCAATTCAAAGTGTTGTTACCATGATAAATGACTATATGCAGGGCATGATGTAATAATTTGTAATTCGTGCACATATACAGTCATTTCTTAAAATAAATTAACCCAAAATTTGATTTAAAAACAATCTTATGTTTTTAGGACAGATTTATTGCATGGTGCAGACGGTGAAGACGAACAGTGCCGAAAGGGCACTGTGGTTTCAGTCCATAAAGCCAATATGTCCACAATAACTGATCCATTTCTCTGCATGTGTCCAGCTGCCTGTCCAGTGCTGTGCAGTGGTAATGGCCAGTACTCCCGGGGACGCTGCCAATGCTACAGTGGATGGAAAGGTACTGAGTGTGATGTGCCAGCCAACCAATGCATTGACATCCACTGTGGAGGGCATGGCATCTGTATTGTGGGTGCCTGCATCTGCAATACTGGATATAAAGGCGACAACTGTGAGGAAGGTAAGAACAATTTCTTCAAAGAAATTACAAAAAAGCTTAATTTAGTGAGGTTCTATGTTTCTGGCAGTAGTTAGCTTACATGCTCTCATTATTTGACTCTCTTTTGCATAATTGTCTGTCACATGTATATATAGCTCTGTGGATACTTCTGAACATATTTAAACGGGAACATAAATAATTGAATCAGCTCACACTAAACATTAGTCCAATTTGTTAAAATTGAATAATAATTTATCAATCGTTTCACTTGCAAATGTTACATCTTTTAACCTGTAGTGTTTATTTAGGGAGCCTGACAGGGCATTTAATAAATTCCTTCTACCCTTTAAAGCACTTTCTAAATGAAAATGGAGTTCATGTTTGACTGACAGATTTTTGTAGTTGATAAAAAAGCAGCCATGTGCAGTTATATAGAAAGTTGTGGATGTGATACATTGAAATGCATCAAGATGCATCGATGAGGCTTGTTAGGCTATTGAAGATAAACACCTCTAGCCCAAAGTTGTCAGATCCGTCCATATAAATATATATGAATATAGATATATCTATATAGATTTATATATACATATACACACACACTAATTCAGATATATTTATCAGGGGACAATAACCAGATTAGTTTCATTAGTTCAATCCTTGGTCACACTAATCCCTTTTTAGTGAGCGAAAGATTAAGAGAGAATTTGCACTGAGCTAAATAGGTCTAGGTCATGTTGTGGGAAACTCTGGAATGTGGGATCTGTTTACATCAGGGTGGGGGAACCTTTTCTCTCAAGGACTATTTTAATTTGTATAACATTCTTTGTGGACCCTACGAAATTAGTGAATACACTAACCATGCAATGGCTGGAACTGTTTCTCTTTGGCGTGGCTTCTTATGACAGGGGGAAGTGATAATGACTCTTAGCAACACAACTTAAAACAAAATCAAACTTTTGCATGTCACCCTCCGTAGTAACATGCAATTGCCTGTGGTGTCCTACAGTTTTTTTCTATTACCTTGTGCCATAACAGTAATTAAATATAATTCAATTAAATGCTACTTTATTTAATTAGCAACATGTATGATGTCAAGACACATTGCATAGTAAGGTCCAGACATTATTATCATAGATAAAGCCAACAGTTCCCATAATGGGGAAGCTCTTCGCGAATATGGTGAAAAAAAGCTTTTGTGAAAGGAAGAAACCTCTTGAGAGGGGAAAAATGGGTGAGAGCGGAGAGAAGAGGGGGAGGGAGCAGAAAAAGAAGACCAAGGACATTTGTGTAATTGTTGTATTTAAGCACCGTTAAATTTGTTGTTAAAATGAAAATAATAATAGCGATACTCAAAGATGATTTATTAATAATCGCAGTACCCATGTATAGTAGCAATAATGATTGCAAACTATGGCAGAGAGAAAACACAAAGTGAGTGACATGTAATAATGTGATAAAAATACTTGGGGGGCCAGAGATAGAGAGACAGAGAAAGAAGTGCTGGAAGTTCCCCTAGCAGTCTTGGTCTATAGCAGCATAACAAAGGAATGATTCAGAGCTTTATCAAAAAGGTTTTTGGTCTAACCTTAAAGATATTGAATATTGTCTGCCTCCTGTTAACAGACCTCTTTGGTTTGGTCCTTAGCCTTTTTCTTTACAACCTATCCTGTTGAGCTGCATGTATCAGCTGCAATGAGGCCACTGTGAGCTTCAACCCTTGTTTAAAGGGGGGTCGTGAAAGAGGGGTCAACTGACACAAGTTGAGTCCTTCAGATAGACCCCCAATGTGGGTCTAACAGGAAGCTGAAGCATTACCCTCCTCTCTATCTTGGAGATATGCAATTTTTTTTGCAAAACTTATATATACTTTTTGGAGATATTAATGGCTGTGATTTGTATGCTTTACTGCTGGCACCAGACTACAGATATATTAGGTCTGTAAAAATAAGGCATTAACACGGGATGATTTATTTGTGGAATTAACGAGTTAATTAGACTTAATTATTGTATTTTTTAGTTTTAATGATTTCTCAATCTTAATAACTTTCATTTGGGTTAGGGTTAGGATTATCAATAAAAAAACTAATGTTAAATGTATATATCCGCCTTCTATCATTTAGCTTTCTGTTCTCAGAAAAATATACATAGAAAATGGGGATTTTTCGGGCATTTAGAAATGGTGGATATTCTGATAAAAATTGTAATTGTTTCACAGCCCTAATATATATGTATGTTAGCATGTGTTATAGCTACAACATGTAAAACTATTTTATCTATTAACTATGTCTCTTCCTTTTCTGTCTCCAGTGGACTGCATAGACCCAAGCTGTTCAGCCCATGGGGTGTGTATTCATGGTGAGTGTCACTGTCAGCCAGGCTGGGGTGGAGCCAGCTGTGAGATTGCCAAGGCCATGTGCCCGGACCAGTGTTCAGGTCATGGAACCCACAACGAAGAGACCAGCATTTGTACCTGTGACCAGAACTGGACTGGACCCGACTGCTCTTTAGGTGCGTGTCATGTTTAATATCATGTGGTGTAACAAACATGTTACTATTCAAATTTTCTTTCCATTTGATTCCTTTTTCATTTCTTACAGAATTGATAAAAACAATAAACAAGTAGTCATGGCACTGTGCTTTAGAACCTATTCAGTGCTTTACAGTCATTAAACAAGGACTAAGAACAACAGAATTCGCATTAAACTGATAAACATAACATATGCAAATTAAGAGTGTTACAGTGCTCGTACGGTCATGGAAAACCTGGAAAAGTCATGGAATTTTAAAATGCGTTTTCCAGGCCTGGAAAAGTCATGGAAATTTGTTATATACATATTTTCATGTCGTTCAATTTAGGGATGGGCCAAATTAATCAACGATCTATGAATTGTTCATTAAGAATTTCGGCGATGACATTCTTTTTTCATCGATGAAAACTATTGCATGTTCGGCTATGTGGCAGGAGGTCGGAATATCCGAGTTGCCCTGAACGCAGCACAGCGAAGATGTTAGCAGCTGGGGGAAGCAGCCCGAAGCTAGCCTCCGTTGCTCGCTTGGCTTCATGTCCACACACGGGCCGTCAGTCCACAGGGAAGTGAGTGAGGGCGTGACGGCAACTGGACTGAGAGGTCGAGAACAGTCAAATCCAGCTACCTGCTCTCTCATCTGGGCTTAAGAGTACAGCAGCGCATATCTTCAAGTGTAACTGCCACTGTAATAAAGATCTCAATGAGGAAACACGCTGTGTTTTTTCTATTTTCACTGCATTTTAATATAGCCTATAAATACTGAATTTTAACATAAAAATATTTAATAGAATACCCATCCCTAGTTCATTTACACTGAGTTTTAAATAATTCGTATGCTTTTAAAGAAATACGCTAAAAATATAAGCAGGCATACCTGGGTTTGTGTCATTTAAGATATACTGTATGCCTAATGTCACATTCTGGTGTGAGACGGTGAGCGGTCACTAGTGCAATTATTTCCAATTCAATCACAGACATGCTATGAGTTTTGATCATATGGGTTGATGTTTCTGGTTGATATTTTTCAGCTTGTTTCCATTGCTTGGCTTGTGATCATGGCAACTGCAGGTTTTCCTGATATCTGGACTCTCTGAATTATACACATCTTCTTCAGCAACAAATGATTTACTTACAGCAGTGTTGAGTCATCGTCCCTTTTAATGTGTTATTGTCTATTAGTGGCAGAGGAATGTCTATCCCAAATGCATATGTGTAATACTACTAACCATATCCTTAATTTCAGACGCCTGTATGGATTATGATGGGATAGATGCAAACATGAACTGTATGGATGTAGGATTGGATACTTGGTAGCTTGTAGCAGCTGAGTTGTGCCCTGCTGCCATCAATTCAAAATACACAACAGCATGTTTGTAGCACTGCAAATACAGCAGCACTCGCTGTCAGGGAGTGGTAGTAGGTTTACAAACATGAGCAAAGCTAGAGGGAGCTATACTGTGAGTGAGACCCATTCATCATAGAGTTTTCTGATGTCAAGGACAATGACCCGCAGGTCACATAGTATTGTCTAAGATAAGTTGCACAAGTAGAGCTACCTGTGTTGGAGGCAGAGCTGTTTTACAAACAATCCTCGCAGTCTCAGAAGGGAGATAAAAAAGGTGCTGGATGCTGCAGTCTTCCTTTCATAGTCAGACTCATTTGTATTCTGCTTGACATTAGCTCCTCGGTTTGGTTTTTAAAGCATAAACACGCCCAAACAGTTTGTTTCACCCTCTGTACAATTTTCTGCCCTATTTGCTACAGCAAGAGAAGGAAGCTTTATTCTGCTATACAATTAATATTCTTATTATTATTTTATACTTGTTTAAACATACATTTTTTATTCAGATTCTTTTTCAGAAGTGGAAATTTCCAAAAATAATCTGTGCAGTGGATTTTTATGTACACTTTATGTGATCATGATGTATATTTCACACCATGCAAATGTATAGTAATGTATATGCTGTAAATTACATTTACTCAAGGAAAGTATTGATCCTCCACAAAGCCGTTAATTATTTGAATGCACGATTTTCTTTCTTTCTCCAACAGAGGTGTGTGAAGTTAACTGCGGCAGCCATGGAGTCTGTTTTGGTGGTGTGTGTCGGTGTGAGGAGGGCTGGACAGGGACTGTTTGTGACCAGAAGGCCTGCCACCCATTGTGCAGCAAGAACGGAGTGTGTAAGGAGGGGAAGTGTGAGTGTGACCAGGGATGGACAGGGGAGCACTGTAATATTGGTGAGTCGATCATATAAGCACACATGCGCTAAAATACACACTCTACAGGATAAATAACCCGATATTAGGCAAATAAGTTACTACACTGCTAAAAGCCCCATCTCATCACCTCGTTCCCTGCTATAATCCCCCATATAATTGAATTTATCCACTGGAATTTTTTGTATATAAAAAAGATTCAGTCCAGAATGAACTTTGCAAGAATAGTAGTCATCTGTTTTCATTAGACCAAAGTCAAAGGTCAATGTTTTACTTTCTTAGATAATTTCAGTTATTTCAGGTACTTCTCATCACACTGATGTATGGTCAAGTGTTCCCTTTTGTCATACCTTTGGATTTAATCGTGATTTGATAGAGGTTGAACTGTCATGATTGAAAGTTAAGACTGTGAAATTCCATAAGCTTTCATTTGATCATTTGCGATCATAGCCCCTGCAGAGAAACTGTGGAGGATCTTAGGAGTTCAATGCATAACCACTGATAAAATGAGTAGAGCGACCTTTATGGCAGCCTCAGCTCACCAAATTGACTGCTCTATTAACAGCTAGTCATTGGTTTTAGATGCTGTCACTAAGAGTCACACACACTGAGACACATAGAGGAGGACGCAGACCATAACAACGGTGATGTGAGATGAAGTCCATCAAGAGCTCATTGCTTATTTGTTCACACAGATTATACAGCTAAGGAGAGGATTCCTGCTGCTGTCCCCCTGTCTCTTACCATCACGCTTACACCTTGCATTAGACTCTAGGGCAGAATCGTTTCCACTTCAGAAACTGGACATTGCCCAACTTACATTATGTCCTTTGATTTTTCTGAAAAGCAAGAGCAAATCATTGTTTAACTAGTAGTCAGTCTCACCCTGGAACCTGAACTTTTCTGTTTATGTATCTTTCTTTCCTTTCTCGGTTTTACTGAACCTTCTTTCATTTTTATTCGTTGCTGCTTTCATGAATCACTTCTGTGATCAGCTGCTGCTGTGATCCTTGATGCTGATATTTTTTCGGGTAGTTCCTCTGCCTATTTTACTGGACTAAAGTGTCTGTCAATCCCTGTCTTTCTTTTACCTTCCATCTTAAAGCTCACAATCCGGACATTAGAGTCAAAGGTACAGTACTCTTCTCCTCTCCTTGTCATGAGCTTTTTTCTCTTCCTTCCTTCATTCTTTGCTATTTTCTTCATACTATGGTATTTATCTGTTTTTTCAGACAGTTTTCTTAAAATTTTGGAAATCTGCAGTACATTGTGTGTTTGGCTCTCATTCCCACATCATTTGCAATTCATAGGACTTGGGCTTAAACATTAATGAATAAAATGTAAATGTAAATTAGTATATATTTAACTTTCTCTGTGTATATATTGTTCAAGTAGCTTTATCTTTTTAGTTTAAGAATCCGTGTCTCTCTCTTAACAAAAATTCCAAATGATATTGTTGAAAAAGTTTAAGTTGAGCATTAAGCAGTATTAGCAGTATTAGCAGCATTAGCTTTCTGGATCTTTTATTATTTTATCGTGAATTGGTGGACATTTATGTCAACTAATTATACAAGTCCTCTTCACTGCATACTATAATATATGTTGATCAAAAAGGAAAATAAGCTAAAATTCTATTCCACTCCTCCAAAGACACATGAATTGTTGTTCAATTCATTCCAATGTTGATACCGTATGTCAAACTCTCAGTGGCTTCTGGCAGTGCAATGGTCAAGGCATGTTTTTAACTCTCAAAAAACAAGCTCAGTAAAAGCACAGACAAATATAATACTGAAAGTATGTTGTATGATTACGAAATCCTGGCTTGGCTTTAAGCTTAGTTTCCTTGTGAGCTGTCCCCTCTGCTGTCCTTGTTTTATCTTTATGCACAATTGTATAGCTAGGTGTTTGAATGGGTTCAAAAAGTCTCATTCAAACAAACAGCTTTTGTACTTAATATGTAAGTCATAATTTATTTCAGTCATGGCATTTCTGTAATTGCTAGTTTTTTTTGCACGATTGCATTTTTTATTTAAATGATCTTAAGCTTCTGACTGCCAACATGGGAAATTGTAGTGTAAAGACTTTCTGTATAATTCCTTAGAGGCAATTCAATGACCAAAACCAACAAGTTTAAGTATATTGCGTCTATCAGAAATCTCCTGGAAGTAGCCTGTAAAATATAGATTTTAATGATAGAATGCAAACTTTAGCCAAGTTGAATTTAAATTAAATTAAATATGTCTATAGCACCAAATCCTAACATACAAAAAAGGCACTTACTATAGTTAGGTCAAGACCTCACAAAATTATATTGGTAAATAGGTGAAAATATCAAAACAAAATAAATCCTACAATGTTAAAAAAAAGTGAAAAAGAATAATCCCTGATCCGAATAAGCAACAACATATAATGGGATCTTCCGAAACCCATACCTCATCATCCCACCAAGTTTTGTGGTGATCCATCAAGTAGTTTTTGTGTAATGTTGCTTACTGACAAAAACTAACAAACAAATCGAGATGAACTTAATTACCTTGTCACATTTCATATACAACATTCAAAAATCTAAATGGTGTGTGTGTGATGTGTGTGTGTGTGTGTGTGTGTGTGATGTGTGTGTGTGAAATTTCTGTTTGACTGATGCAGTATCACAAGTTGTTTAAGAATTGTTCTATGGAGGATTTATAATAATTTTACTAGATATTTTACATTTATTCGATCTTTTCCATCTGCCTTTTTGTTCTTATTCCATCTTGAGTGATTACAATATGAATGAAGACCGGAGACAGGTTCTACTGCCGTATCTCTCTCATCTTTATTGCACCCCCAAGATCAATCTCTTCCTTCCTGTCCTCTTCCTTTGGCTGCCATTTCTATCTGTCCATCACAGAGAGTATATTTGGCGGTGCTGCTTTTGTTTCAATTTACTTTTTTTCCCTAATTTTCCTCCCGCTCTCCCTCGTGCCCTCTCCTATACTCAGGATACAAAGGTAATTCATGCCAAAAACTTAATAAAGGCCTTACTGTCCCAAAATACAACCACTTTACGCTCTGCTTTGTTATCTTGAATTTTCAGGGGTTTTTTTCTAAGTAATCTTATTTTTATTTTTTTTCAAGTTTTGTCCTCTTTTTGTCCTTTTTTCTTTCGCTCTTTAGTACCACTCAATGTGTCTGTTTGTCTTATCGCGTTGTACTTGTGCGGTTACTTCTGCAGTCCTGTTTGTTTTTCTCTGATCACATCATTATTGTACCACACACAAAATCAAAAAGAAAGAGATGATGATGCACGCACGTACATAAACACAAAAACATACCCAAGGTGTGTGAATCATGTTTTGTCTTGCATCCACAAGCTTGTTATGTATATGTCTTAATTCAGCCAACTGCTCTCTGTCTTTCTGTCTTCCATCTCGCTATCTTCATATCCCTGTCTATTTGTTTCTCTTTCTCACCCTCTGTCCCTATATCTTTAACTCCGTCCCTCATTATCTCTCTTTCGGGGCTATGCTTGGTTTTCTCTGTACTCTCTGTTTATAAATCTGTCAATCTGGTTGCCAGCCTCAATGTCTTTTCTGAGATGGAGGAATGTGAACACAGGCATAAAGTAAAGCCTTCAGAGGCATGCAGTCCAAAACGTTGTCCTCCCTATACTTTGTGCGCTGTGTATCTGTCTACCTGTTGTGTTTTCACATGGATTTCTAATTTTTTCAAGAGAAACTTTTATCTTTCTCAGCTGGCTGGCTGAATAATGTCCTAAATATCTGATTAGACTTACCTTGGACAGATAAACTTGAAAAACAATGTTAAACAATGCTGAAATTGTTTTGCCACTAAACTTGAAAAAAGTTTGGTTTATATGTCCTGATTTCCCTCCTTATATAATGTAACAATAACATATATTTCTTACCAAAAGCACACATCGGCAAATTTAAGCTTTAGGAAATCTGAATGAATCATGTGAAACTACAACATCAGTGCATTTCACTGAAGGCTGTCTGTCTGCCAGTCTGTGTCCCTCACATGTAGTTTAATGGATTGATCATTTTTATATGTCTACCTATCTGTCTTTCAGTCAGGTCTTCTGTTGGAGAAAGGTCATTACAGAGGCCATATGCCTTTATACATATCAGGAGTAAACAAATATGGGTTTTTGAAGTCTGGTATTTTTGAATGAAGCTGCTGACAGCTTTTGTGCTAATGTGCAATTTGGTTAAACCTGAAAACTAAATAAGCATTGAGTTCATCCTGAAAAGTCTGTGGTGAAAAATTGCCTCTGAAACAGCATTTAGACCTTACAGGACATTCAAATTCTCCCCAGTAAACCCCTGGATGTTTATAGAATTATAGAATGTTACTGAGCTGTCATTGGAATGATGTAAGTTGTGCTGTTTGGCTGGAATCGACTTGCATAATTCCTATAGCTTGTATGCATTTACGTCACTACCATCAGACAGGTGCAGGTGTTGGTTAGAAATGATGGTGATAATTATAACAAAACTGTCATACTGAAGAGTTCAGTAGTTTCAATCTTGCATCATTTTTGCAAACTGTCTGCATATGCCATGTTTATTACCAACCAAATAGCAAGTTTATTACCTCTACAGATATAATTTGTTATCTAGGAACAGACACACTGACTTTCTATAGGACTGTATTTGTGTTTATGTACACGTCAGCTCCAAAATTATCTTACCGTTATTTCTCTTTGCTCTCCCCCTTTTCTCTCATCTTTGTATATGTATGAAGTCAATTTGTGAGTAATTTCCCTCAAGTTGAAACATTTTGAATTGTATGCAAAAATATGTCCAATAACATAATTTAATTGACTTTGTATACAGTCACATAATCTCTGGTACTGCTTCACAAGTATACATCGAATTTTCTCCTGATATTAAATTTAAAACTGCTGACTTCAATCAGACCATTCACAGAGTACCTTAGGCTGAGCAACTAAAAGCAGGTTGCCTTGTGTTTAACACTCTGTCTTATCCGAAGTCCGAACAGCTACACTTCAGAATTAACATATGAACGTTAGAACATATGATAGCACACAGCTCTTACATGCATAATTACAATCTAAAGTATATTTTTGCACATGAAGTCTATTTTCCCCAATGTGGGCTGTGAACACTGTTGAAATATGTGTCATGAACAGTATGTAAAACACTGTTAAGCTGCTATTCTGCTTTCACATCGCCATTGTAGAGCATCCCTCCATCATTATCTACACGGATTATCCTTGGATATTGGGCAAGAGGCAGGATAGAGCCTTGAAAGGTCGCCAGCGTATCCCAAGGCCAATATTTAGAGACAAATACCCATTCAGACGTACAGACTAGAGTCTCCAATTAACCTCATCCCAATCTGCATTGACTGCAGGTGAAGGCTTGAGAACCTGGAGCAAACCAATATAGTGGACACAGTCAGAACATGCAAGCAAGCAAACTCCACCAGACCCATGTTGCTGTGATGCGACAGTGCATAACGCTGCACCACCATGTCCCCCCCCCAATTTAGACCAAACATGACAAATTACAACTTGATCTTGATCCAATGATAAGGAATTATTTATTGGTTTGAACTGAAAAATCAGTTCAGCCACAGATGGATTTTTCTCAGCAGTGGACATTTATTTTGCCATCAGGGTCTCATTGCTGTTTCAGAGGTGTTTTCATGCTGAGAGGGAAACACTGAATATGATGATCTTTTGGCAGGAAGATGATCTTTTGTAAACAAAACTATTGATTTCAGAGCTCCAGTACTTCAACCACCTTTTTTTTTTAAAACCTATTTCACCTCTTGGCTGCCTGTGACCCCATTCCCCTCACTCACATTGGTCCCTTTTCAAATGGAGGTCTGTTCCCTGTGTGCAGAGGGTTGCCCAGGACTCTGCAACAACAACGGACGATGCACTCTGGAGGCCAGTGGCTGGCACTGCATCTGCCAATCAGGATGGCGGGGAGACGGGTGTCATGTAGCCATGGAAACACTCTGTACTGATGGCAAGGACAATGAAGGAGGTATTTATATATATATTTGTACAATGTGCAGATAGATCCATTCATGTGTGAGTCATTATGACTTAAAACGTGTAATTTAAAGCTGCAGATATGCATAAAGCTGAGGGAAAAAAAACGACTCTAACAGCATTCAGTCAGCGGATCCCTTATCCTCACTTGACACAGAGTAATGCAAAAAAAAAGATATATAGTTATATATATTGTGCCGGAGCAGAAGTCAACTTACTCTATTGATACGTGAGTCAAATCTGTTGTATCAGGACAGCTGTGAACACTTGTAAATCCATCAAGTGGAGGATTTTTGGGTTTGAACAGAATAGTCACATTTCACGAGAAACATGTTTTTGTGTGTGTACCCAAAAGTTTTGAGTTGTGATTCACATATATTAAAGAAACTGTGTTATTTTTTACTGTGACCTGTTGATTACAGTTTCATCTAGAGCTAAGTTTGATTTCATTCTATGATGGATAGATTGATGCATACATTACAATGTATGTGGATAGATGGATGGATGTATGTCGACTTCCTGCTTTAAACAAGCTAGGCGGCACAATGGTTAGTTGATGAAGTAATCCTAACTGCTTTTAGGTGAAATACTTTGTGTTGGATTTCATTATGTGTATAAATAAAGTACACTTCCCTCTCAGGTTTGTGAATATAATATCTTGTATGTTTCAGATGGCTTAGTTGATTGTATGGATCCAGACTGCTGTTTTCAGCCCTCCTGTCAAAACCAGCTATACTGTAGGGGATCACCTGACCCAGGAGAGGTGCTCAGTCAGTCTTTGACATCATTGGCTCCTCAGCAGGTAAAAAGCTCCAATAAGAAATGTTATCAAAAAAATCACAAGGGTTATTTCTGGGTAAAAACTGATATAATTTTTTCGTGCAATAAAATATGTCAAGTAAGGGTGACAGGAAGTATCATCACTCTATCTTCTTATCTCCTTTTATCTTTCTTAGGCTGCGAGGTCTTTCTACCAGCGCATTCACTTTCTAGTTGGTCCTGAATCCACCCATGTAATCACCGGAGACAGTCCTTTCAATAGAAGGTAATTATGTACAAACTTACACAAGCAAACACATTTCAGACTGTAATTGTAGAGTAATCAGGTCTACAGTTTATGTTCAGCTACTGTATTTGCTGTGCAATTTCTCAATGCAATAAGTAGACTTTGCATTCAAATAATAATAGTTGGGTTTTAAAAGCCGTTCAAATTGTGTTTTTATAAAATTTTCATAAGCAGTTGATTTAAAGGGAGAGTAATAAGTTATAACCATCAGGTATGATGTCAAAAATTACCTAAACTGGTGTTAGTAATGTTTCCGTGAAGTATGAAAACAGTTTGCAGTTTCATAAATTCAACATACAATTAGATAACAATTGTTATAGTGATGTAATAATGTGGTTACTGCTGTATGCTGTTCGAAAAGGCTTCCCCTGTACAAATAAGAGAACTATGACCTAATCAGGGCTTCAGCATATCTTCCCATTTCTTTTAGTATTTTCTCTCTTTTTTATTTTTTATTTCAATTGTTCACTGTGTGTGTGTGTGTGTGTGTGTGTGTGTGTGTGTGTGTGTGGTGTGTGTGTGTGTGTGTGTGTGTGTGTGTGTGTGTGTGTGTGTGTGTGTGTGTGTGTGTGTGTGTGTGTGTGTGTGTGTGTGTGTGTGTGTGTGTGTGTGTGTGTGTGTGTGTGTGTGTAAGGCTTCTTTTGGTATTAATTATTTTTCGATAAGAGACATGTTAAATGTTCCCCATACTCACTTGGAAATAAAAGTGACATGACTTTAGGAATCAGGGCTCCTCTTCTCTCAATCAGTGTCATCTCAGTTCATTACAATAAAATAACAATTTATTTCTTAAATCACGTAAATATTGAATGTTGAAGATTTAATAAAGCTAATCTCTCTCTCTCTCTCTCTCTCTCTCTCTCTCTCTCTCTCTCTCTCTCTCTCTCTCTCGCCAGCTTGGTTTCAATTGTTCGAGGTCAGGTGTTGACAGCTGATGGAACACCTCTGATTGGCGTCAATGTGACGTTTGTTCACTATCATGAACATGGATTCACTGTAACTCGCAAGGATGGCATGTGTGTATTTATTTATTATTTATGTCTATACACAATATGTATAACCTTGGGTTAGTGCATCCCGTCATAAAATTGGTGCAACTTGGTTTATATAAAACAATTGATGTTTTTCCCTCTCAGTTTCGAAAAGTACTGTAACTTGAGAATTTCCAGAACATAGAACTACCAACAATATATAAGGTACCTTATGATTTGGAGGAGAGATTCGAGGCTGTGAGCACTTTTGTCCCCTACAGGCTTCTGATTGCACATCTGTTGCTGAAACAAACCAAGTTGCGTTCGGTTTATATACTGTATATACTACGGATTTCTCCCCAGTAAAGTTATTCCACAGGTGCTGCTGACCATTCTGCACCTTTTCAACATAGCACAGTTGGAATTTATATCACAACTGTACCACTCGCTCATTTCACTTCATCCTCCTTAATCAATTCCAGTGTTAATGGTAGATAAAAAATTATTTTATTAAAGACAAATATACTTTTTTTTGCAATGTTGCTAAGGCTCATGTCGCACAAACTTGTTTGTCATATCCCGAAAGCATTTATACATTTATATGAAGCAGATCAGTGATCAGTACACAGTGCTGTGTGAGAGAGACAGACAGGCAGAATAATGCACTTCTTCACTGCACAAACTGTGGGACTATTAGTTTATCTTAGGATTTGAGTATTATGAAAATCATATTAAGTGCCATATGTATGTGCCAAAAATCTTTAAATTTAAATAAAAATGTTTATCCATTGCCTGACTGTTATTTATATTTAATACGTTTATAAGATTTATAAGATTCTATTCTAGACGTTGACTAGATTTGTATCTGCACTTTGAAGTATATGCTCTACTCTTCTTCCATCCATCTACTAAAGAGGTTGTAATGTGTAACAGTGTAAGACTACAGAAATTGGATATCGTAAACAGGTTTAGGTTCCCTCAACATGAGTGATAACTGGACCACCCAAATGTTCACATACACAACAGCATATGGATATGTAATCATATGCACTCATAGTACACACACTAAAAGGAAATGGTTGGTAAATTACAGAGGCAAACATGTAATGGAACAATTTAAGTTAGTCAATTACAACTTCCTAGTTTAATACTGAAGAGCCAAGTTACTATTGAGGGTAAATCCTGCTTTCATACATGCTTCCATTATTTCCAGGCTAACACAACTCAGTCAGAAAGTTTGAATGATTTTACATTGTTTAGATTATAGTTGTATTTGTCTTCATTTAATAGCAGTGTTTTTAAACACTACACATTTATGTATTAATCTATGGAGCACATTTACATATGTCTTTGTTTGTTTGTTTGTAATCTATTGAAGGTTCGATCTCCTGGCCAATGGTGGTGCATCTCTGACACTGAGTTTTGAGCGTGCTCCATTCATCATTCAGTACAGAACGGTGTGGGTGCCATGGAATGTCTTCTATGTGATGGACACACTTGTCATGAAGAAGGTGGGTGGTGTTACTGCCATCTGTGTAGAAATTCATCTGTAATCACATGCACAGGGTCATGCACTGATGCTTCCCAGTATACAGATAAATCACACCCTGTTAAAGCCCTATGAGATGAATTGTAATTTGTGAATATGGGCTATACAAATAAAATTTGATTGATTGATTGATTGAAATCTTCCTGGACTTGCTTGGATTTTTGAAAACGTTTCACCTCTAAATAGTAAGCTCTCCGTTATTATGCCTGCATGCTGGCAACAGCCATTGACCCGGGGCATTATGTTTTCAGTTAGGGACATACAAACATCCTATTCCTGTGAACGATATCTCAAGAATGTCCAGGGTCAAAGGTTAAGGTTACTGATCTAATGTTATGTCTGTCTCTTTCAGGAGGAGAATGACATTCCTAGCTGTGACCTAAGTGGTTTCATCAGGCCCAGTCCTGTCATTGTTGCCTCTCCTCTGTCTACATTTTATAGGAGTTCACCCGAGGATGGCCCCATCGTACCTGAAACACAGGTTAGAAATACCTAAGGGAAGGTGTTTGCCTTCCAGCTCCACAGGTCCTCCTTCAGAAAACGTCCTCATAAGATCTAATTCAACTGCAGGTGGTGATTTGTCAACAGCTCTGCTCCTTTCTTCTCTGGGGTTCTAAGAAATTTGGCTGCAGTTCTCATGATACAGCTATCTTACTTAATTCTAGGGTGTTGTGGTACCAATACATTCAGAAGAGTAAACTATATCTTCTGACAGTGTGCAGTTTAAATGCTTACAATAACAAAAAGGAATTTAGACAAAGAGCGGCAAACTATAATATAGGCCACAGTCCTTAAGACAACGATAATCCTTTAAACATTTGTATGTACTAGCTTATGTGAGTATTTTCAGCTTTTGTCAATTATATTTCATTTTATACTGAATACATTTTTGGTTTGGACTGTTGGTTGGACCAATTTATTATGGAAATATCATCATGGACTTGGGGAACTTTTTAATTCAATTTATTGAATCCCACTTTTTATCTGGAAAAATGTACTGAAAATATATTTAGGTTTTATAAATATAATTAAAAGTACATCCATATTGACAAAATAATACGATCCCTAATCTCACACTAGTGTTCTCATGCCTGTGTGTGTATGTGTGTGTGTGTGTGTGTTTGTGTGTGCGTGTGTATGTGTCTGTGTTTAAATTTGTTGTGAAAAAAGTGACCATATTACATTGCAATGTTATTAAATATTACAATCATTATCACAATTATTATATCATTATTAATTGAGACAATACTACGTTTTTGGGTCTCTCTCCCAGTTTGCCGGTGATTCGCAAGGCATTCTGGGTACCCCTCCTTTCGAAATGAGGGTCTGCAAAATCTCAGTTTGGAGGGGTATAGAGCCCTACCCCTCGGCCCTACCCCTCCGTTCAAACAGGTTTTGGGACATCCCTTGCACAGCCACCCCTACATAGGTACAAGGGGTGAAATGGGATTGTGCCTTAGAGTACTTTTATATATTGTACAACCCTTAACCAGCATTTGATAATTATTTTTGCACGGCCATGTGCATGTCAGCAGGCTGACAATGAATAAGTGTGTTTGACTGCGTGCCTGAGTGCAAATCAGAAGTACCTGAATAGAGAGCTGCTACTTAGCTCTTGTTGGAGTCCATTAAAGAGGAGAGCAGTGAGAGGGCAGTCTTAAAGGGGATGTAATGGATTTGTAATGCACACTAAATGCTTGGCTGATTAAAAGGCGATGGTGCAGTTTAAGAGTTCATACCAGAACAGTTTCACACCTTCAAATATATCAGTTTTTTCGGCCTTCTAATTACAAGTCCCCCTCTAGTAAGGTTGGCCAACCACAGGCTAATCAGACCTGGATATGTTTCTAACACCTTTGTTCAGGCTGCAGCGGTCTGTGATGTTTCCACATATGAGAACAGTTTATAAACACACTGCTCATTTAGCTGTGAAATTAAAATTAAAATGTGGTAGTATGGAAGAAGCCTTAGTCATATATCTCTTTTGTTATTTCCAAAGCTGTTTGTTTAACACTCATCTCCTGTTTTTATTTCCTGCTCGAAGTGGAGGTTTTGGTTTAAGGAAGTTAGGTGTGTAGAATGAATGCAAATGCAGGGAGTAAAATTCAAAGGCTGTAAGGAAAATAAATACTCAAGTCAATTGCAGATACGTGAAAAATCGACTGTGCAGTAACTTCCCACCTCTGCCCTCAGCATAGTGGTGAGGAGTGAAGTTATATTGTTTGGTGAACTGTCCCTAAAAATTAATAGTGGATGTAAGAACATGAGCTTCTAAGAATTCTGGGTTAAGCGTCTTGCTCAAAGGACAGCTCGCCATGCAGATGGGGAAGACTGAGATTGAACTGCTGACCTTCTGGATGACGGCTCCTACCCGTCAGCCACAGCCTGCATAATACTATAGATACGGGTCGGGAAAGTGAAATACTGTTATAGGGTGATATGTTTTTTGTGTCATTTTATTATTTTCCGCAGGTATTACATGAAGAAACCTTGATTCCAGGCAGTGACCTTAACCTTATCTATCTGAGCTCCAGAGCAGCGGGATATAAACCAGTCCTCAAAGTCACCATGACACAGTCATCTATACCTTTCAACCTGATGAAGGTAAGATATGTAATCTACAACATATAGCCAAAGCCACTGCAGATCAGTACAGAATGCCAACAGTTAGCTGCCTCAGCTGCCTCAGCTCATCATCACTGCAACTTTAAATTAACTGCATTCATACAGCAGTTTCACTATTTTTACAATCATTCAAAGATCTTTATCCAAAAGGCCCTTTCAAATAGAAAACAAACTGCAATCAGAACCTGACACGCATTCTTACTTTTTTGTCTGAACCTGATCCAAGCACAATGTAATGTGAAAAACCCGCTCAGTCTTTATAACTGACCCAACACACTTTGAGTCATGTAAACATGTCAAGTATGTTTTAACAGTCAGGTAGCGTGTTGTAGGTAATGAAATTGTGTAAACAAACAATCAAACCCTAAATCCCCACATTGTGCAGATTTAGGTAGGTTGAGGGCTGTGTGCTGAAAACTGTGGCAAGTGCAAACCGCATTCTATCTGAAAGGGCCTTGAGAATCACTTTCACCCACACCGATTTGTAATATTCCTCAGCCCCAGACCATATAGTGATCTTTGTTTCTGATGCTGTTTCCCCAGGTTCACCTAATGGTGGCAGTAGTGGGTCGCCTCTTCCAGAAATGGTTCCCTGCCCAACCGAATCTATCATACACCTTTATCTGGGACAAGACGGATGCTTATGCCCAACGCGTCTATGGACTATCTGAGGCAGTTGGTGAGTTCTTTGAGACTTTCCGGAACAAAAGCGTAAATTTAAGAATGGTTCACTTTTCAAAATCAACCTTGAAGTAGACACAACCTTTCCAAGTACAGAGGGGCCAGATCATTTGCTTTCCAAAGTAAGATTTTGAAGCTGAGCCTAGTTTTATTAAAGTTAAATTGCTGTAATGTGAGACTGCATTGTGCTTTTGTGAAAACCTTCACAGCAGACGTCTGTGGATGAGAAAACTAGGTTTACTTTTATTACACCTAATATAGAAATGCAAACAAGAAGAGTGGCTTCAATTATGATTTTACAGTTGACTTGTGTTGATATTGTGATCAAAGGCAATTGTTTTGAAGTATTTTGAATAAAATGAGTATCATTTTCAAAAAAAGTTACCCATCAAGATGCAGCTGGTCAGTGACCAACAGAGCTGGATGGATTTTGTTGGACTGAACAGCTACAAGGGGGCTTCATTAAGCCTTCAAAAAACTATCTTTCAACAATTGCATACCTACATTCATTCAAGTATTGGTTGCATTTGTCATCAACAACCTTGGCAGAAAGCCACCTGGCTTGTTGCTCATTTTACTGCCATGGATTCACTATTAAACACAAACAACAACTCTTTCAATAGTTGCCATTATATTTATGTGCTTTAAACTTCTCAAGGAAGATGTCATGGTGTTGTTCAGTGATAGTTCAGCTCTGTAGATTTATAAACTAAATAAATGTTATTTATTTTATATTCCTCCACTCTCCAGGCAAGTGATGGAAATGATGCTGCCTGCATTGCAATCATGTTAATATGTATGTGTTAAATAGGTAAACAGTACTGTATTTGTTAAATAATGGGTTGATGTCCACAGTAATCGAAGGTAATACTATTACGGCGTTTCTCTTTCCATTTAGCTATTCACCTATTCGTCTATGTACTAATAGATTGTTTTAATTCCTGTAAAGTGCTGGCTAATTTTAAACAAATAACGAATTGAACTCATGGATTAATTGTGGTACAGTATTAAATACAATAATATGTCTGAATCATCAGCAGCTCCCCCGATTTTTGCTTAAACATTACTTTGTGGATTTAATGTTTGACCTTTGTTTATATATTTCAATAGACTTTGAATTTGCATTTCAGGTCTTTGGACATGTAATTTCACTGTGTATATGATCTTTGTTCACCTGTGGTCCATAATCCTTACCACTCTAGTTTTGTTTGTTTATAACTGTTCAGTTATAACTCTATCTGTTAATTTGCCTGAAGTTTCCTCATCTTTGTGTGGGACGTTACTTACTTTTTTGCCTACTTGCTGCCGATTTAGTTTTTATCCCGCTTGCTTGTTTGCCTGCCCATCTGCCTCCATGAAAGACAGTAAGCCAATGAATTTAATTTAATTTCCTCAATGCTCCCATCCTACATGTGGGTCCAGTTTTCTACATACAGCATACCATTTTAATATTTTCACCTTAAATTTGACTCTTTCATTGACCTAGGGAAGAAAGTAACAAGACACCTATAACTCTGGAGGAAAATTTATAGTAAATTAGCTCCGTGGTATAATTCCCAGACAAATGAGTTAAAACAATTATCAAGAAAACTAGAAAGGAAGTGGCGCTCCAGCAACAATGTTGAAAACCTCATAGAGTGGAAGAATAGTGTTAAAGAATATAAAAAGGCTCTCCACAAAGCAAGAGCCGCCTACTATTCAAAACTAATAGAAGACAATAAAAACAACCCCAGGTTTCTCTTCAGCACTGTAGCCAGGCTGACAGAGAGTCACACCTCCACCGAACCCAGTATTCCTCGATCCCTAAATAGCAATATCTTTATGACCTTTTTTAATGATAAAATTCAAACTATTAGAAATAAAATCAACCATCTCCTGCCCTCAATTGGCACTAATACCCTCCCAACAACAGAGATCTCAGAAACGGCTGAGAATCCTACCCATTACTTAGACAGCTTCTCTCTGATCACCCGTGATCAGTTTACCAAATTAATCTCAGGTTCTAAACCAACAACCTGTATCTTAGATCCCATTCCTACCAAATTACTTAAAGAAATTCTGCCCCTAATTGATAGTTCGTTACTTAACATTATCAATCTGTCATTATCATCAGGTTATGTACCACAGTCTTTTAAAATAGCTGTCATCAAACCCCTACTCAAAAAACCCACCCTAGACCCAGAGGTTTTAGCCAATTACAGACCAATATCTAACCTCCCCTTCATTTCTAAAATCTTAGAAAAAGTGGTAGCCAATCAGCTGTGTGAGTTTCTCCAGGAAAATAATATATATGAAGACTTTCAATCGGGGTTTAGAGCCAATCACAGTACAGAGACAGCCTTGGCAAAAGTCACTAATGACCTTTTAATAGCCTCAGATCAGGGACTTGTGTCTGTCCTCGTTCTGTTAGATCTCAGTGCAGCATTCGACACAATTGACCATCAAATTTTATTACAAAGACTAAAACATTTAATTAACATTAATGGAACCGCCCTTAACTGGTTTAAATCGTATTTTTCTGATCGCTCCCAATTTGTGCAAATTAATGATGTGTCATCTGTGCGCACCAAAGTTAAATATGGTGTTCCACAGGGCTCTGTGCTCGGCCCAATTTTATTCTCATTATATATGCTTCCACTAGGAAACATTATCAGGACACACTCGGTAAATTTCCACTGCTATGCGGATGACACCCAGTTATATTTGTCAATAAAACCTGAACAAAGTAATCAATTAACTAAACTTCGAACATGTCTCAAGGACATAAAAACCTGGATGACCCGCAATTTTCTCTTATTAAACTCAGACAAAACAGAGGTTATAATACTTGGCCCCAAACACCTTAGAGATGCATTATCTAATGATATAGCTGCGCTAGACGACATTGCCCTTGCTTCCAATGAAACAGTCAGGAACTTGGGAGTGATCTTCGATCCTGATTTATCCTTTAATAGTCACTTAAAACAAATTTCTAGGACCGCTTTTTTCCACTTGCGTAATATTTCAAAAATTAGACATGTCCTTTCACAAAAAGATGCAGAAAAACTAGTCCACGCCTTTGTTACATCGAGACTGGACTATTGTAATTCATTATTATCAGGCTCCAGCAGGAAGTCGTTAAAGACTCTACAGCTTGTCCAAAATGCCACAGCACGTGTCCTGACGAGAACAAAGAGAAGAGAGCACATTTCTCCAATATTAGCATCACTACACTGGCTTCCAGTTAAATCTAGAATATAATTTAAAATTCTCCTCCTCACCTTCAAGGCCCTTAATAATATAGTGCCTTTATACCTTAAAGAGCTGTTAATACCTTATAAACCCACTAGAGCACTCCGCTCCCAGAATTCAAGCCTACTTGTCATCCCTAAATTCTCTAAAAGTAGAGTAGGAGCCAGAGCTTTTAGCCATCTCGGCTGTGGAATAATCTACCACTTTCAGTTCGGGAGGCAGTCACCATCTGTTTGTTTAAAAGTAGGCTCCAAACCTTCCTTTTTGATAAAGCTTATAGTTAGAGCTAATTAGTGCGCCAGAACGTTACTTGTTCTATTTTATGACACATGACACACGGAGCTTCTCTTTCCAGCTTCTCCTTCCTCTTCTCCATCCCTATCCCCCTTCCCCGGAATCCCTTTGCTTTATCACCCGCAGATCCAGGGCCTCTGTGGCCGCACCATGGATTACGGTTTGTGGATCGCGCACCGGGGGTCGCGGTGTTGGATCCAGTGTGGCGGATTCTGAGTCATGTTGGCTGATCATGGTGCTGGTGGCGGACCCTGTGTCGCGTTGGCATTGGGCACGGGTGGTGGACCAGGACCGCGGTGGTGGCTTGTGATGGGTCCTCCTGGTGGGCGGCGGTGGACGGTGACTGAGGACTGGAGTGGCGTCTGGTCTGGATGGTGGATCGTGGTCTAGATGGTTGCTGAGCATGGACTGTGCTTCATCAATGCTGCTAGAGACTTTGATTATTGATGATGTTGTCCTGCACGTGGCATCTATTGCACTTCTGTCCGTCCTGGGAGAGGGATCCCTCACATGTGGCTCTCTCTGAGGTTTCTACATATTTTTACCCTGTTAAAAGGGTTAGGGTTAGGGTTAGTCCACCGCCGCCCACCAGGACCCATCACAAGCCACCACCGCGGTCCTGGTCCACCGCCCGTGCCCAATGCCAACGCGCCACAGGGTCCGCAACTAGCACCACGATCAGCCCACATGACTCAGAATCCGCCACACAGGATCCAACCCCGCGACCCCCGGTGCGCGATCCACAAACCGCAATCCATGGTGCGGCCACTGAGGCCCTTGATCTGCGGGTGATAAAGCAAAGGGATTCCGGGGAAGGGGGATAGGGATGGAGAAGAGGAAGGAGAAGCTGGAAAGAGAAGCTCCGTGTGTCATGTGTCATAAAATAGAACAAGTAGCGTTCTGGCGCACTAATTAGCTCTAACTATAAGCTTTATCAAAAAGGAAGGTTTTGAGCCTACTCTTAAACGAACAGATGGTGTCCGCCTCCCGAACTGAAAGTGGTAGATTATTCCACAGCCGAGGGGCTTGATGGCTAAAAGCTCTGGCTCCTACTCTACTTTTAGAGACTTTAGGGACGACAAGTAGGCTTAAATTCTGGGAGCGGAGTGCTCTAGCGGGTTTATATGGTACTAACAGCTCTTTAAGGTAAAAAGGCGCTATATTATTAAGGGCCTTGAAGGTGAGGAGGAGAATTTTAAATTCTATTCTAGATTTAACTGGAAGCCAGTGTAGCGATGCTAACACAGGAGAAATGTGCTCTCTTCTCTTTGTTCTCGTCAGGACACGTGCTGCGGCATTTTGGACAATCTGTAGAGTCTTTAACGACTTCCTGCTCGAGCCTGATAGTAATGAATTACAATAGTCCAGTCTCGATGTAACAAAGGTCCTAGAAATTTGTTTTAAGTGACTATTAAAGGATAAATCAGGATCGAAGATCACTCCCAAGTTCCTGACTGTTTCATTGGAAGCAAGGGCAATGTCGTCTAGCGCAGCTATATCATTAGATAATGCTTCTCTAAGGTGTTTGGGGCCAAGTATTTTAAACCTCTGTTTTATCTGAGTTTAATAAGAGAAAATTGCAGGTCATCCAGGTTTTTATGTCCTTGAGACACGTTCGAAGTTTAGTTAATTGATTACTTTGTTCAGGTTTTATTGACAAATATAGCTGGGTGTCATCCGCATAGCAGCGGAAATTTACTGAGTGTGTCCTGATAATGTTTCCTAGTGGAAGCATATATAATGAGAATAAAATTGGGCCGAGCACAGAGCCCTGTGGAACACCATGGTTAACTCTGGTGCGCACAGATGACTCATCATTAATTTGCATATTTAGTAAAACAGGTGCAAACATAAACTTAAATATAACATAAATCCAGCACTTTCGGCTGGCATATAGCTTTACAGTTTAGCACAGCTCTGTCTCTCATTAGTCCCTGGTTGTTTGTGTGTCTCTCTGAGGCAGCTCAGCTCAACCTTTCAATAGCTAGTCCTCAATAAGACTTATATTTGCTACCACTTCTGGAAAGAGATGTGATAGGCAAAACAATGATTGTCTCCTTCACATAGATAACTGTATAATGACCTCTTTCATGATACAGTCTTGCATCTTTATGGGAGAATGTCTGTATTTATATATCACTTTTCTAGTCTTGATGACCACTCAATGTGCTTAACAATACAACACTCAAAACTCTTTATAGTACAGGGTTTTGCCATTTTGAATACAGTGCATTTATGAGGAGCACTTTTCTATTATACATCAACCTAACACACTGCCGGCACAGTCTCCGAAGGCATTGTGGGGTTCAGTATCTTGCTCCATGCACTTCAGCATATGGAATGGGGAAACAGGGATCAAATCGCCAACCTTCTCGTTGACGGCCCACTCTACCTCCGGAGTAGAAAACACAGACAAAGATGTCTAGAGAGTTTGTGGTGACGAGGGCAGACCTTGATGTTGAGGTGCTGAGGTTTGCTGCTGTCTCAGCAGAGAAGCTCCTGCAGTGTTGTGCATGTGTAAAAGGCAAACTGCAGAGAAAGTCTGCACCAATGCTGTATCGTTCCTCTGCAGGACATGTCTGAGAACGGCTATAGATTTCATAGTGTGGCTGAGGTTTCCTGACTAAACTTTTATTATGTTTTCATACAGTGTATGTCATCTATTTCAGAGGTCTTTTAACTATTAGAAACAATCTTCAGACCAAAAAACATTCGTAACTTTTCAAAATGAAAGCTTCGTAATTCTGCTCTGTATAAAGCATCATAGCAAAAAACCCACTTCTGGTTTTACATTGCAGGGCAATTTCAGCAGTAGAACTATGTATTTGGCTGCTATGAAGGAGATCAGCCCCTGCAACTCCTGCCAGTGTCAGTTAGATATGGTGAAATAAAAATCAACTTTCAAATAATCTGGTGACGATTTTTGATTCATGGTTTGACCCAGGCAGTTACCGACTGCTGTAGTTAAATCCAATAACATAGAAGAGGACATGTACAACTTGGTCTCCAGACTGAAGGCACACTCACACCTCTACTGACTACAAGGCACTGTTTGACTATGTATTCAAATTCATCTGACAATTTGTAATGCATGCCAAGTATGAAACCGAGAAGATGAACAATCCACGAGATATGTGTTCCTCATGAAAACAGACAGACAGATAGACATTTGTGGAATTAGTTGATAGATGTACCTCTCAGAGATAGGCTCGCAGCCCTGCCAAGTATCGTCTCAGTTAAAGAAACAAAAGAGCATGTGTTTGATGGACCAGCGAATGAGGTCCCTTTTTGAGCAGAAGGATGAGATTAACTCCACTCCATCTTCAAACTTGTTGTCTATTTCCTATGGCCTGAATCATAGAAGCTTTCCTTCTAAGTTTGGTTTGAACTTATAACAGGTCAAATAAAAGAGTTGACCGACTTCTCTTTGTGCTGTCTTAACAGTGTCAGTGGGGTTTGAATACGAGTCCTGCCTCGACCTCATCCTGTGGGAGAAAAGAACAGCCACTTTACAAGGCTATGAGTTGGATGCTTCCAACATGGGAGGATGGACGCTGGACAAACAACACATTCTGGATGTACAAAATGGTAGGTGTCACAACAAAACACCACTTGTGTTCTGTTAAACTGCAGCTACTTGTTCACATACTCTTATATAAGTGACAGTGTTGGATGAGTGTTGAGATCAATGTCAAACACTTATTTATGTGAGAAACCGTGTGAGAAACCCCTACTGCCCTCTCTTTTAACACAGCTGGACATTTTGTGTTCATCATTTTTTCTTCAATGCTTGACCCACCCCCACCTCCTCACACACACACATATGTTTTCCAAGAAGGCAAGTATTTGGATGTCAGTGGAGAGTGCAGTACAGCATGAGTGAAACCATCCTGGCTCAGCCTATGTTGATCAATCAACATTGACTAATGGAGAGCAAGATGAAAGAGACAGGAGGAGATTATAGAGGGAAACAGAAGAGGGATATAGAGGTAGGTAGGTAGATAATCTCCTGAAATTATGATGATGTATGAGAACAAAATACTAGTTAATCAGCGTGAGTCCATGTGAGAATACAAAAGGAGATTATCTAGAGGATTCAAGTGGGCAAATTGATGATGTGTATCTCACACATCAGAAAACACAAAATATATAAATAAATAAATTGCAGGATGTAGCAGGGGAAGATAACTTTTGATGACAAGGGCCGATGCAGGTGTCATGTCTTTTTACAACTGCCTTATGCATGTTGCACCACCCAGAGATAATTATACTGTAGTGAATACTTCTGACATAATCTCCTGCTGTGTTCTTTATTTGTGAAAGGCAAACTCTGAACCCCATTGTTCTGATATTTTCGAGGGGTTCAAGTCTGCAAAAAGGTTTTTTTCTGAAATGGAGTTTAAGCGCTCTTAGCAACATGGTTTGAAGAGTTTGAAAATCTATCATATTCACAGCTAAAAGTGCAAGAGAAAGTTTGCTTCAGAACTGTTACCCAGAAACTTGCACCATGTAAACGAAATAGGTCTATCATTGGTCATTCCATTTCAAATCCTCCTCGAAAAGTTTAGATTCTTGATTAAATTTGTCCCACTCATTTGGTCATATGAGAAACCTGTATGTGGCTTAGATTGCAAGTAGGGGATACATGAGCTAAAGTTTGAACTTCTTGGGTTTACCTGGTAAATTTGACTGCACAGCATAAATACATGTGTGAACACAGAAGTAGCTTTAGTGCCCTGGTGGGGAGTCACTGCACTGAGCTAAGAGGATAAGGGCAGTGCACATAATAATCCTTGTATGGGTTTTACCATTCTCAGGCAAAGGGTTGACAAGTGTTATGGCTCTCCAGAGGCAATTCAAGCTTCTGTCTGAAACAGATTGGATGACTTCCCAAAGCTCAAAAAAGAGATTGTCAGAGGCTCCAACAACTTGTAGATCTGCTCCTAGACATTGAAGTGGCATAGCATGATGATACTTGCCAGGTCTAAGCTTTCTTGACACAGCAAGGTGAATTAATGAGATTGTAAGAAATTTCCTCAAAACATCCAAGAGAACTGTGTTGTGCAATAGTAGGAGTAGAATTGACGTTGGCTAATTATTAATAATCATGAAATATGATTATTAAAATAACAATTATTTCTTAAAAATAATCAAAAAATGATAAAGCTATTAATTACGAATAGTAACACATTTAATTAGAAATGATACGGTTATCCATTAATAATAGTTAAAATAATTAATGAAAACAATAAAATTATCAATTAAGAATAATACAAATCTGTAATCATTGCTTATTGTCGCGGGGCACCACCCTGGTTACAGGGACCAACAATTCAATCTTTAAATATCAGTCTCAATGATATAGGTTATATTAATAATCTCAATATTTAGTATTAATGATTATATAATAAACAATGAAGGGTTTTAAGTTCGAACACAGGCTATAGTAATCCAGCTGTATACACATACATATGCACAAATAATCACAGAAATACAAATACTTTAATTACAAAAGTATTTATTAAAAAGGGGAAATAAAGTTAATGTTATTTCAATGATTCTTCATTTAACAAACTCCAATATTTCAAAGATGGTAACAACAGCAGCAGCACTTATCACAATTGTCACACATGTAATACGGAGTATCTATGTGTGTGTGTGTGGTCGTGTGTGTCTGCCTGTCTGTGTGTGTGTGTAAGAAAGAGAAAGGGGAGTGGCTATGGCGTAATGACGTGGTGACGTCCTCTGGCCGAATTCAAGGTGATGTTACATTCACGTACTTCCAAGATGGAGGTTACCTTAGTGACGCCACGTTGCGAAAAGCAAAATGGCTGCTGGTCACTGACCTTAACAAAGGGGATCTTTAAGACAAAGAGATTTCTTATCTCGTGGTTTTGACGCCGAATGGCGTCGAGATGTATAAATGCTCGTTAAATCTAGATTTCTCCATGTAACATGAAATGTATAAATGTAGGTCGGGACGTGTGTAAAAACAGGTTTAGGAGGAGAGAGAGAGAGAGAGAGAGAGAGAGAGAGAGAGAGAGAGAGAGAGAGAGAGAGAGAGAGAGAGAGAGAGAGAGAGAGAGAGAGAGAGAGAGAGAGAGAGAGAGAGAGAGAGAGAGAGAGAGAGAGAGAGAGAGAGAGAGAGAGAGAGAGAGAGAGAGAGAGAGAGAGAGAGAGAGAGAGAGAGAGAGAAACATCGTCAGAGACAACTACTAGCAAAGCAGGCAGTCCAGTTACGTGAGATTTATCTTTTAACAGATGTAAATCTCCGCACAATATCTCTGACGGTAACACGCAAAAAGGAAGCGCCGGCTCTGTACCGCGCTCTTCCCAAAAACACAGTAAACAAAGAAACCGGATGTGTCGTCTCGGCCCGCCGTGTAGCACGGCTAAAAACAGATCAGCGATCTACAAACAAACATACAATCAAACAAATGACACGCTAAGTATTTAAACTAGTCTCTGCCCAGACAATAAAGCCTCTTACTGTGACCTCCGCTGTTGCTTGCGCGTGGGGCGCGGATTTCCCGGAAGTCCAGTGAATCTGTCGTTAAACCTCAGGATGCGTGCGAACGGGCGGATTCCTGGAAAACAAATCAGTGTCCTGGTCTCTTAAGCGGTGCTCCGGTGGGTCTCGTGGTTGCAACGGAGGTCAGCGCTGGACCGAAAAAGAGCGAAGTCTCTTGCTCTTGGAACGGGATTCGGCTTCGTCTCTTCTGCAGGGATGAGCAGCGGTTGACGCAGCTGTGGATTTGGAAAGAAAGTCTCTGAGCTCGGCCAGCGAGCGAGTGAGTTCCTGTGCACGGCCTTTTCAAGTTAAAAACAAAAATAGTCTCTATCAAAGTAAGATCAGACTTAAGATAAAAGAAAATGAAAGAAATGAAAGAAAATAACTCTGGTTGCCCCCTTTAGCAACTAAATCATCTGGAAAGACCCGGAGGGGTCTGTTGACGTCTTCAGAGCAGGGAAAATGGCAGCGATCATTGATGTCTCAGTGGTTTTATTCTACCTGAGAGGTTTCTGCCTCCTTGAGGTGCTGGTCATAGGATGATGCTGGCTTTAAGCCAATTGAGTGTCAGAGTTGGACCTCAGTGGGCGGGGCTTGGAACTCAGCGGGGGTCCTGAAGGCTCTTCAGGACATTTCCCAACCACCAGGGGGAGATTCTCAGGCCTGCTGGAGAATGTTTTCCCTCCAAAAGTTTTACGACCCTTTGTCCTCACCGTCGGCTCCAGTGTCTGGTGTTCAGCCTCTGGACTGTGGCCCAACATTCCCCCTTTTGGTCTGGAGATTGGGTTGTGACCCCGGTTTCCAGGGCAAGGTAGGTCAAGAGTCCAGTTATAATCCATGACAGGGAATCCTTGAGTGGAGTTGAAGCAGTGAAAGTTAGTTCATTATGAGGCAGAGAGGCATAATTGTCTTTGAGGCATGAGTCTAAACAGAGAGAGGTAATTGTCTGGGCAGACAGGCTAAATAACATATATTCTAAAACACGGCACACATTTTCAATTTCACATAATGCTTATCAGCAGTTATTGTTACAATACCAAATGAATTTCGGTGAAGAGTGAAATGAAAGAAAAGGAAACAGAAGGAAATTCTGAGTATGTGCTGGTGTCTGAGGTAAACATGTGTTATCTTGTCAAACCACCACATTTAGAACGGCGAATCACGTTCGGTTGTTCGCTAATCGGTAAATTAAGGATGAATCCTACTCCTAGGTTCTGCAGATCTACCGATATAGGAAATTGCACTGCCAAGAGTAAATTGCCAAGTTTACCCGGGACGGCTGCACAACCGTAGTGGTAGAGAACTTCAAGATTCACTCAACGAGGTCTAAGAAGGTTCACTACCTGAACATACGTTATACAATTTACTGACAGATGGTCTAAGACATGCAACTATTGATGATGTGAGTGGTTTGAGTGGTCTCTCTGTTTGGAGTTGGGATTTCTCCCCCCCTTTTCAGATGTGGAGGGGAGAGGGAGTTTTGTTTAGTTTTGCACATGGGGATCAGTGTCTGGTCTTTTAGGAGAGCTTGGAGGAACAGGTGGCACAATGTCTCTCTGTTTCAGCCACACTTCTCCGCATTAACTCCTGTCCCAGAATGCATCCCATGTTTTGGGTTTCGGTCACCATATCTATACTCCTGGTACTGATATGGTTTCCATTGGCTAAAAATAACTTCTCTGTTGAGAGGTATTCATATAATGAGATCTAAACCGATTGTGGGATTTTTGTTCTTGCTCCGCCAGGCATGCTGCTAGCATGACTCTGAGCGCATCAACATGTTCTTGGGCTTGTCGCGTGGCCCTCTGTTTGCAGAGGAGTGCCAGGTGACCCAGAACATAGGATAAACTCAATTTCGGACCAGTGGTGTTGTTGAGGTGTATGGTCAGTTCTTCAATCCTTGGATCGCATTAACTTAAATCATAATCCCTCAACTAACTCACTTCATCACTTGGAAAAATTGATCAGACTGGCGACTGTCCCTGACAGGTCGTCTGGCCTTGAGGGAGCCCTCGCCCCAGGGTGGTCCATGCTACTCATCTTCTGAGTGCGAAAGCACCTGGTGGGCTGCTCAAGCTTGCTTAGGTAAAAGCGGATAAAAACTTAATTATAGCATCACTATAAAATTCTTCAGACTGGCGACTGTCCCCGACAGGTCGTCTGGCCTTGAGGGAGCCCTCGCCCCAGGGTGGTCCATGCTACTCATCTTCTGATTGCGAATCGCACCTGGTGGGCTGCTCAAGCTTGCTTAGGTTAAAGCGAATAAAACTTAATAAACACTACACAAGATGCACAGGTGAGCCTCACTCTGTGTCTATATAGTAGCGCTATGTAGGATAGCTCGATGGCTCAATCCTTTAGACCTAGTTGGTTAACAACTAGTCTACTCGTAACTAGTCTCTCAAATCTAGTTAGTCTCTTTGAAATTCAAAGCATGCAGAAATTCTCCAATAAAAAAAAATTACTAAACTACTGAAACGTAGTCAGCAACCAACCATAGTGATACACAACGTCTGTTTAGCAAAGGGGATAAAGAATAACGAAAATTCAAAGAGAAATACATTTCCATAATTGTTTTCCTCTTAAGAAAATTAATTATAATTATCGTGCATTGAGATGACACAACCACTAATATGCAATAAGCATCCAACAACGGATACACAAGGCAATAGTATACCTGCTTGGCACAGGTGCAAAGGGATTACAAATAAAAATTTCAGAGAGAAATACATTTCCGAATTATGTTTCTCTTTAGGAAATTACTTATAATTATTGTGCATCGCGAATACACAACCACCGATTACACTCTGCAGCCAATCACAGATACGCAAGGCACGAGTATACCTGTGTTGCAAAGGTTCAGGGGAATTTAGAAATTAAAAAAAAATTCTTTCTTTGACAATGAATCTGGATCATTGTACACAGTATTATGATACAGCTGGAGTTATATAGCCTCACACGGGGCACCATTTATGTTGTGCAATAGTAGGAGTAGAATTGACGTTGGCTAATTATTAATAATCATGAAATATGATTATTAAAATAACAATTATTTCTTAAAAATAATCAAAAAATGATAAAGCTATTAATTACGAATAGTAACACATTTAATTAGAAATGATACGGTTATCCATTAATAATAGTTAAAATAATTAATGAAAACAATAAAATTATCAATTAAGAATAATACAAATCTGTAATCATTGCTTATTGTCGCGGGGCACCACCCTGGTTACAGGGACCAACAATTCAATCTTTAAATATCAGTCTCAATGATATAGGTTATATTAATAATCTCAATATTTAGTATTAATGATTATATAATAAACAATGAAGGGTTTTAAGTTCGAACACAGGCTATAGTAATCCAGCTGTATACACATACATATGCACAAATAATCACAGAAATACAAATACTTTAATTACAAAAGTATTTATTAAAAAGGGGAAATAAAGTTAATGTTATTTCAATGATTCTTCATTTAACAAACTCCAATATTTCAAAGATGGTAACAACAGCAGCAGCACTTATCACAATTGTCACACATGTAATACGGAGTATCTATGTGTGTGTGTGTGGTCGTGTGTGTCTGCCTGTCTGTGTGTGTGTGTAAGAAAGAGAAAGGGGAGTGGCTATGGCGTAATGACGTGGTGACGTCCTCTGGCCGAATTCAAGGTGATGTTACATTCACGTACTTCCAAGATGGAGGTTACCTTAGTGACGCCACGTTGCGAAAAGCAAAATGGCTGCTGGTCACTGACCTTAACAAAGGGGATCTTTAAGACAAAGAGATTTCTTATCTCGTGGTTTTGACGCCGAATGGCGTCGAGATGTATAAATGCTCGTTAAATCTAGATTTCTCCATGTAACATGAAATGTATAAATGTAGGTCGGGACGTGTGTAAAAACAGGTTTAGGAGGAGAGAGAGAGAGAGAGAGAGAGAGAGAGAGAGAGAGAGAGAGAGAGAGAGAGAGAGAGAGAGAGAGAGAGAGAGAGAGAGAGAGAGAGAGAGAGAGAGAGAGAGAGAGAGAGAGAGAGAGAGAGAGAGAGAGAGAGAGAGAGAGAGAGAGAGAGAGAGAGAGAGAGAGAGAGAGAGAGAGAGAAACATCGTCAGAGACAACTACTAGCAAAGCAGGCAGTCCAGTTACGTGAGATTTATCTTTTAACAGATGTAAATCTCCGCACAATATCTCTGACGGTAACACGCAAAAAGGAAGCGCCGGCTCTGTACCGCGCTCTTCCCAAAAACACAGTAAACAAAGAAACCGGATGTGTCGTCTCGGCCCGCCCGTGTAGCACGGCTAAAAACAGATCAGCGATCTACAAACAAACATACAATCAAACAAATGACACGCTAAGTATTTAAACTAGTCTCTGCCCAGACAATAAAGCCTCTTACTGTGACCTCCGCGGTGTTGCTTGCGCGTGGGGCGCGGATTTCCCGGAAGTCCAGTGAATCTGTCGTTAAACCTCAGGATGCGTGCGAACGGGCGGATTCCTGGAAAACAAATCAGTGTCCTGGTCTCTTAAGCGGTGCTCCGGTGGGTCTCGTGGTTGCAACGGAGGTCAGCGCTGGACCGAAAAGAGCGAAGTCTCTTGCTCTTGGAACGGGATTCGGCTTCGTCTCTTCTGCAGGGATGAGCAGCGGTTGACGCAGCTGTGGATTTGGAAAGAAAGTCTCTGAGCTCGGCCAGCGAGCGAGTGAGTTCCTGTGCACGGCCTTTTCAAGTTAAAAACAAAAATAGTCTCTATCAAAGTAAGATCAGACTTAAGATAAAAGAAAATGAAAGAAATGAAAGAAAATAACTCTGGTTGCCCCCTTTAGCAACTAAATCATCTGGAAAGACCCGGAGGGGTCTGTTGACGTCTTCAGAGCAGGGAAAATGGCAGCGATCATTGATGTCTCAGTGGTTTTATTCTACCTGAGAGGTTCTGCCTCCTTGAGGTGCTGGTCATAGGATGATGCTGGCTTTAAGCCAATTGAGTGTCAGAGTTGGACCTCAGTGGGCGGGGCTTGGAACTCAGCGGGGGTCCTGAAGGCTCTTCAGGACATTTCCCAACCACCAGGGGGAGATTCTCAGGCCTGCTGGAGAATGTTTTCCCTCCAAAAGTTTTACGACCCTTTGTCCTCACCGTCGGCTCCAGTGTCTGGTGTTCAGCCTCTGGACTGTGGCCCAACAACTGCATAGCTGTGGTTTCATTAAAGAGGCGCCATCCCGCTCCTTATCTCACTTTCTCTCTGTTTGTGGACAATGTATAGATCTCTATACAGAAATAAGGAATGATACTAGCCTAGCATTCCCTACTTCCACCTCAGCTATATCGGAAAGTGATGGGTCTTGATCATTGGGAAATCTAAACCACCTGTATAAGTCACCAAGACTGAAGAAGGAAACCCCTCTTTGCATATATTTATCGTTCTCCCTGGCTGTTTTGCCTTGAATCGCTCGTGCCTCATGGAGAAAAAGGTGAGAACCCGACTCTCTAGAAGAGCAGAGTGGCTCAAACGCAGTAACTAAAGGATGATATGATAATTGAATGGCAGCTGTATTTTCTCTCTGCTGCCTGTCTGTGCTCCTATCGCTCATCTTCATATCTTCCCTCCACTAGGTATATTGTACAGAGGTAATGGTGAGAACATTTTCATCTCCCAGCAGCCCCCTGTCATCAGCAGCATCATGGGTAAGTACAGATCAAAATGATGATTTCAATCACGAAAATGTGATTTCTTGATTGTTGGTCATTAACCTTGACTTGCGTGAGTGATTTCAGGGAGCCATAGTAATCTGTTGGTCACCCAGAACATAACATTTTCCAGGGCAATGTGCTTTTTTTTTGCTGGTGTCAACAAAACCCTAAACATTAAGAAAGGTCCTTTATTTAATTAGAACCTTTCCAATATTAAACCGTGATGAGTTCTTGTGAAATCATTACTGACTTAATGACAGAATTGAAGATTGAATGTGTTTGGAGACAGAATTATTGGTTCTAGTGGCCTCAGAGGAACTTCAACTGTTGTGCTTTTTTTTATTAAATTTTAATGTCTATTTTCTAATCTGCTGCAGTCCTTGGCACCACTAAATCATATTGCTCTGACCCATGGTGTCACTGCCCATTTGTTTTTAACTGAAAGTGTAATAATGTAACACCCATAACGTTGTTCAACAACCTGGTCTGATAAAACTATAATGGAATGAGTCTTCGAAATAGCCTGTCTCTCATGTGGAGCAGAAACCAATGAAGCAATGGGTAAAAAATATATTTTTACATCCTTTTCTAGGAAATGGTCGTCGACGCAGCATCTCCTGCCCCAGCTGTAATGGGCAGGCGGAGGGCAACAAGCTCCTGGCACCTCTTGCTCTGGCCTGTGGGGCAGATGGCAGTATCTTTGTTGGAGACTTCAACTACATCAGGAGGATCTTCCCGTCTGGGAATGTTACAAGTGTCATGGAGCTAAGGTAAGAGAGCAAAAGGAGGGAGGATGGTTGGTGATGGTGGTACTAGAATTTAATTTGAGCTCATGCTCTTACAGAGCAGGGACCATGTTAAGCTGAGGTCAGTCTCCCTGCTGACAAATTTCTACAGGTCCAGCACTTGTGGGAAAAAGGGGAAAATAGACAACAATTGTTCTGAGTTTGTGGATTTAGTCCCAATTATTGTCATTTGGGGATCCATATCTAAACATTCTACAGATTGACATGTTGTCAGACCTAGACATCCTATTTTGATCTTTCTGCTCTAGTAGCCCAGAGACAGAAAAACATATATAAAGTAGTGAAAAGTCGCCTTGCCATTTAGTCTTATGCATTTGAATTAATTGCTCCGCCTAAGTTCTCTTGCCATCATTCCTTAATGCACTCAACTGTTCAGCTCGACTCATGTGTCTTGGAGGGCATTTAAGCAGTACTTGAAAGTGTAAAGGTAGAGTAGGAGAAACGCATTGCCAGCTTGGGCATTGTACCACTACTGTTATAAACATATGAATAAAAGATAAAAGATAAAGTAGCTTTATTGTCAATTTCTTACATTTTTAAGACATACAAGGAATCGATACGACGTCTCCCACTCTCCCACAGTGAAACATATAAAGTGCACAGGCAAAACAGATAACACAAGACATTTCCTAATACTAAGTAAACATACAGATTTTTTAGTACAGCAGCAAAAGGTTCTCTAAAGTGTAAACGTAGTGATTAAAGTGATAAAAGTGCAAAAAGTACAAGAGACAGTTTGTTACAGAGTCCTGAGTGTTTTGTCTTTTTTTGGGGGGGGGGGGGGTTAAGCTTCCTGTCAGACTGGAGGATATGGCTGGTGAGAGTTAGGGGAGATAATTTAGCTTCCTGACAGCTTGGTGTATGAAACTACTTCTGAGTCTGGTGGTGTGGCAACGGAGGCTCCTACACCTTCTTCCAGAGGGTAGGAGGCTGAACAGACCGTGTGCGGGGTGGCTGGTGTCACTCACAATCGAGGTAGCTTTCCGGGTGAGGCGGGTGGTGTAAGTGTCTTGCAAGGAAGGGAGTGGGGCACCAATGATCTTACCGGCTGTGTTTACTGTGCAATGCAGTTTTTTCCTGCTGTGTGCAGTGCAGCTACTGCCCCACACAGTGATGCAGCTGGACAGGATGCTTTCAATGGTGCCCCGGTAGAATGTTTTAAGGATAGGTATGGGGGTTCTCAATCTCTTGAGTTTGCGAAGGAATTAGAGGCGCCGCTGGGCTTTCTTCTCCAGTGATGCAGAGTTGGTGGCCTAGGAGAGGTCCTCACTGATGTGCACCCCCAGGAATTTGGTGCTGCTCACTCGCTCCACAGCAACACCATCGATAGTCAGTGGTAGGTGCTCAGTGTTGATTTTCCTGAAGTCAACCACAATCTCCTTTGTCTTGCTGACATTCAGCAGGAGGTTGTTGTTTCTGCTTCAGGTGGTCAAAAGGTGGACCTCCTTCCTGTAGTGGGTCTCATCGTTCTTGGTGATGAGACTCACCAGAGTTGTGTTGTCCGCAAACTTCACTATGTGATTGGTGCTGTAGGTTGATGTGCAGTCGTGAGTCAGCAGGGTGAAGAGCAGGGGACTGAGCACACAGCCTTGTGGGGCCCCTGTGCTGAGTGTGATGCTGCTCAAGGTGTTGTTGCCAAAACCGTACTGCTTGTGGCCTCTCACTGAGGAAGTCCAGAATCCAATTGCAAAGGGAGGTGTTGGGCCCCAGCTGGTTCAGTTTACAGATGAGTTGTTGTGGGATTATAGTGTTAAACGCTGAACTAAAGTCTATGAAAAGCATTCTCACATGTGAGTCCGCGTTTTCCAGGTGGGTGAGGGCTGGGCGGAGAGCAGAGCAGATTGCTTCCTCTGTGGAACGTTTGGCCCCGATATGCAAACTGAAAGGGGTCCAGGGTGGGGGGGAGGATGGACTCGATGTGAGACATGAATAGCCGTTCAAAGCACTTCATAACGATGGGGGTCAGTGCCACAGGGCGATAGTCATTGAAGCAGGATGGAGCCGGTTTGTTTGGCACAGGTATAATGATGGAGGTCTTGAAATGCGATGGAACAGCAGCCTGACTCAGAGAAGTGTTGAAGATATCCGTGAAGATGTCCTTAAGCTCCTCTGCACATGGCCTGGAATGTTGTCTGGGCCTGTTGCTTTCCGGGGGTTGATAGTGGAGAGTGACGAGGGCTCTGTCCGCCTGATAGCATGTTAGCTGCTCAAGATGTACAGCGGAGTCTGGGATGTTGTCATTAAGCCATGTTTCAGTGAAAACAAGCACACAGCAGTTACTCACTGTCCGATTCGCTGACCTCAGCAGTCGTATATGATCCATTTTATTGTCCAAGGATCGTGAGTTAGCCATGGATGGTCTGGCTGGGCAAGTTGGGTTAGCCGCTAGCCTAGCTCGGATACCTCCGCGCTTGCCCCTCTTCTGCTTCCTCGCACACCGTTTCCAACATCTCTTTATCGGGGCTGTAGTCGAAATCGGGCTCGATGTAATCAAGGGCTGGCGAAGTAATCCAAGCTCCTTGTAGGTTGTCTCTGTTGTAGTATCCAACCCGTTGTTAATCTTGCAGATGTCTAACAGAGCCTGTTTACTGTACTTGTAATCCGACGCAGACAGACGAGACGAACACGGAAAACTTCCAGACAAACACTTATTAAATAAACAAAACACCGCTTTGTCGGGAGCATGAGTGGTCGCTGCGTCTACACGCCCGGCCATCTTGTCCGAGATACTTAGACCTTACTCAGTGTTAAAGATAAGAAAAACATGACATTTAAAGTCTGCTTTCAAAACATACTAACATGCTTCTGGCCGACTTTATAGTGCTAATTTCTTAAAAGTTCCAAACGGTCTGAAAACTATTCCCTGTTGACTCCAATGAGCTATAATTCCATTTCCAAACTTCTAATTATTCCTTTGTTTCTCTGTTTCCAAGTAAGGGTTCTTTTTGTTGTAATGTCTATCAAGCATCAATGTCGACTAACTCTTGTTTCTTCTGTTTTCTATCCTTGCTTGCTTGCTTGCTCTGTGTTAAAGAAATAAAGACTTCAGACATAGGTAAGAATGACTAATCACTGTGCATTGTATGTTGCTTGTTCACCAGTTTTGTCTGTGCATATTCCATCTTTCAATAAAAACAATCATTGTTCCTAATTCCAAGCAGCTTTTAGACCTTAGCAGTAGGTTGCAGAGTATCAAGGAGACCTTAATATTAAATTGTTTGTATCCTAATTAATATAGGTCTATTAATACTGTTGTTAGTTTACAACATTCCACAGTTAGCTAGACTTAACATAATGTGAATACCAATTAGATGTTATACTAAAGACATTAAGTGTTGCAGAGATATTTATAGAAGTTAGCATGCTAACTAGATAGTCTTGGCCTATCCAATTTCATAATTCCACTTTGTACCTCAACAGTGAGTTAATGTGGTGTCCTGTCTGCCCTCAGTCAAACATGAGAAGATGATGAAGCATCACTACCCAGAAAACATATTCTTACCTCTTATTAGACTAGTTAAAAAATGTCTAAACAACAATAGATGGAGCTCTTGGCACATGTAGGGGAAATTCTTCCTGAATGTTGGGAATTGCAAATTATCTAGAGAACCCAATGTGATGAATCGAATCTCTTTACTTCATGCACTATAAAGAGTAGACCCACATAGTTGTTCTCTGCTAGACTTTGAGATTGTCTTGGTATTACATACCTCAGGAAATAAGAATACTTTGAATCAACTGTTCTGTCAAGACTGTATTGACGTCATCTTCTACCCTTCATAGAGATATGCCAATGCCATTTCTGCTCGCCGTATGTGCTTGCTCCCTCGATGATATGTTGTTTCCATTCCTCTCTGAAAGAATGTTTATCTGAGGATCAGTTTTGATTACATCAGTTTGGCTGTTGGCAATAATAGGGTCAGTGAGTATAATTGGAATACAACAACTGCATTGATCTCTCATAAATCTTTTTCATACAAAGAGGCAGCTCTCATTCATCAGCAGACACCACCATTATTCACAGAGTCCTTTCTATAAAGTTATCTTAGAAAAGTCTAATTTAGCTCACTGTATGGTGTCAGTCATACGACATGCCCCTATGGACAAGTTTAGAGCAGCAGATGGGGAAGACTTGGATTTTGACCACGTCCTTTATCCTTTGATACCCTTCTGGCTTGCTGAACAGTTTTGCTCAACTGGAGGGACTCTGTCCTGCCCACTCACATCCAGTAGTTGACAGATTAATGACATACTTAAACCTTGACAAAAAAATCATATACATGAAATAACGTCCCAAATTCATTCCTGACTCTAAATATATGAATATTAAGAAAAGCTTAATTACATTTCACATAGTCCATTTATTCACTCTCAGTTGTTAGTGTTGCAGGTAGATGTAGTATAGTATAGATAGTTTGTACAGTTTACTGGCAGTGACTTTTGAGAGCTTGTTCTGTTATTCATTTTGATAGTTTAAATACAGAACACACACATCATTTGTAATACTCTGATTGTACTAATAGTACTCAGGGACCCTCTGTGCAATTATGGCCCCATTATGGCCCCTTACAATGCCCAGCACGGTCAGTGATAGACACAGTTTTAACAGGAACTTCTCTTTGACAGATGCTTGTACTTCATTCTTAAAGACGTTTACATACACATGAATGTTCCCAACTTTTTTTTCCACACAACATTTTCTTTATGTTGACCCCATGACGTCAAGGTGCTCAGCAAAATCAATCAATCAATCACATTTTATTTGTATAGCCCATATTCACACAATCAAAATTCGTCTCATAGGACTTTAACATGATGTGACATCCTCTGTCCCTAACCATCAGCAAGAATAAGGAAAAACTACTAAAACCCTTTTACAGGGTAAAATACGTAGAAACCTCAGAGAGAGCCACATGTGAGAGATCCCTCTCCCAGGACGGACAGAAGTGCAAAAGATGTCAAGTGTAGAGGAAAACATCATCAAGATTTAAGTTTTTAGAAGCATTGATGAGGGAAAACATCTTGAAGGATAACTTCAATACGATATGTCAAGCAGTCCAGCTGCAATCATAGTCTATGGTCAGCAACCAGCAGGATCATGATCCACCATCCAGATCAGATGCCACTTTAGTCCACAGTCACTGTCCACTGCCGCTTATTAGGATCCATCATGAACCGCTGCCGCGGTCCTGGTCCACCGCCGGAATCTGATGCCAACGCGACACAGAATCCGCCATTACCACTATGATCAGCCCACACGATATAGAATCCGCAATACTGGATCCACCATTGCGACCTCTGATGCGCAATCCACAAATCGTAATCCATGGTGCGGCCACAGAGGACCTGGATCTGCGGGCGATAAAGCAAAGGGATTCCGGGGAAGGGGGATAGGGATGCAGAAGAGGAAGGAGAAGCTGGAAAGAGAAGCTCTGTGTGTCATGTGTCATAAATTCCCTTTACGTCTTAGCGTCATCAGGGGTTTTTGCCCTGTAATCAATGATACAATGATACAGGCCGAACTTGAGGCTACACTGAGGCTCAAGGTAAATCTGACTGGCTACTGGTTTGTATGATAGTACGATGAAAATCATGTGGCCCACTTAGTAGATCAGCCATCAATACCTCTATGCCTTTTTAGAATAAACGCTTCCTATTTTAGAAAATAGAACAAGTTACGTTTTGCCGCACTAATTAGCTCTAGCTATAAGCTTTATCAAAAAGGACGGTTTTGAGCCTACTCTTAAATTAACAGATGGTGTCTGCTTCCCGAACTGAAAGTGGTAGATTATTCAACAGGAGAGGGGCTTGATGGCTAAAAGCTCTGACTCCTACTCTACTTTTAGAGACTTTAGGGACGACAAGTAGGCCTGAATTCTGGGAGCGGAGTGCTCTAGTGGGTTGATAAGGTACTAACAGCTCTTTAAGGTAAAAAGGTGCCATATTATTCAGGGCCCTGAAGGTGAGGAGGAGAATTTTAAATTCTATTCTAGATTTAACTGGAAGCCAGTGTAGCGATGCTAATATTGGAGAAAAGTGCTCTCTTTTCTTGGTTCTCGTCAGCACACGTGCTGCGGCATTTTGGACAATCTGTAGAGTCTTTAACGACTTACTGCTGGAGCCTGATAATAATGAAGTACAATAGTCCAGTCTCGATGTAACAAAGTCGTGTACTAGTTTTTCTGCATCTTTTGCGAAAAGACATGTCTGATTTTTGAGATATTACGCAGGTGGGAAAAGGCTGTCCTAGAAATTTGTTTTCAGTGACTATTAAAGGATAAATCAGGATGGAAGATCACTCCCAAGTTCCTGACTGTTTCATTGGAAGCAAGGGCAATGTCGTCTAGCGCAGCTATATCTTGAGATAATGTATCTCTAAGGTGTTTGGGGCCAAGTATTACAACCTCTGTTTTATCTGAGTTTAATTAGAGAAAATTGCGGGTCATCCAGGTTTTTATGTTCTTGAGACATGCTCGAAGTTTAGGTAATTGATTACTTTGTTCAGGTTTTATTCCAAGAATAACTGGGTGTCATCCGCATAGCAGTGGAAATTTACAGAGTGTGTCCTGATAATGTTTCCTAATGGAAGCAGATATAATGAGAATAAAATTGGGCCGAGCACGGAGCCCTGTGGAACACCATGGTTAACTTAGGTACACATAGATGACTCATCATTAATTTCCACGAATTGGGAGAGATCAGAAAAATAAGATTTAAACCAGTTAAGGGCGGTTCCATTAATGTTAATTAACTGTTCTAGTCTCTGTAATAAAATTTGATGGTCAATTGTGTCGAATGCTGCATGGTATCTAACAGAACGAGGACAGACACAAATCCCTGATAAGAGTCTATTAGAAGGTCATTACTGACTTTTGCCAAGGCTGTCTCTGTACTGTGATTGGCTCTAAACCCTGACTGAAAGTCTTAATATATATTATTTTCCTGGAGAAAATCACACAGCTGATTGGCTACTTCTTTTTCTAAGATTTTAGACATGAAGGGGAGATTAGATATTGGCCTCTAATTGATTAAAATCTCTGGGTCTAGGGTGGTTTTTAAGGTGATGATGCACCTACATCATCGCCTTAGTTTCGTGCAATGCAAACAAGTTCCTCTTTTATCTCTTTTACTTTGCTGTATATCACAGTCATCATGTGATTTCAATGTAACAGATTCTGGCTCATATAATTTATTACCATAAACGCACCATTGTTATTTTAGCCATTCCAATACTTATTAAGTTACTCACTAAATTCCCTATCATGTCATACTTTAAAACAAATTTTTACACAGTGATTTGCAATGTTTTGGAAGGCACAAATGATGCCCCTTCAATAGTGGCATAATATCAGAAAATGCTTGTAAGGTTTTTTCTCGAAAGCACAGACAAACAAAGAAATACGTATTTAATTTAAAGACCTTTTTGGTCTTTTCTGTGCTTTAGGCTGATTGGTTTATTTTGACTGTCCTTCCTTCTGAAAATTAAATTTAACCTACTTAATTGTCTTCTCATAGACTTACAAAGCAGTTCTATAAGCACAGCTACTTTGCCACCGGCAAGGAAATGATTGGATACCTGGAATTTTTGACTCATCCAAATAAAGTTTTAATTTAAATTTCGCTTTTAATTAAAAAAACAACTTTCCTCTCGCAGGACTCGCCATGTTGATGTTTTTATTACCTTTGGTCACTCCTTCATGTTAACTGAATGTTTTTGCCCTCCCTCCTGTTTGATTATCTTTATTCTCTTATCATTCACAACATCCTTAATTGCACATATACATCACTTAATTAACTTTTTTTTACAGTCACAGTCATGGATGTCTTTCTTTATTCTCCATTGCCAAGCATGTTTCCCTTATTTTGTATTTACTTTTTATGTCACTGTGTATGATAAGTAGACTTTACGTCTATTCTAACACAGCAAATGAGGAGAGTTTAAGTGAGTTTTTCTTGTAAATAAATTGTGTAGTCTGACTAAAATGTCTAAACACACTGTCTATGTTTAGCTGTCTTATTTATTAGCCCATGATCATATACTGCTTTTGACCAACCAGAAACTCATGAACAGAGGATATTGTAGATGTACATATCTGTGTGTGTGTCCTTTTTGTCTTCATTAACACCAACTCATTTGACATTATAATGCTTTTGAGATTAGGTTGTAAATCTGCTCTGTTGAATTCCATTTGAAGTTCCTCATCCATCTTTTATATTTTTACAGCCATAAACCGTCTCCGATCTGGATCATATAGTGATATTTCAATGGATTTTTGGTGTCTTTTCTCAGAACTCAGTGTGTTTGTTCAAAAGTCGAACAGGATCTTGCTGATAGCATCATAGTTTAAGATACAACTTGAATGAACTAACTATATTTTGTTTCCTTTTTTTCGGTCACTACCCTCCATAGCAACAACCCTGCTCACCGTTACTATTTAGCAACCGACCCAGTCACAGGGCAGTTGTATGCATCTGACACCAACTCGCGGCGAATCTACCGACCCAAGATGCTCAGCGGTGCCCGTGACCTCATCAGTAAGCATTCACTTAATTTTTTGGGGGGTGAAATGCCATGTTGGAAGAAATCAAAGCTTTCAGTTGTGGATTGTACTCAAACATACTGCTTCAAATGTTAAAAAGGCACAGGCCAGAGACTGTTGCAATAAATACAGTGTTTGCGTGTGTGTGTGTGTGTGTGTCCATGTGTATTTAATTGTGTGTATTTGTGTGTCTACTCAGGTAATGGTGAAGTAGTCGCTGGTACAGGTGAACAGTGTCCTCCTTTTGATGAAGCACGCTGTGGAGATGGAAGAAAAGCTACAGATGCACAGCTACTGGGACCAAAGGGTACATTCCACAAGAAATGTATAAAGCTAGAGAAATGTTAGACATCAGCAGCACTGGGCATGTGCACAGAGAAGAATGGGGTGTATAGGATTGAAGAGCAACTTGTTGATTCAAAGGAATCAGTCTTTTAAAACTGATTGTGATGTAATTACGTCACAAAACTTTAGCTAATCCACAAACAGTATTCTAATCGAATTTCTGCTTCTAACACACAGATCTGCTTATGCTTCAAGTGAAAATGTTTCCTGTGCAGAAAAGTGTTATCTCTGTCTGTCAAATCCAGTATTACAATCAATATCCATGATATGGTTTTCTTTACTTTTGTATTGTCTGCTGAAGCTGCATCCTGATTTCCCTCCAGGAGAATTAATTTATATATTTCTAATAATAATGTTTAAAATAATAATCAAATTGATTAACAACTTCATCCACTTGATATATCGAAATTGTGAATGTGCCCTGTGTTTTTTTCTTGAAGGGATTGCAGTGGATAAAAATGGCTTGATTTACTTTGTGGATGGAACTATGATCAGGAAAGTGGATCGTAACGGAATCATTTCAACAGTGCTGGGCAGCAACGACCTGACCTCTGCACGACCTTTGACCTGTGATACCAGCATGCACATAAGACAGGTAACAGGCAAAAACTACCAGTGTTTGTGTGTGTGTCTGTCTGTAAATGGTCTCCATTCATTACAATTCCCTTGCACCTATTCTGGAATTGAACCACATGTCTGTCCTCACTTGACCCATTTTATGCTGCTGTCTAGCTCTGACATAATGGAAAGTTATACTGTATTATTCATTAATATTTCTTTGATCACATTTTGAATAGATTAGATGTAGTATCACATAACAAAACACACCATCATTTTATAAAATGATTCTGAATTAGTGTAGCATATGAAGTAAAAGTTTATCTGCTTCCAATCTTTCATATCTACACCCAGGTTCGTTTAGAATGGCCCACAGATCTAGCCATCAATCCCATGGATAACTCCCTCTATGTCCTGGACAACAATGTTGTGCTGCAAATCACTGAAAATAGACAGGTAATGTTTCTACCCATATTGATACAATTTGTTTGTTGCAATAGCATATTTGAACCATATAAATTCTTAACTCAAATCCATGTTTGTATGTGTCCAGGTTCATATCGTGGCAGGCCGTCCCATGCATTGCCAGGTACCTGGTATAGAATACACTATGGGGAAGAGAGCTGTCCAGACCATGCTGGAAGGAGCTACAGCCATAACCTTGTCCTACAGCGGGGTCCTGTACATTGCAGAGACAGACGAGAAGAAAATTCATCGCATTCGACAGGTAATCTTCATTGAAAATATATTGAAACATTCTTTTTCATCATTTTCCAGATTTTTAGAAGTAGAGCCTCTTCAATAGGTCAATTTGAATTTTTTTGGCTCTACAATGACTGAAATATCCTCTGTGGTCAACATAATAAAGTTGTATCAGTTTGTTTTGCGAATACCCTTCTTCTGTCTTCAATAGGCAATATTTGATTTCAGGTGCAACAAAAAAAACGTTTGAAAGTTATTTTTTGATTAGATAAAGAATTTAATGCATTTATGCATTTTGATGACCACTGAAAGGGCTTTAAAGTACAGTTTAGCCATTCACCCACACATTCATACAGTGCATCTATGTGCAGCATTGTCTCTCTCACACACCCTGCATAGCCTTCAGGGGAAATTCAGTAACTCTTCCAAGGACACTTGGTCACACGGATTGAAGGAAACTGGGATTGAAATGCAGACATTACGTTTAGTGGTAGACTACATATATATATATTGTACAGAATTTGTGGACCGCTCCTAGCAGGACTTCATTGCTAGTGTCTTAAGCACAGTTTGGCTTTACAATTAATTAGCATACCGCAGTGGTCTTTAACAGATGGGTTGCCATTTATCATTTTATCCTCAAGACTCTGGATTCAATGGCAACTGCTTTAAAGAGCAGTAGCTAATGGCCTTATGATGTGCAATGAATTAAACTATTTACTATTCAGCTATTGTGGATGTGATGGAGTGTAATGAAAAAACATCTACTCAAATGTCTACTTAAGGAAGTAATACCTCATCCTGATTACCAAGACGAATGAAATGTACTCTGAATGATACAATCACATTGCTCCTTTTAGCTGAGGTAATGTTCGTCACGTAGATATTGAGTGTGAGCTTGCGTGTTAGTGCTATTCAAAAAATTCTGATTATGATGACTACTCAAAGCTCTTTACCGTACAGTTCTGCCATTCACCCATTCACACACTTTGTACTGTGCGTTTATGTGCAGCATTTCTATGAGAATTGAAAATTTGGGGTTCAGTATCTTGCCTAATGACACTTCGGCACACAGCATGGGGTATCGAATCGAACCGTCAACTTTACCGAGTCAAATTCCCTGTTTGTGCAAACTTACTTGGCCAATAAACCTGATTCTGATTCTGATAATCATGAATATGGGATGAAAAAAACGTCCTCATTAACTGGAATAAACCTGTAGCAGAACCAGACTCAATGTGGGCGACCATAGGCCTGAACTTGTTGGGGTGAGCAGGGAAAAATGGGGAGGAGAGGAGAGATGGGTGGAAAAGAGGGGAGAGAAGACAGATATGGGGGAAGGGGAAGAGAGGGATGCAGGTTGTCCTTTGATTCTCTTATATTTGCAACAAAGGGAAAATAATTTCCTTGGTTGCAAATAAAATGGAAGTGGTGGCTTTTTTGTTTTATTTTTGAGAAGACCTTATTTATTGATTACTATCGGGATGTGAAGAGAATTTCAACAAATAAGACAAAATATTATTCAAAAACAACTTACCAACCCCTACCTTTAAGAGTAAAACACGTTACATTCATTGTCATTCACACTGTTTAGAAGTGTTATCAGACCTCTTCCCTTTACTTTTATATTTCTTGTACAGGATTTTTTAGTTATGGCAGAGGGATGCATTCTACTGAGTTGCATTCTAATTTTACTAAGTTTAAAAATGTCTAATTACGGCTATCACCCCCACTAGGTGTCGACTGATGGAGAAATTACCCATCTAGCTGGAGCGCTATCTGACTGTGACTGCAAGGTACTATGCCACAACTATTTCCCTCCCCAGTTTTTTTTGCTTTGTCCATCAGCTCATCAAACCCTCTGAAGCTCAAATGAATATGTGGCAGTCAAAACATTATATACATTAGATTACATATAGAATATATCTGTATATTTGTATAGAAACCTAATGTTTGTATATAGAATAGATAGACTTTATCGTCATCGTATGGTGATACAACAAGATCAATGGTGCCACTCTATAATGTGCATATGTACTTAATCAAATAATTAAAAAGACACAAGATAAAACATATTTCATACACATTTCATGCACATTTCCCCATAGACGCAGACATAAAGTGTAAATACATTAGAATATGTATGTTATACAATCCCAATACAATACAGTGGTACAATGACCTAATTCTTTCTTCTGCCCTCCATAACACATGCCAAGTTTGTGTCTCACTTCTTTCTTGCTACTTCTTACTTTCCCACTCCTCACCTCCATCTGCCTTGCAGAATGATGCCAACTGTGACTGCTATCAGACTGGAGATGGCTATGCTAAAGACGCCAGGTTTAATTGCCCTTCCTCTTTGGTGGTATCTCCAGATGGGACACTGTATGTCGCTGATCTGGGAAACATCCGCATTCGAGCCATTCGGCGAAACCAACCACCCACTGGTATGTACAGAATACAATACAAAAACATTCTACATCTCTCTCTCTCTCTCTTTGGCATGGTGAAAATATTAGTTAAAGCAAAAATCGAATGGGTCCACAAATGGTTGGATATCGATACAATCTTTACAGTTGTATTGTTGTACAACTCTGCAGTTCAGATTGCTTTAATAGAAGCTCAGAAGGATAAGCAATTCCAGAATGATCATGGGAATATTATGCCGAGGCTCTCTCAGAGTTACTAGCTGATTGTTATTAAGATGAAAACCTCAACACGCTGTATATGCACAGGTATGTCCCATAAAGAGAATCAATCCCCACCACCTGACCCTCAATAATTCAATTGCAAGAAAACGTTTGTGAACCCTTAATGTAAGCCATAACTTTAGATACAATATGCTTAATAAAATACAAAATGTCATGTCTTCATTGAAACATTCATTCTGGTGAAAAAGCAAGTGAACCCTTGATAGCTGGTTGAACCTCCTTTAGCAGCAATAATCTTAAGCAAATGCCTCCAGTAGCTGCGGAATCAGACTTGCATTAACTTTCAAGAGGACTTTTTGACCATTCTCCCTACTTCAACTAAGCCATATTTTAGGATGTCTGGTGTGAACCCGCTCTCTTGAAGTCATTCCACAGGATCTCTTTTGGGTTTTCTTTTTTGGAATTTATTTTACTCTAGATCAGGCAACCTGCGGCTCTTCACCCCCACTGCAGTGGCTCCCTGTACAGTGAACTTACGGTGAACTTAACAATTCAGTTTTCATATGATGAACGTGAACGTGAGTGAACGTCACGTTCACGTTAACTTTTTTAAATCATCATCGTATCAGGCCGTCATGAAATGCCAGGAGCGGGCAAATGTGTGTGTGTGTGTGTGTGTGTGTGTGTGTGTGTGTGTGTGTGTGTGTGTGTGTGTGTGTGTGTGTGTGTGTGTGTGTGTGTGTGTGTGTGTGTGTGTGTGTGTGTGTGTGTGTGTGTGTGTGTGTGTGTGTGTGTGTGTGTGTGTGTGTGTGTGTGTGTGTGTGTGTGCGCACGCTCCCAGATAGCCCACACACACACAGGCCCCGGGGCTCCGCCCTCGCTCACAAAGAACACAGTGAGATCAGAGCTCTTTCACGTGAAGCAGCCGCTCAGTGACTGACTGCTTCTTAACAGTAGAAACAGTGAAAACACTGAGTTTCTCTGGTCACAGCTGCTCAGAGATCAGCGCCGCAGCTTCTTGATCAGAGCAGAAGCTCCAGGTAGTTTGTACCGAGCTTCAATTTCGGTGTGTCCTCCTCTAGTCTGACCTGCTCTCACGTTTTGTTTTAATATTTCGTAAACTAAAATATGCGTCACATCCTATTACGTCCCGGCTCTCTTCCCTGCAGGTCGCTAATCTACAGTGTCCGACCCACGGCCTCGGTAAACTAACCATGGATAAATCCCCAAAAAGAAAAGTCTGGGAGGAAAATAGAGAGTTTAATTCTGCGTGGGTAGATTAATTTGCTTTCACTGCCAACGATGCTGGCTTACCTGTATGCTTGTTATGTGGCGAGGAATTAGCAAACAAAAGAAAATGTAATGTTTAAAGACATTTCCAGAGCAACACACAGCATCTGCTGAAAAGTACCAAGCCGGAGATGAGCAAAAAAAGCATAGTTCTGTGTTTCATTTATTTCTAAGTAGGCCTACACATGTATTTTGTTATCCTCTTCATAAGAGTTCGGTGTTTTCCTTTTTTTTAAACAGGTAAAATTGCAGTTAAATGTCAACAGATTTTTTTGTTGTCGTTCTATTATTTAATAAATACAACAAACTATAGTTTTTATATATTGTATAACTATGTATATAACTTTATAACCTTCTGTTATCTAATATGTGTTGCAGCTCCAGACAGATTTAATTTGGGGGAAGAGGGGGCAAAATGGCTCTTTCGATAGTAAAGGTTGCCTACCCCTGCCCTAGATGATGGTGAGCAGCCCAGATCATGAGGCAATAAGCTGCAAATTGTGATACTTCCCGATTTAGATGAGGTTTTCATGTTGGTAAGCAGTCCTAGATTGAGCAATTCAACTTAAGTTAAATCAGTCCACAAAATGTCTCCCCTGTAGCATTGTGAAGTGTCTATGGATTCTTGGGCAAACATCAGCAATGGAGCAATGTTTTTTGGAGAGCAGTGGCCGGACACCACAGAGATGTTAGCCAGTTCCAATTATTTCTTCAAGCCTTTAGCTGTTACTGTAGAGTTTTTCTTTACTTCATTGATGATTCTGCCTTGTGCCTTTGGAGCCACTTTGGCCGGGTGTCCACCTGTAGTGAGACTAACCCCTGTACCTTATTGGACATAAGGTTCATTGACCTTCCATTATGCTACAAAATGTTTTTTCTCATCAATGCTGCAAATACCCTTATCTTGATAATGTTCTCCTTTACACATGATATCTATTGCACTTCTATGTTCACATGTGTCTATGTTCTTTTAACCCTGTTAAAAGTTTTTTTTTTTTAGTTTTTCCTAACACTTGGTGAGGGTTAAGGGCAGAGGATGTCACGCCATGTTAACCCCCCATGAGACAAATTGTGATTTGTGAATATTGGCAATACAAATCAAATTTGATTGAAACCATTTATCGAAGTATTTGGGATTTTTTTTTAATCTTTTCCAGTGTAATGAAAGTCAACTACTCTTGATCGTAGCTGGTTCACATCAGCTGACGCTTCTTGTGAATAGCAAATGCAAAACGTTTGAATGAAAGTTGTGAAGAAAAAAGGGAGATGATGAGTCGATTTACTGGTAGACAACACTGAATGTTCTGTTCATGTTCTCTGCTCAGCTTTGACTTAGTTCAAGTTAGTGTGCTCAGAGGTGTCTAACCCACACCTCTGAATTTGTTTAATTTATTGGACTTCAGGTTTGTAAACTTCTGACTCCGTTAAGCTTTATTCAAGTCATTAGTCAATGGGTTCACGTGTGAATGTTGCACTCAATATGGAAAAGAACAATGCAATATTTTGTGTGGTATTAATTAAAACAGATGCAATTTTTTAACCGCAGATCATGTTGAATGTTCTAATACAAATTCACACATAAATGCTTGTAATTTCAAAAGGGTTCACTTCTTTTTTCTTGCCACTGTATTTGTAAATCACCCCACTGAACCAGAAAACCACCTGCTTTGTCTCTCCTCTGTCTATCTTACTGATTAGGAAAATCCTCCAGCACAAATGTTTGCTGAAGGATAGCTGACACTTTTTAGCCCCTACCCCTTGTGCCAGGCTGACATAAGAATTTGTTCGTAATGGTTGACGTGGTTAAATAAAGGTTAAAAAAAGATGCAGGCTGTGCGGAATGAACACTTGATTACATGGACTGTGCCTTTCAGTAAAGTTGTTTGGGTTTGAACAGTGACCACACAACATGCATCATAGTTGCATATACTGTTTTCCAATTCATCAACTGCAATTGGTTCTGTGATGATACTGTACATTGAAGTTTGCATTACACATAAAATGGGGGACTCTGTTTGTCCTTGTGTCACCAGGCTCTCTGGCTTCGGGGCCCGGCTTTTATGAAGTGGCTTCTCCAGCCTCTGAAGAGCTATATGTGTTTGACGTGAATGGGACTCATCAATTCACCATGTCTCTGGTCACTGGAGACTACAAATACAACTTTAGCTACAGGTTTGTGTTTGTGTGTGTGTGTGTGTGTGTGTGTGTGTGTGTTTGTGTTTGTGTTTGTTTGTTTGTTGTGTGTGTGTGATTTGTCACATTTTACCACGTAAAAAAGAAAGTGATTAATGCAAATACATTACTAATTCATCACATCTGAAAAATATATATATTTCTGCAGTCTCTTTTTTTTGCAACTTTAAAAATATAAACCGACATTTTCCTCCCTTCATTCCTTGACTCTCAGCAACGAGGAGGATGTGACTGCAGTGACAGACAGCAGTGGAAACACCCTCCGTATCCGTAGAGATACCAACAGGATGCCTGTACGTGTGGTTGCCCCTGACAATCAGGTGAGATAAGCATCTTCACATATTTATTTCCGCAAAAGACAAAAGTGTATGGTGTATGTTTTATGTATGTTAGATAAATATAAATCTGTAACAGCAAAAAATTAAAAGCTTTCTTATTGTCTATCTGACAATGTAGTCTATCTGTATATCTCTAGTATGTCTGTATATTTCAGTATTGCACTAATGACACACATTATGGGTTATGTCTTATGAGAATAATTGTGTTTGTTTGTGTGTATTATCAGGTTATCTGGCTGACCATCGGAACTAACGGTGGACTGAAATCTCTTACGGCTCAGGGTCAGGAACTGGTCTTGTTTAGTTACCATGGCAGCAGTGGCTTGCTGGCTACCAAGAGCATCCAGATAGGCTGGACTACCTTCTACGAGTAAGCAGATTTACTGTTTGATTGCATTTCTGAATGGCTGTAATCTGGTCGATGGATTGATTTTTGGATTTTTAAAGTTCTACAATACTCTTTTTTAGAAGTGAAAGAAAAATTCAGGCAGTTTTGAAAAAAATGTATGTTCTGATTAATCTCCCATAACCAGCACAAAGAGGGGAACATATACTAAGTGTCAAGCTGAACTGAAAAACATGCACTCCTTCTTTTCACCACTATGAACACCTAACCATTTGTCTTTTTAGAAGAGACACTTTTAAAGTGTGCCTTCATTAAGTGTGTATGTGATAGTTATATTGATTTTGGTATCGATTAAGTTTGTTATTTAATTGTAAATAACGTCTATCTATTCCTTTCTCCCTGCATCCTCACTCTCCTTGAAGCTATGACAGCGAGGGTCGTCTGACTAATGTGACCTTCCCCACCGCTGTTGTGACCAATCTCCACGGCGACATGTCGTCAGGAGCTGTTGCTGTGGACATAGAGACGTCTGGGAGAGATGAGGATGTTTCTATAACAACCAATCTATCATCGATCGACTCCTACTACACTCTAGTGCAGGGTAAGGTGCTTACACAAACATGCATGTTACAGAGAAACAAAGACAGAAGTATAATGTTGTTCCGGGTCAAAGTATTTATTATTTATTTATTTGACAAAAAACAATTGTTTTTTCCGTATACAAATTGTTTTCCACAAAATGTTCCTCTGGCTAAGGTTGAATGCACCATGGAACCACTGTGACTCAATAGCTTCCTTTTAACTGCTTATTGATAGTAAGTAAGGAAGTTGTTGGCGGTGGTCTAGTGGTAGAAACTTGGACTATGGGCAGAAAAGGTCTCTGGTTCGACTCCACGGAGAGACAACAAAAGACGAACCTGGATTGATCTGTCCAAAAATCCAAGAGTCTCCCTACCCTGTCTAGTGCCCCTGAGCAAAGCACCTTACTCCCCCAACATCTGCTCCCCGGGCGCTGTACATGGCTGCTCACTGCTCTGTGTGTCCTGCACAATATGGGTTAAATACAGAGGAGAAATTTACCTACCATTGCATGAGTGTGTTGTGCATGTCTGTGCATGTGTTTGGTATAAATAAACGAATCTTAATCTTAATCTTAATCTTAATGAATTACAATCTTAATATGCTTTTTCTCAGTATGGGCCTTATACGGTGGTGTACCACATGAATAGTCATACTCCCTTCATAACACTTAATAAATATGTTCTCTTCAAATGTAAAAAACACAAAACTGCAAGGCTTAAATGTGTCCAAATAACTCTAAATGATGTTCTCCATTCTAAGGTGATATTTTTCATATAACTAATTCACAAGTAGTGTGACACTTATTAACCCACACAGTTACCCTATTCTAATGTTGCCTCTTCCCACACTTTATAATGATACTAAATCCATTATAGCGCACAACTTTAGAATGGTGAACATGTTCTGAGTCCTCTCCATGAACATGTTGTTCTCTTATCCAAAATTTCTACTTCATTTGATCGGTGTTGGGAGTTTATAAAAACATAAGAATTGTCAAAGTTGTAGATATGTGGTGGTAATTAGCATTTTTTATTATTCATTTTGTGGTCTTAACTCAATAATTTATCCTCAGTGCACTTAAGTATTTTACAGGAGTTTTGAATAAATACCTTAAAACTTGCCTATTGAAAAGAGAATTAATGTAAAATATCGTAATGCTTCTGTCATGATAATTGTCCCTGTCTTTCTCCAATACAGACCAGCTTCGTAACAACTACCATGTGGGTAATGACCATTCACTGAGGGTCATCTACGCCAATGGGATGGACACACACTACCAGACAGAGCCCCACATATTGGCAGGTATGCAGTTTAGAGCACTCTACCCCAATTATGTGACTAGTTATAGGTTTCATGTCAAGTAGATTATGTTACAGACAAATTGAAATCTAAAATAATCCGGCTGCACAGATTTGGTCTGGCCCTTAATGGCCCTTAAGCTATTTGCGGATGCATGTTGCGTATCGGCCTCACAACTCTCATTCAAATGTGTATAGATAGTGAACAGATACCTATTGTATGGTAAAGGTCTGCTTAATACCCATCCCTAAATAGGGTGTTACTCATGTGGGCCAAAAAGCCTATAGATCCCCATATTCCAGACGATATGGACTCCATAAATACTGTACATGCCATTCACAACCCAAGTGTCATAAGACTCGAGAATGACAACAATCCCAAACATAACTCTTTGAGTGGTTTTCAGCTATTACATTGACCTTGACAAAGTGTGAGCATTGCCACAGATGATATGCAACACATCCTGGATTTTGCAATAAAGTAAGAAACAACCTATAAAACTAAAATTTAGGAAATACAGGGACTAACTGAATATAATTAAACTGTCCGATAAACTATACGCTTAGCACAGTCACACAATTACATGTTAGCACGTACTGGTTGTGAACAGCAACAATCCAATGTGCTTTTTTTTTTCCTTGGATACACTATTTTTAGATTGTTCTGTGCCAAAATAGTGTTGGCATTCATATCTTTTTCAAATCCCTCCATAGGTGCTGCTAACCCAACTGTAGCCCGGCGCAACATGACACTTCCGGGAGAGAATGGCCAAAACCTGGTGGAGTGGAGATTCAGGAAGGAACAGACACGAGGAAAAGTCATTGTCTTTGGGAGAAAGCTGAGGGTGAGAGGTCTCCAGCTAAAGCATGCCATAAACAGACAACAATAGAATGTCTCAGAATTGACATTAATCCGTGGTATATTAGTTGATTAACTTAGAGTTATTTCAATAACTATAACTTCTGATTTCAGGATAATTGTAATTATCATAAGAAATTGTGCCATTTATTATGTGTTTAAATTCCAGCATGAGGTTATGGTTGCCAACTAGAGAAGACATTTTCACAACATAATAAATAAATATGCACCATCTTGTATCAACATTGTAGTATCTCGTCAACCATTAGTTAAATAGAAATTTGTATAATTATTATTTTAACCAGTTCTGTTCCCATGTATGTAGCATGGTGCTGCCGTAGTTCTAACTCTCACCTCATAGTTGAAGGCTGGGGGTCTGAAGTTCGCTATATGAGAAATGAACTTGTTGTTCCTGTGCATGCTTGGGCTGCCTCCAGGTGCTCCAACTTCCTCTCACAGTCCAAACATATGTAGGATAACTGATGACTCAGAATTGCCTGTAGAAGGGGATGGGAGTGTGAATGGTGGTTTGCTGGGATTGTATGACTATCTGAATATGAGACAACGTTAATGTTAATACATTATGTATCATTATGGTGAACTGACTGCATTGGTGCTTTTCTAGTCTTAACGACCTCTGAACGTGCTTTTCTGATGAGGACTATTATTTGGGCGTATATGAAAATAGATTTTTCTTTGTGTTGAATATGATTATAAAATATTCAATGAATTTATTTTATGAAAGGTATATATTGTCATAAAACCTTTGCTGTTTCTCCATTTATCCCACAACATAAAGGAGGACTTTAATATCATCATTAAATTATTATTTCTGATGGGCGAAGAAAGCTTAAGCAGTTTGTGGAGTAAAGGGTTTTGCAATTAATTGATACTAAACAAAAGAGCAAGAAAAATCAAACACAGACAGAAAAAACTATTTAGGAGTCATGAACAGAAACCTAATTGACATGAAAAATAGCTGGAATGCTAAGGCAGCAAAGCATAATCATAAGCTTTGGCTTATGAGTGGGGAAAAGGGACCACCGGGTAACTCATTTTAAGAGAATGCTTGTGCTGTCTTGAATGCTTTCAGTGAAATGAAATTAAATAATGAAAACACACAACGAACCTGTAAGTTTAAAAAGATGATTAATTCATCATGTAGGGCAATCAGTAATTTCCAGATGTATTTGTTTATCAATGGCAACTTTTACTGCCAATTCTATCTAAAGTTTATGGATAAAAGTAATAGAGAGGACTCATTTCATGATACATTTAAGCATAAGATTTTTTCTAATGTTTGTGTTCTAATGGTATAATTTATTAAATTATTGTACTAAATAGATAAGTATCAGATCAAAGCAAGAGGTCCAGCTGGGCCACTCTTTTGTGATTGATCAACCACTTAGAGCTTGTGTTGGAAATATCACATTCCTTATCCAGACACATCCTAATCAGCTCTGAACACTGCTGTAGCCATGGTAACATTGGCCTTCGCCAATACAAATCAAGCACTTAAGTGACTCTACAGGCACTTTCTGTCAGAGAGGACTTTGGCCTTTGTACAGTGGTTTTGTTTTTGAGAAACTACAGTTGGCTAATCCACACATTAGTGGTTTTCAAAAGGCAAAAGTGTATTGAATTAATATAGATTACCCTACCTTTAATGAGAATAAACGATAATGGTTTATGCTGCTTTTTAATATTCTTGGTTGTTTCATAGTAGGGATAACACAGTTCTTGATGAGGCTATAGCCCAAACCAGCCATACCCTGCCAGGACACAACCTGTAGTAAAGATAAAGCCACGTTAATAAAATACCATGCAGTCAATTGAATTTGCACAAAACCTCATAAAGAGTTTGTCTATTAATTGGTTATTAATGTGTTTCCAGGTGAATGGCAGGAACTTGCTGTCTGTGGATTACGATCGTACACTGCGAACAGAGAAAATTTATGATGACCACAGGAAGTTCCTGCTGAAGATCATCTATGACACCCAAGGCCATCCCACTCTCTGGGTTCCCAGCAGCAAGCTTCTATCGGTCAACTTGACTTACTCCAGGTAAGCCCTACTGTAATGGGTGTTTGAAGATGTACCCTGTGAATGTATGTGTTTTTAGAAATTTTATTGGAAAATTTGAAAAATTTGAGCATTGTACAGTATATCTTTTATGTCCTTATTTTGTATTGTCGATGCTCAATAAACATACTATTAAAAAAAAATGTATGTTCACATTGTCTGAAATTAACCCGTGACGTGTAAATGCCAAATGTGTGTGTGTGTGTCTAGTACGGGTCGGTTGACAGGCCTCCAGAGAGGTCCAACTACAGAGAGGTGGGAGTATGACACTCAAGGAAGAATTATTTCCCGAATCTTTGCTGATGGAAAGACATGGAGCTACACTTACCTAGATAAGGTGAAGTACACTTCTAAGGATTCGATAAGAGCATGTATCATCACTGCATAGGTATCTCCTTTTATGTGTAAGCTGTGTATTTCAATGATGTAGTGCAACATGCATGCACATGAGCTCATGCACAATAGACTGTAAAGTCTACAGAGATATGACCAAAAAAGAGAAATTACATGCGGTACAGGTACAGGTACTCCATTGTCCTCTCACAGTCCAAACACATGCAGGTCTAACTGGTGACTTTAAATGTAAAATTGAGACATGAATGTGAGTTTGAATGGTGGTTTGTGACTGTGTCAGCCCTGTTACAGACTGTCCACCATTTGTATCCCATCTCTCGTACATTGTGAGCTATTGGGAAAACTAATGGATGGAGATGTATGACATGCAAATGTATAAATTATATAATGACCCTAATCTGATTATGTGAAAACACGATTATTTTGTATCTATTAATATTGATGAGCAGATTGTATACGTGTGTGTGCATCTAACAACCAATCATAACTCAATCATAAATACAATCATTGAGGTCTAAACTTTGATACCATGTCCTGACTAACTTCGCTGACTTGCTAATTCCAAGACCCCTCTATAATTTCTCAACCTTACTGATATTATGATTTTGCGCTATAAGATCAAATTGATTTGATTTGAACAGCTGTCCATACCATGGCTGCTGCCATTGTTGATTTACACACACACGCAAATATATATACCTTACTATGTAAAGTGCCATGAGATAATACATGTTATGATTTTACACTAGTGATGGAGGAGGATTGGTGAGCAGTGGTATCACAAGATCGTAATACCTTACTTTGTGAGAATGACATCATGGCCAAGCATTTTGCCTCAGTATGAGACCAAATGGATCAGCTATAAGGTGTCAAGGTGTCAAATGGGGCTATCCCTCCCCTGGGCAGGTTGGTGGGCAGCTGTGGCTCAGGAGATAGGGCGGATCTTCCACTAACCAGAACTAGAACACTAACGAGAACAAGAACATTAACCTTTTTTCCCCATTCCACTCGCAAGTGTTTTTGGGCGAGCAGTTTATGAGAGATGTATGATACTGGTACGATTGATGATAGAGAAAGCTGCTGCACTGTATGAATGTGTGTCCGGACTGGTGGCAGAGATGTATTGTAAAGCGCTTTAAGTGGTCATTGAGACAAGAGACTATCATTACATGTCATTAGTCAGCTGTGTTGGGAAAGTGTATGAAAGAATGCCCAATGTTCCACATTGTGTAAAGTGTCTTTTTGTGTCTTTTACTCTGTCTGTAATGTTCACAAATTTCTTCAACTTTCTCTCCAACAGTCCATGGTCTTGCTGCTACACAGCCAGCACCAGTACATCTTTGACTATGACTCAGGAGACCATCTGTCAGCAGTCACCATGCCCAGTGTGGCTCGACACACCATGCAGACCACCAGATCTATAGGATACTACAGGAACATGTACACCCCCCCAGAGAGCAATGCTTCTGTCACTGTGGACTACTCTGAAGATGGACAGGTCTGTAACCATGTTTTTGAGGAATTTAATTTCACTGTATAGAATGTCTGTTTTTTTCTCTTTAATTTTCCCTTTGATTACAGCTTTCCCAGCGAGAAAACCTGAAAAGATAGTTGTTTCCAATTAAACTATATTACCCATAATATTATTATGCTATTATACTTGTCTTTTGCCATCTTTGTCTCCATCAACCTACATTATACTGTTTTAAGACTTTAAGGAAGTCCTAAAAAATGTTTGCATCCCAAGTGTGACCATGGTCAGTTCTGACAGGTTTAGTGCAACCCATTATCATTGTTATCATGTTAATTATATTCCAATGGCACTATTGATATCTACTGCTTTCTTTGTCTCTTTGTAGCTCCTCAGAGTTGCCCATCTGGGAACTGGTCGCCAAATCCTGTACAAATATCGCAGACAGGTATTTATGTTTTTACACAAAATACATGAATTAACATTTATCTGTATGGATTTTTATATTTGTTGCACATCCAGTTTATAATTAAAAAGTAAAAAAATGTAATAAATGCTATAAATAAATAAATAATGCAAATTTAAATAAAGATGTATAATTCAATATTTATAGTAAAACTAAGATTATTCGATCCATTTTTTATCCGTTTCTAAATTCGTAATTATTTTTTTCTGATCGGTCAACTCACAAATGAAAAGTTTGTAAGATTTATTTCTCCTAACTAACCGGAATGAAATAAGATAATGAGTTCAGAGATTAGATGGAATCGATCTATCAATGCTCTGTTTTGTGTAAATGAAAATCAAAGCAAGGACAGATCAATAAAGCAAACAGATGGAGATCCATGAAGAAGTCATGTGTAAGAAGCAGCTGCAGCAGGAAATGAACAGAAAGTGATGTTAGTGGATCCTGGATGTATGGCAACAGGTATTACACAAAGTGCATTATTGTAAACACATACCGCATTGTTTTATTTGTCACATCAGAACAAGCTGGCAGAGATCCTCTATGACTCAACACGGGTCAGTTTCACTTATGATGAGACCGCTGGTGTGCTTAAAACCGTCAACCTGCAGAGCGAAGGTTTCATCTGCTCCATCCGGTACCGCCAGATCGGCCCACTGGTCGATCGGCAAATATTCCGCTTCAGCGAGGATGGGATGGTGAACGCCCGCTTTGACTACACCTACGACAACAGCTTCAGGGTTACCAGCATGCAGGCTGTAATCAATGAGACGCCACTGCCCATTGACCTCTATCAATTTGATGATATATCTGGGAAGGTGGAGCAGTTTGGGAAGTTTGGAGTCATCTACTATGATATCAATCAGGTAAGACAGGATACGCAGCATTATTTAAATTGCAGTTCATTAATTTATAACTAAAAAAAACTACCTTGGATAAATTTTGTATAATATATTATAACTATTATAATACTATTATAATACTAATCAGGCTTTAATTAAGTTAAATTTGTTTGTATAGCACCAAACTAAACCATCTCAAGGTTCTTTCATATGGGAGGGAGGAAGTGAAACCATACAATATTATAGAGAAACTCAACAGCTTTCACAGCGAGCTAACACTTGGCAACTGTAAAGAGAAAAAAACTCACTTTTAAAAGGAAGAAACCTCGAACATAAATCCAATGCGGACTGCCATCTGCCTCGACTGCTTGGCGGACAAAAAAGATAAGAAAAAATAGAGAGGAGAGAAAGGTCGAAAATGGGGGTGAGAAGAAAGATAGATCAGGAACAGCTGTGTAATTGTCATATTTAAGCTCTGTTAGACAGGCTGTTATAATGAAAATAACAATAGTGATACCTGCAGATCAAATAATGTTATTGTTTATAGCATCACCAATTAATAGTAATAATAATAATAATAATAGCATCAGATCTGAATATTGATGGTAAGTAATTACAGAGGTAACAAATGCATGGACTATTTATTCAGCATGCTTTTGAGAGTATTGGTCCGACAGAACCTTGTGGAAATACAAAACTAAGTTTTGAGTGCATCGAAGAGACCTTGTTAACATTAAGAAATTGGAATCTATCTGATAAGTATGACTTAAACCCTCCGCATAGTGTCCCTTTAATCCAAAAATGTTCCAGGAACAGAATCTTGTGATCAATGTCAAATAAAGCACAAAGATAGAGCTGAACTAGTCGAGTCCATTCTCTGGGGCCACGAACAGGCTGTGTGTAACTTTCAGCAGTGCAGGTGCTGTAGTTGATACTGGGCTGGACAGTTTATCTACTATTTGTAGGAGGGAGTTTTTTTTTTTTTTTTCTCTTATGGTTGCAATTCTATTTTTGAAAAATCTCATGAAATCATTTCTGCTAAGGGTTAAAGGAGCCACAGTGCTGAAGGAAACCTGGGGTTGATCTTGTTTTCTTCTGTTAGTGATGAATAATAGGAGGTTCTGGCACATTGGAGGGCACGACTTTTGAACTTTCTTTCCCTTTGTATTAGATCATCTCCACAGCAGTGATGACCTACACCAAACACTTTGACCAGCATGGCCGCATCAAGGAGATCCAATATGAGATATTCAGGTCTCTGATGTACTGGATCACCATTCAGTATGACAACATGGGCCGTGTCACCAAACGAGAGATAAAGATTGGACCTTTTGCAAATACAACCAAATATGGTTACGAGTATGACGTTGATGGACAGCTGCAGACAGTCTCCCTCAATGAGAAGATGATGTGGAGGTAGGATTATTACATTAACCTGATAAAAGTACCATCATTTGATGTGACTATACACTAATTGTATAATTTTCTGGGTTTCCAGGTATAACTATGATTTGAATGGGAACCTGCATTTGCTGAATCCTGGGAACAGTGGTCGATTAACTCCCCTACGCTACGATTTGAGGGACAGAATCACGAGACTTGGAGATGTTCAGTACCGACTGGATGAAGATGGTTTCCTGAGACAGAGAGGAGCTGAGATATTTGAATACAACTCTAAAGGTGGGTAATAATACATAGCATTTTGAACTTATTACCAATCTAACATTGCGCTGTAAAGGCCCTTAAACCCTAAAGAATGAAAAAAAACATTGGTTAAAACCAACATGTGGAGAATTTTATCATACCATATCAAAATCTCCTGATGCTTGAAGTTTGTTTTTGCAATCCAAGGAAATTCAGGATTTCCTTGGATTAGTAGCGCACTGCAGGTGAATGATCAGAATCACACTTCAAGTGTCTTTATTTCCACCACCACAACAATATTTGTTATTCCCAACCGTCAGATGATTGAGTGGTTCTTCATAAATTTACAGAATAACATATAGAGAAAACTGTAAGTATCACAGAATTCATGCAATCAATGAAAATATAACAAATATAAAGTCCCAGAAGGATAGGCATTCATGCAAAGACGAGTCAACTCTGACCTCTAGTGTCCAGATGATGATGTGCAGCTTACATACATAATTTATGAAAGGAGCGGACTGCGGTCGTATGTAAATGTATTAACTCTCAGCAATTGAATGATGTGTCACAATTATAATGAAAACTCACTGAGAATTCACGCTAGCAGTGACTCTTTTAACTGACACAAACACAAAGGGAACTCCTCAGCAGCTGGCACTACCAGTTTGCAGCTAGTTAAACTTTGTCACTCACTTGTGCTAGACGCACATCAGACCAGATGACAGTTGGAATAGAACTTAACACCAGTAAAGTCCTGAGCATTTAACCACTTCAGGATTGAACAATATGGTTGTAGCTCCGTTTTGAAGAGCATGTGTTGTGTGAAGCAAAGTTCAGGTGGAAAGAAAGTTAGTGAGGGAGAACTGACCTTAACTCACCTGTAGAGGGGGCCTTTTCAACACAGCAAGGGTCTTTATTGACCGTTCCGCTTAGATGCAGAGTGATGAATAACTGTGTTGGACTGGTGAATGTCAACACACATCCCTACTTTGTCAGAATCTTTAGGCTTAGGGCGTGCTACAATAGGTAAGAACCACCATGTTGTTAAGCCAGTGACCTCCTCGATGATGTCATCTACCTCTAGTTTCCGAAGCTCAGTCTCAACATTCTGGCAGATGTGGAGCAGTAGCCTACAAGTTGATCTGTGGTTGGCATGTTGGTTTCACCTGAAAGTCTTTCAGCTTTAGAATTACTTGAAACACTTCAGGATGACTTTCCACCAGTTGTTGGAAAGTCATCCATGTTGCTACTTTGATCAATCCCAATGCCTTGTAGTTCAGAACATTGACCCTTTGCTTTTTCTGTGCTTTCCCAGTTGAAAGTACCTTTTTGAAACCTTTGCATTCATTTAGTCCAGCATGGTCTAACAGATCCAGCATCAGTTTGTGTCAGAAGCATTGGTGCTTCCTGTAATGCTTCATGGTGTGCATGGTCTGCTGAGGAGCCAAGGTTGTCTTTTCTACTTCCCTCTTTTTCCTCCTGGAAAACCGCATTGTCCTGTAACGACTTGTGTCTTAATGTTTACTCCTCAAAGCCAAATGTAATCTAATCTAATTTTATAATTATTACATGCACCATGAGCTTTTTTTAATGCCTCCTGCTTATGATTGCCTCCAACATGTGGCATAATTTCTACTGCGAACACATATTGCTAAACTAAACAGCACATTGTCATTCTTTACATCCTCATTGTTTCTGTTTTGTCATTTGTGCTTCAGGTCTTCTAGTTCGTGTCTACAGTAAAGCAGCCAGCTGGTCAATACAGTACCGCTATGATGGTCTGGGTCGGCGTGTGGCTTCTAGAAACAATCTGGGTCAACACCTGCAATTTTTCTATGCTGACCTGAACTACCCAACCAGGATCACCCATGTTTATAACCACTCAAGCTCCGAGATCACATCCTTCTACTATGATCTGCAGGTATAAACTCTGGAGAAGATTCACTCACTCTCATTCTTCATTACTCATTAGTCTTTTTGGAGGAGGTTCCACTCCATTAATAATGTGCACTACTATCCCAATTAGAGAGGAGGGGATGATTTGTCCAGTCGCCATCCCACATTATCGCATAAATGTTCTTGTCAAAACTACTTTTGTTACTGTAATTAATTAACAGCTAAGGAAACCTGTAACAGCGATATCTAAAAATGATCTTGTTTGTTGTGATGGATACAGTTAATGAATTGGAAGGAATTAGAGCAACATTAATAAAAGTAATAGTGACTTCATTATTTTATAAATTTCCTGTTAACATTTGGGGAGTTTTAGAATAAACATATATATATATATTTATATAATATATAATACAATATATGATCATTATTATTATACTCCTAATCTGTATGATTGTAATGTTCTCTGTTGCACAGGGCCATGTCTTTGCTATGGAGATCAGCAGTGGAGAGGAGTATTACATAGCATGTGATAACACTGGGACACCTTTGGCTGTCTTCAGCAACAATGGACTTTTGCTTAAACAGGTATGTATCTGAATGTGTGTATTCTCATGGAGCAAAGATAGATAGTACTTGAGAGCTCATTTGCTGTCTGAATAACAAATATCTGTGTGTGCAGGTGCAGTACACAGCATATGGTGAGGTTTACTTTGATTCCAACCCAGACTTTGTGCTGGTAATTGGTTTCCATGGAGGCCTTTATGATTCTCTGACACGACTTCTGCATTTTGGAGACAGAGACTATGACATCCCTGCAGGGAGGTAGGCATTCTTACTTACACATGTTCATTCCAGGCATGACCGAAGATGACTGAGTTTTAATGTAAAAGATGCTATTCCCACTTTGTAATTATCACATCTGACCAATTTGTTTCTTACAAAGGTGGACGACTCCTGACATTAGCACATGGGTACGTGTTGGTAAAGACCCCCAGCCCTTCAACCTTTACATGTTCCGAGGAAACAACCCAATCAGCAAGATCAACCAGGTCAAAGAATATGTTACAGGTAACAAGAAAACACATGGGGGCAAATGATTAGGTCTTGATAATCAACTGAAGATGTTTTCAATATGTTGCTCAAGGTTATTATCTATTATCCATCTATTATGGGTCTGATTTTGGTCACTGTGGTTTTGCCTTATTTCCAGACACTTTCTGAAAGATGAATTTTGTTTTAAATTTAGATGTACAGTATGAAGCTAGAAGTTGTAATAGTGGTTTGAAATTATCCAGCAGTTAGGTTCTGCTTTAGTCCAGCATTTGTTATAGGTTGAGGACAATAGTGATTGTAAGTAAAGGACTGCAACATTGTGAAGACAAAACATAAGAAATCCACAAATGCATTGCAGTATAGTCAGTGTTTCCCAGAGACTTAACCCATTCAATTAAAGGGAGTAACAGGTAAGCAAATGGGCGCCCATGAAAGTCCCTCTCATGCACTACAGATTGAAAGTGACAAGTACACAGACTAAAGAGTGAAAGATAAGTTCTAGTGTAAGCAAAATTACTAAACACACCAAGATCTCCAACGTTATCTTGAGAATTGTTTTTAAAAAATGTGTTTATTTTGAAACTGTGGGACTGAGAGGGGTATGGTGGGCAGCTATAGTCTAGATAATTAATGGGGTAACAGTATATATAACAGTATATAATTATTGGGCCTGTATTCAAATAACCAAAGTAATATGCTAAACTGTCTCTTCAACTGCTTTTATTTCTCTCTCTGTCTTCAAACCCATTGCTCACTTTCTATGTAGATGTCAATATCTGGCTTGTTACATTTGGCTTCCATCTTCACAACGCAATACCAGGATTCCCTATTCCTAAGTTTGACCTGACGCAGCCATCACTGGAGATGAAAAAGAGTCAGCTGTGGGATGACCTACCTGTATGTATCCTATGTGCTCCTATTAAAGAAAGGTTGAATGCATGGACTCTACTTGCAACAGTGCAAGTTGAGCAGTGCAAATTAGGGTTTGAATTCATTCAGAACTACTTAATAGCAATGATGCCATTTGCAGAGTATGTTCTTATTTTGCTAAATATGTAAACATTTTTTTTCTTCTGTTTCTACAGGATAGTTGTTTTCAACCCAGTGTCAGGCCATAGAATAGCTGTTATAACAACATGCCAACATACCAAACTATCAATACTGAGAATCCCATTGATCATTTTTTCTGCTCACACACAGTATTAGATCTGCAGCTCATAGAATATAGCCTGTTCCTATCCTGCTTTCTTGATTTTATTTAAGAGTAACTTAATGTCAAACTGCGAATGCATTGCATGTTTTTATGAAAATATCCCAGCATTAAGCAGCAACCAGAACATGAAGTGAAACTTTTCTCATTCTCTCATTCAGTCTATCTCAGGTGTCCAGCAGGAGGTGACTCGTCAGTCTCAGGCCTTCCTGTCATTTGAGCGCATGCCAGAAGTTCAGCTCAGCCGGCGGCATTCAAATCAAGCCAAACCCTGGCTGTGGTTTGCTACTGTCAAGTCTCTTATTGGAAAGGGAGTGATGCTAGCTGTGATCCAAGGCCGTGTGGTGACCAACGCTTTAAACATTGCAAATGAAGACTGCATCAAAGTGGCTGCAGTCTTAAATAATGCCTTTTACCTTGAAGACCTGCATTTTACAGTAGAGGGACGAGACACACACTACTTCATCAAGACCAGTCTACCAGAGAACGACCTCAGTGCACTGCGGCTCACCTCCGGCAGAAAGTCATTAGAAAATGGAGTGAATGTCACAGTGTCCCAGTCTACAACAGTGATGAATGGGAGAACGCGACGCTTCGCTGATGTGGAGCTGCAGTATGGAGCTCTTGCTCTCCATGTACGTTATGGGACAACATTGGATGAAGAAAAAGCAAGAATCCTGGAGCATGCAAGACAGAGGGCACTGTCGAGTGCCTGGGCCCGCGAACAGCAGCGGGTAAGAGATGGTGAGGAAGGAGTTCGGATGTGGACAGAGGGAGAGAAAAGGCAACTGCTGAGCAGTGGCAAGGTTTTGGGTTATGATGGCTACTACGTCTTGTCCATAGAGCAGTACCCCGAGCTAGCCGACAGCGCTAACAATATGCAGTTCCTACGCCAGAGTGAGATAGGCAGGAGGTAACACAACATCAACAAAGTTCAGCAAATGATTACACCTGTGACTGTCAAAGACTAACTAAAGTCAGTTTTCAAAGAAAATGGATGTCAATGAATGAACTGCCTTGAGACTCAAATCACTGAAGAGATCCCACGTTTGCAAAGATGTTTTGTGCTGGGAGTGGTCAAGTAGAGTAACAATAAGAATAGTAACAATCACTTCAACGCAGCGGACATGAAATGTTATGGAGCAACAATTGTGAGTCTGCAAAAGGTCAAAAGTAAGTTTTTTTGAGCAAAGCATTTTCTCTCTTTCTGTTCCTGTCTTCTTTTTCTTGTCTTTCTTTCACCTTGCCATCTGCCTTTAAACGCATGCCGGCAGGGCTATCATGAGTGATGTCATCCTGCGTTGTATAGCTGTGAAACAGTTGGTTGCCAACTCTTTCAAACAGCCAAGTGAGTACTTCAGACAAAAATGGGGGTTTTAATCATCAAATGTTTACATACTATTACCTATACCACTATTACTGTTATTACTACACCACCACCATCCGGATGGACCATGAAATGAGCTAAACAAAACCAGAAAACTTTTGTGCTTTTGTTTGTTTATTACTTATATCTCTGATCTGTTTGATCAGTTGTAAAATCACTCCTCCTGTGCTTTTACTAAGACTACCGCTTCAGACAACAGCACTAACTGAGGAAGCAGGTCAAAAACATTGCCACAGCTGTTTCTGATTCTTGAGGATGTACACTTTCTGGACCGGGTGGGCTTGTTGGTCCCACAAAACACTGCTCCACGGTCAGACCTGGAATCTTTCACTTCTGTAAAATGTGACTGACTCGCAAAGACTTTGTGCTTATATTGGTCAAAGGTAGTAGTATTGCTTGCAATAGAAACATGTTGTTATGGCTTTTTTGGGGGGGGTCTGTGAGTAGTAACTAATTGTTGCTTCTCTCTCATTGTTTTTGCTTGTTTCTCAGTGCATCACCATCAGTGACATTAACGATTAACAGTAATAGATCAAAAAATGAAGTGGATGTTTTACTCATCAATCATGGGTCTCATGTAGAAGCGTTTTCTTTGTGTCTGTGTTTACAATGGTGGGAGGGCAACTTTAATCTTTTTAAAAAGACAGAATGAGAGAATGAAGATCAGTCGACAATGTTTTATTGCATCATCCTTTTTTATTTTGAAGTTGGGAGATTCCACCTATCCATACATCAATATTAGTCTCAGAGAAAATAATTTATGTACAGTGTTTTTACGGAAAAAATAAAAATATTTGAAACCATTGTTTGTTTTTCTGGGTTTTACTCCTGTGTTACACATTGATTACATTTCATTTAGCTTTTATTCAAAGCGACTTACAATAAGTGCATTTAACCCCGAGGGTTGAATGCCAATCAGTGGTTCATGAACTGTCGATTTCAAATGTGATACCACTAAAAAAAATCTGAAAAATCCCCCCAAAAATATGGGTGGCGATTCCACAAAAATTCTGTATTATGTCCTGACAGGCTCAGATTTTTGTTGTGGTTGCTGTCTGAATAAAACCAAATAAACTCTATTTTAAGGAACTTTGACAACTCTAGTGGAAAAAACAATACTCGGACACAGGTTTTTTTCGGGCCCATTCATTTAGAGTATAGGACGAGATGTTGAATATCCCTTGTACATTAGAAAGGTCTTCTACACAAGTTAGGTCAGCAACTACCAGTAGACTTTAGAAGGTGTTAGTGGACAAAACCTAAGTTGTGTGCATATCTTGATGGTACGCTGAAGCTCAAGGTAAATCTGACTGGCTACTGGCTTGTATGGCAGTACTAAAAAAAACATGTGGCCCACTCAGTAGATCAGACATCATTACCTCTAAGAAGACTGGGAATGAGACAGGATAGAGGTGTTAATTGTTGTTTACAATGATTACATTGCAGTTCATCTCAAAGTCTTGTCTCTGTTTGTTGAATATCACCCACACAGTGACCAGTATATGGTAAAACTTTGGGAGATTGATCAGTTTGTGATCCCTCAGGCTCATTAGGAACAGAGGTTCAGCGAGGCCCGGTCCCCCACCTAGGTCAATGGGTTCTACCCCCCAGGTAAAACAAGGTCTTTTGAAATTTTTTCCCAGTTAGTTTTTGCAGATGATATTTTGCCGAATTGATCAACAATTTCAACAAGGATATTGATGTCATTTGTTTTTCGATAAGGACAATGGCATTGTCAGCATAAGCAGATACTTTAAAAGTTTTTTGGCAACCTGGGAGATTTACACCCGACATGTGTACATGTTACATGCAGAGTGTAAATGAATTCAGTAATTAATGTTGAGGTTGGGGACATTTACAGTAGATGGAGATCATTTTTATCAGGGACATTACCTGTCCATGTCTCCCCAGCTCTTTCTAGGATTGGGTCCACATTAAATATTATGACCTTTTTAATAGGATTAGCCAGTGACAAGTACAGGTGTGAGAGAGTCCTGAATCCCAACTCCATTATTTAGAGAAATCACCACTGCGCTTTCATTCTTGAAGCAGACTTTAAGCTATGACAGCCAACAAACTCACCTACAGCCAGACTGACCTCTTCGACAGAGCAGTCCACAGCCGGACACAGTTTGATGGCGTGTCAGCCACCACCTCCCCCAACTACACACACACTACTACTTACACAAGAAGAAAGAGCAAAAAAGGAAGATAACATTTTTTTTCAATTAGCCCAAGATAGAACCAAGAATCTGGTCATTCTCTACAACAGAACAAAAACATGTTCTGTGCACCAGATGCTTTTGAATTGTTACAGATTGTATGTCAAGCTGTAGAACAAAGTTTGATAGTTTAAATTTGATTCTTTGCATTTTTGTGCGGTTTCATGCCCCACAATACGCAGAAATCACGGCAGATTTAGAAGAACGAATATGGACCAAATAGATGAGCACTTGGCAGAAGAGATCCGAAAGTATGACCACTTGTATAACCCGTCACTGACTGGCAGATTTGTCCGCCAGAAATAGGCTATGAGGAGCCGGAGTGGCGATGTAAATAAACAGTCGACGAAGAAGAAGACGTCTCTTCTTTGTGTGTTTGTCTTTGAAATAAACGTTACTCCAACTAGTGTTCTGGCGGTGAATTGCGTTGCAACACGCGCAGCACGTTAGAGAAGTATAAACCAAAACGAGTCCGTCGATGCAGCTGCGTGGCCTTCCGCGGTTGCAGTCGCAGGACTATAATTCAGCCTTTATAGTCGGGTTGCACGCACACACGCATGCACGCCCGCCAGAAAAAGGCTACGAGGAGCCGCAGTGGCTATGTAAATAAACAATCGACGAAGAAGAAAGAAGGCGTCTCTAAGGTCGTCTTCGACAAAAAAACCTTACTCCGCCTAGTGTTCTGGCGGGGAATTGCTGCATAAAGGCCAAATTATACTCCTGTTGCACGGACGCATGCATGCATGCAAGACACGCAACACGCCCCTTTCGAGCCCTCTGGCGGCTTGCGTGCGTCCGCCAATTTTTCTAACTATACGACAAAACGACGCGAGCCTCACGCAGCCCGCAAGGCTTGTGATTGGTCGGCTGACTACATCCCGTCCGGAGTCTAGTTTCCGGTTTCATGCCCCACAATACGCGGAAATCACGGAAGATTTAGAAGAACGAATATGGACCAAATAGAAGAGCACTTGGCAGAAGAGATCCGAAAGTATGACCACTTGTATAACCCGTCACTGACTGGCCGATTTGTCCGCCAGAAATAGGCTATGAGAAGCTGGAGTGGCGATGTAAATAAACATTCGACGAAGAAGAAGACGTCTCTTCTTTGTGTGTTTTGTTTTCGAAAAAAAAAGTTACTCCGCCTAGTGTTCTGGCGGTGAATTGCGTTGCAACAAGCGCAACACGTTTAGGAAGCATAAACCAAAACGGATCCGTCGATGCAGCTGCGTGGCCTTCCGCGGTTGCAGTCGCAGGACTATAATTAGGCCTTGAGACGTGCAGCTCTTGGGGAAGGTTGGGGAAGCATGAATGACAGAGTTGTCCGACACAGCTTCGTGAAACGCCGCCGACGCAGTTGCAGAAGCATGCGCCGGCCAAAACGAGTCTGTCGATGCAGCTGCGTGGCCTTCCACGGTTGCAGTCGCAGGACTATAAAGGCCAAATTATACTTGTGTTGCACGGACGCACGCATGCACGCAAGACACGCAACACGCCCCTTTCGAGCCCTCTGGCGGCTTGCGTGCGTCCGCCAATTTTTCTAACTATACGACAAAACGACGCGGGCCTCACGCAGCCCACAAGGCTTGTGATTGGTTGGCTGACTACATCCCGTCCGGAGTCTAGTTTCCGGTTTCATGCCCCACAATACGCGGAAATCACGGAAGATTTAGAAGAACGAATATGGACCAAATAGAAGAGCACTTGGCAGAAGAGATCCGAAAGTATGACCACTTGTATAACCCGTCACTGACTGGCCGATTTGTCCGCCAGAGATAGGCTATGAGGAGCCGGAGTGGCGATGTAAATAAACATTCGACGAAGAAGAAGACGTCTCTTCTTTGTGTGTTTTGTTTACGAAAAAAAAAGTTACTCCGCCTAGTGTTCTGGCGGTGAATTGCGTTGCAACACGCGCAACACGTTTAGGAAGCATAAACCAAAACGGATCCGTCGATGCAGCTGCGTGGCCTTCCGCGGTTGCAGTCGCAGGACTATAATTAGGCCTTAATTCAGCCCTAGCGGGCTACGCAAGCCTCACGCAGCCCGCTAGGCTGTGATTGATCTGCTAATTTTATCCTTTCCGGAGTCACATTTCCGGTTTCATGCCCCATTATACCGGCAGAAACCAGGGAAGATTTAGAAGAACGAATATGGACCAAATAGATCTCGGCAAACGTCGGTTTGCAGGTCGACGATTGTACGAAGCTGTGGAGGAAGATCAGGGACAAATTTGTCCGCCAGAAAAAGGCTGAGAGAAGCAGCAGTGGCGATGTAAATAAACAGACGTAGACGACTGCCACACACAAAGAAGGCGCCTCTAAGGTCGTCTTCGAAAAATTGTTTTACTCCACCTAGTGTTCTAGCTGTGAATTGCTTTGCAACACGTGCAACCCTTGGAGAACCATAAATTGCGCTCGGTGGTACGTACACTGAAAACAGGCAGTATGGCTGACAACAGCCGCGGGGAGATCCTCTCCAGCCAGCCAAGAGCCTGGTCTTCATCACACCAGTGTATCGCTCGCGCCAGAACTTTTTAATTCTTAATTCAGACAATAATTAGGTTATTGTAATTGCCCCTAATCATCTCAGAGAAACATTATCTGACCAGATAGTCACCTTGGTTGGTATTAGTTTGGCCCCTAGATCTTATCAGCTTGTCCCAGTAAGTCTGTGAAAAGCCTCCAGTTTGTCCAAAATATTGCAGCACGAGTGTTGACAGGAACTAGAAGGAGAGATCACATTAAGCCTCTTAGCTTCTCTGCATTGGCTCCCTGTAAAATTCAGAATAGAATTCTAGATCCTTCTCCTCACATTTAATGCCCTTAACCATCAAGTCCCTTCATATCAAAGAGCTCATAACACTGTATTGTCCCAAAAGAACCACTATGCTTCCTAAACACATGCTGTCTTGTAGTTCCTAGTCTGTAAGAGTAGAATGGGAGGTAGAGCCTTCAACTACTAGGCTACTCTCCTGTGGAACCAGCTCCCAGTTGCCAAAGTGCTTTCTTGTCTTGACCTTCAGTGTAAAGAGCCTTGACATAATGTATATAATGACTTGGTGCAATACAAATTAAACTGAATTGAATAAGCTAACTTTGGTTTAAATCTGATCAATAAACTAAGTTTTTTAACTCATTTTATTCATTTTCATTAATAAACCTTTCCCTTTTTATATTGAAGATAGCATACAGATGAGACATGAAACCACCAAAAATGGCTTAAAGACAATATTCATAAAGCACCAGCTGAATTTTCAGAGGCAACTTTTTGCAAACTGGTTTGATGAACCAAAGTTCAAACCTAACTTATTTTAGAAAAAAACTCCTGTATAGTGGAAATCTAAATAGTTAACCCGTATATATTAAAACAGAGCAGCTCCCAAATGTTAACAGAACAGTCTGATTTATTATGCATTTTCCTCTGAAACCAAAAATGAACTGAATAGTAAGACTACTTTTGACTAATAAGAACCCTGTTTAAAGAAGGATAAAAAACACATTTAAAGTTTTCCCCTGAGGAGATAACTATAAAAAAAATCTGGTTGACAACAAAAAAGAGTTTAAACTCAACACACAACTCATTCAAAGTCCCTGTATATCCCTTAAACCGAAAAGGAAATTCTAAAAGCTAAATATGTTAATTTGTATCTCGACAGTTTCTTCTGCCTCCTCCCCGTCACATTAAGCAGCTTCTTGTGGGGAGCTGTTCTCATTTTCAAATGGCTGAGCTGTCTGGCATTCCAGGGTGGTTGATCGAATTAAAGTCAATGACAATCTTGGTCTTTTTGGGCTTGAACTGCCTGCAAAACATGAAGGAAAACATCAAGACAGATCTGAGAATATTAAGACACACATTGAAAAAATATATATATTGTATGATATTCAAGATAAAATTTTCATAGTCTTTTGACCTGTACTTGTCCTTTTGTGTCTGTCTTTATATGTCAACTGAGGAGAACAGTGTTTTCAGACATGACCTTCAGGTAAAGATTGAATCGCCGGAGATGTGGAGGTGAATTTTTCCATGTCTCGATCCTTATTCATGACAGTTACGGTGCAGTCAGTTGATGCATTCATCAATTTAATCCTCCAGGTCTAGAATAAAGGTATTTCTTTACCAGTCTCATAGACACATGAGGTCAGTTCTGAAGGCTTTTACCAATACTAAGAGGCTCTACCCATAAATACATCACATTTAATTTGACACCCATCTGTTCAGGTATGCAGGGGGTTTCAATGACAAAACTCCAAAACACATACATGTATATATTCAAAAAAGTATATTAAAGAGCCCTTCTGAAACAGTGTTTGGGGGATTCGTGCATACATCTGAAACGGGTGGCTCTCCGGCTCTGCAGGAGGATGTTTCCTTGTGTGCAAGAAAAAAATTCTACTTACCTAAATTGAAGGCCTGCCATACTGAGCAGTCTTCTGGAAGCAGTCATCTCCGGTGTGTCGTGATACTTGTCAGACAAATAGACCACTTCCTTAATACCTGAATAGAGGGAGGAATTATTAAGATACGCAGGAGGCAAGAGTGCAAAATAAAATTATTCTTCGTAGCAGTGACCTGCTTGCTGGGTGAAAACAACTGAATTTGTGAACTTAGTTTGGCTCGATTCGGTTGGCAGTGCACAGCGCATGACATGAAGACACAGAGAGGAGCTGTAAATGACTGACAGAGCTGGTAAAACTGTAAAAAAATATTTTTATACTGTCCAAACATGTATGAAAATACCCAAATAACACCCGTAAGTGGACTACTTGATCACTATAACCAAATTATTGAATCAGAACTTGTAAGGGGAACTTTTTGATCCGTATAAATGGTTGAACACTGTATACGTGATCACATTGTACTGATATGTTTTTGTATTTCATGATTTTGAAACTGAACCTCGTTGGAGTTAACCACAGCCCTATCACAAGTTATATGTTCATTGGACTGACAAGACATTACTTCTCAGTACCCAGAGGAAGACATTTCTAAACAACTTCATAAAAAACATAAATTGGTATCAGTCAACCAATGTTTACAAGTGACTGGTGTGTAAGAGTGTGTTTTTTCAACACTCACCAGCCTGGATGATGAGCTTGGCACACTCATTGCAGGGGAACAAAGCCACATACATGGTGCAGCCTTTCACGTCAGCACTGTTTTTGTTCATTATGGCATTCAGCTCTGCATGGCACACTGTAAAATGGAGAATCGTAGTGGTATTCAGTCAGTACGAGACACTGCATGTTTTCTATTTGGTTGTATTACAAACAAGGCTTGTAGCAACACAAACAAAATTCAGTTTACCTCTGGTCCAAACATCACTTGGTCAATTTATTCTGGCCATCCCTCCATCTTACGTTTGCTTTTAGTTTTTGAAGCCGATTGTCAGATTCCCATGGTTTTAACTATTGATATTCATCATCTACAGCAATATGGACATTTTCACTTGTAAGAAATCAATAAAGAACGGCTTAAAGACTGTACACCTAAATTTCACCCAATGGTTTTAGTTTTATTTATTCTCACATATAAAGAACCCCAACAAGATAAAATATATAACATTACAGGTGAATTTCATAAAAAACGCTCCAGGGTGTGGAATAATAGCAATAACAACATTGACTATGCAAATGATGTGTCTCAATAGCTTTACTATCCATGCAAACTCCAAAATCGTTTAGTCTATTCACCCACTCCGCCATCTGCATAGTGGTGAGTAGATAAGTGAATTCATAATAAAATGTTGGTGAACTATCTGTTGAAGAATTGTTGACCATCCTCACACATTACTGCATATGCTGCTATATATTGTGTATATTATATCTGTACAGGAGAACAGTTCCTGTCTAAATTCCACAGTTACTCCCTTCTCTCTTTAAGCAGTACCCAAGGTTAGATTTTAGACAAAGGGCCAAACAACAGTCCATTGTAGTGTCTCAACTTTAACTCTCACCAACTATAATTATTTTATGTATTTCACCAGTGACAAGATGTAGGGACACAATGTGATTTAGGAATAAATATTTACACTTAACTATCCAATAAGATACGAACACCTACATGTAACATAGAGAATGACAGCAAATCTGGCCATTCATGGATGTGCTGTTACAAGAGGTGACGCAAGTGGAGGGAGATATATGGGGTTGCTGTGGGAGACATCTTCAGACTTGGGGGTGACAATTGGTCATGTTATTCTGTTAAATATATAGATATTGTTTCACCTTCTGGTCTCCTTGATGCATCAAGTCTACATTAAAACATTTTTCATAAGAGTTCTCCTTTCACCAGCTTCCAGAAAACCTCCCTAACACTATCCCTTAAAGCACATCCTAGACAGCTGCCCAAAAGCCTTTGCTAAAAGCTGCTATAAATGGCAGCATTATTAAGTGCTGAGAGCAGTTGCAGACACAGTAGCCTCAGCCCTAACAACCACCGGGCTGCCAAGTGTTAAAACCCCACAGCCTGAATGTGAGATAGGCCTCCTTGCCTCAGCTGACCACTGGCAGTTTAGAGTAAATCTTGGTCAGGCATCTGACATGTCCGTAACACATCGCCTAGAGAACTCGTAGCTTATACATGTTCAACTTTCCAGACAAAATCTAAACAGGTGATCATGGTCGATCTCACCATGAATGAATAAATGAATGAGTGACGAGCAGAAACGTGCCAAACAGGAGCTGACAGAGCAATGCAGGAGGCATAGTTGCATCTTACTCTCGGGGCTTTGAAGCTGGTCACTCTGCTGGAGGAGATACAACATCTGACACGGTGTACACTCCAGAGGGGGATCCCCTTCACACATCAACTTCTCCTGGATTTCTACAGACTTTATACCAAGAGGTCAGGCAGATAAAGTCCATACAAAACGCGGAGTGTCTCACTCTGACATTTGCGTTCACACAAGCTCCCCCTCCGGATTAAATACAGAGGATCCACAGAGTTAAGTGCATGTCTGAGTGCAGCTTATGTGACCCTTTGAATCCAGAAAAAAATCCAATCACAATGTATGCAGATTATCCAAAACCAAAGCAGAATGCTAAAGAGTGCATGTAAAATGTCCTCTCACCATAAGGGTATTTTGTGTTGAGCCGATCATCAGCAGTCCTGGACCACGGTAGTAGATCATCATCACATCCATTTGGCATACCATTGTAACCAATGCCAACTATCTTATTCTCCTGGTTCACTATACATGCCCCAACCTGTAACGAAGTAGAAAGGTTATTTAGTTAGATTTTTAAAGGGATACTTCACCAAAAAATTTCAATTCACAATACTGAGTCCACAAAAAAACATTTCAGGGGTAAACAAACACTTCAACCACCCCTGCATCAGCATAGCAGTGAGTAGATAATGAGTGAAATTTCATTTTTGTGGTGAAGTATCCCTCTAATATGCTTACATTTTTTTTATTTCAAACAGTACTCTGTCCACAGCCCTATCTAACATATTATAAAGACTTTGACATTAGTAGGGAGTATTTATATTCTGCTTAGGGTAAGGCTTTTGGTCTTCTTGACATATATATTGGTCTTTGTTTGTTTCAAGATTTGAGAGATGGATATTCTCCTACCGAATCGTCTTGTTTATTTGCAAATAATGACTTCTATTGGAGCTAATAAGCCTTGCTGGAAGTGTGAGTTGTGAGATTTAAAAATATCAAGATTAACTTAGTTTTCCTCTGCAGTGTTAGTAATAAGGTCAGGGTCATATTGTAGCTATATCTTGATACATTTTTTACTTTAGATTTTTTGTATATTTAATTTCATTAAATAGCGTTTCAGTATTTGCTCTTGTACTTAAGATTCCTGTTTACCTATCTCCTTGATCCTAAGAAATACTTTTTTGTTGAATTTTTCCTCCTATTTTTTTTACTTAATGTTTGTCATGCACCAAACACCAATGTCAAAAAAATATACTTTGGAATAAATCTGATTCTGATATGGCCGAGCGCTATGTCCAGTTCTGAAAGAACTGGACATAGCATACATTTCAAGTATTTTAACAGATTGGAAAGCAAGGACTATAACACATTTAAATTTTTTCCTTTATTTTCCTCAACATCTTTAAACAATTTTACAGATTAAAAGACACACATACCTGCGAACTTGGGTCTTTGCTCCTTTGGGCAGAGAGAAAAGCGACAGCCATAAAGTAATCTGGCCATTCCAAGTAATCATCTCTCTTCTTTGTTACACAGCTGTTAAGAAACACACAAAAAGAGAGAATGAAATAAAAAGTTTCGTGATTTGACAAGAAAAATCTATCCTTTTGAGTTAGGAAGCTTTCCTTTTACGGAATTCACAGCAGTAATTCCCTCAGTATACACGACTTTCCAGGTTACTTTATTGGTATTTAACTTGTGTTAGCAAATATGTGCAGGAACAGACCCCTCTGGATTTATTTCCAACAAGATACTCATTAGCACAGTCCATTCAAAAACCACAGAGCAATGGGCCTCATTCGCCCATAACTCCTTAAGTAGTAGTTGAAAACTCTTCTTCAGATTCATGATGTGTTCTTAAACTGTAAAACTGTTAGAACCAGTATTTTAAAATTGATTATTCTTATTATTTTTGTAAATTTATAAACATCTGCAATATATTCCTAATTACCATAGGTAAACACCCATAAAAGGTCATAAGCTGTTGCACATCTTCCCTCTCAGAATCAGAAAGTAAGATCATTTTTCAGAATTAACAGGCTAAAATGGGATGGAACATTCTAACTAAAATCTGTAGCTTCAAAACCAGGGAACATGCAAAACAGTTTATATGTAATTCAGCAGTGTCCTCCTCTTCAACATGGTCACACGCACAAAATATGTTTTCAAGATACGTTTTTTTTGCAAAATGTAATTTGCTTTTGCAGTCTGGACCAAACATTATAGAAATCAAACAACCCAAAATAAAAGGTTCCCACCATGGTTTATTAGTAATTTATGTACAGATGAACTCATGTTGAGACACACATACTTGGAACCTGGTGGAACCTGTTGCCCATAACTTCTAGCAGGAGTACCTCCATGCACACCCCCAGGTCCGGCTAAACCATCCCACGCCTCATCTAGGATGCTGTCCTCGACAACCAGGAGAGAATAGCCAAAACCATCACCATCAGAAATTATGTTTTGTGTCATTGTTTCACAGCTTTATGTTCACTATCAATCACAACAGCTATTACATTAACATTGTCAAACAAAACATGTGCAAAATTGATTTCACATGACACAGCAACACAATATCACTACAGGATAGAACGTTACACTGTTTACAATCCACCAGTAAACCAAGAAAAGAAGAAGAAGCAAACAACTTCTTTCTGCTGTATCATTCATGTTGTTTGCCAACATTTATTCCAGAGAGGAGACGCCATGGTCACATAAGATACACGAGGCACTGTATTGCCTGGATGACTACCCTCACCTCAGGAGACACTACAGTGTGAACTTTATATTATAACAAACCAAACTGATCAATTATGAATTTAAAAGCCATCTTTTTTATAATCCTTTTTTTAATCAATAACCATAACGTGATGAAATAAGTTTATGCAGCCATATTATGAATTATGAAACATTATGATCATTTAAAAAATATACTTAAAACACAACATCTAAATGTGCTTACCCAATAACTAATCCTAAACAAGAAAACATTTGTGTATCAAAGAATCTTCAGAAAACGGCCTAGGTGGGCTTTAATCAGAAATCCCCTCTTAAGAACGGTTTGTGAATGGGGCCAAATCTTTAAAGAAGACACTGTGTGTAAAATCTTCAATAGAAGGTTGAACATCATGCCTTACAGTATACAACTGTTTCAAGCAGCATTGAAACCAGCTGTAGATTAAATTTCTGAAATATCATCTCATGTGGTTTTTGCCTAAACTCTGCAGAGAAAACACGTTTGGTTTACGTTAGGTTTGGTTTAGGTTTAACAGCATCCCCAAAGGTTTTTGAACTTCTGGATTTATTTTAACATTAACATAGAGTTCCAGTGTCAACACTAACATATCTAAAAAAAAAAGTCTAGAGAAACTATTACTGAAACTGTTGGAAACATATAACACTTCTGGGGTAGATTTCACACAGAAAACATTTGATTAGCATACAAATGTGATTTACTGTTACAGATTAATTTGATCAAATACGTGAAACTAACGTGACACAGAATACTTTTTCTGCACAAGTGTTACTGGGGCATTTACTAATACTACTTTATAATCCTTCTTGCCTGCAATTGTCATGTAGTTTAAGATTTTTTTTGTAGGATCTTAACTTCAAATATATACAACACTGGTATTTCTACCTCCACAAGTAAATTGTCCACCACTGTTACAAACTATTACTCATACTATTGTCAGGACTCTAATCGTAACATGCGCAGTGTGTGTTTGTATGTACATACAAGAATTATTGCACAATCTGTTAAGTCAAGTAAAAACTAGTTACCTTTCCACATCAGCACACTTCGGCTGCGGAACCTCATCCATACTTTCCCAGACTCAGGTGGTTATTCGCTTTCTTCCGCACGATGGTTGTGATGGTTCGATGTAAAGATCAGCCGCGGCAACAAACTACGACTGAAACCGGAAGAAGACATCAAGCAGGAAGTCATTCCTCCGTCGTTTTTTTAACTACAAACTTTTTAACCAGCTCTTTTTTTTTAACATCATTAAGATAGTACCGCTACACCGGACGTTGTAGTTTCAAGAGCGCATCTCTCGGGAACCCTGGGTTTTTGTGACACTGCCACCTAATGTCACCACATTGGAACATCTACCCCTGACGGCCAGGGGTCCAGACTGCAGTGGTTTGTGTCTCCTCGGGCAACAGTTTATCAAATTAATAAAGCACCCACTAACCTGAAAAGATTAGAACAATTTTCATTTAGATTCCCACCGCTGTAACTGTAATATACTCTGATCCCTTTCTTACAGTAAGTAGTTTATGAGCCTTATATATATATATATATATATATATTTGCATGAGTACATCTGAAGCTACTTTTCCAAATAGTATAAATAATTTTAACTGTGCAGTTTTGAAGTAACCCACTACCATAATCCCTTCTACCTAACATAATTCATTATATTTGTCTAACTTAGACAAATAAGTTAGAGTCAATCAAACCACTTGATATTTGAAAGGTAACCATACTTTCCCAGACTCTGGAGGTTATTTGCTTTCCTCCGCATGATGGTTGTGATGGTCCTTATTATAATTTATTAAAATAATATAACATAATAAATATAACAGATATGTTTCCTTACTCATACTGGATGTGTCCACAAGTAGTTTTTAACCCTCTTTTTCAACAGGAAAATACAATTTCCCCCACACCACTCACTTATCCCATCACAACAACCTCTTGCCTGAAAGACTACGGAAGGAAAATAATAAATATGACACAGTTTTAAGGATTTAGCATTTTATTGAGGAGTAACAATTTACAAATCGTCTACTTAAATCTTATCGGCTGAGGCCTACATCCCTGAATACATTTTTATGGTGACAGTATCTTTCTAAAAATAATTTCACTACATACAGGACTTTGTCATCTTGTCTAAAAACTCAAGGTAGCTTTTTAAAGAAGCAACAACGCAAGATGTTTGTTTGTGTGTGTGTGTGTGTGTGTGTGTGTGTGTGTGTGTGTGTGTGTGTGTGTGTGTGTGTGTGTGTGTGTGTGTGTGTGTGCGCATCATTTATCATTTATTAGCAAGATGTTGTGAAGGGTTCAGTGTTCTTCAACAAATTGGAGGTGGTCTTTAGCCTTCAGATTTCAGTCGAGAGAAAGAGAGAGAGAAGGAGACAGAGACAGATATGACTGGATGTAGCAATAACATTGATTAATACAAATGCCTTATTGAAAAGTGATAAGTACTAGTTTATGCAGTTTTGTTTGGACTTGGAACAGATTTTGTGCCTGAATTGAAATAGAGAAAGCTAAGAAACAATTCAAATTTTTTTTTGTGCTGAAAAATAACTTACATGTTGGTGATGCTCTCTAGCCTGTTCGTGAGGACCTCCTGGACAAAGAGACAGGAGAGACAAGAAATGATGGTTCAACTCTGAACAAATATTAAGCAGTTTGATTTCTACTGCGTCATTAAATGGCCTGACAGTATAAGATATGCTTTCAGATCAGTGCTGTCCAATTACTAAGCAGCACAGAACAGGAAAGTTATTTATTTCTTTATATTTATCTATATAATGAAGTGATTACCCAATAATAGGTCATCATTATTATTGCGCTATTCGTGCAGTATTAGAATAGATCTATTGAACATCTATTCTCACTACTTCCTCTGTTATGCCAACAACACTGCTGTGTATAGAACCTCATTGCAAAATGTGTCTTGCATGCACAAAGCCCCCTGTGTGTAGTGTGTCGGTAAAGACTGTCTAGTGAGGCTATGAAGCCCTCCAAAGTTCTTAGAACAAGATAATCTAAATACCACTTGAAGACATATAACTTCATTATTTTGAGGAAGCATGGAAAGAATCAGGCACCGAAAGCTACCACATCAACAAATATGACTGTACTGAGCTTCATCAATCAATCAGACATTATTTGTATAGCACTTTTCATACATAAAAAAATGCAGCTCAAAGTGCTTCACACAATTCCCCCCACCGCCCCTTGTCCCTGTCCTACCCCATCATCTACCCATCCACACCATGAGCCAAAACTCTTCGATCAAATGAAGACACTGAAAAAGAACATCGCAAGAACTGTACTGAGGAAACGCTATCAAATTGAGGAAACACCAGTGGCAGGATAATAACCTAAAACTAAGAAGATAGGATAATATCGGAGAAATGATACTGCTATGAAAATTAATAATCTCATAAAAGCACATACTCACAAGATGTATCGGTTTGAGCAGGAAATGCAAGCCAAGCACAAATGCTTCTGGTTAGACATAGAAATAAACTAGGCAACACTCAGAACTGAGTCAGAACTGTATTTGCTGTGTTAACAATGGAATAGTAAATACCCATATTTGCTTACAATATCTTTGCCATTTTACCCACAGCTGTGCACAAACTACAGGCTATGAACGTCTTTTTAAGAAACATGAAGTTATATCCAGTGACGGTTCTACATGGAATTGTGCCCCGGGCGAGGCCCCTCCATAACATTTGAATAACACACTTAAGAGAATTAATGCACACAATTCTGCACAATACAGTATAAGTTACAACATAAAAGTGGCAAAAATACATACAATCAGATACAGAAAAAAGTTAACAATAGCAGAGATACAATAATATAAAATATTAAGAATAATATACAAATAAGAGCAGAGATACAATAATATAAAATATTTTGAATAATATACAAATTCAATATAGAATAAATAAAAACACACTAAAGAAAATCTAAATATTACACTATTGCACGAAGAACAGAAAATTTAAACTAAAACTTAACCTTTCTGGTAGCCTGACGTTGTCAGACTTACAATTCTAGTCAGAACTTCCCGACCTAAAATGTTGTGGGCGGGGCTAAGTTCGTCTGGCATCCAGGCTACCTTTCTGGCCTTCCTTGATGCAAAATCATCATAATGTCATCATATGAAATCTGCTCCCCTATTGAGTGATTGATACTGATGAGGGCAAGGCCAGTCAGCCGTTCCTGAGACATGGTTGACCTAAGGTACGTCTTGATCAACTTCAGTTTTGAAAAGCTCCTCTCTGCTTGAGCCACAGTGACTGGCACAATACGTGCAATCCTGAGAGCAGTCCAAAAGTTGGGGTAGATCTCCGATAGATCCTTATCATGCATAAAAGTGATAAGCTCAAGGAGGCTCATGGTTTTTGATGGCAGGTCAGGGAAGTTCAAAAATGTTGTTTTGTTTCTAAGAGTCTTCTTAATTTGTAGATTTCAGACATAAATTACACACTGGTCTCTCCTCATGTCCTACCACATTGATTGTGAACCGAGGAACAAGACAGGCTCCATCGTACTTTCTTTTCAACTTGGTTTTTAAACACCGTCTCTTGTTTGTCCCTGACCTGCTGCTTCACGTGAACGAGCTCTGATCTCACTATGTGTGTCTCTGAGAGAGTGAGCGGGGCGGGGGGCGGAGCCCCGAGGCCTGTGTGTGTGTGTGTGCCGTCCGTTCTCGTAAAATAAGACACGCACAACACTGTTCAGGGAGCCACTGCAGAGGGGCTGAAGAGCCGCCCACGGCTACAGAGCCTCGGGTTGCCAACCTCTTGCTACGGCGAAAGAGCGATTTTTTTTACTGCTCTGCCGTTAAAGAGATGCGGACATTAAAACATTGGTTCGGCTATAATAATAGTTTATGCCTGGGGCGCGCCACAAAGTTTGAGAATCACTGCTCTATACAGTGGATCCCCAGTTCCCCCTCTTGTCCGCTCAATTTGGGAGACCTAGAGGTGAACTGTCCCCCTTCCCCCTCCCCTTCCCCCTTCTCACACAACATCAGGCAGGGGCGCCTTCAGTTGCAGGGGGGGCCAATTTGCCAATTCACCACACAGTGATATGATAGATAATAGAAAACCGCTTCGTGCCGCCCCCCACGTGTCATGAAAATGTACCGCCCCTAGTTATATCGGTATTGGCCATGCAAAACAGGTAGTTAGCGGGCGAAAAAATCTGCTGTTGGTGGAAGATCAACTCCCCCAACTCCTAACTTACAAAGTTATTATGAACTTAGAGGCAAAGAGACAACTTATAGTGGTAGGACAAAATGAGGTGTTTTCAAAATTAAAAGTCCAAATAGTCGTTTGGTCTGTCTCACCTTTGAAGAATCTGGCGTGGAGTTGGAGGTGCTGGAGGATGGACATGGTTGGGCAGCATTTAACTAAAGAAGAGAGACGAAATAGCAAAGGGAAATGCATAATGGGCAGTATAAATAAAATACATTAAATTTATGTGCAAATGTTCCTTTAAAAACTGTCTTTGTATTAGTTTCCATCAAGTGACATTTTACCACCTATTAATAAGCTTGGCAAAACACTGATACAGCTGATCAGAATAATTTTTTCACAGTAGTGTATCGATAGTCCCCACTTCACACCAGAAGGAGAATGTGATTCCTGCTATACCAGAGGCTGTAGTTTAAGGATGGCATTTCTAGAACCCAAGGTGAATGAAGAGAGTGAATTTCCTTTTAAAGTTGGTTGGCATTAAAAACAGGATCACCATGTTGAGCCAAATATCAGTCATCATCGTCCATCACCCCAACACTATTCACGCACATTCAAATTAACCAGCCTTTAAATGTCACTGCACTTGTCTTACCTGTGGATTGCTCATTTCCAGTTTAGTTTCCAATAATAGGACTCTGCTCATCAGATTTTCCCAGCTGGTGCTACTTATGGTGAGGAATTCTTCTCCCGTCTGGAATAGAGAATGGTAAATAAAGAAAGTGGCGTTTATAAAAGTAAGTGTGCAATATCATGTTTTATTAATTGTCTTAGCTTTCTGTATGATAAAAGATAAAAGAAATAAAATTGGGAAGAAATTAAAGATTGAGAGAAAAAGAGATTCTCTTATCAACCTTGTCTCTCTTTCTCCCTCTCTCAAGTTCCTCCAGGCGTTTCTCCAGGACCTTGAGCCTGTCTAGTCCAGACAGAGTATTTTTTTGCTGAGTTTCCATTGCTAAGAGCCGTCTATCCACTTCAGACAACTAAAAAACAGAAAAGACCAATGTTTTCTCATGACATTTTTGAAGGCTAGGTAGCAATCACAAAAAACAAAAACCCACATTAAGAGAATGAAAAAAATTAAAGGCAGCAGGCAAAAAGCTTAACTCCTAGTTAAAACAATCATACAAATATTATATTGTGTAATATGACCCTGTGTTCCCAAAAAGAGCGCATTGTGGACAAAGTAGGGGAAATTCAAGATAAAGGGTTATATATATAAATGTGTATATATTATATATATATATATACACACACACATATATATATGTTTGCATTTAGTTTGAATAATTAAAATATTATATGATATATATGTAAAAGAATGCCTTTACGTGCAACATGATATCCTTGTCATCTTTCCCTTCCGCCAGCTCTGGGATTCCATTTTCCGGAGAAGTGATGGCGTAGACTTCATTATGCTTAGAGGTGGAGGTTACTTTATTGGAGGAGTTTGTGGGAAAAGTGGAAGGATTTTCTATTAGAGTCATACCAAATGACCTGGACACCTGAAACACAAACAAACACAATGTCATATTAATGTTTGTATGTATTATTTGATTGCTGTATGTATTATTTGATTGCTATAATTTTACCAATTCATGTTTTCAATTGTTCACCTATCAACAGCACTTTGCTTTACGATAAGGCAGTTTTGTATCTGCGAATACACAAGGGTTCACTAAGTTACGCATGAGGTAAATACTTCTGCCTTGTTCTCTCAAGGACTGTTTGGGGTCCCTAGACTCCACTTGAGATATCCTCAAATTGGAGGTGTCCCAGGACTGACTGTGTGTCTCCATCTAGCAAAGACCACTGCCTTCAACCTCAGAAGACCCTGATGCAAACAAAGCAGCCTTCGCAACTCCATCAGGGATAACAAGAGAGACTAGAGGGACAAATTGAAATCTAACTACCACAGCTCTGACTCAAGTCACATATGGTCTGGATTACGCTGCTTCACAGAATACAAAGGGAAGACCAGGGACATAGTTCAGCCCACTGCATTACACCCAGACCAACTCAACACCTTCTACGCCCGGTTAAACATAAACAACTGAGTGGACGGACGGGCTGCCAGATTGACCCTAAAAACTGCAGAAGATGGTCCTATACAAATGTTAAATGGTTTGTATTTATATAGCGCTTTTCCAGTCTTGATGACCACTCAAAGCGCTTTACAGAACACTTTTACATTCATCCATTCACACACACATTCATACAGTGTATCGATTAGCAGCACTTTGTTATTCTATGAGGGGCCATTCGGGGGTTCAGCATCTTGCCCAAGGACACTTCGGTATGCAGATTGGTCAGACTGGGGAGCGAACTGCCGACCTTCAGGCTGAAGGACGATCGCTCTACCACTCAGTCACAGCCTACAAGGGTCAACCCCCGCAAAGCTCTCAGACCAGATGTTAACCCAGGTCGCGCTCTTAGGGTGTTTGCTGAATAACTGGCAGAGGTGTTCACCGACATATTCAACCGCTTCCTTAGTCAGTCCGGGATCCCCATCTCTATAAGTCATCCATCATCGTGCCAGTCCCCGAGAAAGCAGTGGGCTCCTATAAAAAATGTCTACTACAGTTGTCAGGAAACGACTGTAAAAATACACATCTTCCCTGCCCTCTTCTGAAACCTTGGACCCTCTTTAGCAATGGTCAGCAACCCTTTTAAGCCCAAGGTCACTTTTTAATTCCAAACTTAATCCGAGATCTACCACCTTGAAAACCAACATTAGGGTCGCAGGGTCAACTTTTTTATTTTTGCAATTTCTTTAAAAGGATCAATTTACGAGCATAAATATACACAAAAAAAGGGACTTATGCAACTATTCTATTAGCATCTATTCAATGCATAATTTTCACATTAATATCAATTCATATTTACAACATCTGTTCAATGCACAACATTGAGCTTCTCCGTTTCACAAAGGGTTCTGCAGAGGAGCTGCTACTGCAGCACAATGTTTTCTGCATAGGCATTGAGGTGTTTGTTAGAGAGGTGGAGGTGACATACAATTCTATGGGACAGCAGTGATATCATTATTAAAGGAATTACACTGATACACTGCTGCTGCTGGGGATAATAAAGTGAGTGAGAGTGAATATGAAAGAAAGAACTGAGCCTGAAATAACAAATCAAAAAATCTAATTCAAAGGTGGAGGCAAAAAAAGTTATCATCAGAATTTACATTGAGGGTAAAGTTTTAAAGAATTGTATATTTTTTAATGATAAAGAAGATATTTTAAATGATAAGAGGCTTTACACAGAAAGGTAAATATTATACATTGTTAATCATACCACACAACGACCTGTCGGCTAATAAGCCGTGTAGTGAGTACTTGTGTTTGTACTAGGATGGTCCGTTCTGTTGGTCCGCCTCTGTAATACTGGACTCCATTCATCAGAAAGATCAAAGATCTGTAGAGTCTATATCAGCTGATTAGTCATCATCATGGGACAAACAAATCTGTGTGATTGTGATCTTTGTGAAACACTTGTTTCCTCCTCAGCCTTCCGTCCATCTGTATTTATATATTTAGAGCAATAGAAAAGATTACTTCACATTTAAGTGGATCCTAACCTCCACTCTGGGATACTATTTGGAAATAGAAGGTTGTAAGTGAATAGTTTCTCTTTGTTTTTTGTGAGTTATCTCCAGTGCGCCCCTGGTCTGCGGAACAACTGCAGCCAGTGGGTCCAGAGTGGGGATTGACAGTGGAGAATGGCTATAACGACCACTGAATCGCGATAGACAGGTCGGCAACCACTGCCCTATAGTTTGTCAACAGACCTAACAGGTCCAAGAAAGATGCCGTTCCTTTGGCGACCCACACAGCGTAACCGACATAGCGCTTACCTACTTATTTCATTTGTTGAAATACTTTAAACATTAACACACCTTTCCATTATGTTAATAACTGTTTCTTCCAATCAATGTTGTAAATATTGTGATTTTGTTGGTGTGTTTAACTACATGCGGTATCTATTGCATTTGTGTCCATCCTGGCAGAGTGTTTTTTTGGTAGATTTTCCTCACTCTTGTTGAGGGTTGAGGACAGCGGATGTTGCACCTTATTAAGCCCTTTGAGACAAATGTGATTTGTGAATATGGGCTATACAGATGCAATTTGAATGATTGGATAATAGTGCTCTTTCTACTTAGCTTTTTTAAGTTTGATTTAATTATTGCTGTACTGCTTAGCTGATCTGTTGCTTCTCGTCCAACACTTTCCTTTGTACTGTTGGCCCTGGGTATCCATTTTTAGGATCTACAGAGTAAAGATATGTTCCATATTACTATGTGACCTTGAGGCATCTTCAGTAGAGGTGTGAACATTTCTGGATTCTTAGCTGCATTACAATGCAGACCAGGACAACACTGCATCAATGCAGTGACAGGACAAAATCAATTCATGTTTTCTGCTACACTCATTGTTTTAGTGGTTTTCTAATGCTTCAGTATTATAACCACCGCCGCTTCAGGATCAGGACAGATGCACATTTAAGGTCCGGTTATCCTGTACTGTGTCGGAGTCTGGTTCCTCCTCACTCCCTCGCTGACACGCGCTCACTTTGCACTTTAACAATAAACACCTTTTACTTGATGTAACGTGACACACACAACCAGGACATCGAGGTTTAAGTGATTACAACAATCCCAATAGTATAGTAATTAATACTTACACTGCCTACATCAGTCAGCGTTGGATGGGCCTCTCCTCTATGATCCTTATGTGAGCCTGGACCTCTGCCTCTGGGCTTTAACATACAAACACATAGAATTAGAAGCAGACTATTCCTTGCTTGTTTGTCAGCAAGACAAGGGTGCAGCCCCTACCCGAATATTCAGCTCGCCTGGATCCCTGCAGTGTCGCCCATTTCTATGTGTGGCTGAGTTAGCCTCGTTCCGGTCCTGTTTTAACAACAATGCACTGAGCTTGTGTTGGTTTCAGTTTATTAAGATTAATTGATAAATGCATACAGAAACATCTTTTTTCCCCCTTTTAACTTAATCTATTTCAAATGTTGTACTTCTGCGGACATCGTTGAACTATAAACACCAAGTACTTCATGCTTGCTGCGTTCTTTCTGCTGTTTTTTACACTTTCAACCATGACTGGAGATCCTGTGTGGAGCCATAGCCCTATTGTTTACAGTAGGGGTCAGCTGTTGGCACTCTACAACACGGCGGTGCTGCCTGAGGAGTGACCCAATGTCCCCCGCCAGCTGAGGAGAAGGCCGGGGAACTGTGCGGGGGCCACGCATCGTGCAAGGAGGATATGCTACAGACCTGTCCTCCCGTTCATCTTCATGAGGAATGGAAGGTCCCTTATGATGATGGACAGATTCCAGCTGATCCATTGGACAGGACAGTGGAGAGCAGTAGGAGGAAAGGAGGACAGCTGGCAGTGTTTGTAAATGATAGATGGTGAAACTCTGGGAACATCCCTATTAAAGAACAGCCCTGCTGTAGGGACAGATAACACACTACCTAACTCAGGGATCTCCCATGTTATCGCCATAGCTGCAAATGTACCCCCTCTGCTAACGCTGATGCAGCCTGTGATGTCCTCAACTCTGTGGTGAGCAGGCTGCAGACACAGCTCTCACCTCTGAGGACTTCAATATTGCCTCTCGTTCCTCCACTCTGCCCACTGTCTGACTTTTTTTTAAATTCAACTGTGAGGGTAGAACCCTGCTAAGGCCATGGGGAGGACATTGACAGCCTCACACACTGTATCACGGACTATATCAACTTCTGTGTGGATTAGCCTCCGGTTTCTAGTCCTGACCAGCTCTTTGTTGTTGTAGCAGGGGCTAAAGTAAAGCGATACAGAACAGAACTAGTCTGTACCACTAAATGCTTTAGTGCCGTACGCAGTACAGGGAAGAGTTCCTCTTCTGCTCCTTGCACATTGGAACAATTCATGTAAGAACCATTGTTACTAAAAAGATTTGACAAGGAAATGTTTGAAAGACCCATTGTTTGTCACCAAACACGAGGTAATTGTCAGTCATATTGTTTTACGATAAAATGGTAGGTTGGAAGAAGAGGTAGAACCGGTACAGGTTAGGCAATCAAGAGACACAACATATACAGATATTAATGCAAAGGAAAATGAACCACTTAAAAGATACTGTACCTTTTTCAGTTGGTTATGTTTCTCTAGTATCAAGTTAATGACGTCACAGATGACAGAGATTTTCCTTTGAGAGAAACCCCACTGGAGGAACTGCTGCTTGGTTAGTATGGGCTTATATTGGAATACATCTCTTAGTACCTAAACACACAAAACATACAATCTCAAATGAACAGACCACTAAAGGCTAGCAGATCAGTCATTGTTAATGTTAACAATCATTTTGCACATTTCTATGTAAATAGTAATATATAATAGTAATATAATAAAAGATTAATTGAGGAAGATTGCGAATGTGGAATGAGTGCAGTATATTGCAACATAGCAGAGACCACTCTTAAAGCATAAATAATGTTGTTTTTTAACCTGAAGAAATAATGGTTTTAAACCAATATTCACACTCCTTAAAAGCATTTGTTAAGGAGTGTGAATAGGATCAGTTTTGTTTGTTGGCATAGATTCAGTGAGTGAGTATTCTCAGCTAAAGCTACATAATTTGAGTCTTTTTGAAACTACTTCTCAGTAGATGGACTTTTTTTTTTCAAGTTTGTACATGAAAGCACTGTTGAGTCTGTTTAAAAAGGCTGAAGTTGCTAAATTGTTATGTAAGTTGTATTACCTTGTGTCCTCAAAAGGCACTTTTGGGGTTTTAATTAAAATACAGCCAATTGAGGTTAAAGGGGATTTTTCCCTCTCTAGCATTGCCATCTGCTGGTCGTTTTGGTTTATCATTAAACTTGTCTTTTTTTGTTTAGGCATACTGTGATCTTCTGTACTATCTTAGGTTCATACTGCACCATCTTTTTATTAAATAAATTTGAGTAGTTGAAAATGTTCCTTTGGGTTGCGGCTTGTCATTAAGGGGTGATCGTGTGTCCCGAAGCCAGACCAGTTGAGAACCACTGCACTAGAGGATAGGGCAATGCCATCCAGAGTTGCTGTGTAAATAGATTATGCATCACTGCTCTTGATATGTGTATGGATGCTGTGAGTAGCAGCTGCTTCCATAAAAAAACTTTAAAAAAAAGATATGCTGCATCGGGATAATGAAGTTCCCAAACAGCAGACAGAGTCCTTTCTGCTTTAAGAGTGAAGTACACCTTGTGTACCTCGGGTGCAAATTCTATATTGTGTTGCTTTAATCCACTTGCGAAACACAGTGCTCAAACATGTGTGTATATGTTGTTATACCTTGTAAAGCTTGTCCGTGAATCGGAGGTCCGTTTTGCCAGTGAGCTCCAGTCCAGTTGACAATAGTTGCTCAGCAAGAGGTGGAGAGAAGGATGTCAGGGTAAAGCTCACTATTGGAAGAAACGCTGAGGGATCTCCTTTTGACAGACTGGTGGAGAAACAAATAATGCCATTAATTAGATTAATAATAATAATTAGATGAAAGCCTGCAAAGAAGACTGTTTGAGAAGTAGTCGTCCCGTTTGCTCAAAGCTCCAACATGCTTTTTCTTCAGATGCATATTACAGTGATGTTTTCTTTGAAGGCTTAAATGTTATCCATCCCAACTTTTGTAATTATTGTTACTTCCCTGGTTCAACGAGGAGAGAAAATAATGAAACAAAGACACAACATTTTCTGATCTTTTTGTTTCACCTCAGTTCCAAAAAACCACCTGCAGGAAGATGTATAATTGGCAGGTTATACAGACATGAATGCAGCCCAGTGCAGCTTTTCTGCTGGGGTCATAATTGAATGGAAGCAAGCAAGATAAGCTTCCTGCTTAGGGCAACCCATGACGTCCTTCCATCACCCAAAAACCTACAACAGTGGCTGAACGAAGACCCATCCTGCCCAATCTGCTCAACTCCAGCTATCCTCAGGCACACCCTCACTGGTTGTAAAATAAGTCTCTCCAAAACTAGGCCTACGCGGATACACAACTAGGTGGCTGCTCACAGTCAAAGCATGGACTCACCCAGAAGCCGCTCTATACAGACCCAGAAACTGTTATTATATTGTGATGGAACTTTTCTATTTTAACCAGTTGAGTGGTGGAACGGTCGTCCTCCAACCAGAAGGTCGCAGTTTGATCCAAGTCTTCCTCATCTGCTTGCCCGAAGTGCTGCTAATAGATGCACTGTATGAATGTGTGTGTGAATGGATGAATGGCAAACTGTGGTCATCAAGATTAGAAAAGCTCTATATAATTATAAAATATTTAACATTTAATCAATTATCAAAAGTAGTTATTTGTTGCCGCCCTTATTTATAACATTACTTGTCTGGTATTAATGACCACTCGAAATTGCTTTACAGTACAGTTTAGCCATCCATGCATTTCACACACACATTCATACAGTACATCTCTGTGTCATGAATCATTGCTGATGTACCATTACTTGACTGAAGTGGCTTCAAATTGCTTACAAATTAGTTTAACAGCAGTTAGGGATGAGTGGATGGTCACGCACATGCAATGTAGTAATGCATTATTATTTTTTTGTAAAACTACATTATATCTTGATGGTTATGAATTTCCACAAACAGAGGCAGTGGTCATTCTTTATTTCTACTCATTCTGAGTCTTTGATGCTCTAAATTGTGTCTGCTGCTATTGTGCATTTGCCAGACGTTGTCTATGTCTGTCCCGTTATAGGTTCAGCTACTACGATCATATCCTGCCTGACATAGAATTACAGAGACGGCAAATATCATGATTATTGTTTCTGGTGTAAAACAAAAATGTGAACTCTCTAAACGTACACTGAAATGTCTACAGAGGGTCTCATTACTTCTGCTTATTTGTCTAACGACTTTATTAACTTTATGCTAGGCTAGATCAGCTGCCTGAGTGAACTCTTCTTTAAACACACTTTTATCGGACAGCCTTTCCTGGTTTTACCTGAGTCTTAACTTTCTTTATAACTTTTACTGAGCATCTTATACAGCACTTGTATTTATACACTAATGTATTTTATCTGTTGCTTCCAAACCTTTTGTTTTATGACCTGCCTTCTGAAAAGTGCTCTACAAATTAAGATTATTATATTATTACAGTTGAAAAATAAATTCGTGGTGACTTTTAACAAGAAACAGCTGAGTAGAGAAGTGGCATTACAGTGAGTTTAATGGCTTACCCATTGTAGTCCACATATCCTGGATACCTTATCACCCGAAGGAGACTTTCCAGTTTATGAAGACAACCTTGGACATCTCCAGTAGACAGCATCTTTAACTTGGATCTGTAATAGAGGCAGCTGCCTCAACAACCGCTTGTTTCACAGAAATATTAACACACAATACGCGTTGTCTCTGACATCGATTATTTTCGTGGCTCCTTTTCTTTCTGCCGGGTGATCAACGGCAACGAGTCGGATTGGCTGGTGAGTTCTTCTTCTGCTGTTGCTACTTCCTCGTCTTTGTAGTTGAGAGCGTTTAGACTGCCCCCCAAAGGATGAAACCTATCAGTATACACTGTTGCGTGCGTGTGTGCGTGTGTGTGTGTGTGTGTACGTGCGTATGCGTCTTAGATATCTACACAAATAATAGTTAATGCAAAGCTTAAATTGATCAGAAAAGGATTCCCCATCACTTTATATAACATAAGTGACGTCATGAAAAAGTCACAGTTAAGTCAGAACAAGACGTCAACACAGCTCAAGAAAATGACATTTTCCAGGTCTCTCTTTGTCCTACTATTTACTTTTGACTTAAAGACATGACTTTATAAGGATAAGAAAAAATGTATGATCATATGCTAGAGGAATTGCTTAATCAGGACATCACTATGAAGTCAGAAAATGACCTTATAGACAATAGTAATGCATAGACAATTGCAACCAATAAGATTAGAAAGTCGATGTCCAGTTTATTTTGAATTATCAATCATTTGTCATCATATGGCATAAATTCTGTCATGATGACGTCATTGTAAAGTAGGATTACAATATAAAAAAGTAAATATGCCTGTTTGGAGTATACAGTATATAGAGTTTGCAGGTTATGCTGGTCCTTCAAATACTTGTCATTACCTTTGCCAGTTGATCGCTGTCATATTGGCTATGGGCAGTTGTAACTGTTAAGCAGAAAATACAGAAAACAATAACATCTGACAATTGTTAAAACAAGTCATTCATTTTCTACAGTTAAGCTAAACATCCCAGACATACTGAGAGAATGACACAGCAGCTTACAAAGGTTTGTCATATTCCCTCAGATGAGAATCGGAGAAGACAATTGTATATGAGGGGTTTGAAGACCCTTGCCCTCCTCAAAGACTCTCTAACAATCCGCACAGAGCTCCACGGGATCCTTGAAGAACAGTGATGTCCCGTTTCAAAGGAATCGATTGTGGGCCGTGCCTTTATACTACTTGATTTATTATCTCCAACTTGGCGAACTCCGGAGCAGGTTAGCAGTTCAGCATTACTAACCCTGGTGATAAGCCACAGGATGAGGTGCGCCATTATGAGGTGCGCAGCAGGATGATGTGCGTCGCAGTGTGATGTGCGCCGCAGGATGACGTGCACTGCAGGCGGCAGGATGATGTGCCCTGCACAATGATGTGCGGTGATGATGATATGCGCCGCAGGATGATGTGCGCCGCAGGACCGCACAATGATGTGCGCCGCAGGATGAAGTGCGCCACAAAATGTTGTGAGCTGTGCACCGCACGATGAGGTGCCTGCAGGATGATGTGTGCCACAGGGTGATGTGCAGGGTGATGTGTGCTGCAGGATGAGGTGCGCCGCAGGATGAGGTGCGCCACAGGATGATGGGCGCTGCAGGATAATATGTGGTGATGATGTGCCCCGCACAATGATGTGCGGTGATGATGATATGCGCTGCAGGATGATGTGCGCCACAGGACCACCCGATAATGTGCGCAGCAGGATGATGTGCGCCACAAGATGATGTGCGCTGTGCGCCATGCGCCTCAGGACGAGGTACGCCCGCAGGATGATGTGCGCCACAGGGTGATGTGCCCGGCAGGGTGATGTGCGCTGCAGGATGATGTGCAGTGATGATGATTATGCGATGCATGATGATGTGGGCCCAGGATGATGTGCGCTGCAGGATGATGTTTGGTGATGATGTGCGCCGCAAGATGATGTGCGCTGCACACCGCAGGATGATGTGCGCCTAACGATGATATGCGGTGATGATGATATGTCCACAGGATAATGTGCGTGCGCCGCACATGATGTGCACCGCATATGCGCCACAAGATGCTGTGCGCAGCAAGATGTTGTGTGCAGCAAGATGTTGTGAGCTGCCCTAGGATGTGCGCCAGGATGAGGTGCAGCTGCACGATGATGTGCGCCAGGATGAGGTGTGCAGCATGATGATGTGCGCTGCAAGATGATGTGCGCTGCACCTCAATGTAAGCCGTAAGACGAAGTGCACAGCATGAGGAAGTGCGCTGCAGGAGGATGTGCGCTAATGTGCGCCCCATGATGATGTGCGCTGATGATTATATTCGCTGCATGATGATGTGCGCCCAGGATGATGTGCGCAGCAGGATGATGTGCAGTGATGATGTGCGCCGCAGGATGATGTGCGTGCAAGCCGCAGGATGCTGTACACCTCAAGATGATGTGCGGTGATGATCGTATGCGCCATAGGATGATGTGCGTGCGCCGCACATGATGTGCACCGCAGGAGCGCATGTGCGCTGCAGGATGATGTGCGTGGCAAGATGATGTGCGCAGCAGGATGTTGTGGACTGCACTATGATGTGTGCCAGGATGAGGTGCGGCTGCACGATGATGTGCGCAAGGATGAGGTGCGCTGCAGGATGATGGGCGGCGCATGTGCGCCCCAGGATGATGTGCGCCGCAGGATGATGTGCACCGCAAGATGATGTGCGCCGCAGCACGATGTAAACCGTAGGAGGAAGTGCGCTGCAGGAGGAAGTGCGCCGCAGGATGATGTGCGCCGCAGGATGATGTGCCGTGATGATGTGCGCCACAAGATGATGTGCGTGGGCTGCACATGATGTGCGCCTCACGATGATGTGTGGTGATGATGATATGCGCCACAGGATGATGTGCGTGGGCTGCACATGATGTGCACCGCAGGAGCGCATGTGTGCCGCAGGATGATGTGCACCAAGATGATGTGCTCCAGACAATGATGTGCGCTGCAAGATGATGTGCGCCACATGATCATGTGTGGTGATGATGATATGTGCCACAGGATGATGTGTGCTGCACGATGATGTGCGATGATGATATGCTCCACAGGATGAGGTGCGCCACAGAATGAGGTGCGCCACAGGATGAGGTGCTCCGCGCCGCAGCGTGATGTGCTCCACAGGGTGATGTGCGCCATAGGATGAGGTGCGCCGCACCATAAGCTGCGCCACAGGATGATGTGCGCCGTAGGATGATGTGCACCGCACATTATTTGCACAGAAGGATCGCACGATGCTAGATGTTGTGCTCCGTACAATGATGTGCGCTGCAGGATGAAGTGCGCCGCAGGATGATGTGCATCGCAGGATGATGTGCGCCTCAGGATGATGTGCACATCACAGTGGGGCGGCATTGCTGTATCTTTCTATACTTTTGTGAAATATCAAATGTGATTATAATGCCATTCATGACTGCAAATAGACAATATGAAGAGGAGCTTTTGTTTGTAATATCACGTTGAGGAGGGGGACGGACAGCTGGATTTTTCTTTGTTGTAAAAAAATGTATGGTATTTTTTTTTTTTTTACTTGCTTTTTTTCTTATCTGCCTGTGTTTTGTATAGTTATGTTGGGTTTGCAAACTGCCATAAACAAAAGCAGCAGCAGCAGCAGAAGAAGACGAAGAAGAAGTGGTCATACAGGTCTGACACAGGCACATGTGACAATGTTAACAGCAGGAAACAGTGTAGCATGTAGTTTTAGTCTGTCCACAATACCATCGACAGAGACAGCACACTTAAAAAGTCACTCCAAAGAAACAGTTTAACAATAAGGCTAAGATAAATATTACAGAGGGACTCAGATGATGCAGGATATACAGGTCGATATTCAGGTTTCTAAAAAACACAGGACTCTGTAACAGAATTTAAGTAAATATCCATTCTGACTTATACGCCTTTCCAGATGATGGCGGTAATGCACCGATGAGTTGTTTCCCAACCGCCAATAAACATCAGAAGAAGAAGACGAACAGAGAAAACAACAACAACATGTGAAAAGCAAGCAGCACTGTAGTACAGTATGGAGAAACGCAATAACTGCTTAATCTTTATTTGGACTAGGCTCAGTGAAATGACACTTGAGAACGCCTGGTAGCAGGGAATCACATTTCCTGCCGTCCTTGTGTGCAGGTCGGAGTGTAACAGGAGTGGTTCCTGTACTCAGGTAGGTTGCTGTATCGTCCTACCATGCATGCAAACATGCTAGTGACAGAAACATAGATTGGGTCGTTTAAAGCGCAGCACAGCAACAGAGTGTTGGTCGCCTGACTTCCTCAAGTTAAACTAGCGCAGACAGCTAACTAAGCGTGAGTGAAAACCAGTTCAACCAGCGAAGGACCATTTTGAAGGCTGTCATGTTGTGTGCGACCAACAGTATTTCAGGGAAGGCGGGACTACAGGTCACACTACCTTGCTGGTTGGAAGTTCCAACAGTGTAATGTGACACTGTGATGAACTTGTTTATGAAACACACTTGACGATAGTCGGCCTGAGAGTAACAGCGAGAGAGTTACCGCAGGTTTCTGTTGATTCAATTGCGTTGACTGGACATACACACACGTGGATTTAACCTGGGAAGAGGATTTTGAAGCCCTTAACATGCTGTAAGAAGATGCTGTCACTATTGGATCAGCAGGGGTATTTTGTATACAAGTAGTATTTCAGTAGTTTTATTGCTGTCTGTCATATAACCGCAAACACCGGGATAGGAAAATAGACTTCAGAATACTGAATCAGTAAGAGTAAGCATTTAAAGCCAGCATGTCTTCTCATTCAGAATCAACTCTACTTGATCCCATTGACTTCATGACTACTGAAAATCGTTCAGGTAAATTTAGAGGACCGTGTTGGACATGAGTGAGCCAAATGTAATCCTAGTTTTGTAACATCTTCATTTCATTAATGTCTTAGTGAGTCTCATGTCAAGCACAATAACCTTATTAGCAGGCAAAGTTTGTATGAAACCTGTGGTGATTGGTGAGTTCACTATTGCTGTGTGAACAATATGATACCAAACAATTCCTTTATTTCCATCCCGGTGGTTAGTCTGTGTTGTTTAAAAAACATTAGGCATATAATATGATTACACACCTGGTGATATACAATACTTATTTGTAGTTTTCAGATACAGTGGTACTTCTTTTATGAACTGATGTTTCACCCTGTGTTATAGATTTGCATATTTCATCAGGATGCTTGTAATGAAAGATCATAGCTACTAGTATCCTGTGCATTCTTGTATAATTTGGCTGTACCAGCCTTTGCCTCATAGCATTCCCTTTCATCACGAGCATTAAAATGCTGTGAGAACAATTTAAAGCACTCATTACTACCACTGATTACCATGATGGTCAGACTTTGTAGTAATAAGGCATTTTGTATTATTATTAGTATATATTGTATCTCATCATCTAAATTCATTGTGTGAATTGTGTTGCTGGGCTGCCATTAAGATGGGTCAGGCATTGTGGAGGCTGCCTCCCAGACAACAGCAGCAGCTTCAGGAAGAGCTAGCTGACCGACTGGCTGACCAGGGAAGAAGACAAGAGCAAGGTAATGCTTACAATTTTTCAACAACAGATGTAGTATAGGATTCTATCGTTTTTAGGTGACCGCTGTTATCAGAAATATTTGGTTTTAATGCTTTTAGTTTCAGACAAAATAAGATTCTTGTTAGAGAGAAGGAAAAAGCAGGTTTGGAGTTTCAGTCCTTAATAAATATTCAAATTATTGTCATTATAGGAAGTGATACCTTAAATCAGATTGCAAATTTGCGACTGACTTATAAATGCTAGAGATAATTTTACTCAGTTATTACAGATCTAAGGATGTTCAAATTCAGTTAAATTCCCAAAACTTTATTTGTCCCCGGATGGCAATTCTAAATAATAAATGATGCATGTTTATCTGTCAACATTGTAAGTTATGTTTTTGGACAGAAAGTTTAAATTATGTAAAAAATAACATGGTCCAAGTGTCTTGCACCAACTATAAAATGCAGTACAAGGAGAGTAACATAATCAGCTGGAAACAACATACCATAGCAGTGTTTCCCACATAATTGATTCAGTCTATGGTGGTAGCGTGGGTGCACCAGCACATGCACCCAGTTTGTTCTAATGCCCAACAGGGCCGGAGTGACAGATACACAGACCACAGAATGAAACAGAATATCTTGCATGTATTCTATTATATACCACTCGCCTCATATTGCAACAAGTTCTGGCAGTCTACCAGGATGGTGAAACTTTGGCAATAGCGCAAGTGTGCAAGATCGAGTGAGGGAGAAGTTCAACAAGGTTCATTATGGTTAGTGGCACGAATAAGAATATGTCGGGCCACCACCATCTAGATATTTTATTTGAAACACTGCATAGGTCAAAGCCTACATTTATTTCCAATATTAGGGGTAATCAGATTGGCAATGTAGATGGAAACACATTTTTATGTATCAATGTTGTGTTGATAAGAAGAAGTTTACACCCATTGCTATTACAAGTTATGCTGATGATCTCTCTGTGACTTCAAAGCAAGGATAACGTTTACCTACATTTCATGAGCACTTTATTTCTTACTAATGAAGTATGAGTTATTAATAGGGTTAGGGTTCCTGAGGAGTCTAGGAATTAATTTTTTAATTCATAATATATATATATATATATATAAACAATACTGTAGCCATAAATAAGAACCAAAGAATAATTAAATGAACTGCATTTACAATATATAGCACTTTTCTAGTCAAAACAACTAATCAAATAGATAATATTCTCTGCTACCAGATTCTGAAAACAAATGAAATCACAATTTCCCTTCTTAGAATTGAGACCACAATTATTTTCCCAATATTCTTTTAATAGAAATGTTAGAGGGTGACCTAAATTATTCTATTTTTTTGCAGTAAAAAGCAGAAAGCCATTTAATCAATTGATACCCTAAAAACAAGCAAGCACATTTAATAAATAAAGTTAATTCTGGTCACTGCAGCATCTCCGGTTTAATCCATGTGTGAGTGCACAAGTGTGCTTCAAGTTACGTGGCAGCTTGAGTGCACGAGTGCATGTGCACACGCGTGTACATACGAAGGCTCGTCAAAATAGTACAGAGTCAGAGCAAACAAAAATCTGTCAGGAAATAATAAATAATAATCGTAATATATCAGATATGTGTTACTATTCTTTTGTAGTTTTGCTATATTGTTAACATGTCATATTGATGAATGTCACTTTAATCTTTTGCTGTAATTGAAATTACTATCAGTAACTCTGCCTCGACATGAATAGTTGTGGCTGGACTTGTGAACTGAGCCAGTCTTTTTTTAATACCCAGGTTAATAACCAGGTTATGAGGACGGCCAAGTCAGTAGTCACATTGTTAGCTGGGATAACAAGAAAATGATTATTTAGATTTTTCTTTTAAGGAGAGTATGGAGGTCCCCAGAGGAGAGCTCCTCCGCAATTTTACGGTCCTGACATCTACCATCTGCTGAGGACATGCAGGGGAGGTATGAGCACACAAATGCACACTAAGGGCTTAGCTACTGTCTGTATCTGCACTCTTTAATTATCAAGTTTGTCTAAATGTACATTATCTAACATCATTATTATTTCTATTTTTATTAACCAATCCCAGCTGATATTGGGCACCCAGACAGATCGCCAGTCCATCATAGGGCAAACATACAGACACACACAATCACTCACTCTCGCATTCACACTGACAGTCAATTTAGAGTCTCCAATAAACCTAACCTCAATCTGAGGAACTTTGGACTGTGAGAAGAAGCCAGATTACCTGGCAAACACGAGAAGAACATAAAGACTCAACACAGAGAGACGAACCGGGAACCTTCTTGCTGTGACGTGTTAGTCCTGCTACTAAATAACACAAATCAATTCTTTGTGTTTCTGGAAACACAGAAATTCTAGAACGAATCAAACAAACACAAAATAATTGATTCAGAACTGCTTGAGTGTATTGTTAGAGTGCAGGCCAGCAGGGGAGTAGGGAGGGAGGATAACCAAGGCAAACAAGAGTAAAGTGCATCTGCCCTTATCCACCACTGCGAAATTTATGAACACCCAGCTGGGTGAATATAACAAAAGGCTTATATTAAGGCATATTCCAATTAACAATATTTAAATGGTTAGTTTACAGAAAAATGAAATTTACTTATAATCTACTCACCACTATGCCTATGGAGGGGTGGGTGAAGTGTTTTAGTCCACAAAACACTTTAGGAGTCTCAGGGGTAAACAGTGTTGTAGCCAAATTAAATAACAATATACATTATGAAAAACAAAAAATCTAAATGTCTGGTTTTGTTTATTTGTCTCCTCTTTTTTGGGGTTCCGCAGTTCATGAGCAGCGTGGTTTTAGAGATTTGGAGATGCTGCCACCTGAATTAGGCATCACCATACTGTCATACTTGAATGCTACTGATCTGTGCCTGGCTGGCTGTGTATGGCAGGGCCTGGGAAAGGACGAGTATCTATGGCAGGGGTAAGGAGCATCATCTCTAGTTTCTGTCATCTTTTTTGGGATTAAAGTTATGATGTAGTAATTTCAGTCCAATTCTCAGCAGTGACAACAGTTGTTTGCATGATCTTCTATGATCTGTCAAACTAAATGAATGCTGAAAGATACTTAGACTTAGAAGGGACAAAGTTCAAGGCATTGAAAACAAATTAGATGTTTTAGCCATGTACTATACAATTGTTTCTGAAAGCTACTGTACTTGTCAGTTTTCTCAGAATTTTCCAGACAAACCATATTTCCCCAAATGTGTACAATAAAGCTCTGTTTTTATTTTCATCTGTTCCATGATGCATGTCTTCATCCATTAGACTTTGTAAGTCCACGTGGGGACACTGCTCCATATACAACAGAAGACTATCGGGTGGTTACTCATACAGAAGACTATACCTACAACTAGATGAAGGCAGCCTAACGTTCAATGCCAACCCAGAGGAGGTAACACATGCTTGAGTGATTGTGTGTAACAATCATGATAGTGTTTAATCACATCATATTAATTGTGTGTGTGTGTGTGTGTGTGTGTGTGTGTGTGTGTGTGTGTGTGTGTGTGTGTGTGTGTGTGTGTGTGTGTGTGTGTGTGTGTGTGTGTGTGTGTGTGTGTGTGTGTGTGTGTGTGTGTGTGTGTGTGTGTGTGTGTGTGTGTGTGTGTGTGTGTGTGTGTGTGTGTGTGTGTGTGTGCCTGGATGTGTGCCTGGATGTGTGTGTGTCTGTGTGTTTGTTCTGTGGTGTGTAGGGTATCAGTTATTTTATGTCTAAAGGTATACTACGTGACCACCCAACCGAGCTGGCTAAGTTCATCTTCTACACCAGACGGCTCAACTGGAAGATGCTAAGAGTTTATCTGGATGAGAGGTTAAAACATGCACACACAGACTTTGGGCCTCACCATTAGATCCCAACTGTTATACTAAGTAGATTATTTTGTGTTTCTGCCATGACATTAAATATACATTTATTGGTACCCTTTTCTAAACAAAATAAAAAATTGTTGCCTTTATCTTTCCATTGGGAATTAATTGTGTGCGTTTGTATGTGCAGGCGAGATGTCCTGGACGAGTTGGTGACCCTCCATAATTTCAGTAACCAGTTCCTCCCCAATGCTCTCCGGGATTTCTTCAGACACATCCATGCACCAGAGGAAAGAGGAGAATATCTGGAAACCCTCATCACGAAGTTCAGCCACAGATTTTGTACCTGTAATCCAGTTCTTATCCGAGAACTGGGACTCAGCCCTGGTAAGTACTTCAACACAGTACTTCAACACACTGAATATTATTACACATAATGCACCTATCCAATAGGTCTAACTATTTACCTTTTGATGTAATATTGAGAAAGTTCTTAAAAGTTCTGACCTTCAGGATGACAAGATTTTAGGTGGATTGTAAACATAAGCGAAGAATACGATCCAGCTTTTCTGAGCAATTTTGAGGTGTCAACAAAATAATTCGGCCATAGCAACCTCCCCACCATGATAACACGCACAGAGAATATTTGAAATTGATGCACATACTTTACATAGAAAATAGGAAAAGGCCAAACCCTACACATGAATGGACAGAGATTTAGGAACATAATCCACATTCACACGAAAACAAAATGCTTTATTTTAAAAAAGCCTTGTCAAAGTTGGCACAAATGTATACTTAGACTCACAGACAAACTGATTAGATGTGGGTAGTCAGAGGTCAAGTTCACAGTGATCTCACAGGCACATTTGGCCTCTTAAACTTGATATCTCAAGTCTGCCTTTAGGGAATTTCATTAAAAATATTGGCTAGTTGTCGGAAGAGCCGTCTTCAGACTTGAACTCAGGACGATGTCTGCAATCTCTATCTAGAGGAACACATGATCAATGCAGCGGGCAATTCTCCACTCAAATGCGTTGACAACAACACAGAAATCTCTGGAGCACTCCGGTGAGAAGCAGGACTTCACTTATTAATTCCACTGCAGAGATCATTTATTTTTGTTAAAAGCACATCGACAACAGTTTTGGTCCTTATTTCCAAAAGCTCTATTGACATCTTCTTCGATGACACAACATTTTCATCCTGAGATGTCTTTTTTCTGAACGATTTCCGGAGTTCATTGCATGTCTGAATGCAGCTTTGGACTCAAAGATTAGATTTCAGTGGTCACCTCATTTGAGTCTGGGAAAACATTTATGGTTTTCAGACCTGCAATAAAACTGCAGGGTGGTAATTATAGTTTGAAAATTATTTGTATGCGCATTATTGTTTCTAGGCTGGTATAGTAGAGGCCTCTGTCCACAGTGAAACGCCTGAACAAAGAAAGATGTACATTTTTCTTTTCTTACCGTAACATGTAAACAGCAAAATTGCAGTCCATCTTATTTCACTGTGGGGATGTTGTGTGACAAAACCAGATCATTAATGAACAGCTCCGTGATAGGCTGTATCAACAATGAAGATGCACTGTGTAACTTTCACATTCCTATCCTACAATTTCTTGCTTCTCATCAGCTAAAATCATCCTATAATTTACAACTCTGGGCACAATTTGTATAAAGTGACAGTTTGACCTGAAGGTGGTGCTAGAGGAATACTGTTGACGTTTTGTCTAAAATAAAAGAGTCTTAATCTTCTGGACAACAAACACATTCAGTCAATTTAAGACAGTGTGGTTAGATTTGAATAAATCTGGTGTAATCTTTGAAAGTTTGGCTGGATGGTGATGCTTCTTAGGGGATCATAGGCCTCTTTGGAAAATATATGTGCAATTCATCCTGACCTTAACCAGTAATCCCCATATGTAAACCCTGCAGCTTGAAGACCAGTAGGTGATGTGACAGTAGAAGGGTATTAAAGTTGCCACACTTCAAATATATTTCCCAACCACAGATGTCCCAAGTAATCCTGGGCTTCAGTGTTGTCAATGGACCATCCATTTATCAATTCAGGGCTTTGCCAGTGTCAGCAGACCATAAAGAAACAATCTCTAACCCTGTTGCTCTTCAGTCCTAGAACCTGCTTCTATGATTAGTAGCACTAGTAGGATTAGAGTAATTGTTCCAAGCCCATGGCTACAGTATGGATAGCTGCTTTCCAAAGGCAGATAATTGTACTGTTGCTCTGCCTCTCCATAGTAGCACTATACACATTTTTCTGTTTAATTTATCATATTTTAGGTTTAAATTACACATAAGATTTACAAGTCCTATTCAGAAAGTGCTAATGTTTTCTTTACTGACATTTATCTCTCTTACAGTGGTTCCTTTTAAGTAATATTTTGGTTACAAGAGGATTAGAGGTTAGAGATTCCAAGCATTGTCCTGTAGTGTTAACATACCCGCTCACATTAGACTCTTTACTTGTTCTCCTTAGTGCCAAATATAGCTTAGGATTTTTAAAAGCTTTGGGAAACAGTGACATTAAATCACCATATCCTGTCATCTCTCTGCAGATGCTGTCTATGTGCTGTGCTACAGTCTGATCCTGCTGTCCATCGACCTGACCAGCCCCCATGTCAAAAACAAAATGTCAAAGAGGGAGTTTATCAGGAACACTCGCCGAGCAGCACATAATGTCTCAGATGACTTTGCTGGCCACCTCTATGACAATATATATCTGATTGGCCATGTGGCTGCATAGCTGCACCAACCAGCGGACCAGTATACATTCTCATACTGCACTGAATCACAGGAAGTGGTGATTAGGACCCTATACATGTCTGGAGCACTGTGGAACTGGAAGAACATGTCCTTTGAAAAATGTAACAATAAATAAATCTTATTTAAATATTAGTAAAACAAAGAAAATGATCTGCTACACTGTGAGACTATGACTGTGCTACCAAATATTAGTGATGTTATTAGCGTAAAATTACAGGTGTGACATCATCTAATGTCTTTAAAAGTCAAGAATGAGGCCGTTTTAAGAGGACGAACTATGATACTGCACTGACACATGGGGACTAAGGATGGTGAAGGGTCTAGGAGGAAGGGGAGAACTTCCCTTCCGCTGGTCACAGATGCTGGGGGAGTTGTGCTGATTAACTATTGGACAGGAGTAGTTTCTCATTCACTGGTAGGATAAAGACTGGTCCAACTATTCTTGTGGGAAGTGAAACAAATGACCGAGGCTAGCATAAGATCAGTCACTAGTAAAGTATTTACCTGCGTATCAGAATGTCCATGTGTCAAGATTTAACTAGAAAACATTTTTTGCATTTTAATCCTATTTCTCATACTTTTTCCCTGTTTTAAATTGCATGTCTAATGAGTGTCACAAATTCATATGGGGGTGTATGCATAGGAAAAAGATTGAAATGAAATTGGCCTGTCTACCACCAGACAACGAGACAAAACACATTTTAATACCAGGTGTCAATTGGACATTAAACACCTCAGCGGCAAGGCATGATGGTAAAATGGTAAATGGAGAAATTAACTTTGCATAACATGTTTTAGTGGTTTATTTTATAATATTAAAGTTTATATATAATATATATGGGTATAATATTAATGCTTCAAATTTATTCAGATGTGTTTCAGTCAGTTTTTTTCAGCAAGCCATTCCGTGAGTTTTGCTCTAGAGTTGGATAAAAGTGTTGGCTGAAGTCAAATATGCAGTATTTCTGATTCATTCATTTACTTTAAAAAAAAAAGAAGCTATAATTTCATATTTTTGCCAAATGTTTAACTGCCCAATCAAAAGCTTAATTTTCATAAAAACGCAGTCACTACCTCCCTGACATAATAGAATAATCCATCATTTTGACTTAGACAATCAGTTTTATAATGACTTCATAACATCACTTCAGGTGTGATAGGGACATTCTTCAAGGAATGATGAGGAATGCATGTTTAATTTGGCAATTTTAACAGTCCTTGATAAAATAAAGAAACTGATATGAAAAGTAATAAAACAAAAGGATGTTATTTAAATGCTGATTATATTTGTTGTTGGATGTCGAAATTTTGCAGGACATCACTACAGTTGAGAAGATGTGTTAAATCAGGCTAATAATGATCCCCATAAGTATTTTCCCTCCGCAAGCAGCTAGCATGTCACAATGGCCACTAAATGTGTTTAGCAGAGGTAGGAGGGCATTGTGGCGGTTTTATAATATACCTGATTACCAGGGTATATATCAAGACCTAGATTGCAAGTTGCAATACCAAAATGTACACATTTTTATTTGTCTTTTTGTAAGTTAATAGATTCTAGACCTTTACCTAGTTTGGAATTAATGACGTTTTTCTTATCTTATTCTATCTTACCATGGCTTAACTTCTAATTCCTTCAAATTCATTTCATTGAAGATTAATCATTGCTGACACTGATTTCAAATTGAAACTTTATTGTTCGCTTTCAATTTTGAAGGAAGGCCACATCCTGTTTATATATGAAGTATTAAATCTGAGTAAATCATCTCCAGACACAATATGACCTTTGACATCTGTGTTTTTGTGAATATAGCCTATCCCGGGGAAGTGTTTACGTTCTGCAAATTATAGGAGTGCAGAGGGGAGAAATACATGACCTATGTCTACACATACACAAAGACATATATTTCATTTATATTCTGTAAATATCTGACTATATTTGTGAATTTTGATAAATGCATTTTCATACTGGACTTTCCAAGCAGAAAGTGCTTTTAGTGTCAAGTAATCCCAAATTCCAAAAGTATTTACAGAGACATGAAATAGAAAAGTCTTACATTTTGTCCAAACAGAAACATGTTATGAGAAGGTTTTAATGTGGCACACGTTAGAAAATAAGGAATAAAATGTATATTTTACTTTCAGTATTAAATAAGGTACTTAAGGTGCCTGAGAAAAAAGTCAACTGGCACTCGTTTATTCAGTCCAATTCAGACCGGTGGACCCAGCTCGTTGTCTGGTGGTAGACAGGCCCATTTAAGCTTGATAGAGATGATGGATGGCCTCCTGAGCCCAGGAGCCTGCACTTCATCAGCAAAAGCAGCCACTGCAACAGCCACTGCAACACAGACATGCACTTCAGACTGGATTACAAAAGACTCCTGGTTAAATACCGCACTGACGCTTCGACAGGTACTGCTCCTACTGTAACTATGGTTACTACCAAAACTCATTCATCATTTACAATTGCTGCTGCTGCTATAGTAATGCTAAAAACTGTATATACACATAATTATTATTATGACTAGACATGATAAATGTTTTCATTCAAATACTTTGCTAATGACTGTTATTGTGATGCAATGTGAAAGCCTTACTTAACACATGACAAAACATTTAAACAGTAATGTACATTAACATATTACTGTAAATAGCATTTTAAATGCAAAAACTATAAGAATACTTTATTTAAATAAAAAATTATGTTTACATACATATGTATAAATACGGATATATTATGGGGGGGGGGGGGGGTTCTCTCAATGGAGGCCGCCATGTTTCTTGCAGTAGCCAAGACTGGAAAAACTAAATACCCTTTAAGCTTTTTTGAAAACTGAAGGCTACCACAGGTTCTCTTTCATGTTCGGAAGGACAGGATGAGGTGAAGGGTATTCAGCTGCAAAATGACCGTAAATGAATTTATGTCACTAAATTCTACACATTTCAACTTTGAGGTCAAAACCTTAAAAGTTCACAGTTCACACAATGAGCAAGCACTTTGGCGACTGTGGAGGGAAAAAAACGAATTAACTGGAAGAAACCTCTGGAAGGACCAGGCTGAATTTGGGCGGCAATCTGCCTTGACCGGTTGGCGTGGAGCTACAAATAAATTTTATATGATGAGAATAATAAGTCAGAGGAAGTCAGAGATACCTGCTTGGGGAAAGAGAGAGAGACAGAAAGACTATGGGATAGAAAAATATTAAAAAGTTATTGACATGTAGTCAAATTGTTCCCTTAGCAGTCTAGGCCTATAGCTGCATAACTAAGGGATGGATCAGGAATCATCTGATCCAGCTCTAACTAAAAGCTAAAAGGACTAGACTGCTAAGGGAACAATTTGACAAATTTTACAATTTGACGTCTAAAGGTGGGAGCTGGTTCCACAGGAGGTGAGCCTGGTAGCTGAAAGTTGTACCTGCTGTTCTACTTTTCCAGACTTTAGCCACTCTATATTTTGGGAAAGAAGTGATAGGACAATACAGTGCTATGAGCTTGTTCAGGGCTTTTAAGAGGTCAACTTAATTATTGTATACAGAAGAGTAAACAAAACCAAATCAGGAATTAAAATCAAATAACACAACTAAACCATGTTCCTCTCTGTAGTCTTCAGACTTTACCTTACATACCTGTTTCTCTTGTCTCTTGTCTCTTGCCCTTTTAGATTTATAGCAGGGAGGATGCTCTTTAGAGGAATTTGGTGTGTGGCTATTAAAAGAGCTGTTGTGCATTGACTCACAAAGAATCAATCAATCAATCAATCAAATTTTATTTGTATAGCCCATATTCACAAATTACAATTCATCTCATAGGGCTTTAACAGGGTGTGACATCCTCTGTCCTTAACCCTCAGCAAGAGTAAGGAAAAACTACAAAAAACCCTTTTAACAGGGTAAAAATATGTAGAAACCTCAGAGAGAGCCACATGTGAGGGATCCCTCTCCCAGGACGGACAGAAGTGCAATAGATGCCACGTGCAGGAGAACATCATCAATAATCAAAGTCTCTAGCAGCATTGATGAAGCACAGTCCATGCTCAGCAACCATCTAGACCACGATCCACCATCCAGACCAGACGCCACTTCAGTCCTCAGTCACCGTCCCCCGCCGCCCACCAGGAGGACCCATCACAAGCCACCACTGCGGTCCTGGTCCACCGCCCGTGCCCAATGCCAACGCGACACAGGGTCCGCCACCAGCACCACGATCAGCCCACATGACTCAGAATCCGCCACACTGGATCCAACACCGCAACCCCCGGTGCGCGATCCACAAACCGTAATCCATGGTGCGGCCACAGAGGCCCTGGATCTGCGGGTGATAAAGCAAAGGGATTCCGGGGAAGGGGGATAGGGATGGAGAAGAGGAAGGAGAAGCTGGAAAGAGAAGCTCCGTGTGTCATGTGTCATAAAATAGAACAAGTAACGTTCTGGCGCACTAATTAGCTCTAACTATAAGCTTTATCAAAAAGGAAGGTTTTGAGCCTACTTTTAAACGAACAGATGGTGACTGCCTCCCGAACTGAAAGTGGTAGATTATTCCACAGCCGAGGGGCTTGATGGCTAAAAGCTCTGGCTCCTACTCTACTTTTAGAGAATTTAGGGACGACAAGTAGGCTTGAATTCTGGGAGCGGAGTGCTCTAGTGGGTTTATAAGGTATTAACAGCTCTTTAAGGTATAAAGGCGCTATATTATTAAGGGCCTTGAAGGTGAGGAGGAGAATTTTAAATTCTATTCTAGATTTAACTGGAAGCCAGTGTAGCGATGCTAATATTGGAGAAATGTGCTCTCTTCTCTTTGTTCTCGTCAGGACACGTGCTGCAGCATTTTGGACAAGCTGTAGAGTCTTTAACGACTTCCTGCTGGAGCCTGATAATAATGAATTACAATAGTCCAGTCTCGATGAACAAATTGTCAAACAATCAAATTGATTTGTGTTGCCAATATTTACAAATCACAATTTGTCTCATAGGGCTTTAACAAGGTCTGTCCTAAACCCTCAACAAGAGTAAGGAAAAACCACCTAAAAAAAAAACTTGATCGGGGAAAAAAGAACGTAGAGACCCCAGAGAGAGCCACATGTCAGGGATCCCTCTCCCAGGACGATCAGAAGTGCAATAGATGCCACGTGTAACTGAGGAGATCAAGAAAATAAGAGAATTTAGAGCATTGATTAGAAGTAAACAGTTTGTTAAAGGGACTTCTAGGTGTGTTTGCATTTCGGATCACAACACACCTAGAGGTCACTTTCTCCTGACCTGCTTCCTCTGTGGCTTCTCAAGTGGATTTGACCAGGAAAAAGGCACCTGTTGTCTCCTTTGTCCGTGTTTGGAGAGGCGGTGGACTAGTGGCAGAAACTTGGGCTATGGGCAGAAAAGGTCTCTGGTTCGTCTCTGGTTCGACTCCTCTGTCTAGTGCCCCTGAGCAAGGCACCTTACTCCCCCAACATCTGCTCCCCGGACGACGTAAATGGTCGCTCACTGCTCTGTGTGTCCTGCACCAGATGGGTTAAAAGCAGAGGTCAAATTTCCCTACCTGCATGAGTGTGCCTGTGCATGTGTTTGGGACAAATAAATGCATCTTAATCTTAATCTTTTAATCTGTGGTTCAGACTGCATGTCAGCAAAAGCAGGTAGAGGTGGTTGAAGACGAGGAGCACACAGCGATTGAGGTGGGGAGGTTGAGAATGCTCCAACTTTAACAAGTTCATCCATCTGTGCAGGAGGCATGAGCCCTACCGAAAGACTCGCTGTAAGGGGCGGAGTTGTTGTCGAAAGTATGGCGCCATCCAGAAGATAAGTATCTTGACTGTCCACACTTCGTCAGCACCAGCAGCAAAGGCATCTGCCCTGTGCTGCTTTTTCGCTGAGGGAGGAGCTTTTATGGGCACGATGAATGGGGAATCATAGCCGACGGTCTGCTCCAGCCCAAGTCAAGACTCACAGCATCAAAGCTCATGTTGTTGCCCTTCTGACATACTGGGCACTAGTGGACAGTCTTGGTGGAGGACATTTTTGTTGTTCTCTCCAATGCTCCTCAAAGTCAGCCTATTTCAAAATTGAATGAAAGTTGTATTTTATGGATGCTGGCGTCTTTTATACAGTAGGACAAGGTTAATTCACAGGACATAGTGATAAACATGAGATCTTGTCTTGGAATATCAATGTTGTGATGGAATTAGCATACAACAACATTTAAATGGTGCAAATGCACCCTTCTTTACACTATTTCACTATTTTGTTAGGTGTATATTTACATTTTTTTTATATTTATTTATTTGTACAGTGCTGTGAAAAAGTATTTACCCCCTTCCAGATTTTTTTAGTTTTTTTGCATATTTATCACACTTAAATGATTCAGATCATCAAACAAATTCTAATATTAGGCAAAGATAACCCAAGTAAATGAAAAATGCAGTTTTTAAATGATGATTTAATTTTATTAAGGGAAAAACGCTATCCAGACCTACTTGGCCCTATGTGAAAAAGTATTTGCCCCCTAAACCTAATAACTGGTTGTTCCACCCTGGGTGGCAAAACAACTTCAATCAAACATTTGCGATAACTGGCAATGAGTCTTTCACATCACTGTGGAGGAATTTTGGCCCACTCTTCTTTGCAGAATTGTTTTAATTCAGCCACATTAGATGGTTTTCGAGCATGAACGGCTTCTTTGAGGTCATGCCACAGCATCTCAATTGGATTAAGTCAGGACCATCAATGACAGGTTATACAAGTGGTCATACTTTCGTATGAGGGGCCGTGAGGGACATTATTCAGAATATCCTCTCACACACACTACTAAAAAGCTCTCACAAACACATATGAAATGCTCTCACACACAGTACTGAAAAACTATATGCTCACACACACAACTGAAATGCTCTCACACACACTACTGAAAAACTATACTCTCTCACACACACTACTGAAATGCTCTCACACACACTACTGAAAAACTATACGCTCTCACACACACTACTGAAATGCTCTCACACACACTACTGAAATGCTCTCGCACACACTACTGAAAAACTATACTCTCTCACACACACTACTGAAATGCTCTCGCACACACTACTGAAATGCTCTCACACACACTACTGAAAAGCTCTCACACACACTACTGAAAAGCTCTCACACACACTACTGAAAAGCTCTCGCACACACTAGTGAAAAGCTCTCATACACAATAGTGAAATGTGCTCATATACACAACTGAAATGCTCTTGCATAGTATTGTGGAATATAACTGTGAATGATATTCGTTCACAAGTAATAATTACAGGTTTTGTTATTTTAACTTTCTTGTACTTGACTTACAGTTCAGTGAAGCGTAATTGTTTGCAGTGATAATTAAATGCTAGTGTGATAATAAATGACCATTTCAAATCATCCAAACTGATGGGCATTTATTTGAGTTCTTGTGAGAATGTCACCCCGACATGCTCCGCGGCACTCACAAGCCCCCAAAGCACATCACGAACTCTAACCCTAACATATTATTTGGTTATTCAGGCCTTGTTTTGTCTGTTTTTGCCTGTTATTCATTCAATTTGATAATTTGAGTTAGTTTGTTAACAAAAATAAATATATCAGTTGAAAATATCCTACTGTGTTTTTTATTTATTATTATTATTATTTTTAATTTCATAAATAATTTTGGGCGATGGGTGCCCTTTTTTGGGGGTTTGAGCACCTGCCCCCCAAAATGTCTGTGCACGTGCCTGCTCCGCGGAGATGTTGACGGTGAAGCCTGTGGAGCCTACCGGCCTCCCCGGAGGGGCCGGCCGGCACCGCGGGGTGGTCAACTGAAATGCTTGTGGGCGCCGCGGAGCAGTTTTTCGGGTGCAGAGAGGAGGGACACACGGTGAGAGCCTGCTCCGCCCGGTCCTGATAAAGCTATGAGCGCTGGGGCCCCCGCTGGTCCTCCGGCACTGGAGCGACGCGGACCCGCTGCCCGCCGGGCCGGCCAGCCCGCCCCGCCGCAACCGGCCAGCACCACGTGGGGGTCGACCAGCTCCCAGAGGGGGCCGGCCGGGCAGCGGGTCCCCGCAGCGGGTCCCCGTCGCTCCGGTACCGGAGGAGCAGCAGGGGCACCCGCCCCAGCGCTCGTAGCCGCATCCGGACAAGGCAGAGCCGGGTCACTCCAAGCTCTCATCGTGTGTCCTTCCTCACCGCAACCGAAACACTGCTACGCGGCGCTCACAAGCCCCCCCCCCCCTCACATAACTATCCTTGATCACCTTTCGTTTTAACTGAAATACCTTCCATTTCAACTGAAATACCTTCCGTTTCAAATGAAACACCTTCCATTTCGACTGAAATTTTCATATGTGTGTATGAGAGCTTTTCATATGCGCGTGTGAGAGCTTTTCAGTAGTGTGTATGAGAGCTTTTCATATGTGTGTGTGAGAGCATTTCATATGTGCGTGTGAGAGCTTTTCAGTAGTGTGTGTGAGAGCATTTCAGATGTGTGTGTGAGAGGATATTCTGAATAATGTCCCTAACGGCCCCTCATACTCTTGAGCCCCTTCTTGCATGTCTCTGAAAACGCAGAAGCATGCGCCGGCCTTAAGTGCATCAACCCCTAGGGTACAAACCAAGAACAACAAGAATCAAGAAAGTAAAATTTCTTCACAAATAAAGCAAAACAAAGCGCTATAAGTAAGTGCCGTTTAAGTGCTACTAAATTGTTAGTTTAAAAACATATATATAATATTTTAAGACATTGATGCGGGCCAATTAAAAATGGATGGCGGGCCGCAGTTGGCCCGTGGGCCGTAGTTTGGACCCCCCTGGTCTAGATACAGCATCAAAGTCATGAAGTTATTTTGAGAAGTGATGCCCTATTTCATTGGCAAGATAAAAAGAAAAAAAAGAATCAACAGAAGAATAAGGAAGCCTATTGCATTAACTTAATTTTTTTATTTTTTGGGGAATTTGTCTCGGAATTTCCGAGATAATTATCTCAGAAAAACGAAATAATTGTGAATCGTAATACGCTTCTGTGGAAGAAAGCATATTTGTAGTTCTAAACGTATTAAGGGTTTTTTGTTCTCATTTTTTATGTCCTACAGCGACCATTACAATTATGCAAATTATGGGATGACGTCATTTAGCGACTTCTAGTGACGTTCAGGACAGCCAATAGCTACTTTTCTTACTGAGGAGTTGGCAAAACTGCACACCGGACGCTGAAGCGCCGCGCAGCGCCAAGGAGAGCCAGGCGCCTCCTATCCACCTCCCTGCAAAACCTTTGAGCGGTTCACATCGGCTGCGAGGCCCTGCACCGGTTGTGTGTAAGGGTGCATGTGCTGCTGTGCCAAATCCGTTGAAATGTAGGCTATTGTGCTGTGTTGCTGTGTGCTCAGGGTTATGTTGCTATGTACAGCTCTATTGGTTAGTTTGGTTTCTTAGCTCGATGCTTCTTGTGCTTTTTACATGCAGGGAAGTGAATGGACACAGTCTGAAACAATGAGAGAGAGCCTACTGTACATAGTAATTTAAGTAAGAGTTACAACTTCCATCTTACCTTTAGTTTATTGATAAATCTCTTATTTGATTTTGAAACAATGTAGCGTAACCTAATTTGTTCTTATTTCAGTAAATGTTTTTGTTGGCAGCAATGCCATTATGTTTTATTTGGTTGGTAGATCATGTTGAGCTGGTCATTTCAAAAGTAACTCACAAGCCCATAAAGTGTGGGTACCCCTGATGTAAACAAACAAGAAAAAAGTTTTGCTGGGGATGTCATTGTAATAATATTGTTGAGATCTTAAATCAACCAATGCTATTGTTTGCAGTTACTAAAGTGGCCAACCTATAATATTCAAATAACATCTATGAAATTGTAAAGCTTGCATTATTATTTAAGGTATTAATCAAAAGAACACAGCTTCAGGCTGCTAGCAGTGGTCTGTAGGCAGCCCTGCCAGGATGCTTTTTCATAACGGGAGCAGTTAAGTTCAGTAACAGCGATGCTGTACGCGGGTTCAATCTACTGTATCGTGTATGAGGGGGGATGTGATATGAAAATTAAAATATCATGCAAAACAACTTTAAAAAAAGATCACTAGCGAAAGTAATGACCATAATACATTTAAATGATGTTAAACTAAGAAATTACAATAATCAATTGTAAACTTTATTCCCTAATCCTTAATAATGGAGAAATACTACACTTGTGGGTCTCTCTCCCAGCTTGCTGGTGTTTACAACACGACTTCTTGATATACAATATGTCTACTCAGATACTTTACCATTACTTACAAAAAATCATTGATTAATATACCTTCCATTACACTACAAACTGTTTCTTGAAATCAATGCTCCATTGCACTTATGTCCATCCTGGGAGAGGGATCCCTCACATGTGGCTCTCTCTATGTTCTTTTTTCCTTACTCTTGTTGAGGGTTAAGGGCAGCATGGTATTCTGGGTAACCCTGGATTTGAAGTGAGGGTCGGAAAATGTCTTTATTTAATTTCTGTTGTTTTATGACTTCAATTGTATTGGATTCGGCTGCAACACATTTTACCCCAAAAACTCCAGAAGTTTTCTATGTATATAGATACATAAAAGTGACATCAGCTTTTCTAAGATGGATGCATATTTCTCTCAAATGCATTAGAATAAAGAATATTTAATGGAGTTTGAAATGGAAATGGAAATGAATGGAAGTTTAAAAAATAAATGGAAAGATGGAAAAAATAATTTAATTCTTCATGCAATTTACAAAAGTAATGACTTGCTTTTTTTACCCCTGCTAAAATAATCTGATAATATTTAATCTAGCCAACAATACTTCTTAATTCTATTTTCAGATTAATGCACTAACCCCAGTATGACTGAAACAACATACAATTTGAAAAAGACGTGAAAGAGACCAATCATTGGCAGGTATTCATGTTACATTTCAGACTCGTCAAAGCAGCTGTTTAAAGGACACTGCCGGTGTCCCAGGTCTTGTCAGGTGATGTGCAACACAGCTTGCAGACCATTGAAGCCCAAGCAGACACTCAATGACGATTTATTAGTTCAAAAGAAACAAAAAGGCATGATCACATTTTCTCTCTGTTCTCCAGTGTCTGTCTGGTGGTAGATTTATTGCTGCTAGTGCAGCTCCAGGACAGCAGAGAACAGCTAGCTTGTGTTTTCATTACAGACAGGAAGGAAGAAGGAAATTGAACGAGGTGAGCAGTGAGCATTTAGCCTGACGTTGTCAGACTCACAATTCTAGTCAGAATGTGAGTCTGAGACCGCTCCATTGGGCTGTGATTATGGGGCGTGTTTCAACTGACCAGGAAATAAAATTCCTCTTCGCTCAATTGGATAGACCTACAACCCATCAGAGCAACGTAGTATGTGACGTATGTTAAGCAACGCATTGTGAGTTATTTACTAACGCGACCCTTCAGCGCAGCGTCAAGCCTTAAATAACAGCTGGCTCCCATCCACTCCCATGTTAAAACCAACATGGGAGTGGCCTTGGCAGTAGCCATGCGCGAGGCATGCCAAGGCTGCCTCGTGCCGTGCAGCGATCGTTTCGGCGTCAAGTCTATTTTTTGCGCCTGACTTGAGTGTATCGCACCAGGAAACACACTGAAAAACGATCTTAAACTATATTGATGACATATTTTATATGACATTAATGATCAAATATGCATCCCATACTTTGAAGTCCCCTTCTGTTGTCCTGGAGTTTTAATTTGACCAATGACATTATTAAATGTCCCCCTCTGCCCATCCACTACAGCCACACAAGCAGTGATACAGATAAAAAGAGAGAGAGGGGGGGGACTACGTATTCTCCACATAGGCTTGGGTGGAGAATCCGTAATTTACCCTCGACACCCCGACATTTAACGGAACAAACAGCGGAGAAGTTCTTCAACATGGATGACATTAAATTAATAATTGAAGTGGAGAAGTGCAGTGAGTTGTATGATCCTCGGAACATGTTGTATAAAGACAACACCAAGAAAGACAAATGTTGGGACGCTGTTGCTTAATGTTGGAGCAACAAGTAAGTATATGCTTTTAATCTACTGGATCAACGGGTGATATTATTAGCGCTGATTGGCGGTTCAGCGTCGCTTCAGTGTCCGGTGTGAACAGCCAAGCGCTGGCGCGATAGGGATTAGCGCGGTGCTTTGGCGTCGCCAAAAAAATGAATGCGCTGTCGATGTCTTCTAAAACATACTCAATGGCAGCATCTACACATCTCAGCTCTCCAGCGGCAGGCATGTTTGTTGAAAACGAATTCAACCCAAGGGCACTTTGATGACGTGGTTGATTACGTTACCGTTGATCATCTGTCCATCATCGTATAAAGCCCGCCCTGACAATCTGATTGGCCTGGTCGGGCATAATTTCTCCCCAACGGAGCGACTCCAGACCGAACTTCCCGACCTCAAATGTTGTGGGCAGGGCTAAGTTCATCTGGCATCCTGGCTAGTGAGCATTATGTGAATCGATAAAATCTTTCCATGAAGCTGAGAAGTAGAATAAACACCAGAAGGAGGTAGCATCTGGCACTGTCCTATAAAGGATTTGTGTATTAAAATAAATGAAGAATGTTCTTTTTAATATAAACATGCCCCAACTTTATATTTTATCAGAATTCTCAAATCTAAATGAAATACCCTAGTTGAAAAATACTGCAAAGAAATAATCAAGCTGAAAATTCTAAAATAATACAAAGTCAAAAATAAAGCCTAAAAACCAACAGCAGACACAAATAACTGCAGCAGAAAAACTTTGAGTTAATGCAAAACAGGGGCTCTGGGCCAGAGGAAGTGCTTAAGGGGATAAGCTCATAAACTGCTTGTTCAACTTGGGAGAAGCTTTTCCAGCAGATCAGTTTTGTCCTGTTCTCTTTCCATCAAACAACTACTGAGGTGTGCTATCAGTGCACTTAAAGGCCAGATGTGTGTTTGCATAATTTGTGCCTGTGTCTGACTGTTTTTTGTGTGAGAGTGGGTGCTTGGTCTGCTGGTTAGGACCTTTGAATGCACCTCTAGGTTACCTCCTATAAGGCCTTGATCAATTGGCTTGGGCTAGGGAGCTGTGGGCTGCTGAATGGTTCACCTATAAAATGTGGTGCATTTAAGATCCTCTTGTTCTACAATCAGCTGTGAAGGCTGTTGTCGACATTCTCGTGTCAGAAATCTTGGAAGTTGATGACATGGGTTTTCTATAGGGACTGCTGACAGAATGGTGAGCTCACATTTGATCAGCTAACTTACACGAACGAAGTATTCCTACATTAAAATAACATCAGAAAGTGTAACTATTAGCTATCAACTATTAATTGCTATAAGTTTATTGTATTTAATAACTAAATAACTATAATATATATATACTAGTATAATTATAAAATACTTTTCAATCGTCTTCAATTGATGCAGACACCAAGCAGCATTGTTCGCATCTGTGGAAAACTTTAATATCCATCGTGTGCATTTACTGTTAATATGATGGGTTGGACTTCTTGTGAGCAACACCTCAAACACATTTACAAAATAATAGAAAACATTAGTCGAAGCCTGTTGCACACCGTTTCAAGCAAACATATCATTCAACCAAAACAGTGCCAAAACTTTTGAGATTAAGCAGGGCCCTGTTTCTGTTTTTTTTTTCAATCTCCAAACATGCTCTTGTGCTTGATTTGTTTGTGATATTCTTAGGCAATGGGCATTGGACACAGTAGCTGCACCACTCGGCTATGCACTCAATATGTAACTGTTATGATCATATAAATATGCATCTTGCTTGTTTTGGATAACATTTTGTGGCAGAGTTAGCTTTTACAAATAATGTCACTAGCTAGTGTTAACTCTTACATTGCACAGAAATTAGATATTAAAGCGTTGCATCTATAGTTTTCATCAATTAATATAGCAATTATTGAAGTCTCATAAACCACCCAAATCTGTTATGTTCTTGTTGCCATTTAATCATTGATTAATTGATCGTAAATTTTTCTTCACAAATAGCAGTTTTTTTTTTGTTTGACCGATGAGTAAAGACAGCGAGAAAAGTTAAAAGAAATCTAAAATAACAACAAAACTACAGTCCTGTTGAGTATGCAAGCCAGGTAAGGTTTAACAGTTTAATCAGATGTGTTTTTAAGCATAAGTAAATTAGTTTTTTTTCCCTATTATAAAATGTACAGCAAAGGAACAAAATAAGAACAATTTAATTGAAGAAAGCTATATCATTTCATCTTATTTCTCCTTTCTTATATGTCCTGCCGGGTACCACATACAAACCATTGCCTGATCAGCAGAATCAAGCCATTTAAGCATAGTCATCTTGAAATGCGGTTTGTGCATAGACAAATTGCAGCTTATTTAGTTAACATGTGCATCTACCCTTAACACAGTTTGCTTTTTTACAGGAGCAATGAACAAGGTCCAGTCTTGTCAAGTCTGGTCCACTCTCAGGGCTCCTTATGTACTGCAGCTTATTAGTTTGTCCACTGGGTTTGTTGGAGGTAGGTCTCTGTCAGAACACTTGACTGATTTCAAAAGTTAAGCCCTTGCAATATTGACATACTGGCTGTCCTTCTGATTATATCGACCACACTTGTAAGGGATACACTGATTTATACAGTTCTGAGGCCTTACTTTTAACCATTGCATACACATCTTTCGGACCTTATTTTCTTACACAAATGTTAGGATCTATAAAAACAAACTTAATGGGAGAACAGATGTGTACAGACATTCCGGAGAAGTGATGATGCAGACGTGATGTGGTGAATTAAAGCCAGATTATAGTTCAACTTTATCGTGAACATTAAACAAGCAGTGTTATTAGTGATAAGAAATAACTTCGCCATAACTTCATTCAATTGTATATGACTAAAATTATTAACCGAGTTATTAACCGGATTATGCTCAGATTGCATTCAATAGCAGAGTAGCAGAGCCAAACGATAAATAGTTGTTGATAATATTGTCTACCACTGTGTATGTATCACCATGTGTGTGTGTGTGTGTGTGAAATGACTGTAGTGAGCGTGACTGTGAAGTCAAGTGCACTGGAGACCACTTACAAAATATAAATAAACTGTCTCTGTAAGTGACCTCAGATTGTGGGATGTGATTAGTGATTAGTAATTTAGAGGCACCTGAAAATGGTGCTCCCAGATGTATATCTTGGCCTCGTCATTCAGTCTCTCTCCCTCCCTTTCTTCTCTGACAGACTTTATAAAGGGAATATTCCCTTCATGTGTGAATGCGCATGGTTTTATGAATCTGAATCTTTTTTTGTGTACATGCTTTTTCCACTTTTGTGTACACATAAAGTTTTAATGTGAATCTTACGCACTGCGTTGTAAATTAGGTCCTATGTGATGGGGAGAATCTAGTTGCTAGATGTGTGTGCTTTTTAATTCCTAACTGAGAACTCAAAATGTCACAGGAGAAGGAATGCAGATCAGCGACTGCATCACATTTTTTACACCAAGATGCCCAAGGATGTTAATAGTTTTCAATAATATCATCATACACTCACAAACTTTTGTTTTCATTTGTTTTTGTTTCTCAAATTGTTTTAGTGAACATGACTGTTCTGTCAGCTGCACAGAGCACACAGAGACCACTTAAATAAATAACAGGCTTTCACTTGTAAAACTTCCATTTCCAAATGATATCCCAGGGTTGAGGTCAAGAGGCCACTGATTGTCGTGATCAATTTGGTAAGGTGTGATGTATCCTATGCTTTTAACATATAAATGCGGCATTTAAAAAAAGAAAATGATACCACTAGTGTGGCCACCACACAAAACAAACAGAAAACCATCGATCAGCAGGGCCATTTTTATGCATCAACATAAATTTAATTCTTTGCATGTACAGGTGTCTATGTGGACTGTTTCATGAAACTGGTTATTTTTTGCCCTATGCCATGTTTGGCTTTTGGGGGCACAAACTCTTTTATGAATTCCATGTCCCAGCTTTACAATACATTAGAAGAACCAATTAATGAAGTTGCACGTATCTGGGAAACATTGTCCATAAACTGGGACTACGTTCAAGCATCGGCTTCTGTAGAGATGTGGACACATCGGTCTATGTATGAAGCCTCATTGCTTTGCCAGCCTATGAAGGTAGCATGAAGGGACCGCATCTTGTCTTCAAAAAGAAGAAGCACATAGTTCCAATCTGACTTTTTAATGACTAATTGACATATAGACATAGAAATGAATAAATGTATAAATAAATAAATAATGTGACGGCCCCGCTAGTATGGTTATGTGTTTTTAAGGTAAACAGTTGATTGGCGGTTCCGACCAAGTCTGGTCGTGCTTCACCAGGATATAAGGCTTCCAGCCTGGTGCTCTCTTCCCTTCTCCGCTCTACCTGCCAGCACAGTCTGTTTTGTTATCCTTATTTTCCTTTAACTCCACAACACTGCTCATTACATCATTTACAATTTCTGATGCCACTGACTAACCCATCCAATTGCTATTGTAATTCAGTTTTTAATAAATTTATTTATACTTATTTGTATATACAAACCTGATGTCACATGTTACTCTACTTGCAACTACTACAGCATTTAGAGGTCACTTTAAAACAAAACATTAGTATGGGTCCTCCCCCTTATATGAGACCATAGGTCATCTGTTAAAGCAGCTCCAGAACAAACTGCTCCAGCTTCAGAATGAGCAGCTCAAACAGATGACCTACACTCTCATTTTAGGGGGAAGATAGTTGCAGGAAGAGATCCTTAAGGAAAAATTGCTCCAAAGCACATGGGACTTAAAGCAAGACTGACCCAAAGCATACAGCCAAGACAAGTCTGTAATGTCTTCAGGACAAGACTCTGATTGTATTTGAGTGGTCCAGACAAAGTCCAGACTTAAACCCCAAAGAACATCTGTGGAGAGACATGATGATGGCATTCAACTGCAGTTGCTCATATTTTGTAGACTTCCCTGTCAACTGTTTATGAACAAGTAGCAGACAAAGAAATAATAAATTCACCAGGATGGTCAATTTTGACACTTTAGTGGCGTCTTGTCCAATCAATAACGTTTGTAATGTAAGAGCAATTTCTGTATGAGGAGTGCAGTGTGAGACTGTGATTCAATAAAGGTCCTCAATAAATTCTGCTCCTACTTTTATGGTTTGTCCTGTTGGATAGTGATGTCTACTAGGATCAGTATTTGTGACTGAGCTGTAAAAACCTAATTCAATTCATATGGCATTCCTTGAGCCTTTGGGCTCTAGTTTAAAGCCCATCCGATTTTTCTTCTCCGTGTCTATTTGCAACAGCTCCTTAAATCAAACAGCAGGCAGCTCACCAATGTGGTGACCTTGTCACTATACACACCAAACTGCACTTTTGCATGCAAGTGTGTCTCTACGTGTATTTTCACACACACATAAACTAAAGTTCAGCTTCTTAATTCACTCTAATCACAGGCACTACTATCATCATCATAGTGTTATGTGGAAATTAAACCATGAGCCGAAACACTCAAATGAAAATGCTCAAATTACCATTCAGTCTTTCATCCTCATAGTATCAACATATAAAGGAAACTTACATACATTTCTACATTTCTGGGAGCTTAATATGTAGCCTACTAGATTTTCTTTTGACATGTCTCCCCCCCACACACACACACATAATTAAAAACACTTTTTAAGCATAAAATTTCGACTTTTGGAGTAGTGTCTACAGTAATGGCAAATGTTATGGTTCTTTTTTCACATCATATATTTTGTTTGATTTATTATTAAGATATCATCCCATAAAAATATTTCTGAGAATGTTAACTGTTTGCTTTAAAAGAATTTTAACATAATATGACGAGGAAACAATGACTACTAAGCAAAGAGGTTATACTAGATGTTCTTTGATAAATAGCTCAATGACTACAACTTCTACTACTTCTTCTAGTCAACTACTACTACTTCTAATAATAATATCAATAATAGTAAGATTAAGCATAAGAATTTCAAAAGTTAGTTTGAATTTTTTGGGCAATTTGATGTACTTTGGTTTTACAATTGATGTATTAAGAAGAGTTGGTATCTCACAATAGCCAAGTTAGAGTTATTTTTATTGTTATTTCAGATTAAATAATCTTAATTTCTATAGATCTGGTTTTCGCATCAGAGGATATCCCTGCAGAACCTTAAACGTCGTCATAATTGCATTTCATCTCACATCAAGAATAGTTTCTCATGGAGGTTGTAAAATTATATTGACGTCCATCAACGATATAATATGCCATGGAGCAACATAGCCTATCGTTTTTTTGTGCATATGAAACCTATACTTTTGTACCTTTTTCTTTTACGATTACTTTTTTTTTTCAAAAGGATTTTTCAGAGAGAATCCAGGTTTGCGCCAGACGAGGACTATGGATCTAACAAATGATTGACCATTGAACATGTGAAATTATGATGAAGCCCACAGTCAGTGTGGAGCTTGGTTTGATTCATAAACCAGCCTGTTGCGCATCAACGACGCAGCGTGGTCTCAAGCCCCGTTCAATGGCATAATCCGGGCTATTCAAAATTAAGTAATTTAAAGCTGCTACTCATCATGCCACCTCCTCCGCACTAAGAAGTTTGTTGTAATTAATGAATCAGTGTGTTTAAGTCATTAGAAAACATTAAGTCACAGGAGCAGAATGTGTGAAGTCAGCTGGCAGGGATCAACAGCACTTCTCCAATAGAATTTGTAATTCATCCTCCACATGTTTACTATGTATTATTGAGATCAAAATGTACAACGTTTCTATGTATTTCTTGCAACAAATTAATTAATATTTTTGTTAATCCGAAACCCTACCTTCAGTCCTGTCCTGAGAGTCAGTCTGGAGCCAGTGCAGAGCTGTAGCGAAAAGGGTTTGGAGTGAGACTGACATAACACGGATACACACATAGCTTGTCAAGTAAAACCACTTTTCTTTCTTGTCACCCCAAACTGACTATAGCAAACATTCTGGTCTTGTGTTTATATTAGTTGCTCCTCCTTAAGTCTATAAAATGTTTTGTATTCTCCCCACATACAAATATTCACACGACAAACTTACAGTTATTATTTGCATGAACCCATTGATGACAACCATCATTTTTGTGAGATCTGACATCTCACAAAAGCAATGTTAAGCACTTATTCTTTAGATGCTTTACTAAATACGGCCAAAGATATTTTAGTAAGGATACAACTCACAGCTCAGTTTACATAAATTTTATTTTTTACCTGATTAATGGAATGCACTCCAACACGCCAGCTCAGACACAATTATACAGTTAAACCCATTAAGTACAACCTTGATTGTAAACATAACTTATTTCAAAGCGCTCTAAATATATCAGTTAAACACTAGCCTCATCATTTATTGTTGAAGAAAAAAAAAATTGAATTATGGGTGTATGTAAAGATTTTCGCCTGTACCTAGTTGTTATGTGGTCTGACTCTTTCCCTCACATTTCTCTCGTTTCAGTGTTCATGATTGTCTTTAAGTAGGTGGAAGGGATATCCTCTCGGCCTTGGAAAGAAATTCTGAGTGCTACCGACTGACATAAAGCAGACTGCAGCACAGATCCTCGTCTCTCTGAATTCCTGGTCAGATTTACACCCATATTCTCACAATATATTTTACAAACTACAACATTACTACAAATATTGACAGAGAGCTATCATGACAAACCGACTTTCTTTGTGGGTCACCAAAAAATGCCTCAGACAAATAAAAAAATCAAAGAGCAGGTGAGCGACAGCAAGAACCAAGACAAAAGGCCTGGTGCTTTTTGGTGTTGATCAGAAGATCGGGGCGCACTGTGCTACTCACTGTGTGTGTTGTTTGGCCATCTGTCTCCCTGCTCAATTTACCTCTCGAACCCACTTGCTGTTTCTGTGTTTACATTTAAATCATGTTGAAAACAATATGCAAACGTTTGTCTGGAAACAACAGGAAAGGGTGTTAGAGATTTTTTCATCAGGATAATCTTATTGATAATCAGCTTTGACCTACATATTTGCATTACAGAGATACAAAGATCCAGTGAAGGACACCACTATTAAAATAGCTCTCCTAATTATGTTGTACTGTTTGAATTTTAGACACACACTCTGCAGCTACAAAACATGCTTTGTTGTAAAGTACACTTAAACATTTTTTTTACATTTTTATGGTATTGATCATATAAATCAGTAATTTTTAGTTGTAGAGTGTGATATGAACTTCAATAAAACTATAGAGTCTGTAAGGGAATTTTGTGAAAATAATTCTAATTGTAACATGACAAATTATATAATTTATTTGATTTGTCAGTGTTTCTATTTCAATAGTAATTGTATTTATAAAGGCTAACTACCTTCATGTGTAGAGGCCATCAGAAGCTGTTGTTGGTCGGGATGCTTTGTCCTCTCTGAGCAGTAGGGGGCACAACCAACTCAACTAGATAATGTTAGAAAAAATGAAGGCAAGGACACTGCTGCTACTCTTACTGAGCTGGTTACTGCTCCTACATTAACCTCACTGGCCTTAGGACTTATACCTTGACTGGTACCAGAACAATAACAAGTACATATGCCACTACTGCCACTGCTCTTATACAACTAAGACCCTACAACTAACACCGTTAAAGCTAGTGTAAATGTATCCACTGCTTCCAATCGAAATGTTAATGCTATCATGATTGCTCAAATAAAAAAATTAAAAAAAATTGAAAAACTACTGAAGGAAAACTAGATGCATTTAATGATACTCTTAGGAAGTGCGAGTCTCAGCAATCCATTATCCTGTTAGTAATGATTTCAGCGATTTAGATACAGTACGAAACACGATCCAATTAATGATGTGTATTTATAACCTTTTTTTATGCCCGAGCCACACTATCTGTGTGGAAGTGCTTTATGGCTTGTTGTACAGCCAGCAATCAGTTCATGACAAAAACCGACAGTAAATAAAACCTAAATAAATAATAATAGTCTAATTTAAAAGGCTAATGGCAGCAGGAGCAAATTAGTTTCTAAATCTGTTTGTCATGCAACTAGGCCGAGTAAAACTGTGGCCAGAGGGAGGCCAATTTCAACAGATAGAATTCAAAACTGTGGTGAAAGATAATTTTCACTGTCTATTTTGCAGTGGACCATGCGTGGTACGCAGAGAAAATAGCGACTCACTAGAAGAGCAGCATGGTCGTTGTGCCTGAAATGCGTTGCTCATGCAGCCGGTGTGGCCCGGGCATATAGGTTGTCTTAATAAGGAAAAGTCCTGAGTAAACATTCTGTGAAATTAAACATCCAACAGAACTGCAAGCAACTCTGTGATTCTTGTTCCTTCCAGAGTAATGGAGTGCAACACTGCATTCAAATCAACCTGATGTAAAAGCTTAGGGAACTTCCAAATGTCTATACAACAATATCAAAAAGATATTGTATTACAATACAAAAACATGTTGAATCTACCACTACTTCTGCTATTATAATATATAGAAATATTATTATATCACTGCTGCTTCTAAAGTTTTGGCTTGTCAGTCTGTCTTCATTGTTATAGGGTTATTACATATTATCCTACTGTGCTGCTATGTCATAAAAGGTAATGACTGTATTTGTTTAGCGCTTTTCTAGACTTTTTGAAATTTCAAAGCATTTTGAAGAACAAGTCACATTTGCATTCATACAGCAGTTTCTATCACACAACAATCACACACTGGCAGGACAGCCATCAAATGCAATTACATCCGCAAGTGTTTGCTCACATCCACTAACATCAACTGGTAGTTGGCATCTTTACTAATGCACAAGACCTTCAAACATACAAGGAATGTTTTCTATCTGGTTCAATTTTCTAAAAACAAACATTTATTAGAGTTTAAAAGGGTACACACAACTGAGTTCATCTGATTAAACAATCATTTCATTCGTATTTTTATTGAAGGATAGCAGTCTCATGCGGAGAGCCATGAACCAAACATTAGGTGACAACTGACCTAGACTGAGGATGCAACTCCCATGATGTACTAAGCACTCTCTCTCCAATATGTGTATATCACATTTTTACATGTCACCAACTTTGTGTTTGACCTCTCCTTTAGTAGTTATTTCAGGAATGTCCAACTGATTATTTATTCTGCAGCTCACAATGTTCATTTCAACATTTTCTTTGTTTTTTGTTTTAATCTGATGATGACCTTTCAGTCCTACAATATCATGCAGTAGATGCTCCTACGATTATAATGATGAGCACTTGACTTTGTTGCTTTGTATTTAATGTTTGAACAGCCACTACCCTCAGAATATAAACCTCAAGTCAAAGATACAGAGAGAAAATTACCCAAGACCTTAACATCTGTTTGTGTACATCTGTGGTTTTTGAGCCACAGCACATACACACATACATGAACACACACAGAAAGAGGGAATCCGTCAATTAAATCTTGGCCAAATTCAGTTAACCTCTGTTTCAAGGGTCAGAAACATAGGGCCAGACCCAGGGGCCAAAGAGAACACAATAAACACACACACACAAAGACATTCAGACAGGCCTGTAGTACACATTAATTGGATTAACGATGTTCAGAACCGAGTCTGGACATCGTCACTGACCCATCTGCTCGGCACTATTCCTCTCTGCTGATGTCTCTATGTCTCTCTGTAATCCTAACGAGTTTTTTAACTTGTTTAACAAGAACTTTATGTCATGTTAATGAATGCTACATATGTCCAATTGAGCCGGGGGAATTGAAGCTCAAAATGTATTTTTTTAAATGAAATATTAACATATTTGGATATTAGGTAAACAACAATGTCTTATTAAGATATTGCTATATATATTTTGTAAAATCGTATGTCCTATGTAAAAATAATCAATATCTTGAGACTTTGGTGGTTATGTTCGCAATCAGGACTTCTTGGCTACCCTGCCACACTCTACTGCACCATTTAGAGATGGATGGCCATGTGGTGTGCCTACCAGTGTTGCAAACAAGTTTTGTCATGTAAATTCAAACAAGTGAAAACATTGACATACTTACAGCAATGATGAGACTATTATTAATTATAAATTTGTTTTGAAAAGTAGAAGTTAATATTGAGACGATTGAAGTATTTGGTAGACTCCTTATGGTTGTAATATGTATGTTTGAAATATAATGTTAATGGGGGTTAACATTAACCAGTGCTTGACTCTGGCAATTTCAGCATACCCACGATGTGTTATCTTAGGTCCTCCTGGATAACCTGTACTATGATACTTGCTATCCAATGAATTAATGTCTTTTATATACATAATATATGCTTTCCTATTAAGTGTTTCATAAAGCTTTTTAAGAATTGGTAATATTGAGCTTGATATGTATTAAGCAAGGCGATGTATGCTTTTTTTAAAACCTAAAAGTGTACCGGATTACTAAATTACCTGTTCCAGATTATCAAATTCATGCAGAAGTTAGTTGTTTTGATACAAAGAATACAAATAGCTTTCTCATGTCTCCACTGAGAAAGATATCTTCACTCTTTCTTCTGGCTGGCTGAAACACATCTTAAGGTTTACAGAAAGGTAGAATATGTTGATCTAATGTGTGAAGATATATTGGAATAAATTGCAGAATTCTAAATTGAAAATGTCCTGGAATTCTCCCAATATCACTTGAATTATTCAATGTAAATCACAAAGTTTTAGTACACCTTTCCAGAATACCCTCAATGTAATATAATGACATTCGAAGTGGGTATTCATGATATATCACGTTCATAAGAACATGAGGTTTCTTTAGTGGTTCTCCGTCAACTTTAAGGAAGGTTAATTGGCTCTCAGATGTGAGCCGCCGACTATTATTCATATATAAAGAAGCCGGCTGAATCATAGAGCCGAATAGCTCACCACCAACACATGAATACTCTCTATCATTGCCATTAGGCAATATTTAGGAAGAAGCATCCAATTTGTAGCATTATGATGAATTTGCATTTTGCATTAATCAGTCTCAAACTAGAAGTCATTAATTACCAACTCAATGGATCTCCATTCTCTTTGTCAAAAGAACACAAAGGCAACAATGATGAACTCATTACGTCATTACGGTAAGCGTGCTGCGTCATTTCCTGTTTTCTTGCCACTGGTGGTGGTCGCTCTGCGAATTAGCTCCGCTGCTAAACACAGCTGTTTCTCTGTAGCACTACGGCAAAAATCACCGGTCTGTAGTTAAACACTCGCACATACCAACCCTTAAGGCCTCTGTATGCTTCTCCGAGTCAGTTGCGAACCGACGGACGGACGAAGCGGACGGACACTTTTTGATTTATAGTTCTACGAGCCTTTTTGTTCCGGAAACAATTCACCACCAGAACAGTAGTTGGCGCAACGGAAGTCGAGCTTAGAGAAGTCTACCTCATGAGGTATATAGAAGAAGTCCACGCTGGTTTATTTACGTCCCCCCGGCTCCTCACACACAGTGAACGATGGCAACTAACAGAAAAGGGCTGTTGATGACGCGACAGTTTTTGCTGAAATAAAGTGACACCCAGCGGGTCAAAATGCTGATGGTAACGTGTCTTAGTGCAGCGGTACCCCGGTCTTGTTTCCAAACTGCGTTGCTAATTCAACAGCTGCATAAGCAGTCAGCAGGGACTCCCGATACTAACTACTACCAAGGGTTTGCTTAAAACCTGACGGTGTTTGAGAAACAGTGTCATATCAGCCGTGGGATTAAAGTCAGCGGGTTTTTGCGCTGTTCCCACTGCAGTTAGCATGGTGGCTAGCAACGCTGGCTTAAAACACTTGTCACATTAATCATAGAGTCGTAGTTGTGAGTTAGGTTTATTGTGATTTAGGGCAGTGGTTCTCAACCTTTTTTCAGTGACGTACCCCCTTCGAAGAAAAAATTCTGAAGAGTACCCCCTAACCAGCGCAAAGCCTTTTTGGTTGAAAGAAAGATGTAATGTGATTTATTAAGCCTTGTAACTAGACACATTCAAATTTAAAACTCCATCAATGTCCATAACATTGCTCATTTGTAGTGGTCTCTCTTGAACTATTTCGAAATAAAAAGATATAAAAATAACTAAAGACTTTTATTATTATCTCAATATAAATAAAGATTTGTGCACCTCAATATAATTATCAACTTAAAGTGACCTCTTTTGGAAACATAATAAAGATATGTTCTCAAACTGAACTCATGAACTTAAATATAGTTTTAAATAAAAGGTTAGCTCAAAACATATTTTTTTAATATTTATCATCTTAAAATATCTTCTTTAAGGATCGAAAAGAATACTGACAGGTAGCTTGTTTCCGTTTGCTTTGGGGAGGCTTTTTGCATTGTGTCTTGAGATGACCTGAATTCAGAAAGTTTCCTCTTAAAAAACTCATGTTGGCTTACCAACATGACTTTCATGCTTTGTCTGGAGATACCGCTGAAGATGTGGTGGCTTAATGCCACTGTTGGCTAATCTCTCCCCACAGAAAAAGCAAAAAGTGTAAATAACCCAATCTATGTTATTGTTAATATTGTTGAAAAGTCTTTCTGTTATTTTATTGTGAAATGTTTGCTCGCTTTAAAGTCATAAAATTTCATTTCCGTTTTGTATTACATGCTTTTATTTTGAAAGGGTACCGGTAGAGACGCGGACTTCTTGTTATGAATCATTAACTTCACTTTTTACGTTTTAGCGCCCCTCCGAAGAGGCACAAGCTCTCACGGTGTTGTTTAGGGAAGGCTCTCTGCTCTGGTTTCGCCTTCTTTGGTACTTGTCCCTCTGTGTTTCAGCAGCATTGCTGCTGCACTTCAACTCGACTGTTGAAGTTTTCAAGGCAGGTGATGACAGGTGATGACAGGTGGCGTGTGCCAGGTTGGGTCAAACCATCAGTATGGGGGAGACTCAGATTTTTTAGGATAATTAAATTGAAAAGCCTACTGAATATAAAATTTAGTTCATGAACTTACACTTATATTTTATTGAATATTTGTTAAATAACTATTTTTCAAGGATTTTTGAATGGATGCTAATTTTAAATATATTAAAAAAAAATCTCAAGTACCCCCATTTGAGAATCACTGATTTAGGGAATGAAACAGGAAGTTTGAGGTCCGGAAATGATGTCGTCCCGAAATGTTGGCGTTAGCGGACCAATCACAGCCAAGGGCTATCCGTGGGTCTCCGCCATGCCGACGTGTAGTTAGAAAAATCAGAGCTGCACGAAAAGCTCTCCGAGGAGCCCCGGAGAGGGCGTTCCACAGCGGAGAGGCGGTCCTATCTGTCCATGTCCGTCAAAACGAAGAAGCATACATTGGCCTTTACTCTATCGTGCTTAGTTATTCTGTGTTCTGTCTGAGCTCACCCTCGTAGCTCTATAGCGGCGATGTCTTCTCGCTCTCCCTGTTGCTCCACTGTTCTCTCTTGCTCCGACTCTCTACTGAATTATAGTCGGGTTGCACGCATGCATGCATGCACGCAAGACACGCAACACGCCCCTTTCTTGCCCTCTGGCGGCTTGCGTGCGTCTGCCAATTTTTCTAACTACACGACATAGCGACGCGAGCATCACGCAGCCCGCAAGACTTGTGATTGGTCTGCTTACTACATCCCGTCCGGAGTCTAGTTTCCCGTTTCATGCCCCACAATACGCGGAAATCACGGAAGATTTAGAAGAACGAATATGGACCAAATAGATGAGCACTTGGCAGAAGAGATCAGAAAGTATGACCACTTGTATAACCCGTCACTGACTGGCCGATTTGTCCGCCAGAAATAGGCTATAAGGAGCCGGAGTGGCGATGTAAATAAACAGTCGACGAAGAAGAAGACGTCTCTGTTGTGTGTTTTGTTTTCGAAAAAAAAACGTTACTTCGCCTAGTGTTCTGGCGGTGAATTGCGTTGCAACATGCGCATCACGTTAGCGAAGTATAAACCAAAACGAGTCCGTCGATGCAGCTGCGTGGCCTTCCGCAGTTGCAGTCGCAGGACTATAATTCAGCCTTTAGAAGCTCGGCTCCGCAGCCTAGAAACTACGTTAGCTTTAGTTAGCCAGCTCCCGCTAGCCGCGGAGTCATGTTCTTTAGCACGTAGCTTAGCCTTAACGAGCAGTCCCCTGACTAGTCCCGTCGGCCGGGAGCCCAGGGCAGCTGGGTGACGTTCCGGAGGGGGCATAGTGCTAGACTTAAAAAGCCCACGATTAAAGAGCCACCAGCTCACGTTTCAAATAGATTCGCTCCACTCAGCGAGGGACCCGCTGATAAACAAACTCTGATTATTGGCGACTCGGTTCTGAGAAACGTCAGGTTAGCGACACCAGTGACTATAGTTAATTGTATCCCAGGGGCCAGATCCGGCGACATCGAATCTAAACTTAAGTTAATGGTTAAAACTAAAAAAGGTAAATACAATAAAATCATAATTCACGTCGGCAGCAACGACTCCCGGCTTATGTCGGAGGTCACTAAAGTGAATGTTGAGTAGGTGTGTGCTTTTGCTAAAACGATGTTGGACAAAGTAGTTTTCTCTGGCCCGCTCCCTAATACAACAGGTGACGACATGTTCAGCCGCATGTTGTCTTTTAACCGCTGGCTGTCAAGGTGGTGTCCTGTAAACGGTGTGGGCTTTATAGATAATTGGCTAACTTTTTTGAGAAAACCTGGTCTTGTTAGGAGAGACAGCGTTCATCCCACTTGGGATGGAGCAGCTCTCTTATCTAGGAATATTACTCAGTCTATAACATGACAACCCATAGTTGGGACCAGGAAGCAGAGCTACACTTCTCTGCGCTCCCTCTGGATCAGTCACACAACCCCATAGAGATTGTGCCTGTTCACCGTCCGATTAAATTATTGAAATTAAACAATAACAGAGCGAGAACTCCACACAAAAATTTAATACAAATTAAAACAACCTCTGAAACAACACAGGAAACCCAGACTTTTAAATGTGGTCTTTTAAACATTAGATCACTGGCAAAAAAGGCTCTTTTAGTTAATGAAATAGTCTCCGATTACAACATAGATTTATTGTCCCTCACTGAGACGTGGTTGCATCCTGAGGAATATGTCAGTCTAAATGAATCTACTCCCCCCAGTCATATCAATTCAGTTGCTGCTATTTTTAACTCCAGTCTATCAATTAATCCTAAACCTAAACTCAGCTACAAATCATTTGAATGTCTGGTTCTGAGTCTTCCACGCCAATCCAGGAACCACCAACAGCCAATCATATTTGCTGTAGTTTACCGTGCTCCCAGGGCTTATACTGAATTTTTAAAGGAATTCCCTGAGTTTTTATCAAAGTTAGTCCTAAAGACCGATAAAATTATTATTGTTGGTGACTTTAATATTCATGTTGATAATAATAAAGATTGCCTTAGCGTAGCGTTTATTTCAATACTAGACTCTATTAGTTTCAGTCAGTGTGTGCACAGACCTACTCATCGTGGTAACCACACACTTGACCTTGTATTATCGTACGGTGTCAGAATTGAAAATTGAACAGTACTTCCGCGCAATCCAGTTCTATCAGACCATAATTTAATAACCTTTGATTTTTCAATAACTGAATATATGCCACTAATAAAAAATTGATTTTCTAGATGTCTACCTGATAGTGCTGTAGCTAAATTTAAGGAAATAATCCCAATTACATTTAAACCCGTATTAGCAGTAGATATAAACAACAAATTCTTTTAAAACCTGAGCTCCATTGAGATCGACCAGCTCGTCGATAGCTCTGCAGACTCATTACGATTAACATTAGACTCAATAGCGCCTCTAAAAAAGAAAAATGTCAAACATAGTTAATTAGCTCCATGGTATAATTCCCAGACAAATGAGTTAAAGCAATTATCAAGAAAACTAGAAAGGAAGTGGTGCTCCAGCAACGATGTTGAATATCGAATAGACTGGAAGAATAGTGTTAAAGAATATAAAAAGGCTCTCCAAAAAGCAAGAGCCGCCTACTATTCAAAACTAATAGAAGAGAATAAAAACAACCCCAGGTTTCTCTTCAGCACTGTAGCCAGACTGACAGAGAGTCACACCTCCACCGAACCCAGTATGCCTCGATCCCTAAATAGCAATATCTTTATGACCTTTTTTAATGATAAAATTCAAACTATTAGAAATAAAATCAACCATCTCCTGCCCTCAATTGGCACTAATACCCTCCCAACAACAGAGATCTCAGAAACGGCTGAGAATCCTACCCATTACTTAGACAGCCTCTCTCTGATCACCCGTGATCAGTTTACCAAATTAATCTCAGGTTCTAAACCAACAACCTGTATCTTAGATCCCATTCCTACAAAATTACTTAAAGAAATTCTGCCCCTAATTGATAGTTCGTTACTTAACATTATCAATCTGTCATTATCATCAGGTTATGTACCACAGTCTTTTAAAATAGCTGTCATCAAACCCTTACTCAAAAAAACAACCCTAAACCCAGAGGTTTTAGCCAATTACAGGCCAATATCTTATCTCCCCTTCATTTCTAAAATCTTAGAAAAAGTTGTAGCCAATCAGCTGTTTGAGTTTCTCCAGGAAAATAATATATATGAAGACTTTCAATCGGGGTTTAGAGCCAATCACAGTACAGAGAACGCCTTGGCAAAAGTCACTAATGACCTTTTAATAGCGTCAGATCAGGGACTTGTGTCTGTCCTCGTTCTGTTAGATCTCAGTGCAGCATTCAACACAATTGACCATCAAATTTTATTACAAAGACTCAAACAGTTAATTAACATTAATGGAACCGCCCTTAACTGGTTTAAATCGTATTTTTCTGATTGCTCCCAATTCGTGCAAATTAATAATGAGTCATCTGTGCGCACCAAAGTTAACCATGGTGTTCCACAGGGCTCTGTGCTCGGCCCAATTTTATTCTCATTATATATGCTTCCACTAGGAAACATTATCAGGACACACTCAGTAAATTTCCATTGCCATGCGGATGACACCCAGTTATATTTGTCAATAAAACCTGAACAAAGTAATCAATTAACTAAACTTCAAACATGTCTCAAGGACATAAAAACCTGGATGACCCGCAATTTTCTCTTATTAAACTCAGACAAAACAGAGGTTATAATACTTGGCCCCAAACACCTTAGAGATATGTTATCTAATGATATAGCTGTGCTACACGACATTGCCCTTGCTTCCAATGAAACAGTCAGGAACTTGGGAGTGATCTTCGATCCTGATTTATCCTTTAATAGTCACTTAAAACAAATTTCTAGGACCGCTTTTTTCCACTTGCGTAATATTTCAAAAATTAGATATGTCCTTTCACAAAAAGATGCAGAAAAACTAGTTTACGCCTTTGTTACATCGGGACTGGACTATTGTAATTCATTATTATCAGGCTCCAGCAGTAAGTCGTTAAAGACTCTACAGCTTGTCCAAAATGCCGCAGCACGTGTCCTGACGAGAACAAAGAGAAGAGAGCACATTTCTCCAGTATTAGCATCACTACACTGGCTTCCAGTTAAATCTAGAATAGAATTTAAAATTCTTCTCCTCACCTTCAAGGCCCTTAATAATATAGCGCCTTTTTACCTTAAAGAGCTGTTAGTACCTTATAAACCCGCTAGAGCACTCCGCTCCCAGAATTCAAGCCTACTTGTCGTCCCTAAAGTCTCTAAAAGTAGAGTAGGAGCCAGAGCTTTTAGCTATCAAGCCCCTCGGCTGTGGAATAATCTACCACTTTCAGTTTGGGAGGCAGACACCATCTTTTCGTTTAAGAGTAGGCTTAAAACCTTCCTTTTTGATAAAGCTTATAGTTAGAGCTAATTAGTGCTCCAGAACATTAATTGTTCTATTTTATGACACATGACACACAGAGCTTCTCTTTCCAGCTTCTCCTTCCTCTTCTCCATCCCTATCCCCCTTCCCCGGAATCCCTTTGCTTTATCACCCGCAGATCCAGGGCCTCTGTGGCCGCACCATGGATTGCGGTTTGTGGATCGCGCACCGGGGGTCGCAGTGTTGGATCCAGTGTGGCGGATTCTGAGTCATGTGGGCTGATCGTGGTGCTGGTGGCGGACCCTGTGTCGCGTTGGCATTGGGCACGGGCGGTGGACCAGGACCGCAGTGGTGGCTTGTGATGGTTCCTGGTGGGCGGCGGTGGACGCTGACTGAGGACTGGAGTGGCGTCTGGTCTGGATGGTGGATCGTGGTCTGGATGGTTGCTGACCATGGACTGTGCTTGCAGCGGGACTGCTTGGCATGTTATGTTGGGGTTGTCCTTCGGGATGTCTACCCTCATCAAATGCTGCTAGAGACTTTGATTATTGATGATGTTCTCCTATACGTTGCATCTATTGCACTTCTGTCCGTCCTGGGAGAGGGATCCCTCACATGTGCCTCTCTCTGAGGTTTCTACGTATTTGTACCCTGTTAAAAGGGTTTTTAGTAGTTTTTCCTTACTCTTGCTGAGGGTTAAGGACAGAGGATGTCACACCCTGTTAAAGCCCTATGAGATGAATTGTAATTTGTGAATATGGGCTATACAAATAAAATTTGATTGATTGATTGATATACGTTAAATACTGACACTGAACCACCAAGCCCTCCAAGGTGAGATTGCTTGTAAAGACATAAATCATTATGACCACTGTAGAATGGGAACTGCAGTGAACTTTATCAAGGAGGTTTTAATCGGCTGTACAGGTACACCAGAATGACATGTTCAATGATGTAAGGGGTTTTAGCAGGGCAGCTTTGGGACTTTTTCTGTGGATGATAAAGTGTTCTTTCAATTATTAAGTGAGAGAGTAGCAACTTAATGTCCAGAGTCTCAGGAAGCCACTGTTAGAGGAGTGAGCAGCCATTGTTTCCTTCAGTGCCCTCTGCGAAGTGTACCAGTCTTTTGTTCAATCCACTGCTGCGGCCCTCTAACTCGGATATAGAGGTTAGAGATTTTACCTTTATTTCAAGCGTAATGGACATAGCCTTCCAGGATTATATTATGTTTTGCTTCTGAAAAGCGAACCTCGGCCTGCAAGATTCACCCTGTACATTCTCTTCATTCTCCTATTTATCATTGTTCACTGCAGAATAATTTGGCAGACTATTCAGCATCTATCTTCTTGGCCATGAAGATATAATCAGAGCTCATGGCACTGGTCACATTAATTTTACGTGTATATATTTATATATATCTACATTTATTTATTTATATTTATGTTTTTTGGATATCCATCATAGTTTTTTTCAAAAAAGTTCTTAACGTTAACTGGTACAGGTTTACGTAAATTTGGTTAAGCATATATGAGCACAGAAGTATATAAATAACTAGAAATTCAGAAATAGTCTTTTGCATTGCAACCTTTATACATACACACGCGCGCGCACTCACACACACACAGACAAACATATTTGTTTAAATGAACAGAAACACATTAACATGTATTGTAATTTTTTCGAAATTTTGATGCTTCATAATACAAATATTTGAAAGAGAAATAAAAACTATGTGGACATCCAAACGAGGATTATTCACAAATCTATAGGCTTTAATGAAATAAATACACAATTTATAAACCAAAAAGAATGACATAAACAATTTTTAGATGTGTAGCAGCTCTGACTACTTTTTGTTATCTCTCTGTATTATAGCATCTGTGTGTGTGTGTGTGTGTGTGTGTGTGTGTGTCTGTGTGTCTGTGTGTGTGTTTGTGTGGGTGTGTGTATACAATGGATAAGAAGTGATATCTTAACTCTTTCCACAATGAGGTCACTGAAGCACAAACCCTGTGAAATGTTATTGTGTGGTGGAATAATTTCACACACAGTGGAACCCACAGTCTGGTTCCCATGCTAGTAGTAGTAGTAGTGTAGTAGTGCAGGAGATATATGTATATATATATATATATATAAGTGTGTGTGTGTGTGTGTGTGTGTGAGTGTGTGTGCGAGTGTGTGTGTGTGTGGTGCCGGTGTTATCAGCAAAGTTGTAGGAACAGGAATGTCTCTCATCAGCCCTGACACTGTCCAGCTGCCCCCCCCCCCCTCCCCCTCTCTCTATCTCTCTCTCTCTCTCTTTCTCTCTCACACTCATTCAACATAGGTACATTTTGGCTCTACAATGACTGTTAGATGAAAATGAATCCATGGATTTTTCAATTTGCTTCAGAAATACCATTGAAATCATTGATTCTGAGTAAGTCGTCTCAGATTCTAGTTGCTTGTTACAAATACATATCAGGCTGTTTATGTGCAATGAATATAAGTGTTGACAATATTTGAATTTGGGATATATAAAAAGTAATTAACTTAAAGGGATAGTTCTGCCAAAAATGAAAATTCACTTATTATTCAATCAGATTTAAATTGGACTTGAAATAGTGGCATTTAGACAATGTTTTTTGCGTAAATGTCCTCTGATATGCTTGTCTATGCCAGCGTTCACATGTGGATCACAGCGAACAGTTAGGCTAAAACATTTAGTAAATGACACTGTTTCGATTCCAATTTGAATGATGAGGCTTACAGAAACTTTGATAACCCCACAGGGGTAGTATGGAGGGTTTTTTCTTTACCTTCTACATTTGAAGAATCTTCTTCATTTACTTCAATTGGATTGGATTTGGCTGCAATGCTGTTCACAACTGAAAGTCCTTTTGGACGAACTTATCATTTATAAGTACTTGGTACTTAGGTACTTCTCTAAGTGACACAATCATGTTGTGAGTAACGGTTATTTTAGTCATGTTGTCTTGAACGTGACAGCTTGTGCAGAGACATTTCCTCACATTGAATATATATAATCTGAATAACTGTTTTCTGATTGTTAAGCAATACAGATATATATATACATATACAAGCATGATTTATTTGACAGTCTGAGAAATAAAAAGGCTTATAAACACACAGATGTTGGAAGAACAACTTCCCAACTTGGAAAATGGAACCTTCCCGAGCCCCTTTACATTACATTACATTACATTTCATTTAGCTGACACTTTTATACAAAGTGACTAACAATAAGTACAATTCATTCAATCATGAGGGAACAAACCCAGAACAACAAGAATCAAGAAAATACAATTTATTCACTGAAATGAGTGCCATTTAAGTGCTACTTAATTGTTAGTTTAAACTTTTACTCAAGGTATAGTCCCTTAATGCCATCAGTTTACTTTTGAAAGAAACACAGTGAGAGCCCTCCGTGAACCCGTAAGAATTGCCATACAGTGCCTGCAGTTCAGACAAAATGCTTGAACATGAATGTCTATCTGAGTTATCTGGTTGATCTTTCAATTGATCTTTCATGATGATGATAATTATTAATTTGATCATATATTTATCAAACATTTTCTTTTCTGCCTGAAGGAGGGTGCTCTCTATTGGCCAGCCGTCCTTGTTCAAAATAAACCCTGTTCAAAATTTCAGTTAACCTGCTTTTGTTTTGATGGTCACTTTATGTAGAAAACATATATTTTCAGATGTAGCTGGTTTCAGATCATTCACACCCACCCACTAGTTTTACACATGGAATCATTAATCCAATCCACTGCCACTACATCACTAGAGTTACAAATTGACATAACCTGTATGTATTTGAATGGAGGAAGAAACCAAAGTACCCAGAGAAGACTATGAAAACTGGACACATAGCTCTGGACTGCTGTGGGATTCAATCTCAGAAACTTCTTACTGAAAGTTGACAGTGCTAACCACAAAGTAATGATCTATATCTTCACTGAAATTTAGGTAACATGGAATAAGAACTCTGGACATTATAGGAAAGCATAACTTCACAGAAGAGAGGATTGAATACCAACAAATAAAACTCTATTCATTAGACTTTATTGTGTTCAAATTTTTATATTTCCAATATATTATTTACATTTCTTGAATTTAAAGGTAATAATTAGGGGACAAAAACAATTAAACATGTGTTAAGACGACTAGCGGTATGCTGTTACAGCTGAGCAGAAATATACCTCAGGTACTAATTGCTGCACAGGCAAATGCTTCAATATTTACAGCAATTAGTAGAAATATGCCAACATCAGATCAGAACCACCAAGTATCGCTACTGCTTCAAATTTGGTCACTTAAAAGAGCAAGATTGAATAATTGATTTAGTATTAATGTGAAAATAATCAGGATCACTGACTTAAAATCATTTTTAATACATTGGCGTTTAGCCAAATCACTACTATAACCTACATTTGAACAGTTATATCCAATCCACATCTTCTCAGGGGGTTAAGGGACTATGCTTTGCTAAGTGTGTCCAGCTTGGGTGGCTGTAGTAGTTGAAAACGTACCTGTTTTCGATCCATGAAGATGATGGCATCCATCAAACCAAACACAGGAAGCTGATTTGGCTTAACAGCATAATCACTGGCGCCAGACCTGCCACCAATGGCATGCGTCTGTGTCTTTGAGCCCGTGTGGAACGTCAAGATAGAACATTCAGAGAAGCATTTACTTAATTAGTTTTTTCTTATCCTTCCATATAATTTGCTTATCAAATACAATATGGTGTAAATTAACCCCTCCCCTAAAAAATCCCAAAGGGGTCATTGTTAATCCAGTAGCCTGCACATTTGTTGTTAATGCAATTCTTAAAACGCACTGAAACGTTTGCAAATGTAAGTTTTTTTGGCAAATTAAATTCCTCTTACTCTACCTCAATTTTATAAGAAAAATGTGTGAGATGGAAGTAAATATTTCATCATTACCTTCTCTCAAATAACCTGATAAATAAATGAGTAAAAGAATTTGTAAAAGGGAGAATTTGTAGTCAGTGTTTAAAAGGGCCATTAAGATGTTGCCCTTAGCAATGACCTTCTTAGTATGGGTCATGTGACCTATTGCCGTCCATTATCTAATAACAGGCAAGATAAAAGTCTTGTTTAGCCTACACAGACAAAGAGACAGAACGAGGGAGAGGAATGTGTGTGTGTGCGTGTGTGTATGTGTGTGTATGTGTGCGTGTCCGTGTGTTTAACATATGGTTTCTGATGACAACCGTTTAAAGGTGTCAGACTGGAGCCATAGCAAATTATCAAAATCAAAGGCACATAAAGACTTTTGTGCGCGCGCACACACACATACACCTTTTAGCAGACATATGTCCACAACTAAATCCTCTTCACTTAGAAGAGTCTAAGACCCCAAACAGCCATAAATTGCCTGAGTTCTCTCTTTGTCATTCTGACTGAATTTTTGAAAGATGGATAATGAGTTTTTGTGTAAAATAAGTAAAATAAGTAAAATAATAAGCAAAACATTTTAGAACTTCATTGTTTATCTAGTATTGGATATACATTTTCAACAGATTTAGGTATTAAAAATGTCTTTATACAAATATAAATAAGTGCAAAGCTCTTTAAAAATTGCATTACAAAATAATAAATGAGACCTAAGCGAATTACAATAATTTAACACTGCTTAATACAATAAAATACTCCAGCTCCCAGTTCTTAGCTATTTTTGGACATTTGCTGCACGTCCCTGGACTAGCTAACTGTAGACCAACGTTACATGCTGCAAGAGCCAGGTACAGAGTGTGTTGCCATCAGAGTTAAGGGTAAAGTTAACTAGGCCCATGCTGTGATGTTCATGTTGACTGCAGGGCAAATATTTCAGTACATAGTTCAGGTACCTAAATAAAGCACCGAAGTTTGGGATGTGATTCGGACCAGAAGGTACCGGCCTTATAGGAACCAGTCTTTGATTGATGCCAACTCTAAATATTATCCAGTTATCTTCCTTCTCTCCCACATAAAATTGTGTTTTAAAGTGAAAGTGTGTATTAAAGTATTAATGTGCCTTTAAATTTATTGCATTGGACTTCAGGCAGGATTTCTCATGTTTAGTGTAATACAACAAGATATTTAAACTTTCATTACCCCTTGCCATTTTTTAATAAAGAATAAGAATAAAGATTAAATACAAATTTGGTCCCAAAAATAGAGCAAAATACCACAAAATTAGAGACTGAGAGTACTGGCCCATAGGCCCTGTGGTTGCATGTTTGTATATAAGTGTGTGTTTGTATGTGTTTTGAGGGTCATGGAGGCCAATCGGGGTCAAGTGTTAAAACAGGGAGACAGAAAACTTCTGATCTTTGACCCTGGCTTGTGCCATAGTCAGAAAAGGTAGATCCTTCCTGTTTAGCACACAAACATACCACCCTTGTTAATGGTTATGTCGTGTGGTGCAGTTCTGGGCTGTGTCTCTGGTATAAATAGATTCACCTTTGCCCCAAGACATGGAAAATCGAATGAGTCACTGAACACACACACACACACACAGACACACACAGACACACACACACACACACACACTCACACAATCTAGCAGTAACTTCTAGTTAACAGACCCATCCAACTGACCGACCATTACGTTAACCTGGATGAAGGCGCCCACTGATCTATGGGGGTGTAATGGAGAACATCAGTAAAAGTATGAGTATTTATAGCATTGATCTGAGGAAAGAGTTTGTAGCATAATGGAAGGGAAATATGTGAGTAGACATATTGTATATCAAGCATTCTTGTTGAAATCATCAGCAGCCCCCACGGGCAGCAGGACCAGATAGAGAGGATGCGCCCAGTACTTTAGCTCACTGGAACTCCAGAGCAGTTACTGGCAGGTGGCTATGGATGAGGAGAGCAAACAGAAGACCGCCATTTATAACCCATCTAGGCCTACTCCGGTTTAAGGTTATGTCCTTTGGTTTGTGGAATGCTGGTTCCACCTTTCAGCAGCTGATGGAATCTGTCCTCGGGGAGTTTAAGGGCAAAAATCTGCTTTGTCTACATAGATGATATCATTGTCTTTTCCAGGACTCAAGCCAACCTCTCCAGGACCTTGAGGCAGTGTTCCAAAAGCTGCCCCAGGTCCATCTAAATCTTCTTCAGATTTAGCTCACCTTTCTAGGGCATGTAGTCTCAGGTGAGAGTGTGGTCATAGACCAAGCTATTATAAGATTAATAACATAACAACCTATCCAGCGGCCACAGACAAAAGAGTCTCCAGATGTTCCTCAGGTTAGTGGGTTGGTATTATACATTCATACCAAGGATGGCGAACATTGTGGCCCAATTCAATTACCTCAAGAGTAAAGGAGCATTGTGTGAGTCACCTGCACAGTGTCAGGCTGCCATTGAACACCTTAAGAGCTAGTTGCAGTCACCATCAGTCCTGAAAAATGACATTTTCACATATTGGAGAGTTCCAAACTAACTGGTGACAGACCAAGGCCCCCAATTTCCAGGCAAAGGATGTTTGGGCGTGAGTTTGGCAGCATCTGTAGGGGGTATGATAAATGAGGCTATATATTCATTTTGATCACAAAATATTACCTAACCAGGAATTTGGTAGGATTTCCAATCCATGCAAATCTCTCTTAATGCACACTATGATTTGTTTGAGATTAGATCTGATCAGTTTTTTCAGAGATGGACCAACTCTTGTTCCAAATATGTTATCTCCTGTGATGGCCAATGAAATTACAACCCACTAGGTGGGACGGAGCTTGCCAAAGCACCAAGAGGCATCAATTCTGTTTTGACATTAAAGCCTGATATGAGTCCAAATTGTTGTAAACATGTAAGTAAGCAAGGGATGGCACTAACTATCACCCCTAACTACAACAAAACTTTGTCTGTATACATTTTATGCACTGCGCCTTTAACCCAATGCCTCTAGTCAGTTTGGTGACTCTGATGAGCTCTGCTAAGGGCTCAATATCCAGTGCAAGCAGGAGAGAGCTCAGTGGACACCCTGGACTGGGTTTCTCACTCGAATGGAAGAGGACCTTTGTAGTAGGAGTTAGTAAATATAATCGAAGAGGAAGGGCCACTTAAACCTGTCAAAAGTTGTAGCGAGTTTAGAGACACTACAAAACCCTGTAGATAACTAGCCAACTTTATTGGGTTCAGAAGCCGGATATTATATATAGTAGAGGAACTCAATCCTTTAAAGAAGCCTGTTTGATCAGGTTTCAGCCTATGAACAATTTTTTTTCTCATGGATGAATTTCTCCTGAAATTTGAATTTGGGAAAGAACCTGCCGAGCTCCTCTATAGTGCGGTTGTTATCAAATACAAAATTAATCTGAAAAATACTGCAAAGACAGCGCTTGCGTTTTTTTCTATAAAAATGTCTACTCCCTCTCTCAGTCTGCCTTATTCTTGCTATAGTATTGTTGTTTTGTTTCTGGTTAGGCAGGCATGCCAATTTAAGGTTAACCCTAACCTTAACCCATTTTAATGAGGGTTTTTTTGATGGGTTTAGTCGGACATCCTACCCCTATCTAACGGAGGGGTATGGTTTCTAAAAATGGCTACGGGTTAATGAGACAGGATGAATGGGACTGAGCCAAAGTTTTTGAGAGAGGGTGAGGAGCTGGCCACTCATGTATAAAATAAGAGTTTCTAAGGATTTTGTGTTTTCTTACGGCAGTGGTTTCAAACTCAATCACAGAGAGGGCCAAAATTAAAAAGGGCCAAACAGGGTCAAGTATTTTTGGGATTATTTAAAATCTGACTTTAAATACTTCATACAAATGTGAGAATTTTGGTAGAATCTTAGGATGGAAGAGATTGAGGCTTGTACCAGCATTTACATTGAAGGATTTACATAGATTATTAATGCGTGCATATATATGCATGTATTTAAGGATTTTGCAAAAGCAGAGACACTGCAAAACCCAGAGTGAATGAACCAACCAAAGGAAAGTGCTTGAGCCATGACAAGCCACTTGAGAGATCTATCTGTCTATCTGCTCTTTTCTGTTTACTACCCATCATCTTCTTCTTTCCTCTTGTCATTCCTCCCCTTATCATTGTGTCTATCCTTTACGGCTGTGGCTAGGGGGGTTGAGTGGCTGTCGTCGAACCACAACGTTGGCTGTTCGGTCCCAGTCTTCTAAATTTATAAAATTAGAATAAGAAAAAACAACAATAAAATAAAGATAGAGATCCATTCCCTTCGCGCTTCTGACAGACAAACCATTTACAGTATATATTACGTGCAGGCAAAATAAACAGATTACCTGTCGCCCCTATCACATATTAAATACAACAAAGCAAACTTAAGAACCAGGACGACTCTGAGTCCCAAACAAAAACTAAAACTAAAAGGCTGTCCTTACGTCAATCATAAGAAGTTGAAGTTGGACTCATATCCACATTTAAATATCTTGATTTGTTGTATTGACTTAGCAACTTAATTTTAGCACCTAACTAGTGGCTTTTGTCTCTCCTTTTGATTGCCTGCTCTCTCCTGCTTAGTGGGCTTGATGCTCAGTTACTTATCTGCCTTGTGATATGTAGTTTAGTAGTCAGTTGGAAGCCTGGCTCCGCACCAGGGAAACTAAATCATTAACTGAAATAATTAATAATTAACCAGTCGCCTGTATTCTTACATCATCTGTAAGAATAGCAACTGTAACAATGATAAATATACAGATAATAAAAGCCATAGAAAGTCACTGCAATTACCTGCATGATGTGATTTTTTTGTTAAATAATGTTTCTATAAATACAAAACCCTCCCATATTGTATAATAATGCAGTACTTCTGATCCCACCATGTGTCCAAGTGTGCCACTGGTGCACCCATGGCAGGTGTTTGGGATGCACTAGACAGGGGACATCTGATATTATAATTCTGATATTAATAAATGCTTCATTTATCTTTGATTAAGTGATTTTTATTCAACAATTATTCGGAAAATGGATGCATAGATTAATATGCTGTCATTCTTGGGCGACCTTTTAAACCTAGATTTTCAAATTTTTTCAGAAGTCTGTATTCCTCCTCTGTCTTTGACAATTGCTGAACCCCAAGAAGCCTAGTTACCAATGAAATACTTTCCTCCTAACAAACACAGGGACTTCATGTAGATATGTGAGTATGTGATTTGTGTGTGTGATAAATCACCACCGGGATTTGGTATCCAGAATCTTATTACCAAGACTTCCTGCCACTAAACCAACTGATATTACCCCCTCTGTACACAGACACACACACACGAGAGAGAGAGAGAGAGAGAGAGAGAGAGAGAGAGAGAGAGAGAGAGAGAGAGAGAGAGAGAGAGAGAGGAGAGAGAGAGGGAGAGAGAGAGAGAGAGAGAGAGAGAGAGAGAGAGAGAGAGAGAGATGCAGTTCAGTTGAAGAGTTTTGTGGCAGATATATTGGCTGGAATGTGGCCACAAAAAAAAGGTTTCTGAGAAAGGGGAAATTGGCTACATGGGGTGAACAAAAATAGTTCGAGAGAGGGTGTTCAAGAGCTGTTTGGGTGGTCTGTCTATCAACGACCCAAGACTTCTTGTCAGCCGCATTTATGGTAATGGTATAATAATGTAAGAAATAGTCATTCCATTTTCTGTGAAGACCATTAAGTGGTTAATTTACGTTTTCATCACGTTAATAAAGCATAATGTTTTGTGTTGAACTTCTACAACAAATATTCTTACCAGCACATTAACTGAATAAGTCAATTTTTTCAAATTAGTCCACCAACTGTCTGCAAATTGATTTTCATTGTAAAATGAAGCGACCTGAAGTAGATGGCTGTGTATGAAGTATCGTTACGTAACTCAAGTGTGTAAATACCTTCAAATCCATCCCAGCATCACACCTCATGCATGTGAATTTATATTCCTTTTGGTTCGAGTTTTGTTATTAACAGACATTATTGTTATTGTTATTTCACGAAGTACTGAATCCTGGATCGTGGATCTCAATCTTGGATCATGATCGTGATGGGGGTTCCAAGATGGTGAATTGTGATCATGGATTATAATTCCAGTTAGATTGCTTAGTTATACACTATGCTTGACAAATATGAGACAAATTGTGATTTGTAAATAGGGGCTATACAAATAAAATTTGATTGATTAGGTTAGGGTACTGTTAACTCACGGCAAAAAGATTCCCAGTTTGAATCTCAGTTTAAATTTAAATGGTTTAAATCATATTTTTCAGATCAATTTCAATTCGTGAAAATTAATGATGAGTCATCTGTGCGCACCGATGTTAAAAAAGTGTTCCTAAGGGCTCTGGGTTCAGCCTAATTTTATTCTCATTATATATGCTTCCACTAGGAAACATTATCTGGACACACTGTAAATTTCCACTGCTTTGCAGATGACACCCAGTTATACTTGTCAATAAAAACTGAACAATGTAATCAATAAACTAAACTTCGAGCATGTAAAACCTGGATGACCCGCAATTTTCTCTTATTAAACTCAGACAAAACAGAGGTTCTAATACTTGGCCCTAAACACCTTAGAGATATATTATCTCAAGATATAGCTGAGCTAGACGACATTGCCCTTGCTTCCAATTAAACTGCCAGGAACTTGGGAGTGATCTTTGATCCTGATTTGTCCTTTTATTCTCACTTAAAACTAATTTCTAGGACAGCCTTTTTCCACTTGCATAATATCTAAAAAATCTGACATGTCCTTTCTCAAAAAGATGCAGAAAAACTATTCCACGCCATTGTTACATCCAGACTTGATATTGTAATTCATTATTATCAGGCTCCAGAAGTCATTAAAGACTCTGCAGCTTGTCCAAAATGCTGCAGCCCATGTCCTGACAAGAACTAAGAAAAGAGAGCACATTTCTCCAGCATTAGCATCGCTACACTGGCTTCTGGTTAAATTTAATATAGAATTTAAAATTCTCCTCCTCACCTTCAAGGCCTGAAATAATATGGCACCATTATACCTCAAAGAGCTGATTGTACCTTATAAACCAACTAGAGCACTGCGCTCTCAGAATTCAGTCTTACTTGTCATCCCTAATGTCTCTAAAAGTAGAGTGGGAGCCAGAACTTTCAGTTATGAGATGCCTCTCCTGTGGAATCATCTCCCACTTTCAGATCGGGAGGCAGACACCATCTGTACGTTTAAGAGTAGAATTAAAACCTTCCTTTACGATAAAGCTTATAGTTAGAGCTGGTACAGGCTTGTCTTAGACCTGCTCTTAGTTATTCTGCTATTGGTCTAGAATGTCGGGGGACACATGACACCCGGACAGTGGCGGCTCCTGACAAATTTCTCGGGGGGGCAATTGCGATGATGGCTAAGATCCACGGTACAATCAGATTGTTTTCTGCTTACCTCATCGAACAGCTAAATGGCAACATCAGACATTGACTGCATGTTCTATATGATTTTTTTGATACAGCTAAATCAAGTTCATAGTGAATGTTAACATGCTTTTGGCTGATGAATGAACTATCCCACTGTGGTCATCTAACGGTACATTTTCATCTACCATTTTGCCTCCTTAAATACCTCGGAAAGTTAAAAGAGACTGCTTTACAATAAATCACAATACTCTTTCTCCATCTGATAACATTTATTTTAAGTGCAGCAGTTGTGTTCTGATTTAACAAAAAAATGGATGTTAGCATAGCCTAGTAATTATAATATTTACAGTTCTCATCACACAACTTGATGACAGCATATATAAAAACTAGTGGCATAGCCTACTCATTGCAATATTTACAGTATTCCTAAAACAAGAATGATCCAAGGTGATAATCAAAACATTGGGTGCTATTTAACAAGAATTTACCCATAAGACACATGTACATTACAAAGCAAACAAAAAAATTGGCTAATGATATGCAATTAATACAGCTATTTCCAATTCAACATTTGAGTAGTGCAACAACACAACAACATTAAAACAACATTTCTCACTTGTATTGAAATTTTGCTCGTCTCTCTTTCAAAGCAGCAAAGTGATCAGTGACCCTCTCATTAAAATCAGGCATGTTCCTGACTAGTTCCCTCTCCATGGAAAGCATGGCCAGAGCATTGAGACGATCCTGTCCCATTGAGTTTCGCAGGAATGTCTTGATTCTCTTTAAGGTCGAGAAACACCTCTCAGCTTCAGCAGTTGTCATGGGAGTGGTTATGAGGATGTTCAACAGAGCCACAGTCTCAGATAGGGTCTCGTGGAGGTTGTTCCTCTGTAGAACCTGGTAGAGTGCCAATGCACCACTGCAGCCCTTGAAATCTGGACTCTCGTAGATAAGGGACAGTTCAGTATTGAGCTTCGCCTTATTCAGCATGGGGTATGCCTTGGCAGTGGTGTTCAGAGCCTCATCAGGGAACACATGGCAGTACTGCTCAAACAGGTCTCCTTGTAGCAGCGTTGCACTCACAAGATGGCTTGTGAAAGAGAACCTCTCGTTTGCATGGCCCAAGATGGTGTCACAGACCTGTCAAAATAAAGAAAGTATATCACAAATTGGAGATGAGCTCTGGTCCCTGAAACAGACAGACAAGGAGAGTGTGTGTTAGTATATGAACGTATACAGTATGTCAATGCAATTACCTACAGTTCCTGTCTTAGAAAACCAGTAATAATAGTATGTTTTGTCCTGTTTTAAGATATCCTATACAAGCCATTACAGAGCCTATATTAAAAGGCAGTTAGGAAAAAGGCAAATAATATAGTTTCCCTGAATATGAAACGCTGCCATCAGGCAGAAGAATGTGTATTAAGATGCAAATCAAATCGCTTAAAATGATCATTTGTTCTGGCCTCCATTAAGCTGATGCAATAGAACGTGCAATAGAATAATGTGCAATAAATAGGTAAGTACTTAACTTTAGCACTCATACTTTAGCACCTGCACCTTATTCCCAAGTTCTAGTGCAATAGTTATAGTTAATAGTTTTTAATGAATCAATCATTCACTGTGCCCAAGACAAATTTCCCCATGGTGACAATAAAGTGTAACTTATCTTACCGTATGGCTTGAACACTGCTTGTGAAGCTCTGCAGAGCACGTTTGATGAAGACTGCATCAATGTCCTTCTTCTGCAGCTGTTGGTACATAATGTCAACGTGAGGCATGATTTGATGAAATAGATGCAGGAAAAACTTGAAGTCATCGTCCTGCAGCATCCTCAGGTAGCCAGATGCCTCCCTCACTGTGGTGCAGTCAAATGAGCCGTCTGTGCTGATGGCTTCAAAACACTCTATGAGGTCATTTAGGTTCTCATAGACTGTGTTCACGACCCTGCTGTTGAAGTTCCATCTTGTGGCCGATGCTCTTGGCAGCCTCCGTGCAACAACCTGGTCGAGGATGGTGGTGCGTTTGGGTGACCGACTAAAAAAGCTAGAAATGCCATTCAGATCCGAGAAAAAAACCCTCACTGCTGGGACCTGAGAAGTGGCTTGCTGCATGATCAAATTCAGCTGGTGTGCATAGCAATGTAAATAATGTGCATTTTTGTAATGCTCTCGCACTTTTTGCTGCACACCAGCCTTCTCTCCTCTCATCACATTGGCCCCGTCATATGCTTGCGCGATGAGTTTACCCCTCTCTTCCTCGGTGAATAGACTGTTCAGTCTCTCCATAATAGCAGTGGCAATCGAGTCAGCCGTTGAAGACGAGAGGGGGACAAACTCAAAAAAACGCTCTTGAACAGCATGGCTCCCATCAATGTATCGCAATACCATGACCATCTGAGTCTGGGTCGAGACGTCCGTTGTTTCGTCAGCTTGTATCGCAACGAAGCTGGCCGACTTCACCTCCTCCGTAATGCGTTCCCTAATGACAGCTGCCATGCAGTCGAGCAGCTCATTTTGGACGGTCTTGGATGTGCCTTTAAAGACGGTGGCCGTTTTTCAATGCTCCTCAAAAACTTCATCTAGGGATGCAATTAACTGTACCAATCCTCGAAAAATTCCGGGGTTGCTGGATCCCTCGCTCTCGTCTCGGCCTCGCAAGGCCAACTCGAATACACCGCAGAACTTAACACCGTCGATCAGGCAGCCCAGAATGTGGCGATTTTTTCCCACCTCATCATTGTGCCGACGCAGTGCTAGCCTGTAGCCATCGTCCAACTGCGTAGCAATGTTGACGCTCCCAAACGCTGACAGTTTTAAGCAGCTGTCAATGTGGATCCTCGATGTTTCATGCTTTTTTATTTTTTCGGACAGATGATGCATATCTTTGAAACCTGTTGTAGTCCAAGGTGTTTCCGTGGTGCAGCCATCAGGGTGGATGAGGACGCAGGGGTAGCAGAAGAGTCCGTTGGCTAGCTCGCATCCTGCTAGCCAGTTTTTCCTCTCGTACCAGCACCGCGAAAATCCCCTGGTGTACGACTTGCCTCCTTTCTTTGATATTTGTTTTATATTTAAATTTGGTCGGGGTGGTCCTAATTGTTTAACAGCCAATTTTTCCTTATTGCTTCGACGACTAAATGGTAATTCTCTAAATGAAATGATGGAGTTGCTCTGAGCTGTAATATTCGCCATGACGATCGTGAATGTGACTGATCTTAATTTTTTACAAAATGTATTGGTTAGCATCATTATCACTAAAAAATATATACATATGATATATATTTTTTTTTTTTTTTTTTTTTTACTCAAGGAGGGCGGCGCCCTATCGCCCTCTATTGGCCGGCCGCCCCTTCACCCGGAGCTTCTCTTTCAAGCTTCTCCTTCCTCTTCTCAATCGTTACTGACATGACAATTTCCCCGGAGTCCCTTTGCCTTATCGTCCTCATATCCAGGGCCGCAGCTGCAGCTACATTGTGGAATAGGATCTGTAGATCGCGTATCAGAGATCGTGATCGTAATGGTGGATCCTGTATGGTTGATTCTGTATCATGCTGGGTGATCGTGATAATAATGTTGGATCCTGTATCGTGTTGGTATCTGATAATGGTGGTGGACAACGATCGAGGTGGCAGCTGATGGTGGACCCTGATAGCGGCAGTGACTGCTCACCATTGACTATAATTTCAACAATGCTTGATAGATAATATTTCTCCTCAGATACTCGACCATTACTGACAATAATCCATCAATTCATTGACCTTCCATTATGCTAAAAAGTGTTTATTCTAATCAATGCTGCAAATACTCTCATCTTTCTGATGTTCTCCATTACACGTGCAGCTATTGCACTTCAGTCCATCCTGGGAGAGGGATCCCTCACATGTGGCTCTCTCTGAGGTTTCTACGTTATCTTTACCCTGTTTAAAGGTTTTTAAGTAGTTTTTTCTTCTATGTTAAAGCCCTATGAGACAAATTGTAATTTGGGATTATGGGCTTTACAAATAAAATGTTATTGGTTGATTGATGTTTGCGTATTCATTTATATTTCCCTGCATTCTCTTATGCCCCATGCAATTTATAAACTTTTCTCCCTGCATGTATCAACCATTGTCCCCTGTGTTGCAATTTACTTTATTCTCATCACAGCTAATTATTTTACCTGAATTTTGTTACTTATTTCCCCTGTGTTACAGGCCTTGTCGCCGTTTAAGATGTGGGGAAGTATCTCTCATTTCTCCTCAGGTGAAGGACTCCTCCACTCCTGGAGCACCGAACTCGGAATTTCCCCCTGTGATAGATAAAGTTTTTCTGATTCAGATTCAGATTTCTGACCTGCACCACCCACAGGCTAAGAACCCAGTGATCCCCTGTTGTAGCTGGCTCCTCCTCCAATTATCCCAATGATCAATCTGGCTCCCTTGTCCTAATAGCTGAAAGAATATAAGGAACACTTACTGATGTTGAGGGGCCAGCTGATAATTAATGTGATCTGTCCGCATCTGTGCCTATCACTGTTGTAACTCGGTTGTGTGTGTGTGTGTTAAATAAATTCAAATTTATTCTAGGACTTAAGTTAAAGGGGACATATTATGCCCATTTCACCACAGTTGATATGGTTCCTTGGGGTCTTAATGAAATGTCTGTAACATTTTTTGGTAAAAATACCCCAAGGATCATTTAAAACAGCACCTTTTTACTCTGTCTAAAACAGACCTCCTCAGATCAAGCTGTTTTGAGGGCCCCGCCCCCATCTTACCCCACCCCCTTTCACCCCTCTCATCCCCACCCCCTTTCTACGGTGGCCCTGAGAGCTCAACGAACAGCAACTTAAGAAAACACATGCAAGTTGACAAAACACATGCAAGTTGACAAAACACAAGCAAAGTAAGAAAACATCTCCATCAATTTCACAACACAACACAGCACATTACAGAAACGCGTAGCAAATAGTCACACGCGCTGCAAATAGACACACGCGCTGCAAATAGACGAACGCTCAGCAAATAGACGAACGCGCAGCAAATAGAGGCGACAACACAATAGAAGTGTTTCCAGAGGACAGCTAAAAGGGATGGACACATGAGACACTAAAACGTCCAATACACTATACAATTTCGGTTCCGCACAGGGGTCGGCAACCCGCGGCTCTGGAGCCGAACGCGGCTCTTCAGCCCCTCTGCAGTGGCTGTACAGTACAGTGTTGTGCATATGTTTCGCGATCGCTGAACTTAACGAATCAGTTTTCATATAATTAACGTGACCGTAACGATGAACGTGATTGAACGTCACGTTCATTTTTTAAATCATCATCGTATCAGGCCCTCATGAAATACCAGGAGCGGGCGTTGCTGTGTTATGTGTGCATGTGTGTGTGCGTGTGTGTGTCTGTGTGGCCAGCGCACCAGGGCTTCAACCCCGCCCACTCGCTCGGAGAGAGCCACAGTGAGCTCTGAGCTCTGAAGATGGTCCGATCTAGAGACATGCCATCTTCTCCTGTTAAACGGAATAAGCAGCGCTAACAAGCAAGCCCCTGTTTGTGAGGAAATGTATTGTCCATAGTGAGCAGGGGTTTGAAACCTTTACTATCACAAGAGACATTTTGCCCCCTCTTCTGAGCGAGTGGGCGGGGTCAGTGCCCCGAGACCCGAGACCGGTCAGCCCGCTACACACACACACACACGCACACACACATGCACACATAACACACAAACGCCCGCTCTCGTTATTTCATGAGGGCCTGATATGATGATGATTAAAAAAGTAACGTGACGTTCACGTTAATAATATGAAAAGTGGTTTGTTAAGTTCAGCGATCGCGAAACATATGCACAACACTGTACAGTACAGCCACTGCAGAGGGTCTGAGGAGCCGCGGGTTGCCGAACCCTCTGCGGAACCGAAATTGTATGGTGTGTTGGACGTTTTAGTGTCTCCTGTGTCCATCTCTTTTACCTGTCCTCTGGAAACACTTCCGTTGTGTTGTCGCCTCTATTTGCTGCGCGTTCGTCTATTTGCTGCGCGTTCGTCTATTTGCTGCGCGTTCGTCTATTGCTGCGCGTTCGTCTATTTGCAGCGAGTGTGTCTATTTGCAGCGCGTGTGTCTATTTGCAGTTCGTGTGTCTATTTGCAGCGCGTTTCTGTAATGTGTTGTGTTGTGAAATTGATGAAGATGTTTTCTTACTTTGCTTTGTGTTTTGTCAACTTGCATGTGTTTTGTCAACTTGCATTTGTTTTCTTAAGTTGCTGTTCGTTGAGCTCTCAGGGCCACCGTACCTTTCACCCCTCTCATCCCTCCCCCTTCTCACCCCTCCCCCCTCTCATGGACATGTGTTTGAATGTGTTCTCACTACAGAATGCATTCAACATCTATAGGGCAGATTATGGGCCTTTGTCTAAAAGGAATAGAGCAGTAAGTTTTTTTTTTTTTTTTATGCATGAGATATCAGTCATTTCTGCAATAAAATTATGACTGAGGAATAAAATACATAAATTACTCTTCCCTCTGTATTACTTTGCTAACTGCTCATCTTACACGTGTCAATTGTTGACATGTTACATATCAAACATTAAAAGCACACAACTGTTTCTGTAAACTTTTATTGTCAGAAAGATTGCTAGAAAGATTGCCACAGATCTTTTTAATCATAGTTATTAAATGTACTGGCTAGGACAGAGGTAATAAATACAAAAAATACCAAGTATAATAAATACATTCATTACAAAAATACAATTTGTGCCATCAGTAGCTATACTGTAAACAAAGGAACACTTTATATTTGTGTGTCACCTTTTATTCTCTAAATACAATGTGAACTTTGCTCAGCCGTTACAGGTATTTGGCGTACAGAAGCTTTGTGAGCTGGTGTTGAGGCCCTCTGGGCCGGAGAATCAGGGTGGTCCTGCCCTCCTGCTCGGTGCTCCAGATACGCAGAGTGTTCCCTGATGCTCAGGGAAGTTATACAGGGTTCAGACCTGCCCTTGATTGAAACTCGACACATAGCTGGCCATAACTTCCTGCTTGTCAGGTTTCTCATACTAGGCAGAGAGATCCTCAGGTTTTGAGATCTTCAGCACCTCATTCACATATGGGGCCGGGTCCTGAAAAACCTCGTGAAAGATGAGGTCCAACAGGTTATCCATGTAATCTGTAATACAAATTGGGGAAAAAGTTGGACATTTTGCACTTTTTTGTATTTATTATTTTCTTTTTATAATTATATTATTCTATTTATCGTGAAGACGATAAATAAATGGTCTTTAAATGGTGAAGACCATTTAAAGACAGCAGTTAATTGATATGTTATTTATGTTTCACATACTGTTTGTACATTGTTTGGCTTTTAAATAGAGCCTGTAAGAATCATGGAAGATTGCATCTGCTTTCACCGGCTTTGCTGTGCACTCGCCCTTCTTATATATTACATCTGTCCCCAGCCGACACACAGGACACACCTCAAACAGCTCCAGGGGGCAGTTTTCATAGACAATATATGTGGGTGTCTTATGAACAGGGTTGGAAGATTCCATTCTATTAGAACGACAAAGATTTAACCCAAAGGCTGCAACAGCTAAAAATGTGTAGGATGGTAATCTGTGATTATTGAAATGTTTAGATTAAATATTGAGTCACTCACGTCACATCTTGTCCTCTCCCTCCTCCAAGCGAGGTCTCTTACAGCTGAGGTCCCAACACCGACATCAGTGCAGCACAGTTTTCTGTGTGCCTATGATAAAACAGACACAATATCCATGGAGTCACAACAAATGAGATGCTGTTACAACTTTAACACGGAGACACAATCAATGACATGACGAAGTAACTGACGGTAAACAAACCTGTACTTTTGTAGTGAGGTTGCAGTGTTTTCATAGAAAGCTGCGTTCCATGTGTGCGCATCTTTGGTGGGTCTGTCTGGCATGCTACGTGATGTAGCCTAGCACCGTGAACAGATGTGCTTGCCTGAACACCAAAAGCAGCAATGTTATTCATGTTTGTACTACTGTCATGCATACAAGGATACAAGGACACATTTCCCCAAACTAGGGCTGGTAATGAATAATCGTTCTATTCCCGCACATTATGACAACAACATACTCCGGTATCTTGAACGAGCGGCCACAGCAGCAGCTACAACCGGAGCTCTTAGCAGCTGCTACAAGCATCCGTAGCTAACTTCAAGCTCCAGCAGCTACAACCGGAGCTCTTAGCAGCTGCTACAAGCATCCGTACCTAACGTCAAGCTCCAGCAGCTACAACCAGAGCTCGTAGCAGCTACTACCAGGGTTCGTAGTAGCTGCTAAGGGGCTCGTAGTAGGTGCTATGGCCCCTTGAGCGGGGGGGGGGGGGGGCGTGGAGAGCACAACACTTACGAACCTGCCATGTGATCGTTCACCGTGGACTCGCCAGCCGTCTTTGATTAATGAAAAATCCTGTAATGTCTCTCCCTATCCCCCACCACTACATACTAGCCCCCCACCCCCTCACACACACGGCACAACATGCTAACGGCACTAGCCTCCACACAAAATGTCTAAAAGAAGCAAATACCAGAATTATAAATATATATATAACATTTCCCTCGTCTTCAGTATTGCCATGGAAAGATGGCACCGACCCCTCTTTCAATAACAACCTTTTAGAGAATCCAGCGTTATATTGGCCCAGGTTGATAAAACAGTCAGATTCAAAGTGGTGGCAGGAACGTTGCCATCATATATGAACTCAATCCATTTCAATCTTGTGTCTTCTGAAGCTGGAGTCACATGAAGACATGTTTGCAGCCGACCACCGATTCATGCTGCTAGTTAGCTAATCCAAGTGTTTCCAAGGCTTGCAAGAATGAAATGGTGGACACCGGTGGACCGAGCTTCTATAAAGTGGGAGGGTCCATCTAGGGGTGGGTCGAGTGGTAGTGGGGGAGTGCATAGAGCTATGGGGGAATGTACTAAATGGGCATTTTTCGACTATGACGTCTATTTCGGGGGAAATTCCATTGGACGCACTTTAGCACATAGTTTCTGAAATAGAGGAACCACAACAAATCGCGGGAGTGATTTTTTTCCAGAGTTTTTGGGACGGTAGACATGCCAGATACCCAAACTAATGTGTAGAAGCACTACAAAAGTGGAATTTTCATAATATGTCCCCTTTAATATTAATTTGTGAGGCACTCCTTCCGCACTCCTTCCGATTGTGCAGTTCACTCAGTCTCTTTAGTTTAGACAGTTTAGTTAGCCAGACCGCTTTCTTTCTTTTTGTGTGACACCATCAGTCAGGGGAGTAGGACCAGGATTTAGGAAGAGGGCTATGTTAATTTTTATCTACTAGAAATATATTTTTTAAGATTATGCAAACAATCTGAGAAATAGAGTAGAGTAGTAGAGAAGAGGGAAAATATTGTGTTTGAAGAAATTCCATAGGTCATCAGCTTCCTGCATATTTCAGTTTTAAAGCTCAAACATATTGAAGTTGTAAAGGTTGGCCAGGCATTTGTGTGTGCATGAGCGTATGTGTGTGTGCGTGGGTAGGGTGGTGGGGAAATTTGCCTGGCTCGACAGAACATAAAAGCTGGGTGGCCTTCTATTGGCCTGGTGTCTCCTCCACTCAAGATCAGGGGCTCGGTCACCTGATCCTCATAAAAACAGGTTTATTAGATACTCTGAAGATAAGTAGGTGTGTGTGTATGTGTGTGTGACTATTCTTTGAAGGACCATACCAGTGTTTCCTTTAATATCTTAGTCATTTTATTATCACTGTTATGACCATTTTCTTATGTGTGCTGTTTTTGATTTATAGATCTTTATCTTTTTAATTGGATAGCCTACAGTGGATTTGTAAATGGATTTGTATTTATATAGCGCTTTTCTAGTCTTGATGACCACTCAAAGCGCTTTACACTACAGTTTCACATTCACCCAATCACACACACATTCATACAGTGCATCTATCCCAGCACTTTGTTATTCTATGGGGGCCATTCAGGGTTCCGCATCTTGCCCAAGTCACTTCGGCATGCAGATTGTTCAGACTGGGGATCGAACCGCCGACCTTCAGGTTGGAGGACGACCACTCTACCCCTCAGCCACAGCCGCCCATACAGTGAGTTGCCAGACTGTTTCTATGTCGGTGGAACATTTTCTGACATTTAAAAACACATGATAGCTATTAAGCAAGTAGCCTTCAAGTCAGCGGTGTAGCTCTGACATTGAATGTTGTGAAATAAAAACTCTAAATTATTTGCCATACGTAAACACGTATGACGTTATTTCCTTGAATAAAGTTATGGCTATATACGCAACTAAATGCCAGGGCGCTTCTGTATGAAGCTGTGCATCTTCCAGTCCTGCAATAACAATAAAAACCTTGTTAGAACAAATAATGTATTAATTGGACTGGAGTACTGCAATGCTGGGGGGCTTTTACTTCGAAAGGAAGTGTTGCCAGTACTTGTGACATATCCGACCGATATAGATATTGAAACTGTTGTGAAAGATAATTTTCACTGTCTATTTTGCTGTGAACCTCGTATAACTTTGACTCTCCTGAAGAGCAGTGCGGAAGACACTGATCATACTTGGCTTAATCCCAGTAAAAGGTTATTGTTGAGGTGGGGACCAGTTACAAGTGGGCTAGCTCTGGGGCAGGACTGTTCAATCAAATAAAAATGTATTTTTACAGCCTATATTCACATATCACAATTTGGAGCCGTCGTGGCTTGGGAGAGATTGTCCTCTAACCAGAAGATGCACTGTATGTATGTGTGAATGGGTGAATGGCAATACAAAAGTAAAAAAACTGTACTGTAAAGCTCTTTGAGTGGTCAACAAGACGAAAAACGCTCTATATAATACAGACCATTCACATTTACTCATTACAATTTGACTCACATAGCTTTACAATGTATACATTACGGTATACTTTGCCTTACTTTTAAAGGTATTCTGCACAGTTTAAGTTACCAACTACCACTAGATGTAAGAATGTGACACTGGTCACCAGCAGATGTGGGGACATTACCTCAAGTAAGCTTTAGTTTGTCAGGAAACATGGACTGGTTGAGGTTCTTAAGGCCATTGATGACATCCTGCTTCAGTTGCTAGACCTGCTTGCAGTCTTCGAGGCTTGTATCATAGCATCGTCCAAGGCTTTTTATTGGTTTCTCAGACACTGTTGGAAAGGGTTCTCAATTAATGTAGAACCTATGGTCTGATCTTTTACCTTAGCTAATAGAGTTATTTCTTGATTTTGATGGATTGTTCCTCATTCTGGCCCATGTGATATTTTCTTCAAGTTTCCCTAGCAACCGTCTGCCGCATAGTGCTGCTGTGGTCAGGGTTGTCATGTCGTCCATGAAGGCCCTTATTGGTGTTAATCTGACCCCTGTCCTCTGTCCACGTCAAGAGGCTGCCATATTGTGGTAAAACTGGTGTGGTAAAGCAGAATTGCAGATCTTTCAAATAGGCTTTAACCAAATTCATGATGGGCTCAGGTACTTTTAAGAAGTCAAAAGCAACCCAGAAGACACTATGTGGCACTGAACCAAATGCAGTAGCGTGATCGAGGAAGATGACTTGTGGATCTGTAGACTCACTCTTGGCTGATTGGATTTTTTACCAGATAATGATAGGTTTACAAACATCCAGAGAACCCTGGAAGTCCAGCTTTTTAAATCAATGTATCCCCCAGTTTGCTTTTCACCAGAAAGATCTGGCCTTCCACATTGAGGAGATTGATGGGCTGAAATTGGCTGATGTTTATGGAATCCTCCCTTTTTTGGGACTCCTCCAGCTCTGTGCCAAGCTTTATGTATAATTTGCTTCATCCATTCTTCTCTCATTAATTTCCACAAAAAGCATAAAACATCAGGGGATTCTTATATACCCCATACAGGACAAGATTTGGGTTTGGGGCTGATGACCACTTTTTCCGCCTCACTGTGTTCTCCACATCTTCCCATTTCATAGGTGTAATGCTGAGCACCATGGTGGAAGAAGGAGACATGACTCAAGATCATCAGCTGGTGCTTGAATTCTAATGTTGTCACCAGTCTAGTGCAAGTACAGATGTGCAAGCGTGTAGAGTTCAGAAAAATGGTGGGAAATTTAAAAACACAGGAACAGGTCAAAGAAAAACATAAACACAGGAATAGACATGAAACACAAGGAGGTAATAATCAATCTGAAAATGCTCTTCATAAAAGAATAAATAGTTCAGAGTCATAACCATGACATTCTAAATCTTGCCATCCCCTCAGGGGTGGACTGGGTCATTATTCAGGCTGGGAATTTTGCTCCTTTTCAGGCCAGCCTTTTTAGCATCAGACCTCTAATTTTGTAAGCTAGTTAACAGGTATGCAATTTTTTCAATGACGTCATGATAATCTTCTTCTCTGTTGCCAGAATCAAAACAGTGACAATATGATAGTTCCATTGGCTTTTACTTTGAAATTCTACATCAGGTTGTCCTGATATTATCTGGGTGACAATGTGAGGTTGTGAACAATCATCGAGAAGTGAAATAAGTCTGTGGTAACAGGTTTTTTATTTTAATATCAATCTGAATTTAGACGTTAAACAGTGAAAATATGATATTTCAAGGGCTTTTTCTTTGAAAATCTACATCGGAGTGTCCTGATATTGCCCGAGTGAGACTTTGAGGTGTGGATATGAAGTGAAATATGTCTGTGGAAACTGGTAGTTTCTCAATGACAGTTATTTTGTTGCTTGAATTTAAGTTTTTCTTCATTATAAAGCTGATTAATTATTGACAGAGTGGTAATGAAATATCATTCATTTCTTATGTCTCAATTTTCTCTGAAATAGTTTCATGTGCAATTGTTTTACCATAAATTGTATATAACATTTATCATTACTTCCTTCAATTCAATTAAAGTGTGTATTTTCATCAATTAATTAATGAATTTGTTACCTACCCATTTACAGAAAGGACCAAGTCACTCTAACACGCATGAAATTTAATACATATAAACAATATATCGTGAAATGAATGTAGGGTAGTTTGACCCTGTGTTTCAGAGTTGAGGCTGGTTTGACCAGAGTCCTGTACTGCTGCACAGTGTAACTTGACTGACCTAGTCCCTTCCAGGCAAACATGTCGCTTATTTTGCAGTATTTAGGTGTGGAAAGTGATTTTCTTCTCTTATTCTCTTTCTCTCTGTTCCACCTTTCCTTAATTGTTATAATACTATCAAAAGTGGCTGCACAGCTGCTACAACCATATAAATGGATTTGAAAGCTTCGTCAACTCATTCCTGCGTACTATATTATTGCTGATCGAATTATCAGTTCAATGCCAAAAAGACCATCAGGCCAGCGGGAAATGTCCCGCTGGCCGGATGAGCAGTCAGTCACTGCATCAACTTGATATAATGGAACAAAAGTTGGTGCAAACAATTGTAGTTCCCACATTACATATACTTAAGACTTTGATTATTCCCGTTTCATATTTTACATTCACCTCGGCCTCAGCTGTCCTTTGTGTTGATGCAACATTAGCAGCAAATTTTAAAGAAAATGTGTATGTGATGTGGTCACACAACCGCAAAGCTGATCCCTACCTAACCCATTCACTAATACCAACTGACACTAACGCTGACTATTTCTGTGTCCTAATTGGCTGTTAAAACACTTTTTGTCCAGTCAGATTTAGGGGCGGGATGCGGGTGACACACAGACAAACTGGCAGCACAATTAAAGTAATAACAGGACGACTGCTGCTCCTGGTGTGTGTGTGTGTGTACGTGTGTGTGTGTCTGTGTGTGTGTGAGCGCAGCTTTAAGCTATTACCAGGCTTTCTTTTAAACCCTGACCTTAGTGATGTCTCCACACTGACACACATCCTGTGTTTCTGCAAGTAACTACAGCAGCGTCTATGAATTGAAAACAGTCCTTTTGGAACTCTCTATTGTATATTACCTTTCCATACCTATTGTAATACCTACTTACTTTTTTTAATTTAATTTATCTTAATTACAATACATAAATACATGCTGTATGTTAACATATCCATTAAATGGATATGTTAACATACAGCATGTGTACCCTAGTGTACCCTTTATGAAAAAAGGGTACACTAATGTCAAGTTGGTCCTTTATTTACAACTCCGAACCCTTTTTTCAAAAAGAGTGTCTAGCATAAATGAGAGGTGTGAAATGTTTAAAGCATTTACACAATAAATTAAAGGTCCAGTGTGTAAGATTTAGGTGAATGGGATCTATTGGCAGAATGTATATAAAGTAATCCTAATGTTTTCACTAGTGTTTTTCATCTAAATTGTAAAATGTTTGTTTTCTTTAGGATGAGCCCTTTATATTTTAATACCTTATATTTACATTGGAAGAGGGTACGCTCTATGGAGGCTTCCATGTATTTTTATAGTAGCCCAGACCTGACAAACAAAACAGGTTCCCTTTCATGTTTGGAAGGGGAGGGTGAGGTGAGGGGTTTTCAGCTGCAACATGACACTTCACCCCTTTATGTCACTAAATTCTTCACACTGAACCTTTCAGTGAGCTGCAATGACAATTGTAATGGCAATGTATATCATATTGTTTATCTCAACTATCTAGATGTAATCATAATCCACAATTAGGTGCCACCCCAATCACCTTACATAGTCGGCAATGTGGATCCCGGATCTGCAACAATGAAGCATAAGGACTCCGGGGAACAAGTCAAGTCAGCTTGTATTGATAATAAATAAAATAAAATATTTCTCCACTTCCGGTCCATGAAAAGCACAGATCACTGTTCAGTACAGAAATCTTAGAGCCAACTGTAGCATCAGATTAGACCACTTTTCTTCAATCGATTTTTCTGAGCTGACTTCACTAGTCTCTATTTTCTGCAGAGGAGCTGCTACTGCGGCCTTGAAAATGGCCATAAATTTGACTATTTCTGTTACCCAAATAAATACTGGTACTATACAGTATGAGGCCGTGCATCTTCCGCTCCTGCAAATATTTCATCCAAAAAAAAGCTCTTTAAACAAAAGAAGTGATTTGTTCAACAGAAACACTGGAATGCTTTTATTTTTAAAAGCCTACAGAAAGTGTAGCAACTCAAAGGCGCTGACATCATTGTGGCTGATGTATTGACTGGTGCAGGATATTAAGTCAAATAATCTTGGGTGGGGAGGGCCATGATCCAGAGCAATGTAGATCCATTTGTATGTGTCTTGTTATTGTTGTTCTCCCTCCCTGACTGAGGGTGGGGCTCTTCCCCTGTCCTCTGCTTTCCCCCAGCTGGTGGACTGAATGATGTGGTGATTGTAAATGGTAAATGTTCTGTATTTATAAAGTGCTTTACAGTACAGTACTGTACAGTTTGCCATTCACCCATTCACACACCCATTCATACATACCATCTATGGGCAGCACTTTTTCTATGAGGGGCCATTGGGGGTTTCAGCATCTTGCCCAAGGACACTTCGGCTTGCAGATTGGGAAGATTGGGGTCGATCCGCCTACCTTCTGGTTGGAGGATGACCTCTCTACCCCTCAGCCACAGCCATGGATTGTACTGCATGTATACAGATGGCACCAAGTTGAAAAATCTGCAGATGATGGTTGTCTCTCTGGCTTCTCCTCCTCCTGAATGTTCAACCCGACTGCCTCGTCGTTCAGAAGAGATTTCATGGCCTTTGAATAACTCATTTAATGGATCTGAGTGTACTGTTATAATAAAAATATTTTTTATTGTGTAAATAGTTATAGTAAACAGTCCTGATATTTGTAGGGGTGGGTAGCCTTATCTTTGAGAAATTCTTTTTCTGTTTATTGTTAGGGAAGCAAGTAAAATCATCTGGATTTTCTTCTATTTTTTCTTTTATGTGAGTTATAGTGGATATTGATTACAGAGTTTTTTATTTTGCCTAACATTTTTTTGTAATAATAATAATAATGATAAGACCATATGTAAATTAAATTGTTAAATCTCAATTTTTCCAGGTTGCAATATGTAAGGTGTTCCTGTCTTTCGAGTTCATGAGGAGTTTCTTGGTGAGAGATAGGGTTATTAGTAGTATTACTGTTTTGTTCATGTTAATTTTTGATATGTTTTCTATTAAACAGAGTGTGGGGGACATTGGGTTGTGGCATTCCCTGAGGAAAGATAGTGAGTCTCAAATGTTTCTCCATAAATGGTTAACTGGTGTGCAGTGTCTGTATTATTTTGTGTGCAATTTCGGCAAATTTGAGATGAGAATCCTATCAATCTTTCTCCAGAGTAGTGTATTCTCTGGATAATTTTTTATAATCTGATTTTAATCAATCATTCAATCAAATTTTATTTGTATAGCCCATATTCACAAATCACAATTCGTCTCATAGGGCTTTAACATTGGTGTGACATCCTCTGTCCTTAACCCTCAGCAAGAGTAAGGAAAAACTACAAAAACCCTTTTAACAGGGTAAAAAGAAATGCAATAGATGTCAGGTGTAGGAAAACATCATCAAGATCAAGTTTTTAGCAGCATAGATGAGGGTAAACATTTTGAAGGATAACATAAATACTATATTTCAAGTAGTCCAGCTGCAATCATAGTCTATGGTCAGCAGCCAGCAAGATCATGATCCGCCATCCAGATCGGATGCCACTATAGTCCACAGTCATTGTCCACTGCCACTTATTAGAATCCATCATCATCCTCCGCCTCGGTAATGGTCCACCACCATTATATGATGCCAAAGCAACACAGGATCCGCCATTACAACTACAATCAGCCCGCACGATATAGAATCCGCCGTACTGGATCCACCATTGCGACCTCTGATGCGCAATTACTGGCGATACCCAGGGTATAGTCTTTCGCCCCTATACCCAGGTCGGAGGACCGATTTGGTATGCACGTCAGGACTGCTGCATGTCATGAAGTAAATGTGGTTTCAATTTTCGGCCAAGGAGTCAGCACCAGGAGTAAAAGATAAATCTTGTTTCCATGTTGTGGTACGGATAGGGATTTGTTGGATTATGTTACTATTCTATTTATTTTGGGGATGTGTTTTTTCATAAAAGAGCTGTGAATTTTAGGGAGGGAGTTCCAGGTTGGGCACAGTGTTGCATTAGATTTAAGTAGATATTTAAGATTTTTTATTTTTGTTTCAATGGTTTACTTCTGAACCAGGTGGTTGAATGAAATCTGTTCATTATTATGGAAGATGAGTGTGGTTTCTTGTTACTTACAAAATCAGGATTGTTCCAGATGGAAGTGAAGTTTGATTGTGTTATATAGATTTCTTTACAATCAGTTGTGTTATCTGAATGACTGGGAAGAATGCATTTTAATATGTATTGAAGTAGGAGATAAAGGTTTGGTGGTTCAAGTACTTGTGGTTTTTGTTTGCAGGGTTGCTAGTTTGAGTCTTGGTGTTTTTTTTCCAATAAAATGTAGATATTGAGTTTATAGAACTGAATCAAGTGAGGGACAGTCAATTTGAGATCATTTTAACCGAGCATGTTCTTCCTTTAATGGATTATGGGAGTTAAATCCAGTGGTGGAGCTGATCTTTCATTGTTTTCAGTGTAGGAGTCTGGCAGTCTGGAGGAAATATTATTGCCAAAATACTTGTATGTGACCTGTGCATAGAGGGACTTGGTATGTGTGGAGGGCCACCTCCCAACTGTTACAATGTGAGGATAGAAGATTTATTTCAGCAAATTGAGTCGTTAGGGATGTTTGAGTATGCGTCTATAAGTTTAAAGAATCAGGGTTTGGTATGATTCTCTGAGGCTTCTTTGTGCAGAATCTGTTTCCTTGACCACTGTTGGCATTGGGCCATGAGAGGGAGGGCATTTGTCAAATTTTTTCCTGTTTGTGACAGTCATTGATATCAAGACTCTGCAGGGCTGGAAAGTGTCCAGCTTGATAACAATAGAGTGGCATCTCTTTTGTTTATAGAAGATAACTTTATCAAACCATAAAAGGTCACACAGAAGATGGTTAGCACCTCAAAAGAGTCCGTTGTTTTAAAGTGTGGTTCAAAATAAGGTCACCACTTGATTGTTTCTTTAGTAGATATAAAAACCTTGCTGGGATTACGAGCAGAGTGGGACTACATTTCTCTGTGCTTGGCAGGACCATTTATAGGAGGCTGCTGGCAATAACACACCTATACAACTCAACCGTGCCAGTACACAAAACAGGAAAACTGAAAACGTCAATGCATGGATCAATGAGTGTAATTGTTTGGTCCTATTTCTAGCTTCTTGGGAAGAACTATATTGCTCTAGTTTGGATCTGAGATGGTACTCTTCCACAAAAATCCTTAGATTCATGTGCTTTACTTGTATGTTGGTCTTTGGGTGGAGCTAACTTGCAATAAAGCAATGATATATTCTCCCAGGGGAAAGGCCACATACAGTGAGTGCTTGTCTATCTTTTTGTGTCTGCAGGCTACATATTAGTAAGGAACACTAACGAAGAGTAATGATCCCGTGGGTTTCAAGAGGGTTGTATCGACTATACACAGACAACCACACTTCACATGTAGATTGTTAGTGAGTGAATAGTTAGTGATATTTTCAGTCTTTCACTGTCAATCATATAAGTGAGTTGGACACTAATCATCGCAGTGGTGCTCTCACTCGGAACAATAGGCTTCAGTGTGTGAATGTGTGTGTGCAATGATGGTCTGGCAATTCTTTCATGGCTTAATGAGGTAAGCAACAACATGCCTGAGGCAAAGCTGGAGACAGGAGACACACACACACACACACACACACACACACACAGACACACACAGAGGCTGGGCTAAAGATAGTTTCTTCTTTAGTTGCCAAACTTCAGTGGAGTGAATCATAGCTCAGCTAGGCTCCAGCCCCCCTGCGACCCGTAAACAATTAGTGATACAGATGATAGATGGATGGAATTAAACAGAGTTAACCTTATTTGCTCAGGTTAGTGATGCACTGCTTGTCAGTATTATTACCCTTTTACAAATTTCTTTGATTATCGCTTGCTTTGTGAATTTGTGAATTTTCAGTTTCATTTATAGAAATGTTGCTTCTCTGTACTGCCCATAAGCAAGAGTGCAAAGGGTTGGCTTTTTGTTTTACTTGTAAGGTATGTTCAGTGATGCTGCTAAGTAGTTTTCCTGCATCCCTGATGAAATATCGCGTGCACAGTCCTGCGACATGCTAGTTTAGCCATCACTACAACAGCTAGCCAGTCACCACGGATTTCATTTCAACAATTAATCAAACTAAACTCATAACACAGAAAACAAAGCAAAGAGTGACTTGCAGCACAGCACACACCTGTCACACCTGTGGCATGTTATGCTACCAGTAAATTTTGTTATCTTTGTGAATGCTGCAGATTTTCAAAACAAATTCTAATGCTGTAAAAACTGCCTGAAGTCTTGATAATTAGCTAATTGATCTTTGGTACCTAGCGATTGCTTTAAGATAATGCTTGAAGGTAAAGTGATTAATTAGTTTGAGCCCTTACATTTAGGGCATTATGCAATCACAGATCAGGAGTCAGTGAATATATTATGAAATTTATGACAACTTGAGTTGGTTGAGACCTTGCTAGAGTTTTGAATTTTAGCTTACTATATTCAAAATTGGGCAATACTTTTTGTAGTTTTGCATCTGCACAAAAGTCAATTCAGCCACCAAACCGGACTTGTTTCCATTCCTTTTAACACCGGGCCACACTGGCTGTGTGATGAGTGCGTGTGCAATGTAGAACGTATTGCTTTTCCTTGGCGCCCATGTAATCAGATTAGAATGGCTTGCATGAGCAGGCTCAGATGTGCTGCTCACGCAGGCAGTGTGGCCGTTATAACCCCTTCTAGAAGAGCCATGGTCTCGCCTATTTACTCTGTGTGCCATGTGGTGTTCACAAGGGTATAGACAGTGAAAAGGATCCTTTCCCACAGTTTCAATGTCCATCTCTTGAAGATGTCATAACATGAATATTCGCAAAACGTCTTGTACGTGTTTTGGAAGTAAATGCACTCCAACGTTACTGTTGACTAAATTTGTTTTGACAAGGATTTTATAGTTATGGCAGGACCGGAAGATCCACAGCTTTATACCATAGTTTCTTGGAATTTAGTAGCACAAATACCTATATATTTTTTCGAGGGAAATACAGTAGTCGTACCAGAAACCTCCCGAAGAGGCCCTGCTGCAGACACACAGTGTTGCCCGTGCGCAATACTACAGGCCTAAGAGATATACACACTTATGCCACTTGGGTTGCACAACTCTCCTGCCACATTCCTGTGCCTTACATGCCCCTTGTTTTCATCTGTTTGGCAGGAAGGCTTTAAACTATTTTGGCAAAGGCCAGGTGTGTCTGGTATAGGCCAAAATGCAGGCAGTTATTGACTTTCCAAACCCAAAGACATAAAAACCTTTCTTGTTTTTTTAATAGATCTAGTAGTAATAGGTCAGTAATTGGAATGGACTGCATTTACAGTTTTTTAATCTTATCAACCCTTTATTGATCATATTTTCCAATTTACACACACATTCATGCATTGAAACTAACAATTTAGTAGCACTTTAATCAATCAATCAATCAATCAAATTGTATTTGTATAGCCCATATTCACAAATTACAATTTGTCTCATAGGGCTTTAACAGGGTGTAGGAAAACATCATCAAGATTAAAGTTTTTAGCAGCATTTGATGAGGGTAAACATCCCGAAGGATAATCCCAACATGACATGCCAAGCAGTCCCGCTGCAATCAAATGGCACTTTCTTATAGCACTTTGTAGTTTTGCTTTATTTTTGAAATATTGTTACACTTTCTTGAATCTTGTTGTTCTGGGTTTGTACCCTCGGGGTGTAATGCATGTAAGTCGCTTTGGATAAAAGCGTAAGCTAAATTAAATGTAATGTAATGTAATGCATTGTGGCTAGCAATTGGGGGATTGTCTAACAACTGGGGATGTAAGGGTAAACATTTAATCCACAATGTTTGGTCTGGGCTTAAATGTTTGGACATGTGTGTGTTTTGCAACACACTGAGCTGTCCAAAGTATTTTAAATATGCTAATTTGCTTTATTGTGAATGGGCATTTTTTCTTTTGCCTTTAAAAAAAAATGAGACGAGATCAAATTCGCCTCTCCTTGAACCATCACCTTATCGTGGTGGAGAGCTATCAGTTAGATCTGGTGGGGCTTACCTCCACGCACAGTCTCAGCTCTGGTACCGTACTCCTGGATAAGGGTTGGACTTTATTCTTCTCCGGAGTTGCCAAGGGCGTGAGGCGCCGGGCGGGTGTGGGGATACTCATAAATCCCAGGCTGAGCGCCGCGGTGTTGGAGTTTACCCCGGTAGACGAGAGGGTCGCCTCCCTGCGCCTAAGGGTTGTAGGGGGGAAAACTCTGACTGTTGTTTGTGCGTATGCACCATGCAGTTCAGAGTACTCGGCCTTCTTGGAGACCCTGAATGGAGTCCTGTATGGGGCTCCAGTAGGGGACTCCGTACTTCTGCTGGGTGACTTCAACGCCCACGTGGGCAACGATGGAGACACCTGGAGAGGCGTGGTGGGGAGGAACGGCATCCCTGATCTGAACCCGAGCGGTCGTTTGTTATTGGACTTCTGTGCTAGCCATGGATTATCCATAACAAACACCATGTTCGAACATAAGGGTGCTCATAAGTGTACCTGGTACCAGAGTACCCTAGGCCGAAGATCAATGATCGATTTTGTGATCGTGTCATCTGATCTGAGGCCGCATGTTTTGGACACTCGGGTAAAGAGAGGGGCGGAACTGTTAACCGACCACCATCTGGTTGTGAGTTGGATCAGGGAGTGGGGGAAATTTCCGGATAGACGGAATAGATAGATACCTGGAGGAGGCCCCCGTCCTAGGTATCTTCAACTCACACCTCCGGCGGAGTTTTTCTGGCATTCCTGTGGAGGTTGGGGGCATTGAGCCGGAGTGGGCGGTGTTCAAAGCCTCCATTGCTGAAGCTGCGGCGGCTAGCTGTGGCCTCAGGGTCTTAGGCTCCTCAAGGGGCGGTAACCCTCGGACACCGTGGTGGACACCGGTGGTCAGGGAAGCCGTCCGATTGAAGAAGGAGGCCTTCCGGGATATGATATCCTGGAGGACTCCTGACTCGGTTGCAGGGTACCGACAGGCCCGAAGGGCTGCAGCTGCTGCCGTGTCGGAGGCTAAGCAGCGGGTGTGGGAGAAGTTCGGAGAGGCCATGGAGAAGGACTTTCGGTCGGCACCAAAGTGTTTCTGGAAGACTATCCGGCCCCTCAGGAGGGGGAAACGGGGAACCATCCAAGCTGTGTACAGTAAGGATGGGACTCTGTTGACCTCAACTGAGGAGGTTGTCGGACGTTGGAAGGAACACTTTGAGGAACTCCTGAATCGAATAACACGCCCTCTATGTTGGAGGCAGAGCTCGAGGTTGATGGTGTTTCATCGTCAATTTCCCTGGTGGAGGTCACTGAGGTGGTCAAACATCTCCGCAGTGGCAAGGGCTGTCATGGTTGACACGCCTATTCAACATCGCGTGGGAGTCGGGTACAGTGCCAAAGGAGTGGCAAACCGGGGTGGTGGTTCCCCTGTTCAAAAAGGGGGACCAGAGAGTGTGTGTCAATTACCGGGGCATCACACTTCTCAGCCTCCCTGGTAAAGTCTACTCCAAGGTGCTGGAAAGGAGGGTTCGGCCGATCGTCGAACCTCAGATTGAAGAGGAACAATGCGGTTTTCGCCCCGGACGTGGAACTACGGACCAGCTTTTCACTCTCGCAAGGATCCTGGAGGGGGCCTGGGAATATGCCCATCCGGTCTACATGTGTTTTGTGGATCTGGAGAAGGCGTATGACCGGGTCCCCCGGGAGAAACTGTGGGAGGTGCTGCGGGAGTATGGGGTAAGGGGGTCTATCCTCAGGGCCATCCAATCCCTGTACTCCCAAAGCGAGAGCTGTGTTAGCGTCCTCGGCAGCCAGTCAGTTTCGTTCTCAGTGGATGCTGGTCTCCGCCAGGGCTGCGCCTTGTCACCAATCCTGTTTGTGATATACATGGACAGGATATCGAGGCGTAGTCGTGGTGGGGAGGGGTTGCAGTTCGGTGGTCTGAGGATCTCGTCACTGCTTTTTGCAGATGACGTGGTCCTCATTGGATCATCGGCCTGTGACCTTCAGCACTCACTGGATCGGCTGGCGGCCGAGTGTGAAGCGGCTGGGATGAGGATCAGCACCGCTAAATCTGAGGCCATGACTCTTAGCAGGAAACCGATGGATTGCTTACTCCGGGTAGGAAATGAGTCCTTAGCCCAAGTGAAGGAGTTCAAGTACCTTGGGGTCTTGTTCGCGAGTGAGGGTACTATGGAGCGTGAGATTGGCCGGAGAATCGGAGCAGCGGGGGCGGTATTGCGTTCGCTTTACCGCACCGTTGTAACGAAAAGAGAGCTGAGCCGCAAGGCAAAGCTCTCGATCTACCAGTCGATCTTCGTTCCTATCCTCACCTATGGTCATGAGGGCTGGGTGATGACCGAAAGGACGAGATCACGGGTACAAGCGGCCGAGATGAGTTTTCTCAGAAGGGTGGCTGGCGTCTCCCTTAGGGATAGGGTGAGAAGCTCAGCCATCCGTGAGGAACTCGGATTAGAGCCGCTGCTCCTTTACTTAGAAAGGAGTCAGCTGAGGTGGTTCGGGCATCTGGTAAGGATGCCCACTGGGCGCCTTCCTTGGGAGGTGTTTCAGGCACGTCCAGTGGGGAGGAGACCTCGGGGAAGACCCAGGACTAGGTGGAGAGATTATATCTCAACACTGGCCTGGGAACGCCTCGGGATCCCCCTGTCAGAGTTGGTCAATGTGGCCCGGGAAAGGGAAGTCTGGGGCCCCCTGCTTGAGCTGCTCCCCCCGCGACCCGACCCCGGATAAGCGGATGAAAATGAGATGAGATGAGAGATGAGATCAAATTCGATTTTCACAGAAATGTATACATGAGCAGAAAATACCAAGTAGATATGCTTTTCATATTGTCTGCAAACGGATTCTAGTGTAGTCTTGTTGACAGGTTGTTAATGGTTACATCAATGGCTACTTTATTAGCACAAGTACCACTCAGCATAAATTACTGAGTTTATTTATAGTAAAAAAAAGAAAAGTAGTGTAGGGACGTATGTCAGTATAGTAATAATAGTAATTTTTCTCTCATGTAATTTGTAAATGGCTTTAGATCAAATTATTTTACAGTGATTTGCAACTTTAGCATTTGGTCAGGCATGTAGATTAAAATCAGATTAACACTTAACACTTCTAATATTTATATGTAATAATAATAATAATAATATATGTTAATTATTTTCTTCAACAGAACGATGACCTTCTGAATATTGACAGTACACCATTCTGCTTGAGGCTGCGGTTCTACTGGTCAAATTACGTACACACATACACACACATACAAAGGGCTATGAGGTAATTGGGGGTCATTAAGGGTCATTAGTAGTACTGAGGCTGTCCTGTGCCAAGAGGTCAGACTGCTAACTACATTGGTCAGACTTTGAACAGTACAAGACACTAAAAGGCCCCATACAGTAGTACTATACAGCAGGATAAAATAGATTATGTGATGTGATAATGACCACTAAATATCAAACATGACTTAATAGATGGGACCACCAAGGGAGAGGCAAAGAAACAAAGAAACAAAGAAACAAAGAAACAAAGAAAGATTAAAAAGGAATGTGATTGAACAGTGTTTACTGTATTTTATGTGTCATCCATACATAACCACGTAACCTTCCATGCGTATATGTTTTGATTAAGTATTCTACTGTTCTTAATGCAAATGGTAAATGGACTGTATTATATTGCGCTTTATAGTCCTAAAACCCACTTCATGGGGCGGCAGTCATCCTCCAACCAGAATGCCGGCAGTTTGATGCCAGTCTTCCCAAACAGAATGCCACATTGTTCTTGGGAAAGATACTGAATCCCAAATTGCCCCTAATAGAAAATGTGCTGCCCAAAGATGGAAACTGTAGCTGTTAAGCACTTTGGACCGCGTCCGAGGTGATGATGATGGATCCTGATGGCGGGTGGCAGTGTCAATGACTGTGGACTATACTGGCATCTGATCTTGATGGTGGATCATGATCTTGCTGGCTGCTGACCATGATTGCAGCAGGACTGCTTGATATAAAGCATTTCTCCTCAGATACTTGACCATTACTGACAATAATCTATCATTTCATTGACCTTCAGTTATGCTTCAAAATTTTTACCCTTATCAATGCTGCTAAAACCTTTATCTTGGGGATTTTCTCCATTACACATCTATTGCACTTCAGTCCGTCCCGGGAGAGATCCCTCACATGTGGCTCTCTCTGAGGTTTCTAATTTCTTTTCAGACTGTTAAAAGGGTTTTTAGTAGTTTTTCTAGTTGAGTTGAAAACAAAAAATTTAAAATTGTGTAAGCTGTAATTAATGCTAATGTTTCCAGAAACTGTACATTCACACAGGATATGCAGGATGGTATATATGTGTATACATTGTAAAATGTAGTCTCATCAATTTTGTAAATTAATTTATCAGATCAATTATCTATTGACAAAAGGTATAAACACCACAGTATAAATATGTGGCAAATCTGTGACATGTTTACTGTCATTGCCAAAGCATAGAGGCAAAATTTAAATATAATAATTTAAATAATTTCAAATTAAACCTTGGGCTAAAATAAACTGGACTAGAATTGTATGCACATGATGGATGCCTCTCAGTCAAACAATATGGTAAATGGTTTTGTATTTATATAGCGCTTTTCTTTACTTGATGACCACTCAAAGCGCTTTACACTACTCATTCACTCATTCACACACACATTCACTCATTCACACACACACTCATACAGTGCATCTATTAGCAGCACTTTGTTATTCTATGGGGGTCCATTCAGGGTTCAGCATCTTGCCGAAGGACACTTCGGCATGCAGATGGGTCAGACTAGGGATCGAATTCCCGACCTTCATGTTGGAGGACGAATGCTCTACCCCTCAGCCACAGCCGCACCTATGAACCGTTCGGGCTTCCTACCTTCATCGCATGCTGAAGGGGGTAGTTTATCATTGAGTTTTTTTATGTTTCTTTTTAATGTATAGCAGACACCAACTGAGGACGCTCTTTGATCCGTAGCCGCAAGTGTAGTAAAAGGAACCAACTTGATGCCTATGTTGTAAAATTATTGATTTGTTTGGACCCCAAAGCAGAGACTGAAATTCAGGGTTACATAAATGAAGAGTTTATTGCTCAATAAGGCAGAGAAGAGCTGGCTGTGGAGGCAGAGAGCGGGCTGGCTGGAGCAGTCCCAGGGATGGCACACAGGATACCTGGGCAAAGGGGAGGAAAAACACAGATAAGTCCCTTCAACAAAACAAGAACACCGAAAAATCACAAGAAATGCACAGCGTACTACCGAACTAGACGGAATTATCTGGCAGAGCAGTGGAGTTCAGACCAGGCTTTTATGGGCAGGTTGAGAGCAGGTGTGCCTGGCTGCTGCAGAGAATGAGAAGCCAGCCACGCTCCCTGCCACACACATTACCTGCAGGAGAAGAACAGAAAGGGGAGGTGGAGAGAGGACACAGAAAACATACAACAAAACCAGGACAGACACAGAATCATCACATATGTGGCTGAACATGAAAAAATGGTTGACCCACAAAAGTATATATAAGGCATATCATTGTCATGCAGTCCAAAGCAGGGGTTAATAAGGCCTAGATGCTGCAGAGACAATATTATTAAAAAAATTATCAAACTAGATTTGTGCTAATGACACTGATAAGAAAAAGCTGAAATAAAAGTATTTTTTACAGGTTTTTAATATTGGGCTCTGATTACTATCACTGTGGTGCAGAGTCTAGCAGGGTGACAGCTGCAGGGATGAAGCTGTTCCTGAACCTGCTGGTCCGGGAATGAAGGACCCTGTAGCGCCTCCTAGAAGGGAGGAGGGCAAACAGTCTGTGGCTGGGGTGTGAGCTGTCCTTGACGATGCTGCGCGCTCTCCTCATTATTAAAATCTGAATAATCACCATCTGTATGATATCCTTCTTTAGTGGGGAGAATGATGGGGGAATACATATTACTATGGTTGTGAAAAGAAAATTAGAAGAATGTTATCCTTGGACAGCTGCTTGAATCCACTTATTGAACAAATGAATGATACAGATTTCATCTGATAATGAATATGCACTACTGTCTGAGTATGCACCCATGTCAAATGTATTTTGGAAGCAGTAGGCTACTTGACTGAAATGTGTAAACACAGTCATCATACATACAATGCAATAGACTGATTGAGGAAACTATGATGTGTAAATGATGTGTTCAAGCACCTGTGCTCATGTATTACAGCAGGACAAATGTTACATATGCCAGTTTATATATGCAAGCTCCTTCCATTTTTGTCTAAAGAGAAGAAGATTGAAAAATTAAGCAGCCTTTTTAGCAAAAACACTAGGGAGAACTCCAGAAGGACATATCAATTATCAGTTATCCAAAGTGAAAGGCATCATGTGAACTTTATGGTGCTCCCATTACCCCATGATACAAACCCAGCCCAAATCAATTTAACTAGGCAGCAGTGTTTTATAAAATATCAAAATGAAATGTCTTTACAATGAACAGTTACATTTTTAATAGTCCAAAGGTGAGGAGAAAAAACAAAAAATGATCGGACTTTACTTTCAGTATACAATAGGAAAAAAATGAATGTTTTCATAGCTTCTATTACAGCGATTTAGAACATGTGGAAAAATGCTATAGCATCAAATCAATGTTGAACTTTTTGCAAACCATCCATGCTGATTCAATTTGCATTAGGGCCTTCCACTTTCAGGTCATAGACGTTACTAGCAAACTTTTAAATATATTTTTTAAATAAACTGATGCAACACAGCGGTGAAATATTGCGTTAATTAAGCAGCTTTTATTCATTTAGCCCTTTTTAGTAATTTACTGCTAATTTCAAGTGGGCTCTTGAATATTAATTAATTGTGTACCTTGTTTCTTTTCTTTTTTTTCTTTTAAAAGAAACTAATTGCAAGCACATTCATTCATAAAAGTCTTTGTAATCTCCTTGGTAGTGGAAAACGGCACTCACACGGTGTACAACAGAAAATGCATATAAATAACAACCTCAAATTCCTTTTTAAATCCAACATACCCATCCCACATAACACTGCCACAGTTTATTCTGGGTGTAGTGCTAGTGATCCTAATCGATTAAAATATTTTTCTGCAATGTTATTAATGCTTGTATTGTTTTTAATAAGTTTTCTACATCAGGTTTATAGTTCACCTTCAATGCTCTCGAGATTTTACAGAATCAAATCTGTGCTCTGGTAGTGGTATGTATGAGCTGTAGAATTAGTGCTACCCAAAGATAGAGTTGGAGAGAAGAGCAGCGTTAACTAACGATGGTGGACTGGAGTAATAAATCAGAGTGTCAGGCTGTTTATTGAAAAGACTGCTGCTGGAGTAAGAATTATAAACAGTGTCTGTACTGTGTGTTAACCTCATTGAAATCAATCTATTCTATTTCGCTTTATTCTCTTCTCCATAAGCAGTCAATATAAGCGGTATTATTTTACAATAAACAAACATTTGACACTAAAGGTTTGACCATTGTTTTCTGAGATTGAGCCCAAGTAAAGCCATGGCCTAGAACTGAGCAAAGTATGTTATGCTCCAAGACTTTCATTCACAACTTTTTTATTTCACTTCATTTCAATGTCTTACATTACAATTCCTATTCCTTTTGATTCTTTTCCTACTGTAATATTTTTTCTTCTTTCTTCTTTCTCTTTCTCCCAACCTCTCGCCCTCTCTTTCTCAACTTCTCAACCTCTCTTAGCAAAGGGATGAGGTTCCAACTTTTTAAAAAGCTTTGTTTATGGTGAACTGGCCCTCTGCCAGAATGTCTAACAATCACTCACCCACTGACCTTCACATACATACACACATGCTTCTCTGTGGCACTGCTTTAAAGATGGCTTCCTGTGGTTTGAGGAGAATGTAAACAGAAGGACAAGCGAAGGCTTACAATGTACTGAGGCTGGAATTTCAACGGATGCCCCATTCAATCTATAATCAATTGCATCTATTGCATCCTTTCATCCATCCATCCATCCATCCATCTATCCATCCAGTGAAAGGTCAATATGGCCTTCTTTAATGAAGACTTCATCATCATCTCAGTGTCTATTTCAGAACCTGCAGCTGATTCAGCACTTTATCAGTGTAGGGTGTGCTTGGCACAAACCAATATGTGCTCTACCTGAGGCCAAACTGGTCAATTGATCAAGAGAATAATTAGTCGGTGGCTCTCCGAGACTGGGTTCTAACCAGAGGACCTAAATTATAACAGCTTTGTTGATTATGTGTCTGCAGGAAAGATCATGGCGTAAATTTGATCAGAATCAGAATCAGAGTCAGAATCAGAAGTATTTTATTGCCAAGTAGGTTTACACCTACAAGGAATTTGCTCTGGTTATTGGTGCATATATGAACATAGAAACATAAAACGCAATAAATACAACATACAACAGATCTGACCAACAATCCTGGTCAGGCTGCGAAAAGACTGTGGTCAAAACAAATAAAGAGGGTTGTGGGCAAACATCAAATGCTATTTGTTAGAGGACATGAATTCAGGCTTCCTCCAAGAATGTCAGACATTCTAAATGCTTATGCATCCCTCCTTACACAACACCTATATTTTGTCCAATACTAAAGAAAAATAAGTTATTTACTTCATGCAAACAATTTGTGAGATACTAGCGTAAAATTTTAAAAATATCAGACGTTCTGATCCGATAGAACATGGATCATTGTTAGCATACCGGCTTGTTTTTAGCAAAGCTGCTGTGGCTAGCCCAGCCCCAGATGCAGATCTATGTATGGTTGTCATGGGCAGCCACCCAGGGTGGCATCATGTCAGGGTTAGGGTCTTCGTGGAAAAAATGGAATGTTAACATTTGCACAATCAGTTTTGGTTGCTCATTTGGACATCATGGTACGTTAATGATATTTCTATGTGTACAAGTTAACCTTGTCACAGCGGGCATCCTATTTCCAGTGTGTGAGAAGTGAGCAGAGAAGCTTAGGTCTCAAACACTCAGAAGGAGATGGGGGGAGGTTAAAATTATATATATATCATTTTAACCTCCTTTCTAATGTTTTAAAGAACGGTGGAAAAAACTGTTTCTATTTCTGCCCTATCCCCACTTTTAGCAGACTAATCACACGGGCACCAGTCTTCCAATCTCCCCTAAAATAGTTTCATAGCTATCATAACCCATCACAAATCCTCTGCAGCTCCTGAAGATCACAGCCCTCTGCAATTCACAACCATTTAATTCAAGTTCCTCAACACACCTCAATCAACCCTGGCTGTCAGGCAGGGGCTGGGTGGGGGGGGGGTTGCTGTCATTTACAGATGTTTTTGAATGTAGTTTTATTTCATAATAATTTATTTTAAATAGTTTTATGTTTTATCTTACACAGAAAGTCTCCCAACATTTTTTCTGTTTAAACCAAGCATATTAGGCTCATACAGGTGCTTGTATGCACAGCTGTGCAAGTGTGCATGAGAACAGTTACCTCTTCCTTCTCTCCAGATTATGGTGGAAACTATGTAAGAGTTTTGCCATCAGAATAGATGACCACATAGGATGTTAGGAGCACACTGTCAAATAGTCGGTGTGCAATTTTCCTGTCCTGCTGCCAAATACCCACTAAAGCCTGACCATCAATTTTACCTTGTAAAACAGATAGAAGTCAGATCCAAGATGGGATTTAAAATCAACTGGCTATAAGCACAAACTTAGTGAGTACAGGATGTGGGGATGGTGGTTTGGGATTTTGCATTTGTAAATCATCCTGATGACATGGGAACTACTGACAACAGAGAACAACACAGTTTTAAAGTTAATTTAGTGTGCAAATGTTTTGATATGTGCTGCTCTATACCAACTTAGCAACTTTCCCAATTTATTTTGGAATCTATCTTTCTTAAGAAAAAAACCTTTATTGTCTGTATTTATTAATTTTGACCCAGTGGTAACTATGAAGGTAAATACATGTAATGGTAAATGGCTTTGTATTTATATAGCGCTTTTCTAGTCTTGATGACCACTCAAAGCGCTTTACAGTACAGTTTTACTTTCACCCATCACACACACATTCATACAGTGCATATAAGTGCAGCACTTTGTCCTTCTATGGGGGGCCCTTCAGGGTTCAGCAACTTGCTCAAGGACACTTCGGCATGCAAACGGGTCAGACTGGGGATCGAACCGCCGACCTTCAGGTTTGAGGTGGACCACTCTACCCCTCAGCCACAGCGTGTAACCATGTCATGCACGCTATGTGTGCCAATGTGTTCTTAAACTCAGTAGAACCAGATTTTGGAAACTCAAAGCTTAGATCGTATAACTTTTGAATGATCACTTAATCTACACAAAGCTAATTTGCTCCATTAATCATGATGCTGTGGAGCTTTTTCTTAATGACAGTTTTCTAGCTGCGGTGATTCGGTCCGACTAGTATTCCAGTGTAGGAACAATAATAAATGGAATAATGTCAATATTATGATTCAAATGTTGCTTCAAATATCCCAATCAACAATAGTTAGCAAACTATTTGAATCCCATCTTTGCATCCTTGAGCAATTAAGCAATACATCTGGAAGCTCATTTATTACCTAGGTAGCCTGGGCTGTAATGGAAAGATTCTGTTCTCTGTGGATACAAGTCCTGACAGTGTATCAACTTTTCATTCACAAATGCATGGTCGACCAATTATATTTCTGAACCTCGGTCTAATCCTGGTGGATGGGTGCCTTCACCATTGGTGTCTCATTACAAAGAAAACTATTTTGATAGGGGTTTCCTAAATATTAGGACAAAGACCAAAGCTTATGGGGACATAGTAATTTCAATTTAGTTTTAATACTTTGAAACATTAGATTCTGTTTGTTATCAAAACACAGGTACGGATTGTTCACAGGACACTCCTAATCATAGACTATGATTGCAGCAGCACTGCTTGATATATACTATTTCTCCTCAGATGCTCAACTATTACTGACATAATCCAGCAATTCCTTGACCTTCAGTTATGCTTCAAAATGTTTATTCTTAGCAATGCTGCTAATACCCTTATCTTGATGATGTTCTTCTTTACACTTGGTAAATGGTTTGTATTTATATAGCGCTTTTCTAGTCTTGATGACCACTCAAAGCGCTTTACAGTACAGTTTTACATTAACCCATTCACACATACATTCATACAGTGCATCTATTCACAGCACTTTGTTATTCTATGGGGACATGAGACCTTTGTAATCATGGTCAAACAAAAATGAACATGCAGTTGAGGCTGTTTACCATGGATAAATCAAACACTGACAGAGTTTTCCAAAAAAGTCCAATGTTTCATTGACCCATCCATTCACCCCATCATTCTACTATGGCAGATTTTATTGCTCTATATTCTGCACAGACACTCTATGTAACACATGTCTTAATTTCTTATAAGAGGACTGTCATATTTTGTTACACTATTAAAGGAAAAAAGAACGCTGACAATTAGTTAATATATAGTTATTAATGTTAGAAATTAAATATGTTCAGTCAACATTTTTTAGAGAGCGACCCCCGAGACAAAGATAACAGATATACAACTGATCCATTTCAATCTGTTAATTCAGTGTTTCTCTTTAGCTGCATTAATGAAACTGTGTGACAGTCTGTGTTTTGGCCGTGAGAGAGAGTGCGATACAAGTGTAGGTTTATAAATAGTATTGTTTTTCTCACATAGTATGCGGGTCTGTCACCTCTCTCAATGTTTTAATCTGAGCTCTCAGCTTTACATAGACAGTAATCCATCAGATTAACTGTCCCTTTGGTCTCTGACCATGTGGAGAGCTACTGAGGAAATTAGTTTGACTTTTTTTTTTCATGTGATCCTCAACTGACATGGGAGCAGCATGCAAACTACAATATTTCACAGTCGAATTCTACTTATTTTACTAAATGGAGAGTTGTCGGGGTTTTGATATAAAGTGGGTTTTCCATTGGTCAGTTAGGGTTGCAGTCAGTTGCCAGGGTCTTGCAAGAACAACTGTGATGCAACCTGTTTGAAAATGTACTTATAAAATTGGTTGCTATTCGCTATAAAATGTAGGAGACTACGCCAGCATTGCATTCTGTGACAGTTGGAAACGGATACCTGTCATCACGGGTTTAAAACAAAGAAAGAAAGCATGGGAGGCATTGTAATTTATTACATTATGTTTCAAATTAGTTTGTTTTAACATTGTGTTGTTTTAACCAGCTGTGGGCGGTTTCTGGCACGTGTGACATCATGAACGAAGCTTCAATAAAGAAAAATTGGGCAAATAGAGAAATTAGAGAAAGTACTGCACATAGATGCGCTGTGTGAATGTGTGTATGAATTGGGTGATCGGCAAAAACTGTACTGTAAAGCACTTTGAGTGGTGATCAAGACGAGAGAAGCAATATATGAATAGACCATTTCGTATACAGACTATTTTCAATCATATAACTATAACATCATATAACTAGATAACACTGCAGTTTCAGTTTTTTTCCATTGCAGTATTTGTAACCCTCAACTGAATCATTGTTTTTTTCAAATTTATAATATAAAGCTGTAATACACAAAGTCTGTTCCTTTACATACATTGCCATTTCTTAGTTTTATTTGATATATATCCACCTCTCTCAAGCAAGTACAGTTTATTTATTACCAATAATAAAGTTTCATTCAATGTTTACAATCTTAAAACTATATAATATTTAAGCATAATAAGAGAAATCCACAGCAAGTGAGATTTCACTGCATGGTGAATAACATTTCATAGCTTTTCAAATCTCTTTGATTTTAAATGAGCCCCCTGATCTCTTTAAGGACACAGTTTGCTTTAATAATTGTAAAAGTCAGCTGTGTGCAGAACTTTTGCAGAATTGAATCTGAAGCTTGTCACTATTATACATATATTAAATTATTGTTTTTCTGAAATGATTGTGTTGCTATTAATGGCAGCTTGTCCCATTATGATGAACATCATCCAAGTGCTATACTATTCTTTTGAATAACTCTCTTGTTAAGAATTACAACTGTACAAGAATGATGTGTTTACATCCAATAAAGTCAGTTGAGCTCAGTACACGATGACCATAGAGGTGGCAATATTGCTGTAATTGAGACCAGGCATGCAACAGCACTTCAAACTGAAAGAAACTTCCGCTGCACTGGAATGTACCTGCACGTCATCACATGGCCTGACACACACACACACACACACACACACACACACACATGTCTACTACTTTTGCTCCTTCTCTTTTACACACACATATTCAGCCTTTCCTTCTCTGTGTAAATAAACCTGACAGAGTAATATGTGTGTGTGTGTGTGTGTGTGTGTGTGTGTGTGCGTGTGTGTGTGCGTGCGTGCATGCGTGCGCGCATGGAGGGGGTAGGGGTGTCAAGAGTCTGACCAACTGACCTACAGTCTAATTATGTATCATTATCAGGAGACACAAACTGATCTAAATTACTGCAACAGCTCCCATTCACATAGATGGATTACATAGAGCCGGCTGACACACATACACTCACACTAGCGCACACACCCCACTCACACACACAGAGAGAGACCCTAACCCTAACCCCCCCCCCCCCCCCCCCCCCCCAATCCTGTCCTTCTCTCTTCAGGTCTCTCATACAACCCAGGAGAAATTCAACACATAACTTTTTATAATTTGTTCATATTGATGGAATTATTTTAAACCAAGTAGGGCCTGCACAAAACGATCTGATGGTACAGCAACCACTTTTAACTCACTAGATTAATTGTCAATCAAACGATTTTCTGCTTCTAAGATAACCATTCTAAATTTGGGGGAAATAAATTACAGTGTTTGCTATAACCAGTTACATTTGTACATATATGTCTGGCATTGGTAACCCACACTCATGACCCCATACAACTAAGGCAAACCTACTAATAATTGTTTTCTAGTAACAAGTAAGCACCTTTATGTAGATATTTTCTTTAATGTAAGGTTAAAAAGTCTCAGGAAAGATTGCACATCTGCACAACCTACTCCTTCAGGGCTCAGGTTATATAAGTCTATTTGCTGTTTATCATTCTCTTTATCATGAAATTGTGTCTGTTTTCATTTTCCAAATATTATTCTTCTAGTTTACCTTTAGTGACGTCTCTTAGTCCACCCAAGTCAGTCTTAAGGAGTAAGACATGTTCGAAGTCCTCATGCAGCTTAGTGAACAACCACTGGGGCGGTGTGGCCTAGTGGTTAGAGTGGTGGCTCTCCAACAAGAAGGTTGCTGGTTCAAACCCCACTCTCACCCATCTGCATGCGTGTCCTTGGCAAGATACTGAACCCCTTAATGGCCCTCATAAATGTTGACAAAAGCATCAGCCAAATGACATATAATGCAATAATAATGAACAAGAATTATACGCATTCAACAGTAACAAGTCATGTGCATACTACATGGCAGTACTTTGCCTTTCGAGTACAAAATCTGTGACGTCAACATCTATATATCCTCAGCTACACATAACATGTTGATGCCAAGTAGAAGAGCTCAGATGTTAGGCATAAAACATAGCTCTCAATTTGAATCACCTCAGGTCCACTGAGCATTTTAGTGTGTTTTATCTAGCTGTTATGTTTTACATCCCAGTCTTGGATGGTAAAATGGTTTTGGTCCAGTCTTGCCACTTTCATTAGCCTAGTTTCCAGACCGACCTCATTGGAAACCAGCAGGTGAACATAGTGGAGCATGTAACAGCTAAAGGGTTAGATATTTCCCTCAGTAATACTTAAAAACCAAAAGAGAGGAAACATGAGTGATTATAGGATTTGCATCTATTAGATGGAAACAAACACAACAACAAGTAATGCTAATCACCATAACTTAGAAGGTGATAATATTAGTGTCCAGGACTGATTCCGCTGCTTCAAAGTGACCAAAACAAACAGGCAGTATCTTTTCCAGGTCCTTTACCAGGAGTGAGAAATGTGGTATGCAAGATGAGGGTCTTGATAATGAAGCCTTCCTGCCAACTGGCTGTGACCAGTAACACTCTTCTTTCCAGTATCAACAACCCAAAGCCACGTACTCTCCCTAACTCCCAGCAGAGCAAAACATGTTTCTGATTATTGCTGTTATAAATATACATGTTTGTCATTCAGACCCAAGATCATCTAGTACTGCATTTGTAAGGACAAAAGTAGGGATTGACACCAGACTGGATAGTGCATTCTGAAGGTCGGCGGTTCGATCCCCAGTCTGAACAATCTGCATGCCGAAGTGTCCTTGGGCAAGATGCTGAACCCTGAATGGCCCCCCATAGAATAACAAAGTGCTGGGATAGATGCACTGTATGAATGTGTGTGTGATTGGGTGAATGTGAAACTGTACTGTTAAGCGCTTGAGTGGTCATCAAGACTAGAAAAGCGCTATATAAATACAAATCCATTTACCATTTCTGTAAAAACAATCCTCAGCATACAGCTTCTGCTGTCTAGGCAGCAGACTTTTTTATTCAGAATCAAACTCAACAGCACTTCCCTGGGTCTATATAACAAAATAGTGTTATCATTGAGTGGAGCTCATAACTAAGAAAGTGAGATGGCTCAGTATGTTGCTTGCATGCAAACATAAACAGAGTCACTCCTTCAGCTCTTCAGTGACTATTAAAGGGTTAGTAGATGTACAGCGTGTCCCTTCAAACATTTTTCAATTACAGTGGCCATGAGCAGACCTAAAGCTCAGGTTCAAATATGATAAGCCAACTTGTTTTTTCCTTTTCATACTTTGATTTAAAGATAAACCTTCTCAAGTTTTGGTTGCTACTGAAGACGACAACAAAAATTAGGGAGTGTGTCTTTAAAGATATTTTCAATTCTAATGTATTATCTGAACATTCGGTTCCAACCTTAAAGTGGCCTACTCATTCAAATAATCCTTCCATTAGATTTCTTTTAAACATTTACTAAGATGCAAATTGTAACAGTATTACTGTTTATTGTAATATTACAGCATTAGACATGTGTCGAAATGAGTACTTTATCCTAAATATTTAATCAATGGTCAGTGTCATTCATCTGCAGAGCAACATGCTGCTATAGCTGTGCTTGCTGCAATTTTATTTGTTTAATTTTGAAAGATTTCCACCAAGATTCATAACAGCTTGGTGAATTTCCCTTTTTTTTTGCAGGGTTTTTGGAGTGGCGAGAAAGTATATATCAAATTGTTGGAAAGCTCATAAAGGCTTGGGATTTGGTATAAGGTAAGATAATAATATTCCTGCATGTCCTTGTGATGGAATATTTAGCAAATTTGACTCCCTTGTAACTGCTAACAAAAGGGATATTAGCCTTCTAGTTGTTATTTTAATTAAGATCAAACTAGAAAACTTGATTTATTAAGGTAATTTAGTCTTCAGTCAAAACAACCACTGCTTTTTGGGGAGTAATTTGATAGCTCTCCTTTTCTCTCTCTGGGCTGGACTGGAAATAGCTGTGAAGACAAAACCGCGCATCTAAACTACCGATTCATATTTAAGTAAAAGAAAGAACGCTGTGTAACTGAGTAGGTTGAGATAACTTTAGATCATTTGAACATTATTGCCATAGTCTATTAGACGAGTTAAAAACATTAACCTTGGCCGTTGACTATAGAGACAAATGAAAAGTGAAACTTCACGTAAAGCTTGGCATTGCGGCAGACTTTTTTCCGTGGGGAAGTGGTCCCGTGGTTCCCGTGGATCACAATATGAGCTCGGATGTCAAACTTTCTGTTAAATCTGAATTTAAACATTTTACTGTATGGAATGGCAACGACTATATCGCAGTGTAGTATGGCTTTCTTAATGCTATTATTACTATTCTAATAATAATAATTATTATTATTATTGCGAATTATAGTTAATCGTTTTAAAACGCTCATTCATAAGATTATACTGAAAGTGTTTAAAGCCACTTTTTCTGAGCTTGGATATGGTCGGATAGTATTTTTTTCAGAATAGGGGTCCCTCTGGAGGCAGTATAAATTATTAATTTAGAGGGACAGCAAAAGTTAATCCAAACGCAACATAATATTTGATATTAAACCTCTTTTATGCATTCATGTTTTTTTAGTTAAAGACCTAAAACGATATTTAACTAATTATCTATTGTAATTATAAACTGCAGTCATTTGGTACAATGCCAATAACCTACATTTTATCACAAATATATATTATATTATGCTTATCAATACAGACAGATAGACATTAACAAATGATAATTGAGATGAAATATAGTAGTATAACCTTTTAATTTTCATGCATTTTACCCAACAAAAACGAAGCTAATACTCCCCCCCCCCATAATGATTTTATTCCAAGATTTCCTTTATTGATGGAGAGCAATAATTTAAATTAAAGGGTTATTTGGATTAACTATGGATCTTTCATATTTACCTGTGTGAATGTGAAACTAAATATAAACACATGTTTTAGCAATTTAATAAATGTGTTTAAGTAAAAAAAGAACTGACATTCGTTGCAAAGCGTACATGCTCCTGTCTGACGACCTTCACAGTGTAACCATTTACACAAAGTAATAACACACAATCAAACGGGGCCCATCAGAATATACCAGCATTGGCGGTGGGGGACTTGTGTTGTAAACAGAGGATAACTAATGCTGACTTGTATAACTATACATGGAATAGTAACGATGACACATCATATTTATATAATTTGTAATGCAATACTCTGGGTCTAATTGTCTTAATTCTCTTCCAGATTTATGATCATTCTGTAGGATGAGAGGATGTGTTCGATCGTACAGCCAATGTCAAAGTAGCTTCAGTTTGAAAATTGCACTATTCCGCTCTTTAACTAAATGTTCGCAGGTGCAGGGAGTGCGATTAGATATCAAACTGAACAGTAATATAATACTGATATAGAAATGTTTTGATCCTTCAGTTGATCTCGCTGTAATACAGCTGTGTAGGTCTGAGCTGATCACACATAATTTAATTAGTACTTTTGAACAAGAAAAATATGACTAATCGGAATTATCCTGCTGAAAAAACTCCAACGAGCCTCCTGTTGTATGTCGCTATAGCTTATGTTGTAAGACTTGACTGGTGTTTAAAGTACACTCACTGGTAGCTGCGCTGCTGGAGCTGCGCCGCTCCTCCTCTCTGTCGTCTGCGGTTACTGCTGCCAGATCATCAACTATTTCAAGCTTTTTGATTTTTCTGGAGTGTAACTTCTTTCGTCTGAACTTTTCAGCCACACTTTTTGTGGAAAGCGAGCGTCCGACAATCCACAGACGACTGCTTCGGTGTTTAAATCAGTATGAACACATAGCCGCACATAGTGGACGAGGCGTAGGACTGAATTGCACTTTCCCAAACATATATCGCATTTTAGATGTAACTTTAAATGACAGTCTATTAATAACACAAGAATACATTTCAACAGGATCAAATGGAATTGGCTCAACATTGTGTCTGGTAATGTGGAGAACAATCGACCTTGTGTGAACATAAATATGCTTCAATTCTGATATTGTCGAAAATGCATGTACCTCGTTATAACGGGGGAGCAGCATTTCAAACTGTGTAAAAAAAAGAGTTTAAAACTTTTAGAATACATTATTAAATAATTAGTTTTCATTTTGTAAACATTTCGGGCAGCCGCTTGCCCATAAGCTACATAACTTCCAACTCACTTATTCTTGACCTTGTAATGGTTGCAGTGGTGCAAAGGCGATGTGTGTGTGGTTGCAGGTCTATTTAGCAGGCCCACTGAAGTTTAAGACTAGCAAACAGACCCCGAAGACGGGGTCGGGGTGAGATTTACCATTGGTTGATAAATGTTGAGAAGTCCGTTTCTCCTCCCCGGTAGTAGAGATGACGTAGTAACTCAGACATGGTCTCTCCCTCCCTCCCTCATCGAGACTGTCTTTAGAGCTCAGTATCCACTAGCCAGTGGTGACCAGTTGCTTGCCAAGAAAGGTTCTACCTTGCCAGGGGGGACTTTGAGGCATACAACTACCAACTGTTACCAGCTGACTCTGAGAAGAAAAAGATGAATTTGCCCATAGTGAAGGAAAAGGAGAAACACACTCTGTGACGAATGGAGATCGGGTAATAGACGCTGCTGTGACTTTATTACGAGGGGTGGAAGGAGAGGGAACAATGTTGTAGAGGAGAAATTTTGTGGAAAGAACAGAGCAGCCCACCATTCACAGATCCAGCCCGGGTGCAGTCTAATGCTTCAGGCGTGACAGTCTGCATTCCAGTCGCTCCTGTTGGACCCTGCTGAGGAGCCGACTCAATATGCAATCCGCTGCGGACAACCGTTAAACGGCGAAGACGAGCCAGCAGCATCCGACAAAGACGCACGCGCGTGTGTGTGTGTGTGTGTGTGTGTGTGGGTGCGTGCGTGTGTGTGTGTCTGGGTGGTGGGGGCTCTTGAGTGCGTGTTTGTGTCACCATGAGTCTTGTCTCGGGCTTCCCTCACCACCCGGTCATGCACCATCACGACAGCCATCACTATTCCTTGCATGCTGCGACTGCTAGTCGATGTCACGAGGACTCCGGAGCTCCTCCTTACTTCACGAGCTGGCTGATAAGCCACGCGGATATGTCTCCAAATGATTATAGCCTTGCGCCCGGCTACAGTCCAGAGTACCATGGCAATAACAGCGGCGGGTCCACTGGCGGCCTTGACCCCCACCATCATCATCACCACCACTATGGGCCTGGCACTTTGGTTCCGGGGGCCGGAACCCTTTCAGTTAACGGAGCTACGGTCGGTATGCACCTCCACCACCACACACATCCTCGGACTGTGAAGCGGAGACCTACGGCCAACCGTAAAGAGAGGCGGCGGACCCAGAGCATTAACTCGGCCTATGCGGAGCTGAGAGAGTGTATTCCCAACGTCCCGGCAGACACCAAGCTGTCCAAGATCAAGACACTGCGGCTGGCTACCAGCTACATCTCTTACCTGATGGACATCCTGGACAAGGACGGACAGCACGGAGAAACACAGGCTTTCAAGGCCGAGCTGAAAAAGTCGGAGGTTAGGGAGGAGCGGAAGAAGAGAGAGGCGGTAAGAGCATGTGCACAGGGATATAGTTACAAATTATTAACTTATTGTAGAGACATATTGTATACTGAAAGAGCTTTGGTTATAACATGAGAATAAACATCGTCGTTGAACGTTATAGTTCCGCTTTACTTGCAGATTCAGGCCCAAACTATCGTCACTCTGCATGGCTGCGTTTAGACTAAAAGAACATTGGTAGTTCTCAGCTGACACGAGGGTCTGACGATCACAGCTAGGCTATTCATAAAGGCAATGTCTGAATCCCAAAATGTTGCAATTGAAATATGCATTTTGTTCATTATCTTAAGGACTAATTCAGTCATTATGGTTCTATTAGACAGTGCATATTGCATATATATAATCAAACAAACACACACACACACACACACACACACACACATTTGCATGCAGAACGTTAGAATATACTGTTTAAAACGTCAAATGACAAAAATATAACTTTTTAACTATAACTAAATTATAACGCTGCTTCGACGGTTTTGTTTTCTTGTGCGATCCTGCAAGGCTAAGGACTATATACTGCTTATTTGTCATCACTTCCCCGTGGTGTTGCCGCCACATTTCTTTGATTTATTTTCTATTATTTCTTAATAGCCTACTTTCATCACCATGATAAAACGGCGTAATAAAATGCGTTTTAAACAAGAGCTTTGCGGCACTGATTGGGATCATTATCCACGAATAATGTGCCGCTTGGCGACAGCCTAGTTTACTGAGGACGGGAAGACAGATTGCAATTCTTCGCTCTCAGTGAAAGACATCTATACGATGCGAGTAATACTACGACAAGAAAGTGATGAATTCTTCAGTAAGAGTTTTAATTTCCAAGTGGTCCTTTTATAACCTTTTATACAAAATTCAACGTGACTCCCCACATTAATAAACACTTTTCTCTAAATCTCCAAAATCTGTTTCTGTTAGGCTACTTTTTATCAGCGTGAGACGGATAGACAGCTGGAGCTGAGATAACCTAGGCTAAAAACATCAGGGTATGCAAAGTAAACACCACTCAAGGAATTACACACGCACATAGGCACTTATTAGGATGTAATCTAATAGCCTCGTGCATTGAGAGAGAAATTCTGCACACGAGTACCCGCTAAGGAGAGAATCAGCAGTATATACGGGTGTTCTGCAACAAGAAGGTTGCCGGTTCGAATCCCACTCTTTCCAATCTGCATGCCTAAGTGTCCTTGGCAAGATACTGAACCCCTAAAATGGCCCCTCAGAAATGCTGAGTGTTCTAAAAATGTAAGTCGCTTTGGACAAAAGCGTCAGCTAAATGACATGTAATGTAATGTAATGTAATATACGTGTTTGCCCAAATGCTACTTGTAATGTCTGTTATATTGTCTACATAGTTTCGGTCCCTATATTACTGCCCCTGCATATCCTATGGCTGCAGTTTAACAAAGCCATACAGTTGCCAAATAATGAGTATTTGGTACATCCAAGATATTTAAATCATATTCAAATGTTGCCTTTTTCACAGAAGTACAATTGATAAACATACATGGTTATACACCAATATGCGCGCTTTGCAGCACTGCAGCCAAAAGTATTACGCTGCTGCTATAGTCATATTTAAGTTAAAGGTGATATCCTCTTTTTGTAATTTCTGCCTAAAGGTTATGATTTACCCTTATATATTAACAGAACTCGAGTATGCCTTTAAGCTTTGAGAAAAGCTGCATGTTGGTTCATAAATACAAAACCATTTACCATGTTGTTTCCACACACATTATCTCATGATAACTGGCTACCACATTTTACATCATTCAGAGCAAACATTAAACTTAAGTCCATCAAGGGAGCTTTTATGTACAACCATATATGACAATACAGAGGGTCAGAATAGAATAGAAGAGGACAGAACAGAATAATTATTTCCTGTCCGCCCTCTATCGTGCTGCCAATATAAAGTGTTGTGCATAATGGAAGCCAGAAGGCATTTCCCCTCACATTTCAAACTGCAATCACTAGGAGGAGGTATTTCTTTTAATAACTCATATCAAGTCTTATATAAATCTCAATGACATAAAATATCATTAATATGAGCCCCATATTTTACAAAGAAAAATCCTTCAAATGTTATATCAAGCTGAAAAGATAGAGCCTCATTGTAGTCTAGGTAAGCATTTACAAGAATTATCTAAATGTTGGCTACATAAGTGAGTTTTGGTTTGTGTGAATGTTCCTCTGAACTTTCAAACAACGGGGTAGCTGATGTTTCCAACTCAGTAATTTCAGGAGGTTTACAATATGCATTTACGTCCAAGTGAAAATTTAGAATTAAGAACCGCAATTTTAAAGATGTTTGTCTTGATCTGTTTTTGTTTGTTTCAGACTTGCTTGATGTGGCTTTACTTAGTTGTTTTTATAGTGGAATAATCAATTGATTTCGTTTTGGATCCATTGACTTTAAATTAAAAGGGTCGGGATCCTGCAGAATTTTACCCACTGAGGTTTTTCAATCACTTTTACTTATTTTAGGATACAATTTGCATAATATTATGTAGGCAATTACATTTTACATTTTTTATTTAATCTTTACCTTGTTATCACATCGCTGCTGCAATCGGATTTCGAATGTAAATTTAGACCATTATCTATACTATAACTACTATCTGATATAGGCAATAGATTAAGATTTAAAACAGTAAAAATACTTCAGTGACAGACCTTATAATTTGTTAGTCACAGATCCAGGTGTTATTTTATCGACGTGTGTTGTTATTGTATTATCTTCTCTTGTCATGTTCGCTTTTTAATATATCATATTTTACACAATATTTTGGGCTATTGTTTTTTGCTATTGTTTGGTTAACAAAAGTAGAACAGATCACATTCAATGAGGGACTTGCGTTAGAGTTATTGAAAAGTACATTATACAATTCTAAATACAAATTGGGACTGGATGTTAACTGTGTAGATGTTGTATTTTATGCAGTAATTGCTTACACACAAAACATTCGCAGTTCACAGTCCTATGGTTTAATTAATGCAACTGGATCGAAATGCTAGATCTGTCTGGTTCGAGAGTTGTTTTTTTGTTTGTTTTTTTGTAGACAGAGTCGCTCTGAATTTACAGATCTGGCAGTTTAAAGCAAACCTTGATCTTAGCAGCTTATTAAGGGCACATGTTTGGATCGGCACCAACATCATGGACTGCTGAGCTGTCTTTAATTGAACTCTTTCTTTGTAACGTGTTTACTTACAATTTCATTGAGCACCATACCAAGATTTATTTTCCGGGTAATAACAAAATATTAAGAATAGTTACGATGATCAATATCATATATAACATATATAAATAGTCGCCTACAAGTATAGTAATAACAAGTGGAACTTGGAAGAGTTAAAATGTTGCCTACTGTTTTGCATTTCGTTTATGTGATGGTGGCTGGAGGAATTTAGTGTGTGTACCGTCGTCGTCATATTTTAAAATGAGAAAAGAGAAAAATGGGGAATGGGGACAGGTATAAATCCTAAGGATCTCGTCTTTCAACGAAAACAGACGGAATGTGGATGAACACATTCAACACTGTTGATGAATGCACCGGGAATTCTATGTCACTGATAGGTTGAGAAAATCCGTCCCATAATAGGTGATGTTGCATTGTCAAGAGTTTGGCTGGTGCAATGGAACACGTTTGTTCATTGCAGTGCAATTCAATATGCCGCATGCAGAATAACTTCACATCCGTTAAGTCGCGTGGACATATACTAATATACGAATCTGTTAATTGTGTTATTACCAAAAAGAAAATTCAAAATACGACAAAACTGATGAATGCGGCAAATTACCGCTGGAGCGGATTAAACTCGTCTGTTTTTATATTTAAGTTTTTATATTTTTTTGGGCACGATTCGGCAGAAAATACTGAAGAAGCCGTTTGCTTTGCGGAGTGGCAACATGGAAACCGTTCGATTGTTCTTCACATGGCCACACACACTAACTTATATACAGGCAGACGGATGAGAGCAATTTACTATTATAAAATAAAAGGCAGACACATTTTGTTCAATAAAGTTTGTTCATTCAATCAAAGGATGGTGAGTTATGGAGCTTGGACACATATTAGTTCAACGTTGCGATATAAGAGTGTGATATGTATATAACAATAAGCAATTTGTGTTTGTGGTGCATTAACCAAACGCTGCAGTTTACACAATATGGATTCCGGCTGCGGGGAAAGTGATGCTTTAGCTCGTGTCCAAGCAGACAGGTTCCTATACATGTCATCTGTAGGCTACATGATTAAAATCTTAAATGCATAGTGAATTAGGAGAAATTAGCAAAGTGAATAAAGTTATTTGAATACGGAATGATTTCCTCATTGTCTGTGTTCATAAAATAAGAGTGATAAATGTTGCAAAAGTGGGATTTTGCGTTTTAAGTAAATCAATCAATTTTAATAAGCGCACCATATCGTCTCCATAATGTAAATACAAAATTGTGTTTGCAGGTGGAGATCCCAAAGACGACTTCATCGTCATCATCACCATCATCATCGTCCTCGTCGTTGTTCTCCTCCTCAGCGGGTGATAAGAAGAGTAAAGGACGCACAGGGTGGCCTCAACATGTCTGGGCTCTGGAACTCAAACAGTAGCACTCTTGTGTCCACCATCTCTTCCCTCAGAGAGTGTGACAGCATCGACCCGATCTGTAATGCAGCCATTGTCGTCTCAGCCTCACACAGAGCCGCTGTACAAACTTGTAGCCTAAAGCTCCATTTCCTTCATTTCGATGAGTCCCCGAAGACGATGGCTTGCTTAATGGGTAGAGATCACTCCCCTACATTCATTAGCAGAGACCTCTTGTGCTGTGTAAAGGTTTAACTTTGAACCATCATTTCCTCGACAGAAAAAACTCCCATGAATCACATATTCTTTGTTCTTTTTTTTAATGAAGAATTTAAGAGAAAACAGTAACACAAACGTATAATTAAAATCTACACTTGATGTGGAAAATGTCAACCACCACTTTCTAGTGATTCAATCTGTTTGATGTCAGTGGAAGGATAATTGAAAATACAATAAATGTCTGTGGGCTTGAGCTAAAGAGCATATGTGCATTAGAGGCAGATCAGTGGGGTTAAATAACATACTAACTATTAATAGTGTATATTTGACCTCATAAATCAATAGGGTTAACTCTTACAATCGTCGCGCCTCTGCCGCGTCTAACTTAACCAGTTTTGCGAAAAATGTTGTCGCTTTTAGCTTCTCGAAAACCTCATAAAATAATTTACTATTGTGTGCGGCAAAGAATTTTCTTCTGATGCAAAACAGAATGCGCTGGGGATAGGCCAAACAATCTCTCTCTCTCTCTCTCTCTCTCTCTCTCTCTCTCTCTCTCTCTCTCTCTCTCTCTCTCTCTCTCTCTCTCTCTCTCTCGCTCTCTCTCTCTCTCTCTCTCGCTCTCTCTCTCTCGCTCTCTCGCCCTCTCTCTCTCTCTCTCTCATCTTCAAACAGCCACCCACACACACACACACCGGGTGTTGACGCGCCCTTTGATGTACTTGATTGAATAGATTTGCATGTGCAATTGGACCGATGGCCACAACAGCCTCTTAGTGACAGCGGATATTTACTGTTCCTCTTATTGCACCACAAGGTAGGCTTATGTGAAATTCTCCTTCTATGTTTCCTCTAATAACTTTAAATTGTAAAAGTGGTGACGTCACAGTAATGCAAAAGTGTCCATGTTGTGATGTGGAAAATGTGGTAGGACACTTCTAGTGTGGGATGTAAACAGTGTCATAAATTGAATAAACCACCACCTGCTTATAGTAACTGGTGCAAAATGGGTTTCTTTCTTACGTTTAGGTGGTCAATGACTGATTCAGAAATAAAACGGGCTCTACTGAAGAAGTAAAAGACATCATCTTTAAAATTTGTCCTCACATTCAAAAAGGTATAAATCTATTAAAATTGGAAGATGAATTCTACCATTTCTTGCATTCTGTGATTTATTCCGATATCTGTTCCCGACATTAGATATACGTATAACATATAATATATGTAATTATAGTATATCATAATTGAGATATCATAATCAGAGGACACATGGTACAGCTTTAAGGGTTGTTTGTAACAAAAAAGAAAAGTCTTCCTTAATTTCATAATCTGGGCAAACTCACTTTGTAATCTGGGACAAAATTGTAAAAAATATATGACTAAGAAAAAGAATAAGAAAGTGCATTATTTATAGAAATGATGAATTTTTATTGACATATAAAAGTCATATTTATTTAAAGAACCCATAGCCTTAATATTTAAACTGTAGAATCCATTATTCATTCTATTAGGGGTATCACAATTTTTTTTTCATCAATTGAAATTTTATCAACAGCAAGCAAAAATAAATTTTTATTCATTTAGTAATTCAAACTGTCCTAGCCCTCCATCGTTATCTTTAAATGTTTGGTAAAACCAATGGCTGCAGACCACTGGGCAGAAAATCTTCTGTGCATTTTGGATCATCTCTGTCTTTGAAAGTCAATGATGTGCTAGTTAACTGACCAGACTATATTCATATCTCTTATCTTATAATGCATATTTACCCCATTCAGAGAACGGAAATGACTGTCCCAGATTACCAGAAGCATGCTGTCACGCTCTACCCCTCTGTGGCTGTGGCTGAAGGGGTAGAGAGCTGGTAGAGTTCTGGTCGAGGGGGTGGAGCATAGAACAGTCACCCCAACTAGAAGGTCAGCCCTGTCTTCCCCATCTGGATGCCGAAGTGTCCTTGGGCAAGACTCTGAAACACGAATTTCCCGTTGGTGAATGTGTGTATGAGTGGGTGAATGGAAGTAAACATTAGTGTAAAGTTCTTTGAGTGATCAACAAACCTAGAAAAGCACATTATCAATCATATTTGATAAACTAAAACTAGAAATCAAAAAACTAAAAAATCGACAACTCAATGCACATTGAGTTGCTTGAATACAACCCAAACTATTTGATACCCATTAGGAACAGAGTCTAATTAATGATAGATTATAGCCATAACATTAATATTGTCTCAATCCTATGTCATTGGGGGAGGGCTTCTGATTGACATTTCTCCCACCCCTTTCTGTGACATCAGCCCCATGTGATACACATGATATCCACTGTAACCTGTAGTAAAAGTACTGTTGACTAGATTTTGTAAAAAGCAGACTTGATTTTAGGGGTCCCACATAACCAAATGTCTAAAATCACCATCAATGGAAAGGTTTTTTGTAGAATTTTATTATATTTTATTTTTGTTTTAAAATAATTTAGATCATTCTTTAATCATTGACACATCCTGATTTTCATATCTTTAAGGAACTATTTTAACATTTAAATTTATATTATATTCACTAATAACTATCAAAAGATCAAACTAATTAGTTTGATCTTCTCAACTGATAATAACCGAAAATTAATGTTTTTACCTATATGTTAGCAAATGAAGTGTTGAAGTAGATACTGACAATGTTAAATCCATAAAAAGTTACACTGTGAAGGGCATTTAAACTAGACTATGTCCTGTTACACATAGCTCTACTGTGAAATACATGGAAATCATCCCCAAAACATGAAAGATAACATTAAGATTATCCAACTCTATCAGATATAAGCTGATTTAAGAAACTTTTTTGTGTGACAGTTATGTCACTTTCCCAATTCTACCCAAATGTAAACTCAATTGCCATAACCAAGAACGGTGTATTTAGAAACTTAGACACTGTTTTCATTTGGAAAACAGTAATACTATACACATACAACTGATCCCTTAGGCTTAGAACAATATTGACATGTTTCTTGGTCTTAACGTTGCACTCAACCATTGATCAGGCCTTATCTCTCATCCCAGTTGGTATGCTGATGGGAGACGGGGGGAAACGCTTGAGAGGATTTTTCTCATTCTGACAAAGACTAACACAAGATGTAATGGCCTGAGTCTGGCCTCGGGTGAAGACAGGAGTGCAGATAATTAGTGAGCGAGCTGGCGTCAGACAGAGTCGACCCTGCAATGACCAGGGAACACGCATGCACAAACACGCACACAGGTCACAGTCCCACTTAAATGCAGATTGGGACTAAAGGAATAAATAATTCTTCATTTAATTATGAAACCAGGACAGAAAATGATTAATATCCTTCTCAATTAACTCCAACAAGCTTCCCCTTTTGTCACTCTTCGCTTTGTCTCTATATAAGACTTGCCTTATGTATATACTGGACTTGTTTTCAGCTGTGCTACTCCTCTTCTCTGTTATCTACAGTTATTACTCTTCATGTTGGACTTAAGCCACACCTCTGCATTGTTTTACTTTGTTATTCATGTAAAGTGACTTACACAGCCCAGTTAACAGGAGACGGGAGAAAGAGACAGACTGGGGCGGCTGTGGCTTAGGAGGTAGAGCGGGTCATCCACAAACCAGAATGCGGTGGTTCAATCCCTGGCTGCTCCATGCTGAATGCTAGCTGTACATAGATGAATGTGTCGGCGAATGGCAAAATTTTAAAAACAATTGTCACTTAAAAAATATCTGTCATGTGAGGGTCGAGAATCCAAGATGGCCGCATGTCTTTTGTCTCTGTCAGGTGTCTGTCTTGTTTTATTGTTTTAATTTGGGATTTTTTAGGATTTTTTAGGATTTTTGTGCTGATGAACGGTCAACTCTCAAAGGTCTGTGGATTATTCATGTTTTTGTCTGCTTTAGAAGGCTGCTCTGCCTCTTATGCTTCGGCCTGTTCCTTCTGATTGTGCCCTGAGTTGCTAGCCGTAGCCGTGGCCTGTTCTCAGCTTCTTGGAACTGTGAGGTGTGATTGACTTTCTGCCTGTTGCTGCTGTGGTTGGGCTTGAGATTGTTGCTAACAGCAGCATACAGCAGTCTCTTGTACACTGCCTTGGGATCCGCTTCATCCATTGTGCATTGCTTTTGAGGCCTGTGCCACTCACCCTGCTCTGCAGCATGAGGCCTGTTCCATCTACCCTGCTCTGCAGCCTGAGGCCTGTTCCATCCACCCTGCCCTGCAGCCTGATGCCTGTTCATCCACCCTGCTCTGCAGCATGAGGCCTGTTCCATCTACCCTGCCCTGCAGCCTGATGCCTGTTCATCCACCCTGCTCTGCAGCCTGAGGCTCGCTTCATTATCCTGCTCGGATACACCGTTTCTTGCCCCTGGTTTTCTCTTTGGGACTGAACTCTGTGCTGGTACTATGTATGCATGGCAATTTTTCTCTGAAGGTTTATCTTCCCTGCTTGATAAGCATGCTCCCTTCAGAAGATATAAGGTTAAGGGGAGGGATAATCCCTGGTTCACGCCTGATTTAGCCGATCTACTGCAAAATAGAAATCTTGCCTGGGCTTAAGGCCAGAAAGACACAGTCTGAGGCAGATAAACTTATATTTAGGCAACTCAGAAATAGTTTGACCTTTCTTATTAAAAAAGCAAAATCTAGCTTTTATCTCTCTGCAATAACGAAAAATTTAAATGACCCTAAAAAATTTTGGAAAGTGATCAAATCTATCTCAGCCACTGATAATCATAGCGAACTCCCACCCTGTATTGTTAATGATGCTACCACTGTAACTGACAGGGCAACTATACTTGATTGTTTTAATACTAATTTTTCTGCCTCTGGCTCCTTATTCTCTCGGTCTTCTTCCACGATTGCTATGCCTGCCCTTAATATTGCGTCTTCTGCCCCAGATGTTGGAAACATGTCTCAAGGCCTTATCTCTGCTGGTCAAACATCCTTTGTTTTTAGGTTGTTTTCAGTGGAAGAGGTCCATAGAGCTCTTTGCTCTCTTGATATCAGTAAATCTGCAGGTCCAGATCACTTGGAACCATATTTCTTAAAGTTAGCAGCTGATTTTATTGCCAAACCGCTCCAATATCTTTTTAACCTCACTATCACCACAAATTGTATTCCTGAAATTTGGAAAGTCGCTTACGTCCTTCCCCTTTTGAAAGGGGGGGACCCTACTTGCTTGAATAATTAAAGACCCATCTCCAAGTTGTCCATCCTGTCAAAGGTCCTTGAAGGTCTAGTAAACAATCAGTTGAAAGATTTTCTCCATACTAACAACACTCTCTCCATACCAATCCGGCTCTAGGAAACAACACAGCACAACTACAGCCTCACTCAAACTCACTAATGATATAATAGACTGGCTGGATCAAAAAAAAGTGTGCACAGCTCTCTTTGTTGACCTTTCTAAGGCCTTTGACACAGTGGATCATTCCATTCTGAAGCAACGCCTGCTTGATATAGGTTTATCTGAGCAGGCTGTTGGCTGGTTTAATAATTATCTGTCTAATAGAAAACAATGTGTTTGTTTTGAAGGCAGCTCATCCACACTGCTAAATGTCTCTACTGGTGTGCCACAGGGCTCAGTTCTTGGCCCGATTCTGTTTGTTATTTATGTAAATACATTGGGCAGATACGTCCCAAATGCCAAATTTCATTTTTATGCTGATGACACAGTTATATACTGTTGTGGCACCACTCTTGCCGAAGCCCTTGGCAACTTACAAATTGCTTTTAACCTTGTGGAAAATCAGCTCATTGAACTAAGACTTGTCTTGAATGCCACCAAAACCGTGGAAACTGTTGATATTTTCCAATGGCAGAAAAGTGCCTGTGTCTCCACCCAGCAGTTTGTCATTGCAAGCGTATGAAATTGAACTTGTGAACTGTTACAAGTATCTCGGCATTTTAAGTTGATTGCTACCACTTTCCTCCCTGTACTTGATTACAGTGATCTCTTCTATATGAATGCCCCAGCAAACTGTCTGCGTTCTCTAGACACTGTATATCATGGTGCCTTAAGGTTTGTCACTGGTTGTAAAGCCCTCACTCACCGCTGCATCTTATATGCTCGAGTTGAGTGGCCATCTCTGGCAGCACGCCGCCTTATACATTGGCATGTTTTTATTTATAAAGCTATCTTGGGTCTGCTCCCCCACTACTAATGTAAGTACATCTTTAAATCCCAGAGCAATTACTGCTTATGTTCGAATGAGCTTTATTTATAAATTATGCCCAAAGTAAACACTGAACTTGGTAAGCACTGTTTTAAGTTCGCTGCACCTGCTGCTTGGAATGTACTGCAAAAAACCCTAAAGTTAAAAGAGCTCATAAACCTTGACACTTTGAAGACTCGTGTGAGAGAAATTGGAGCGGCTTCATACCGCACTTGTTCTTGTTTTGGTGGGAATCCGGAGCTTTAGTCCTGTTGCCTTATCTTAAGGGAACATGGAACTTATCTTATTTGATCTGTGTTATGTGATTTGTGTGTGTCTTGTGACTGTTTGACATTTTGTATGCTGCTGTCTTGGCCAGGCTTCCCTTGGAAAAGAGGTCATGTATCTCAACGGGACCGACCTGGTTAAATAAAGGCAAATAAAAAAAAAAAAAAATCTATTGTCAAAAACAGTTGAAGAAGAGAATATAAACCTGCACCATTGATAAATGGTGTAATTATTATGCATAGTTTGAAAATCTAAATACTGCTATGCATGGACTATCAGTAAATAGACTATCAGTAAATGTTTCAACCAAATACGGACATCTGCTGTAATGATTCACAGCAAGTGAAAGTCTTCAAACTGAACCATTATCACAGTTTGTGTAAACAACACATCATCTTGATATCTGCAAAGACCTGTTAACTGGTGTTAGCCGGCAAGTACAGACTCAATAAAGAGTCCACAGAGTTTACTCCACTTACATCTTGTATAGGCAGAGATTATATCTCTTCAAGAAACACAAACAGAGCTCAGATCAGAGTGTGTACATATATTTTCTTTGTCTATTCCTCTCATAGATGTGATCTTTAGATTAGATAGCCAAAGTCATCCTTAATCATGACTAAGCCATGTCAAGCCCACTATAGACTGTCACTATTCACATCACAATTTACAACATTGTCACGACATAAGTCAGCTCATATAACAGCACGATTTTGTACACATTGTAATGATTTGATTTAGACTTTTTAAACATCATGCAGCCCTAACTAAAGCACTCACAACAAGTAACTTCCACATACAGATAACATGAAGCACAGATTAGTGATATTGCTTATCCTGTGAGGGTCATGGGGGAAGCTGGAGCCATCCCAGTTGACATTAGATGAGAGGCTGTGTGTTGTATTCCTACATCACACATTTATTCCAAGCGACCTAGCTGGGGCTGTTCAAAGGCTCTTCAAGAAAGTTACTGTTATAATCCCGTATCTATCCCTTGACACAGAGCTCAATTTATTGACTTTTGGGGGTTTGAGCTGGGGGATCAGGTTCTAAGGCCCAAAAGTTTTTCTGGGTGTCGGGTTGTCTGGCAGTGATCATAGTTAGTTTTAACCTGTAGTTGGTGAGCTCTACAGTGGTCCTCACCCATTTCCTAAAAAACGTAGTGTCATAGGGAGTGTCCTAGGGAGTTGCATATATACCTGACTTGCGCTTTCCCTTCTAACCACCTCCAGAAGAGCCTTGACTTTGAATTCATAATTCCCTACTCAGCTTGCTGTTAGCCTAAAGAAGATTTGTGTTCATTTCACTCACTGTAGTCTATTACAGCATCTGAGTTGCACATAAGACTTAAACTCATTTCCTGCTCTGGTGGTGTCTCAACTCGGCAGTGATTTACAAGAGCCAAGTTGTTCAAGCTTCTCAAGTATCAAGTCAACTCAGTTCCATGATGTTTGAATGAAGAACGAGTAATAGTGACAGAAAATTATGTTGTTTACCATAGTTCTACATGCAGGTACAATGCATATACCTGCTTGGAAATTCTATAAACCTGCATGTAGAACCAGGGGTGAAAGTTCAACAAATCACCAAACAGAGAAAATGTTGTGTTGTTTATACGATACAGCTCCTTCTTTGGTGCAACAGCATACTATCGTTGTTACAATTATAGCTAGTTGGCTGTGTCACAGCAGACTATTGACTGGTTAAGTCATGTCATAAACAGTTGAACAGTTTCAAAGCTCATTTAAAACCTTTAAAGGACTCATCGTATGCCCATTTTACCACAAGTTGATATGGTTCCTGGGGGTGTTAATGAACTGCTGTAACATACTTTGGTCAAAATACCACAAGGATAATTTAAAACTGCACCTTTTTATGCTGTCTAAAACAGCCCTCCTCAGATTGACCTGTTTTGTGCCCCGCCCCCCTCCCCCTCTCCCCTCCTTCACGAGATATCTGAAGGAGTCTGCCTGCGACAGCCCCAGCGCCCCAGTGCAGCCCCTCAGTGGGAGCTGGAGCTGGCGTAGCAACAGGATCCTTCCACACGGTTGAGTCAACGTTTAGAGGTGTCCCTGGGTCTCCGCCTCGATGATCGGCATGTTTATGCGGCCAATTAGATGTCTGAGGGGTAGCAGCAGCGAGCTAACGCTAGCTTGCAGCAACTTAGATCAAGATCTGGGAGCATTGGAGACTTCCCTGCGGTGTAGCCGGGGAAGCGGCGGGGACACGGTGCGATGCGGGGACATCCGAGGCAGAGGCGGATCTGCTGATGCGATGACATAGCGGCTGGGAACAGCTAACGTCTCCAATACTCCCAGTGAACTGCCCTTGCGTAGTGGGCAGCTAGCGATAGTTCGTTGCTGCTACCCCTCAGACATCTAAGTGGCCGCATAACCATGCCAATCATCGAGGCGGAGACCCTCGGGACACTAAACGCTTTCCACAGGATCCAAGCTTCACCCTAATGCACAATGTCGGCAGTGTCAGCCCGGGCTCCACCGGCCCGGCTCCGTCGGCGCTGTCTCCCCGGGAAGAGGGCGGAGTGCGTTAGCTCACGAGCTAACGCTAGCCGGAAAGCCGGGGAGCCGGGCTGTCTCTCCCCGGTGAGATGATGGTGGGGGGTGGTCCAAGGCCATTTAGCGAGACTATGACGTATTTTTGGGTCGTGATCCCATTCAACGCCATCTAGCATATCGTTTCTGACATAGAGGAACCACAACAAATCGCGGGAGTTGTTTTTTTCCAGAGTTTTTGGGACGGTAGACATGTCAGATACCAAAATTAATGTGTAGAAGCACTACAAAAGTGGAACTTTCATAATATGTCCCCTTTAAGGTAACTCTTTCAAGTTCAAAGAGTCTGTGAGTGATCATGCAAATTAAGTAACATTTTATAAATCACTGTAGACAAAACAAAACATTTGATCTCTTTTCCTAGCCCTGAGAATACACTTCTTGAATGCATAATTTGCTCAGCAGTGCATGTGACAACATATGCAGTTGTGAATCAATTAGGACCAAATTAATGGAAGAATAGACAACCTTTGTTTGATTCATTCTTAGTTTGACATGTTAAATTAAATAGTTTTGATTTTGATTCTTGCATATCAGTCTATAGTCTTTTTATAACCTGTACAAAGTGTTGTGAGTGTCTAAATATATAACAATAAGACGCTAAGATAATGCTGCAGTCATTGCCATTGAATAGTATATTTGCAATATGTCAAAAACATACATTAAACCACAGAGAGACATCTCAAATAGCTATAAAGGCCATACCAATATCTACATTTACAATAACAGCTCCCCTAGCCACCCCTACTCCAGGGGCGTCAGCTCACCCAATACCATACAGGGGCACAATAGGGCACCGGAAAAAAAATGTGAGCGCGCGAAGCGCGCGAGCTAAAAAAATTTTGGGCAATTATTTATTTAAAAAAAGCATGGGAACAGATAATTAATGCAAGCACGCAAGCAAATATTTTATAGCACTTATTTATTATCATAAAGCGTATCTTCATCAAACATGAATAAATACAAAAAATCATATGATCAATGGTTACCTCAGATAACCATTAAAAGTGCAAATAAAATTAATCAAATCTAAGCTGAGTCTCACCTGTCAGTGTCATCTCTCAATGCCAACTCTACCTGCGTCCCTTCAATCTGCTCCTCTCCTCTGCACTCTGCTGCACTGAGTCTTGAAGCAACAAGAACATATTACAGTCTCCTGTCTGCATTTTCACTATCTAGATTTGTATGTGTATAACCTGTTTGCAGTTATTCCTAATTAATATGAAAGTAATAGTCATATCACCTCTGCTCGTGCTCATCAACATCCCTCTCTCCTTCACCTTTTCCTTCAACTCCTTCGTCACCTCCTCCGGCACTCTGCTGCTCCTCTTTGTCTGGACAGATATGTAACTGTTAGGCTTGGGCTAGTGACCAGTGGTCAACTCAACTGGGTTGTTACCTAAAAGTGGTTTGCATTGCCTTGTTACCTAGCGTAGCTCTCTCATTTCTCCTTGCTGCTTTATCCCTGCTCCGAGCGAATAACTTTCTGATGTCCATCTACAAGAACAATGTTGTTTGAGTTGAATTGAGATCAAAATCATAACTAATACAGTAGGCTGTTATATCTAGTTCCGGTCACTGAGATAACAAATAATTCAATGCCAGCAAAAGATCATAAAATAACATAGCCTACTAGTACAACATACTTCTTCCATAACTCTCTACATACCTGACACACCAAAAAAACGAATAGTAAAAACAGGACATTCGTCTATATGCATGCTATGAATGATACCTATCAATTGTTTGTTTTTTCTACATTATGTTTCTACTGTCTTGAAAGTAACCACCTGTATGTCATCATGCCCCCTTAATGTCTGTGCTTTTGTCTGTAGGCCCACTCGAGCAGAAAACACCAGAATGAGAATAATTTCAGAATCATTCATTTTCAACTTTGAGACCAACGTGTGCTTGAGCTGCTTAAGCCAGCCTGCTTATTTAAGCATGCACTGGGCTATTTTTAAAAGCAACAGCGTACAAAACAGCTTCCACCTCCGAGTGTTGTATTCTGTTATAAATTGCGCTAGTATAACATCGGTGCCATTGGTTCCAGGCAACTTGAGAAGATGTCTTATACAGTATGCCGATAGCTAGCTAACTAAGCTGACAAGACAACTTGGATACCCCATCACGGGATCATCACCCCCTGAAAACATGAACGTAAAGAATCGAGAAACACCATAAGATGGCATGTAGTGTGAACCCGACATTTGTGATCTTTCTCCGATCAACAGGTCCAGCTTAAACAGTTATCGCTACAGTTTAATATATTAGCGAACTGTCTGGCTACTATAGCATAACGACAGACGTGACCACATTAGCTAATAACACCACTTCAGAGACGCCCCTTCACCTTATTTGATGAAAGGCATACACATTTGTTAGACATTCTATGCTTCCAGAGGATAAAAATGTAACGCTTACTGTTTACTTCACTTCACGCCGGCCGGAGTGAATGGTCGCTGACGCTGTGCTGTACAACTCCTGGCTCTGTGTTACAGGCAACTCTCCGGCTGCAACATGCTCCGAGTGGCCGCAAGTGGATTCTAATTACTCTGTCCGTATGTCGGACTTAAATTCTAACGAAAGTGGTTGTCTATAGGCCTATTTTAAAAAAAAAAAATGCTAGCATGCATTCTGTAGATTGCCAGATGAGTCAGACTTAAATAAAAAAAAATTAAAGGTATAAATAAATTAATTAATTAAAAAATCAGTGCCCCAGGCATACCCAGGCACCGCAGATCCACAACGGGGCACGTGCCCCGGTGAAAAGGGTCTGCCGACGCCGATGCCCTACTCCCCAAAACACACATCACAGACACACACTTATCTCCCTTCATGTCTCCTTTCTGTCTGTCTGGCGGATTCTATGTCCAGTCAACTGGTGAACATGATAAATGGCTATGGCTGGAATACAATTTTTCCTTGCCATAATACCAAAACATCTGGCAACCATTACTTCAAACATACCCCTCCCTTCCTTCTTCCTCCCAATTATATGCTGTTGTGTTTTTCCTCCACTAGGTGGCACACTTTCTCCAAAGTGACATTTTTTCTTTACGGGGTCATTAACCCCTAAAAAGTAAGGACTGCTGACTACATGCCCTATTGTAAAGCTACTTTTGATACTAAATACACCACTGATGGTTGCTTCAGTATTGCATTATTGGCATGAATGAACAGATGGTGGCTTTTTCATCAATTTGTTACTTGAAAAAACTATTTTGATAGTAGAATTGAAAAAGACTAAGACGCAGAGGAGGACACAAAGCAAGAGGTGGAGAGAAGAGGAAAGGAGAGAAAAGGGTGAGCCTTTGGTCAGCCTTCGAAACAACCCCCAGGAAACTCTATTCATCCCTGCTGTACTACTATCACACTATGGTTCACACACACACACACACACACACACACACACACACACATACACACACACACACACACAAAAGGCCTGCATGCAGACAGATAGGGCTTTCCATCAAAGGAAGATGACAAACTGTGTTTTTTCTTCCTCTAATCAGACTTTGCCATGAAAGCAAAGTATTGGATCCATTAGCAGCCAAACCAAAGACAGCAAGCCCATTGTTCTCTTTATATAGATGGTAGGGGAAAAGAGAAAAAGAAAGAACCAGGAAAAAGAGAAAAAAAGGATCTCAAGAATTTATAGCTTCTTACCATATGGAGCCTTCTTTCAATTAAGTCTGTGAAGAGCAATCAAGAGCACAGCATGTCCTCAGCCCATTGCTTGGGATATAACATGGGTCACGCTACTTTCCATCTTTATACCAATGCAATGAAAACAGATTTTTTTTGTCCTTTTCTCTTCATTCTTCGTGTCTAGGTTTGATTATATTCTTGGGTTTGTAATTCAAAATGTAATGGGATGCCTAAGGCCACAACATTTGTTATGTTTACTTACAAACCATTTATTTAGTAATGATTTATTAATTTATTCAAACAACATCAAGATATCATGAAGGGTTGGGCTAACATAACTAGTCAATTGACCCACGGAATAGTAATAGACATTTAGATAATTGCTTAATTGTCTGTTCCAAGAAACATATGAAATTAGTTGAATCCAGTTTCTCAACTATCCAATGTTTTTCTCTGTTTTGCATCTTTGATATGTTTGTATTTCAGACCACCGGATTTGAAGAGTTATTGATTTTAAAGATACTGTTTTAGACTTATTTTCTCCAGCCTAATCCATGGCTAACTGGAAACAACAAAGATTTTATAGTATATGAATATCTTATTGTGTAGTAATAGTTTTTATTTTCAGGCTTTGCTAAGCATCTGATTTATATCTTGGTCATATAAATCATCATTGAACTTAGTGGAAGTTTGGTATACCAAAAGAAAGCCTGTGGCTTCTGAGTCATTATCAATAGCTAAGTCTGATGCCATTATCCATAGTTACAAAATCAATTTCTGCTTAAATCTCGCTACACAAATTATTTATAAACTCTCAGTAAAAAAAAGAACAATACAAAGTAAAATTGAACTATGTCTATATTATAGACAGTTTAAGCATAGCTAGTCTGTCAAACGTTGGTTGAGGTGGTTTGGGCATCCGATCAGTTGGCCGATTTCCTTTAATAGTTTTCTGGCACATTCAATTGAAAGGAGACCCCAGTGTAGAGTCTCCCATCTGGCCTTGGAAGGTCTTGGGATCACCCAGGAAGAGCAGGGGGAAAGCATTCCTGAGGAGAAGAACATCTGGGATACCCCGCTTTTCCTGCTGCCATCATTGAAGGAAGGGTGCTTTCACATTTGTATGAATGATGATTAAGGAAAATTTTCCCTTTTTAAATCAATAATAATATAACCAATAAATATGTCTTTACAGTTTATTACTTTAAAACTACACAGTTATTCAACTCTATTTTAGTCTATTCCACAGTTCGTCACTCTCAGCTACAAACATTCTCTTAATGAATACAGATTTTTTCAATATTATTTTCAATAAATCTTGCCAACCTGGTTTCTTCTACATCGAGTATTTTTTATTTCATAAGTGAGATGCACCAGCAAATATAATAAAATAAACTATTTCCTCACTAATATTGCACTACTCAAATGGAATAGATGACCTCTTTGTAACAGAGCTTTAGATATAAATCAATCCAGCTTAGAATCATCAAAATATTGTAAATTATCTTGAAAAAAAAAATTACCTGAATTCACTACCATCTTACTCACTCTCCTCTGTTTCTCTTTTACTTTGATTGACTGTAGTGGGAGTAGGTCAGTCGGGCAGTTAATTTGTTGGCCATTAGGTGCCATGTCGGCATGTCTCACACGTCTTGATTCTGGGTGGCCTTCTCACTACCTCTGTCTCCCTCACACTTCCAACCAAGTTTGTCCATGGAGAAAACAAATCTTACTTCCTCAATTTCAACCATTTCTAACTTGTTTTTGAATCAAAGACAAAAGCCAATACAATAGTCTCAATATGCGAAGTGTAGCATTAGTGTTGTCTTTACACAACTTTCATAGACTGCGCCAAAATAGAGCAATACATTCTTGATGTTATACCACTGCACTAAAATACAAGGGGCCTTCCGATGTTACAGCTTTTACAGAAGGTTGACAAACACAATGAAGGGAGACAAATTTAGCAAATTTTTTAAGTACCGTTATCACAGTTGTCCCCTTTTAGATTGCTCAGCAGCTCATAAATCTTTTCCGTTTTCTTTTCTTTAAATTTTTTATAATTCCTCCTTCTTGAACTTTCTGCATCATATTTTAGGAATGCTCTATGATGTATTGTTTTTTCTCTTTTCTTAATTCCATTTTAAAATAAAACTAAGAACCAAAAATTACATTCCAACAAGTATTGAAATAAAAACAAATTTTTGTTAAACACAATCAAATTTTACCTACTTTCACCAACCCGGTTGCGATTTACAGGTCTCAAGCAAATGAATTTATATATAGAATAAAATCATAAGAAGAGTACTGACCGTTCTCAGAGCCTGATGTTGTAGAGCGGACAACATAACTTCACCAGCATTTATCCTGGTTTAACCTTGTATAGCAGTGATCAACTTACTAGAAGAAAGAAGTTTGACTAAATATCATGTCTTGGAAAAAGTGCAATTCCAGGATTCACTGTCGTGCTTTCACCTGAAAGGAGATGGGATCATTGCGACGCCTTTGGATCTGTGACACCCATCAAGCACACTTCATTTGGAAATGAGACTGTTGTAAAGAGATACAAATTATCCAGCAACATTAGTAATTAACCACATACCCCAGAAAACAGACACACACACACACACTTGAGAGGTCTGTTTAGCGCAGACCTGTCTACCGGTGTTTTTGATCACCAGGTCTGGGAACACATATAAAACTTGGTAAAAGTTGAACACACACATATGTGGCCATAATACTGTCAAACACAGCTACACACAGGCACACACATGGACAATAATGGAGCCTGGGTTTTATGCTTTTTGTTGTGTCTGGCTGTTAGTGCAGTGTGTGTCCCTAACACCATTACAGAAGTGTGGGACATGATGAGAACTAATGAGCTGACTGGCTGGGAGAGGATGGGGATCAACATGGGGGGGACACCAGAAACACATCCTGGACTAAATAGTATAGTTGGTACAGGCTGTGGGAGCAACAATTGCATTGACGCTGTCATTTATGCAGCACAATAGTTAACTCAGGTTTTACTATTAGCCACTATGTATGAATGTATGTAAGCTATGTATTCAGACAGAAAAGGAAAGACATGAGGACAATAAAAGTAAAAAAAAAAAGACAAAGTCAAAAATCTGCCTACTATTTCCTACTAAAAAGTTCCAGGAGATAAAGAAAAAAGGAAAACCTGTCCTGTAGCACCACCCTGTGACTTTACAGTGCAACTCCCTAGATAAATGTTTTTCAGTCAAGAGAATTAGAGTCCTGTCTTACAACCAGCGCAAAGTAGCACCAGGTATGCCACAGGAGGGTTTGCACATTACAGATCAAACTTATTGTTGTTAGATCAGCTACCAGGACATCCACTGTCACATTCTCCAGTTCTACATCTTCCAACCATTTCACCTATGGTGTTCTTTCTTCTCTCCCTCTTTCTGAGTATGTTTGTCTGTTTTAAAACACTTGTTTCAACAAATCTCATCTGATTTACTTTCTTATTTTTCAGCAGAGCGTGAGTGTCAGGGGTTGTTTGTAGTGAGGCGGCTGTACTATTAACAAAGATATCAACCAGTGTGAGAATGAAGTTTTGACAACCTTCCTATATTGTAGTGACACATGGCTGAAAAGAAAATGTCAGAGGATAACAGAATTTTTGTTCAGAATCAGTGTAGTCAATAATTGTGAAATTCAAATGTAAGAGAAAAAATGCTCAGACAAGAGAGTTTTGGGGAAATATAAATACCTTTTCAAGCCATATGTCAGAACAAGATTAAGAGTTTGATTTAAACAGTGAGTGGGTTTATTCACATGATGAATGTATGAATGAATGTTGAAATCCTCTGCTATAATGACTTTATCTGTCTTAAGAACTAGCTCAGACAGAAATTCTGAGAATTCTGATAAAAAGGCAAGGACCAGGTGGACGATACATAATTAGATATAACTCAATTATGTGTTTTCAGTGAGTTATAACTACCTTTACGTTGAGAATTGATAAATAAGACAGATATAAAGATTGTTAAGACACTTCCACCTCTGCCTGTGCTTCCAGGAATCAGTATTAATATGGGTAGCGGGCGTCGCTCATTTAAGCCCTCATATTCATCTTTTTGCAGCCAGGTTTCAGTTAAACACAATTAATTAATCTGATGGTCAGTAAGCAGATCATTATTCTGTAGGGATTTGGGATTGAGTGACCTGATATTTAAATGTTTTGGTACCGATAGAGTGGTTGTTTTAACTTTTATTAGGTTTGAATGTATGACTACTCTCCTTATTACTTTTGATTTAATAATTTAGGTGGTCGGGTTCGGCACAGTTTCTATAGGTGAGGTGTTAGACTGCATCTCTGCCAGGATTGTCATTGTGTAGACTGTCTAATAAACTTTGTCATATTTCTAGATATGAGAACCACTCTCTCTAATGCCATCTCTCCTAATCAGAACAGGTTTTCCCCAAAAACACCACCTTGACAGCCAGCAGTATAGGGATGGCATGCGACGGTACATGTCATCACTGGTCATATTAGGCAGGGGTCCACAGAAAACTACGGAGTCCAACACTGTCTTTGCATATGTACATATCAAAATTAATATTGATTTTTTTTACCTCCAACTCATGTAGTCGTATGTTGTGACTGCCAGCGTGACTAACAATCGTACTGATTTTATGCTTAGCCTCAGCCAGCAGTTTTAGGTATGATTATGTTGCCCGCTCAGGCCCCCAGAAAATATTTAACTTTGGTCGCCGGTGTGGCTAACTTCACCTGTTATATTTTCTCCCCTGTTAATAGATACATTTGATTGATTGTTTGATTGATTTATTGATTGAGTTTGTGTATCTAAGTGGTTAAGGAAATTGTCAATCATAACAAAGAAGGCAATTTTAGCCTTTTATCAATGGTTGTCAATGTCTTCCTGTAGTTTGTATGATGGGTTGAGAGTGTCCATCTTAACCCAGACAGCAACTTCAGCCTGTATTCACTGTTTTAATTGTTCCCAGTTTGTGTAGCAGAGTGATTAAAAAGTGTCCAGCTTAACCCAAACAGCAGTTTTAGCCTTTATTCACTGCAGATTCCATATAACTGAATGATTTAAAGAGTTTATATCTTAACATAGTCTGTGGTATCAGGCTTTATTTCCTTTGATAAGCACAGTTATTTTCGTTTCCTTCAGTTTTTGAACCAGAATTCCGACTTTGATTAACTTTTATTAGAAAACACATTTCATACACAGGGAAACTCAAGATGCTTTACAGGGACATTAAATCCACACAGAGAAACATTTTAAGAAAACCCTTGTTCCACCTAATTCTAAGATATTGCAGGGTTAAGTAAATGTTAATAATACTTATCAGCTCCCATTGAACATGGTGAGCCAACTTCTCCATCTACCTCTTCTGAACTTTAAGCCAAGCTCTCCACCCTGTTTTTTTCTTCACCTTGTCCTTTACTTCCTCTTTATTCATTGAAATAGTTTTCCCTTTTTAACATTTCTTGCATTAAAGCGTTCTTTTCAAAATATAGGGATGCGGTAATGGTGGGGCTCAAATCTTGTCTATAGGGCTCCAATATACATATGATATAACATTTTTTTATATCATTGTCCATTAACAGAACATCAGAATGGAAGGAGGCTCTTCAATTTTTGGCTCTAGACTGTATTGTTACAGGCCAGAGACTGCTAATAGTGTATTATAATTGTTTTGAAGAAAAAAATCTATTGTTTAATTCAGCATTTATAATTGTATTGAAATGCAAAACAAAAAAGTGTATGTGACACCCACCCAACAGAAAAGTATTATATAAATATATTTTAATGGAAACAAAAAGCCATTTCAAACAGTTTTGATGCACATTTTTTATATTTGTTTATTTATCTAACTGGTTATTGTGTACATTACAATAAGTGGGAATTACATTCCACATGGACACATCTGACCACATGGACAGTAATAAGAGCCATTTGTGGTCATTGAATGCCCTCTAGTTGAAGTGAGTGTAAACGACACCGACTGACATTTAAATGATACCTGTATTATTTCCCTCTCCTGGAACCGTCACCTTATCGTGGTGGAGAGGTTTGCGTGTCCCTATGAACCTGAGGGCTGTGTTGTCTGGAGCCTTGTGCTCCTGGTAGGGTCTCTCATGGCAGAGTGGTCTCAGGTGAGGGGCCAGACTAAGAATGGTTCAAAAAACCTCAATGAATAACGGAAGGAGAGGAGATGTGACCCGGCCCGGAGGAAGCCCGGGGCCCCCGTCTGGAGCTAGGCCCAGACGGAGGGCTCGATGGCGAGCCCCTGGTGGCCGGGTTTGCCACGGAGCCCGGTCGGGCATAGCCCGAACAAACTACGTGGCACCCCCCCTCTCTTCATCCCATGGGCCCCCCACCTGTGGGAAGACCCGTTGGGGTCGGGTGGTCAGCCACAAGGGTGGCAGCGAAGGTCAGGGGTCTCGACGGACCAGACCCGGGCGGCAGAAGCTGGCTCTGGGGACGTGGAACGTCACCTCGCTGTGGGGAAAGGAACCGGAGCTTGTGAGGGAGGTGGAGCGCTATCAGTTAGATCTGGTGGGGCTTACCTCCACGCACAGTCTCAGCTCTGGTACCGTACTCCTGGATAAGGGTTGGACTCTATTCTTCTCCGGAGTTGTCGAGGGCGTGAGGCGCCGGGCGGGTGTGGGGATACTCATAAATCCCCGGCTGAGCGCCGCGGTGTTGGAGTTCACCCCGGTAGACGAGAGGGTCGCCTCCCTGCGCCTAAGGGTTGTAGGGGGGAAAACTCTGACTGTTGTTTGTGCGTATGCACCAAACAGCAGCTCAGAGTACTCGGCCTTCTTGGAGACCCTGAATGGAGTCCTGTATGGGGCTCCAGTAGGGGACTCCGTAGTTCTGCTGGGTGACTTCAACGCCACGTGGGCAACGATGGAGACACCTGGAGAGGCGTGGTGGGGAGGAACGGCCTCCCTGATCTAAACCCGAGCGGTCGTTTGTTATTGGACTTCTGTGCTAGTCATGGATTATCCATAACAAACACCATGTTCAAACATAAGGGTGCTCATAAGTGTACCTGGTACCAGAGTACCCTAGGCCGAAGATCAATGATCGATTTTGTGATTGTGTCATCTGATCTAAGGCCGCATGTTTTGGACACTCGGGTAAAGAGAGGGGCGGAACTGTCAACCGACCACCATCTGGTTGTGAGTTGGATCAGGGAATGGGGGAAATTTCCGGATAGACCTGGTAAGCTCAAACGAGTAGTGCGGGTGAACTGGGAACGTCTGGAGGAGGCCCCCGTCCTAGGTATCTTCAACTCACACCTCCGGCGGAGTTTTTCTGGCATTCCTGTGGAGGTTGGGGGCATTGAGCCAGAGTGGGCGGTGTTGAAAGCCTCCATTGCTGAAGCTGCGGTGGCTAGCTGTGGCCTCAGGGTCTTAGGCTCCTCAAGGGGCGGTAACCCTCGGACACCGTGGTGGACACCGGTGGTCAGGGAAGCCGTCCGATTGAAGAAGGAGGCCTTCCGGGATATGATATCCTGGAGGACTCCGGACTCTGTTGCAGGGTACCGACAGGCCCGAAGGGCTGCAGCTGCTGCCGTGTCGGAGGCTAAGCAGCGGGTGTGGGAGAAGTTCGGAGAGGCCATGGAGAAGGACTTTCGGTCGGCACCAAAGTGTTTCTGGAAGACTATCCGGCACCTCAGGAGGGGGAAACGGGGAACCATCCAAGCTGTGTACAGTAAGGATGGGACTCTGTTGACCTCAACTGAGGAGGTCGTCGGACGTTGGAAGGAACACTTTGAGGAACTCCTGAATCCGAATAACACGCCCTCTATGTTGGAGGCAGAGCTTGAGGTTGATGGTGTTTCGTCGTCAATTTCCCTGGTGGAGGTCACTGAGGTAGTCAAACATCTCCGCAGTGGCAAAGCCCCAGGGATTGATGAGATCCAGCCAGAAATGCTAAAGGCTCTGGGTGTTGAGGGGCTGTCATGGTTGACAAGCCTATTCAACATCGCGTGGGATTTGGGTACAGTGCCAAAGGAGTGGCAAACCGGGGTGGTGGTTCCCCTGTTCAAAAAGGGGGACCAGAGAGTGTGTACCAATTACCGGGGTATCACACTTCTCAGCCTCCCTGGTAAAGTCTACTCCAAGGTGCTGGAAAGGAGGGTTCGGCCGATCGTCGAACCTCAGATTGAAGAGGAACAATGCGGTTTTCGCCCCGGACATGGAACTACGGACCAGCTCTTCACTCTCGCAAGGATCCTGGAGGGGGCCTGGGAGTATGCCCATCCGGTCCACTTGTGTTTTGTGGATCTGGAGAAGGCGTATGACCGGGTCCCCCGGGAGAAACTGTGGGAGGTGCTGCGGGAGTATGGGGTAAGGGGGTCTCTCCTCAGGGCCATCCAATCTCTGTACTCCCAAAGCGAGAGCTGTGTTCGGGTCCTCGGCAGCCAGTCAGTTTCGTTCTCAGTGGGTGCTGGTCTCCGCCAGGGCTGCGCCTTGTCACCAATCCTGTTTGTGATATACATGGACAGGATATCGAGGCGTAGTCGTGGTGGGGAGGGGTTGCAGTTCGGTGGTCTGAGGATCTCGTCACTGCTTTTTGCGGATGATGTGGTCCTCATTGGATCATCGGCTTGTGACCTTCAGCACACACTGGATCGGCTGGCGGCCGAGTGTGAAGCGGCTGGGATGAGGATCAGTACCGCTAAATCTGAGGCCATGACTCTTAGCAGGAAACCGATGGATTGCTTACTCCGGGTAGGAAATGAGTCCTTAGCCCAAGTGAAGGAGTTCAAGTACCTCGGGGTCTTGTTCGCGAGTGAGGGTACTATGGAGCGTGAGATTGGCCGGAGAATCGGAGCAGCGGGGGCGGTATTGCGTTCGCTTTACCGCACCGTTGTAACGAAAAGAGAGCTGAGCCGCAAGGCAAAGCTCTCGATCTACCGGTCGATCTTCGTTCCTATCCTCACCTATGGTCATGAGGGCTGGGTGATGACCGAAAGGACGAGATCGCGGGTACAAGCGGCCGAGATGAGTTTTCTCAGAAGGGTGGCTGGCATCTCCCTTGGGGATAGGGTGAGAAGCTCAGTCATCCGTGAGGAACTCGGATTAGAGCCGCTGCTCCTTTACTTAGAAAGGAGTCAGCTGAGGTGGTTCGGGCATCTGGTAAGGATGCCCACTGGGCGCCTCCCTTGGGAGGTTTTTCAGGCACGTCCAGTGGGGAGGAGACCTCGGGCAAGACCCAGGACTAGGTGGAGAGATTATATCTCAACACTGGCCTGGGAACGCCTCGGGATCCCCCCGTCAGAGCTGGTCAATGTGGCCCGGGAAAGGGAAGTCTGGGGCCCCCTGCTTGAGCTGCTCACCCCGCGACCCGACCCCGGATAAGCGGATGACGATGAGCGCTGTATTATTTCTAACCATTTTTTATTAATATTTATTAAAAGCCATACTCAACCACACTCAACCACACTCCAACTTTCCAAATATTGGAAACTAACCTTAGGGAGGTTTCCTAAAGCATTGAAACAGTTTATTTATGTGATAATCTGGGTGTGGCGCAGGACGTTGCCACTTTGGGTCTCCCAACTGTAATGGAAAATTCTACTGTTCCTGTAGTGCCTGTAAACACAACACAGGTACAAATGTACCTAATCATAATTTCCAATCTTATACATCCGCATCAGTGATCAGGCGTAACATTAAAACATTGTTAGAACAATGTTTGTTACCACGAGTTTCAGATGAGTCATTGAATGTATGTGTGTCACCAGCTCACATTTCAAATAGATTCACTCCTCTCAGCGAGGCACCCGCTGATAAACAAACTCTGATTATTGGCGACTCGGTTCGGAGAAACGTCAGGTTAGCGTCACCAGCGACTATAGTTAATTGTATCCCAGGGGCCAGAGCCGGCGACATAGAATCTAAACTTAAGTTAATGGCTAAAACTAAAAAAGATAAATACAATAAAATCGTAATTCACGTCGGCAGCACAACTCCCGGCTTCGTATGTCGGAGGTCACTAAATTGAATGTTGAGTCGTGTGCTTTTGCTAAAACGATGTCGGACACAGTAGTTTTCTCTGGCCCGCTCCCTAATACAACAGGTGACGACATGTTTAGCCGCATGTTGTCTTTTAACCGCTGGCTGTCGAGGTGGTGTCCTGTAAACGGTGTGGGCTTTATAGATAATTGGCTAACTTTTTTGAGAAAACCTGGTCTTGTTAGGAGAGACGGCGTTCATCCCACTTGGGATGGAGCAGCTCTCTTATCTAGGAATATTACTCAGTCTATAACATGACAACCCATAGTTGGGACCAGGAAGCAGAGCTGCAGTGCTAAACACTTCTCTGCGCTCCCTCTGGATCAGTCACAAAACCCCATAGAGATTGTGTCTATTCACCGTCCGATTCAATTATTGAAATTAAACAATAACAGAGCGAGAACTCCACACAAAAATTGAATACAAATTAAAACAACCTCTGAAACAATACAGGAAACCCAGACTTTTAAATGTGGTCTTTTAAACATTAGATCACTGGCAAAAAAGGCTCTTTTAGTTAATGAAATAGTCTCCGATTACAACATAGATTTATTGTCCCTCACTGAGACGTGGCTGCATCCTGATGAATATGTCAGTCTAAATGAATCTACTCCCCCCAGTCATATCAATTCACAGGTTCCTAGAGAAATTGGGCGAGGAGGTGGAGTTGCTGCTATTTTTAACTCCAGTCTATCAATTAATCCTAAACCTAAACTCAGCTACAAATCATTTGAATGTCTGGTTCTTAGTCTTCCACGCCAATCCAGGAACCACCAACAGCCAATCATATTTGTTGTAGTTTACCGTGCTCCCAGGGCTTATACTGAATTTTTAAAGGAATTCCCTGAGTTTTTATCAAACTTAGTCCTAAAGACCGATAAAATTATTATTGTTGGTGACTTTAATATTCATGTTGATAATAATAAAGATTGCCTTAGCGTAGCATTTATTTCAATACTAGACTCTATTGGTTTCAGTCAGTGTGTGCACAAACCTACTCATTGTGGTAACCACACACTTGACCTTGTATTATCGTATGGTGTCGGAATTGAAAATTTAACAGTACTTCCGCGCAATCCAGTTCTATCAGACCATAATTTAATAACCCTTGATTTTTCAACAACTGAATATATGCCACTAATAAAAAATTCATTTTCTAGATGTCTACCTGATAGTGCTGTAGCTACATTTAAGGAAATAATCCCAATTACATTTAAACCCATATTAGCAGTAGATATAAACAACAAAAGACTCATTACGATTAACATTAGACTCAATAGGGCCTCTAAAAAAGAAAAATGTCAAACATAGTAAATTAGCTCCGTGGTATAATTCCCAGACAAATGAGTTAAAACAATTATCAAGAAAACTAGAAAGGAAGTGGCGCTCCAGCAACGATGTTGAAAATCTAATAGACTGGAAGAACAGTGTTAAAGAATATAAAAAGGCTCTCCACAAAGCAAGAGCCGCCTACTATTCAAAACTAATAGAAGAGAATAAAAACAATCCCAGGTTTCTCTTCACCACTGTAGCCAGGCTGACAGAGAGTAACACCTCCTCGATCCCTAAATAGCAATATCTTTATGACCTTTTTTAATGATAAAATTCAAACTATTAGAAATAAAATCAACCATCTCCTGCCCTCAATTGGCACTAATACCCTCCCAACAATAGAGATCTCAGAAACGGCTGAGAATCCTACGCATTACTTAGACAGCTTCTCTCTGATCACCCGTGATCAGTTTACCAAATTAATCTCAGGTTCTAAACCAACAACCTGTATCTTAGATCCCATTCCTACAAAATGACTTAAAGAAATTCTGCCCCTAATTGATAGTTCGTTACTTAACATTATCAATCTGTCATTATCATCAGGTTATGTACCACAGTCTTTTAAAATAGCTGTCATCAAACCCCTACTCAAAAAACCCACCCTAGACCCAGAGGTTTTAGCCAATTACAGGCCAATATCTAATCTCCCCTTCATTTCTAAAATCTTAGAAAAAGTTGTTGCCAATCAGCTGTGTTGAGTTTCTCCAGGAAAATAATATATATGAAAACTTTCAGTCGGGATTTAGAGCCAATCACAGTACAGAGACAGCCTTGGCAAAAGTCACTAATGACCTTTTAATAGCCTCAGATCAGGGACTTGTGTCTGTCCTCATTCTGTTAGATCTCAGTGCAGCATTCAACACAATTGACCATCAAATTTTATTACAAAGACTCAAACAGTTAATTAACATTAATGGAACCGCCCTTAACTGGTTTAAATCGTATTTTTCTGATCGCTCCCAATTTGTGCAAATTAATGATGAGTCATCTGTGCGCACCAAAGTTAACCATGTTGTTCCACAGGGCTCTGTGCTCGGCCCAATTTTATTCTCATTATATATGCTTCCACTAGGAAACATTATCAGGACACACTCGGTAAATGTCCACTGCTATGCGGATGACACCCAGTTATATTTGTCAATAAAACATGAACAAAGTAATCAATTAACTAAACTTCGAACATGTCTCAAGGACATAAAAACCCGGATGACCCGCAATTTTCTCTTATTAAACTCAGACAAAACAGAGGTTATAATACTTGCCCCAAACACCTGAGAAATGCATTATCTAATGATATAGCTGCGCTAGACGACATTGCCCTTGCTTTTAATGAAACAGTCAGGAACTTGGGAGTGATCTTCGATCCTGATTTAAATCCTTTAATAGTCACTTAAAACAAATTTCTAGGACCGCTTTTTTCCACTTGCGTAATATTTCAAAAATTAATGTCCTTTCACAAAAAGATGCAGAAAAACTACGTGGTTCGTGGTCTAGATGGTTGCTGAGCATGGACTGTGCTTGCAGCGGGACTGCTTGGCATGTCATGTTGGGGTTGTCCTTCGGGATGTCTACCCTCATCAAATGCTGCTAGAGGCTTTGATTATTGATGATGTTCTCCTGCACGTGGCATCTATTGCGCTTCTGTCCGTCCTGGGAGAGGGATCCCTCACATGTGGCTCTCTCTGAGGTTTCTACATATTTTTACCCTGTTAAAAGGTTTTTTAGTAGTTTTTCCTTACTCTTGCTGAGGGTTAAGGACAGGGGATGTCACACCCTGTTAAAGCCCTATGAGATGAATTGTAATTTGTGAATATGGGCTATACAAATAAAATTTGATTGATTGATTGAAACTCTCTAAAAATCTATTGTTGGAGACTGTGCCAGACTGTGTCTAGATAAAGTTCCTGTATCAATGTTGTTTCTTAAGATTGCACCTCTGTTTTGTATGCTGCTATTGTGTTGATCAGATGATCTGCCCGCCTCACGTGTCCTGTACAGGTGTTTTCGTGAAGTCCCCGTTACTGTTTTGCGGGAACTCGGGGGGGCTTCTAAAACTGCCACTTCTTGAGAGGCTCTTTGCACTCTCAAGCAGACAGCCTTACTGTTCTTTTGACTTGTGTCTGAAGCTTCGTAATAAAATACATATAAACCGTTTGTCTGATTCACTCTTTATTCCTGACGACCAAGTAAAATTGCCATTACACAACACAGCCAGACACAAACCAATCAGGTTTCAACATGCTTTATTTCTTCATCGGCCAAATAAAAAAAAAAAAAAACATTAATTCATAAATAGCAAATAGAAATCACCTGGCAGCTCAACTATCTGGCTCTGTTCCCCGCAGCTGTCTTAGTTGCCTTTTAAACTATGGAGTAATCATTCAGCCAGGTCTAAACATGGCTAATTCTAGCCAGGCTTTAATAAGCCTTGTCTCCGCCACCTGCATGCAGCTCAGAATAAATCGATTGTAGAAAAGAAGATACAATGTCCCCAAAAGAGGCTTATTCCAGTGTGGTGTGTTTTTCTGCTGTAGAGCTTCAGATGTTTGATTTAAATTAATTATTCTAACTCATATTTGCAAATACAGGAAACATGTCATAATCAAAACGGCAAAGGAGACATGGGGCGGCTGTGGCTGAAGGGTAGAGTGGTCGGCAGTTCGATCCCCAGTCTTCGCCATCTGCATGCCGAAGTTTCCTTGGACAAGATGCTGAACCCCGAACTCCCCCTCGTAGAACAACAAAGTGCTGCTCATAGATGAACTGCATTAATGTGTCTGTGAATGGGTGAATATAAAACTGTACTGTAAAGAGCTTTGAGTGGTCATCAAGACTAGAAAATAACTATACAAAACCATTTACCTTGTTTTCTACAAAATTTTCCTCTTCTCTAGTGTGGAGCATTTGTCCCCAGTTTATATCCTTGTCTGGTTGAGTGTCTCAGGCCTGGTGTGTCGGACCTACTTGCTACTCTCCCATCAAACCAATCACTGCCTATCATCTCTCTCTAAGATAAACTAAGTAAGTGACAGGCTTTGTCCGAAATCACTCACAAAATGATTTTGCAGCAACTTCTCGTAGCAGGCCAAGACTGTGGTCCTTTATTTTAAATAAGAAGTTTGCCAATTCTGTCTTTCAATAGCCTTCAATATTATCAGGTCCAACGGAGGAAAAATTAAACTACACTGGCCCTCAGAAGAGTGCATACCTATTGCAAAGACCTAACATTCCATTCATGAAACCACATTTAATCCTCTAGATCTGGATTTCTTTTTGGATCTGCACCAAAGGGCGAGCACTCATAATTATGTCTCCCAAACATTTTTGATTCTCATTAGGACATTTTTGTTACGGTTTTTGGAGGGAGAAGGACCCAGGATGCGGAGGTTGTTAACAAAAAGGGGATTTAATATACAAAAAGGTCTTTAAACAAGACAAAAACAGGAACACTAACACAAGTAACACTGGCGACAAGGTGCAAGGAGAACAAGGAAGCAGGAGAAGCTGGTCGAGACATCAGGAACAGACAAACCATATCTCACGACGTGTGGACACGAGTAGGAGAAACAACTAACGACAAAGGGAAACAGAGGCTTAAATACACAGAAGGAAGGCAGGGGCAATTACACACAGGTGAAACACATGAGGATTGGAGATGACAATCAAAGACAGGAAGTGAGACACCGAGAAGCTGAAACAAGACAGTGACAGCACGGCTACAAAATAAAACAGGAAATAGAAAACACACGACAGAAAACCATAAACATAAATGACTGAGCGTCACAGTAACGGCTCCGTGGTTGCTCAGAGGCTGAGCACAGAGGCACAGGAGGACGCTCAGGGGCAGAGTTCTGAGACTCAGGGGGCGGCACCGTGGCTGCTCAAAGGCAGAGTTCTGAAGCTGGGGAGGGCGGCGCCGTGGCCACTCAAAGGCAGAGTTCTGAAGCTCTGGAGAGCGGCACAGTGGCCGCATAGGGAGAGAGTTCTGAGGCTCGGAAGGGCGGCACCTCGGCTGCTCAAGGGCAGAAAACGAGGGCTCCGGTGGACGGCCCTGAGGCCGGTCAGGAGCCAAGCCCGGGAGCTCGTCAGGCGGGCGGCCCGTAGACCGGTCAGGGGCAGAGGGCGAGAGTTCTGACCTCAGCCCCGGATGTGGGTCAGGAATTGGAGTGGGGACTGGAGCAGATACAGCAAGGAGCTCAGACGCTGGAACACAGGGGACGTCAGCAAGGAGCTTCCGGCGCGGGGCAGGGACTGGAGCCGACGCTGCTGTGAGGACCTCTGATGTCGGAGAAAGAGAGACATCAGCTGGGGGCCTCCGGGGCGGAGCAGGGATTGGAGCAGGTTCAGGATCAGACACCGTTGTGAGGACCACTGAGGTCGGAGAACGGAAGACATCAGCTGTGAGCCTCCGGCGAGGAGCAGGGACTGGAGCTGACGCCGCTGTGAGGACCTCTGATGTCGAAACACAGGGGACGTCAGCCGAGAGCCTTTGGCGCGGAGCAGGCACTGGAGCGGGGACTGGAGAAGGGGCTGGAGCCAACTCCGGTGTGAGGATCTCCAACGCCGAAACACAGGGGACGTCAGCCGAGAGCCTCCGGCGCGGAGCAGGCACTGGAGCAGGGACTGGAGCAAGGGCTGGAGCTGGCAAAGCGAGGATCTCCCATGCCAGAACAGGAGTGGCGACTGCCAGGGCCCACCAGTGTGGGACAGCGACTGGAGAAGGCGCTGTGAGGGCCTCCATCGCCCTCTGGAGGTGGACCCAAACTGGCTTCATATCAATCGGGTGCCAGTAAGTTTGCTTCTCCAGAGTGAGGCTTTAGGGTCCTCCCAGAGCCAGGCGGGTTCCCTCGAAAGGGTTTAAGCGTCCCCACTCCAGCTCCGACATCAAATAATCAAAATAATAAACTCTTTAAAAAAAAAACTAACCTCTGCTGGGTCCTTAGTTTGGGTTGGGTCGTTCTGTTACGGTTTATGGAGGGAGGAGATGGACCCAGGATGCGGAGGTTGTTAACAAAAGGTATTTAATATCCAAAAATGTCTTTAAACAAGACAAAAAGAAAACAGAAACACTAACACAAGTAACACTGGCGACAAGGCGCACGGAGAACAAGGAACGAGGAAGCAGGAGAAGCTGGTCGAGAAAGCAGGAACAGACAAACCATATCTCACAACGTGTGGACACGAGTAGGAGAAACAACTAACGACCCAACACCAGACAAAGGGAAACAGAGGCTTAAATACACAGAAGGAAGGCAGGGGCAATTACACACAGGTGAAACACATGAGGATTGGAGATGACAATCAAAGACAGGACGTGAGACACAGAGAAGCTGAAACAAGACACAGTGACAGCGAGGCTACAAAATAAAACAGGAAATAGAAAACACAAGACAGAAAAACATAAACATAAATGACTGAGCGTCACAATTTTCAGGACGATATTTAAGACATTTTCATGAAGATCCATACATTATTCTCGGAGAAATCAATGAAAATATCCAAATATTTTGCAATGTTAAAGAGAGTGAAAAAAGTCCTTGATCCACCCTCTGATTTGAAACTACAACAAAAATAATGGATTCCTGTTTGAACCTCTTCAACAAAATTTCAGAAGCAATATTCTCATCGCAATGTTTTTTTTTTTGTAGATTTAGCATAATCCTGCTAACAGACAATAAAATAAAAAATGAGTCTCACTGGTGGAGGTCATGAACAGCATTTTATTTTAACTTTCAAATATAATGTTCATTTGAAGATATTATATTGAAGACTTAAAGATGTTCAAAACATTCTCAAATAGAATCCATTCTGAGAGTGCATAACTCCACCAAGGCTAATGTTCTATCTTGCGAACAGGACTGTTTATTGACAAAGGCTATCATGAATAATATGTTAAATGCAGCCTGATATCACATGTTTGAATTCCGCAAAAATCCCCCCCATCATAATTCTGGACATCTGTCTAAAATACTCACGCAATTTAATTCAAGTTGTTTATAGCTGCAGCTTGTTTTCTGGAAAAATCCTACTTGAACCAATAGGTGTACTGTTTTGGACATCTTTGCAACATGTGGATGTGTTTATGATCTATGATGCCCCTTACGTGAATGAGTTGTAGCCCCTGCCCTTATAGATCATAGTCTATTCAAAATGTAATAATACTGAACATAAGAATGCGAGTCCTAATTGGCGATTGCCTATTTCACCACTGCACTTCCTTGGCCCCAGCAAGACACCAACTTTAACATAGATCAGATGATTTCAATGATCATTCATACATAAATACATACATAAATATGTACAGAGATTCATCACATTATAGTAAGATGTAGAACCATGTTGTATTGGACAACAGCGAGAGCACAATTTAGGCAGTAACTGTGATCACATGGTTCATGCAATTAGCCTTAATTGGAAATCCTAGGTGTAATAACTGTTGATGTTACTGAAGATCCACTTTTGAAAAACAACTTACAAAATTTCAGTCAAAATTTATGAGTTTAATAGAAAATGAAGTTATACCAGATGCAAAGTCAGAAGTGAAGAGTGGTCATTTTCACATTTCACTCAGTAGTTGACATGTCTGGGAGCCGTTGATTATAACATGAAAATATAATAACCACAAGTGTTTATTGCAAAAATTATATGGATCCATGAAAAGAAATGGAAGCATATAAATTGACATTTTCAGCTTCCCCTTACCTGGTATTTATCACGTCTTGGGCATTTATCATGTTGAAGGAGAAGCCTTTCAAGACACCAGCTAGCTTCTATCTAGCAGCACAAATAACAGCTTCCTTTTGAAAGAAAGTAGCAGACTTGATTTATTTAAAGCATACACTATACATAACAAGAATCACATTAGTACTGCAATTAATATTGTTAATATTATTATTACTATCATCAATAAACACTAAAATGCAGCCAGGTGCAAAGCTTCAGGCTGAAAAGTTCTTCTAAAAGAAAAAACTAAAAGTGACATGCAAACACTCTCTTCATCCATTCTTCGTCCTCCTCGTCTTCATCCTCCTCTTCGTTGTCATCGTCAGTGCAGTATATGTATTAAAACAAGGTTTCTGTTCAAAGTTTTTTCCAACTCACAGCAGTCAGCTCCCTATTGGCTCAGGTTTCAGCATCAGCAGCTGCCATCGGCTAAGGAAGGAAAGCTCTGATTGGTTCTCCATCGGTTTGGCACATCTTCCAGTTGGCTTTCGAAGTCATGACAACAGTATGTGTGTTTGTGTGCATTTAAGTGTGTATAAAATATGTCTGTGTACTGATGTATTGTATCGGTGATTGGGGATGTGTATTTGTGTCTTCGTTACTGTATTAGATATTGACCTATATACAGGGATAGGCAGTATAAACATTTAAAGGGACCTTCATGTGGCATTATCTTATCGGTGACCTCAAATTAATTTCATGAATTATGGTTCCACACACATGCACACACACCCACCCACCCACCCCCACACACACACACACATGTATGTGTTGAACCATGATTCTTGCATGTCCTGCACGACACTGCAGGTTTACTGTACAGTGGTTTGGCGACAGCAGACTAACACTTTATAAGCAAAATTTGCTTTAGTATTTCCCGACAGCACATATTTTTCACTTCAGTCAATATTATATTGTATTTCTCACATGTACAACTATTAACAATAGTAGATATAGCAAAATATAGAAAGACTTACTAAACCTACGGTTATGTAATACAATAAGCAGGTAATATTTATCAAACAAAGATGTTCTGCTGTAGCTGTAGATGTCTGTGCTCTCCACTCTCATATTCCTCATGTTCCAGATAACATTGATACTAAGCTTAAGAATTTGATTCCAGAGCCTCAACACTGATAAATGGATGAGGTATGCTCACAGGTTGTGGATGCACTGCCCAATAGAGGTGTTGACAATATACATACTCTTTTTTTTTAGCCAATCCCTGTGTAAGGCGCATGTGTTCTTATAATGTGTGTGTGTCAGTCCATGCATTTCTCAGGTCTACTAAAAGACTCTAATAAGGGATTTTCAGGCTAAATTAAGGGAAACAATTAGGAATAACATCATCATATTATTAACTGCTCTAGAAATTACTATAATTTCATTGATGTGATTTTTCAGGACATTTGTTTTTGTTTGTAGCACTTAATCGAGATACTGGTTTTATGCCTATGATTCCAGATCACATCCCTGATTAATGCTGTTATTGCGTTAATGTCAGCATCACTGTCCTAATTGTCTATACAAGATTAGTCTCCATGGCAAAAAAATTGACTGAGCAATTATGCACCTTTGTTTAGAAAACTGTCCCCTGTGCTTGTTTTTCATAAAATTGTACATTTACCAGCCATCACTCGCTGATGGTAGAGTGATTTTCTACATAGGCGGGCAGGTCTTTGCTGACTCCTGACAGCCAAGTGATGGGAGGACAACATCTGTCCAGTCTTTCTAGGCTATATGTTAAAGAGCGAGATCAAGAGTCCTCAGAGAGTTATGATTGGCTAAACTCCAGATTGAAAGTCAGGGTAGATCAGCTTTGGTGATTGGTAATTTGTCTCAGAAGGAGATGACAAGCATATCCATTTCAGAGGGGAAGGAATATATGTCTTGACTGGCTGTAAGGCACTGACTCGGATGTGGTCAGGAGAGGTCAGTCATGCTGAGGCTCATGGGTAATCCTGGACGGAGGTAAGCCACCGGGACACGACCATTCTCACTGGTCGATCCTGTGATGGATAGACGAGCTTTGGAGCGCATTGCATCTGTGAATTTCATCTGTACAAGGAAAAAATGGGTTTGTTATATTTTAATCATCACATCAAGACTAGAAAAAAAGCTACTTCTGGTCTATCATGCTGAGTACTGACACTGCAGAAATTGTTCATTATTATAGGAAACATGCTTATTTGCTTGTTTCCAAATGAGATGAGAAGACTGATGTGAATCTCAGGTCTAAATGAAATGTAAAAACTGGTAAAAATAGGAAAAGCTACATTCCTTACTTCAACTATTTTTAAAGACAAAAACTGTGTATCCATTCATCAAGCACTTCTGAGGTATCTCTAGCCATACAGCCGTTTATAAGGCAATGTCTGTATATCAAGATATAAGTGTTGACAACAAGGGGTTGTATTCAGTAAAGACATGTTGGGTAAATAGAACCGTTTTTCATAATCAGTTGTAGATGCAAAAGGTGACAATATCCATCTTAATATCTCAATCTCAGAAAGAGAGCATAGAAACTAATTTCCCAAAATGTTGAATTATTGCTTAAACACATTGTCACATCCATGTGAAAATAAACGAGTGGTGTAAAAGTTAAATGTGCGAAAGAAATATAACCCACTTTAATGTTCTTTGAGAATATAGAATGAAACATGAGCATGATGAATGAAGGTATACTACACAAGTTATTATCTCTGCACCACGTTTGAAATACTTACAGCTGAGAGCTGTCACCTCTAGAAATCTAAGCAATTCACTCCTGGATTTGTTTCATGATAGTGTCACACACACCGTACATTTACTGGTCAAGTATCAAAAATCTGTAGTATAACCTTTGTGAAGGTGAAGGTTGATTTACAATAAATATGTATGCTTTATTCAGGAGTAGGACTTCCAGATCTCCATAGACATAACTTCCTGCTGATGTCAGGCATATAAATCTTGTAAGAAATCAGGAAACCCAACTGTTTTAAATCCATAATTCCTAGGCTTAAAAGGGCGCTACAACATTGTTAAAATTGAAATAATTGAATTATAACCTGACACACTTTGTTTGCAGCTGTTATTTTTAAGAATGAATATGTAATTTTGATGTAGATACCCGTGGGGTGACTATTCTGTTTTGCTCACGGAGCCTGGTATCAGAGCCATGAAGAAGACGAAGTCAAGTGATGTATTTCATAGTTTACGTTAACAACAGCTAGGACATTGTTTTCAAACACTGCGGCCTAGACCTAGAGCTCCTCATGGTTCGGCGCAGACCGTTCTTTCTTCCAAGGTAACTTACAATGACAACAATTATTGCAGTATGCATTCCCCAACAAGCTCAGGTAGTGCTTGAAAAGCTGCATGATGTCATCAACAAACAGCTGACAGCTCACCCAGAAAGTGTGATAAATGCAGCAGGGGACTTCACTTTTGCAGATCTCAAACTGGCCATGCCCAAACGTCCTAAAAATGTGAGTTTCCCAACCAGTAAAATAATAATAGCTATCATGAAGCAAAAACAATATATGTATTACCTAATTTCCTTGAATCATGCAAATAGCTGTATCCTTGTTTCACCTGGCAACACTACGGCTTTTGTCAACAGAGGGGCCAAAATCAACTCAAATTATCATTGGGAATTCACCTAATTGTGAATTCCCAATGATAATCTGTTAGTTTGTTTTTTTGACAGGGTTGGTCAGAAGTATTAATTGTATATTTTTTAAGTGTATTATTCAGTAGAGTAAGCAAACATATGTATTCCTGTCTGGTTATTTGATTTTGGAAATTTAGTTTACTTTGATTTAAATGTATGGTGTGTGTGTGTGTGTGTGTGTGTGTGTGTGTGTGTGTGTGTGTGTTTGTGTGTGGAGGAAGAGAGGAAGAAAGTGAGACAGACAGCAAAGGAAACTAGGAAAATAAGTACCCACAACCCACAACAAAATTAGCTGAAATCACTGAATGGAGCAAGACTGACTGTGGCACTATACCATGTATGAAGTAAGAATGTGTGTAGAAACAATGCAACAGGTTGAATTATGGCTTGGAAGGAAGAAACCTCTAACATTTTCTCCTTGATAATATGAATATTTATTATCATTAGAATATTTCCACTGAGGCTGATGTTACTGAAGCATATTATGTTAAGCTTTTGTAGCACTTAATTAGTTTCATTTAGAAACCAAATATTATGACCATTACATTTGTTCCCCAAAGGATAAAAAGTACAATACATATCCTTTCTCTTTGTGGCCCTATCTAAAGACCTATGGTGACATCCAGCATTTAATAAGGAACACCTAGAAATACCTGATTGTTCAGGCATCCAATAAGCGTGTGGCAGCAATGCACTGAATAACATCCTGCTGATATAGGTCAGGAGCTTCAGTTGATGTTTTGTGCTGTGGCTAGAGCAAAGCACCTTCTTGCCCCCAGTGCTTTTTAAGAGGCTCTTTGGAACAGCTGCTTCTCAGCACTATCATTGCCACCATGACCAGGTCCTTAAGGCAATTGCTAACAGCATAGCTACCAACAACACAAAGGCCACCACCAGCCAAAGAAAATTGCCTACCTAAGAGCCAGAGAGAAACAACAGGCTAGATCAAAGGCCGGCCTCAGATAGCACCAACACAACTGTGGCCTGACATGAACTCGTTTCAGACTCAGCAATGTAAATGCTATTCCCCGAACAGCAATCGGGGAAAAGCATTTAAAATGCTGGGCATTACTGGGAGAGAACCATGCCCACTGTTTTATATTTGAGGCCCCTGCTTTCTATTTTTATAAAAAGATTTGCTACATTTGGGCACACTAGTGAGCCCACAGCACAGCCCTCATTATATTTAAAATAGAAAGCTGTTATGATTTTCTTAGTAATGAGTGTACCAGTGTGTACGAGGCAATGTTATTTAGCCCCCATCTTCACATTTTATCCCTCAGTTTCATATCTGCATGTCATCAGGACTAAGGTTTGACACATGTCAGTAAAACGCAAATAATATGGGACATCCCTTATACTCAACCAGCACAGTGAATGACCTGGAGGCAAATCGCCAGCTTAGAACAACTGGATGCTACTGCAAGATCTGTAAAATGTCCCCATTATACCATGTATCAACTCAGGATGAACCACGGACACAGAGGATTTGGATTTTCCGTGTTTCCTCAACAAATACAGTGCCAGTACTTCTTCTCTCCTCTCTTCTGTTTGCTTTCTCAGGTGAAATTATATAACGCAGCAACTTCATTGTTTCAGCCAGTTTTCCTCCTCTCTTACAGAGCAGAACAGGGGAATACTTACCAGTTATGTTTATATACACCATTCGCAGGACTAACCTGAATAAAAATAAATAATCCCGAGTTTATTTATATTGATCTACTGTTGGCCATCGTGATCCTGATTTTGTTCAGCAAGGCTGTCAATGAGCACCCCACCAGACACATCACCTAGGTTTGGAGCATGGGACAGAGCAAAGGGTCTGAACGGAGCCTTTCTGCTCCTACAAAGTTTCTGTTATGGAAATATTGGCCAGCAGACTGAACCAAACACCCCAACACCAGCTCATGAGTTAGGCTAGAGAAAGAAAAAGAAAAGCCTCCTGTTTATCCTCCAACTCTGGTTTAGCATACTCTGTCCTGTCACAATAATCTCCACGTGGAAAGGCCTTTTACTAGTTCTTTAAGTGCACAGAAAAACCTTACTTATGGCAGGGGAGATTTAAAAAACAGTCTTTGCCTATTTGTTTAGGACTTTTAGAGGGTAAACCTGTACGTGTGAAAGGGAACTAACCAAACAGAGGATTAAGCATTAAATTAGTATTTGTAAAAAAGGTGCCGAAAAATCCTCCATCCATGGGTAGCCAAGTTATCAAATAAGGCTGTTGTTGCTAAATTCCAGTTGATTCTGAGACAGATTCTTTCTCAGCTAATGAAACATGAAGCTAACTAATAACACTCTGTTGTGTCAGGTGTTCTTAGCAAGGTGAAGAGCAAACTGTTGACTAATTACTTTGGTATTTTGATCCAATAATATGCATAGAGATAGATAAGGACACAAGTCACACCATTCCATATTTTGAATGAAATTATTGGGCTGCCTAAAGAAAAGCTGGCATTAAGATATAGATGGGAGTGATGGACAATGAGTCAGTATAATAAAGAGGATGATTGGCTCAACGGTCAGAAAGGAATAGGAGAAACCGGGAAAGGACCGAGGCATAAGGATGGAAAGAAATAAAGAAATGAAACTCGGGATGGATGAGAAGATGAAGACAGGAGGACATGAGTGTGGGTAGGAGGAGTGTCAAAGAGGAGAGAAGAGGTCAGTAGGTGAGAAAACGGAATGAAGGGAGTGAGCAGGCTGTTGGGTGAGGAATGAACAAGGGAATGAAGGGAGTGAGCAAGCTTTTAGGTAATGAGTGAACAAATGAAAGGAGTATCACACCCATGTACAGTTTTAACCAGATACTTTGCATTTACTGTCAATCTAGACTGTCATGGGTATTTTGATCTCCATGTTTTCATTCTTTATCAAGACCAATTGCTGCATTCACAAAGTAAATCCTATCGCTCCATAATACCAGTCAACCTCAATGGCAAACTTATTGGTGTTATTATTGTGATGTTAATTCAAATACAGATTCAAAGTTAATGTATTTGACTGAAATCACTAAAATCAAAATCATGATGTGATCTTTTCATTGTTGTTATGTTTTTCGTAAAATAACAGGTTATATCAGTGAAAATAACTACATGTAATATCACCATTAATTTAATCTTGACTGTCATCTTGTTGTGATTGATACTAAAAACATTTAATCTGCATCAACAATAACTTTTACTTTGCCATTTCTCCAGTTGTTAAGACGCTGGTATTGAAACTAAACCCTCCCTGGATATGTTTTGCATTTAACTTAAACCAGAAAAAGAGGAGAATTAAACCACTGGAAGTTTAAAGGTAAGCTTGAAGCTCAAAGAAAGTTTAGCACATGAGCAATGTTTTAATGAGTCAAAATGCAATTTGCCACTGAAGCTGCTGTGTTCAATCCTAATGTGAATCCAGTTGCATAAAAGTTCATTGTCTAAAAATGATTTATGACTGTGAGGTGAGGGAAGTTTTAGCCATCAATCATCACTCTCCTACCCGTTTTAGATCTTGACGCTCTCAATGCCGTAAACGTTGTAGCCCTCTTTATAGGTGGCGTAGTTTGGCTGGTGGCTTGGGGACAGCAGGTTGAAGTTGGGGGCATGTTGAGGAGAAGACAGAGTGTGTGTGTAGTTTCCTGTGTGCTGGGGGGACGACAAGGTGTTGGCTGCAACCTTTATGAAAAAATAAAGTCATCGTTACTACTATACTGGTTGTAGTTATGTAACAATGACGACTTAAGCTGTTTGACTTTTAGTTTGACAATAATAGTTTGAGAAGCAATAGCCCTAATAGTGCTGAAATGCTGCATAGACTAAATTGTATTATGAGCGAGAGAGAGAGAGAGAGAGAGAGAGAGAGAGAGAGAGAGAGAGAGAGGGAAAAAGGTAGAAAGAGGGCTGTCTTAACATTGAAATGTGGTATAATACATTAGCATGCGTTTGTGCTAACATCCTAATGTCATGTTAGAAACAATAAAATAAAACAAAATGCCCATTACACAAAGAGGAAAACAACTAAGACAACAGGTGAAAAGCAATGTATTTTCTAGAGGAAAATTTACAAAATATATAAATTCTTGCTTTTTAGTTTCTACATCCGAGGAGGATTTTTGCATTTGTTCAGCACATTTCTGCTCTCTGATTGGCAGACGGTATCATTGTTTTAAATGCTCCAATAACATAAGTATATCTTCACCAAGATCTCTATTAGGAACATCTATACATATACTTATTGATGGAATTGTAGAAAACCATATGGCAGCAGTGCAATGACTAACAGCAGAAGGGTCAGGTGCTTCAGTTCAGGTTCACAAACTGGAATAAAATGTTTTTTAAATGTGATCTCACTCACTCGCTAGTGCCAGAAAGGCTAACTTGAGTGTGAAACTTCTAATTCTGGGGATGGTTACATGCAACAGTCTCCAAAGTTTCCAATCAAACTGGTGCAATAAACAAGGAAAGCGCCAATGAGTGTGAAAAGTGTGGACAGAAATGCCTTGTCGGATACAGATGAACAAGAAAAGCCCACCCCAAGTCCAGAAGGTGACATGAAATGAAATGTCTGGTCAAAGAAAGAATGACACTGGGGAACAGGTGGAGGAAAGCATCACAGAAGTAAAGAGATCAATCTCCTGCAAGTTGATCTAAATGAACAGCCGGGTAGACTAAACAGAGCAGTGAATCCCAGAGTTTGTTGGAAGAAGAAGAGAACATGGACAGCTTTTCTAACGGACCCTTTAGATTTGTCCATAGAAAATAGTGGCTCCCACTCATAATGCTAAAAATAGTATTATGAGTGGGAGCCAACGGACAACTTGAGATAAGCAGATGCCCACTATTTTTAAGGGTGTAGCTTCAACTACAGAACTAAATAAAACAACTCCGCAATTATTGCTCAGACGCAGGAAACCCTCACCTGCTTCAAGCCAAAAGCCAACACCCACCACTGTCCCTATCACCCAAACCCTACTTGCTTCTACAGAGACTCCACCTGGCCCAAGCATTAACTCTGTAGTCTTTCTGCTGAAATTAAAGACCAGTTGCCCCCCTGGACTTACCATTTACCCTCAAGTTGCCTTAGCGATTAAGACAACAAACTGTTTGGAAGGGGGATGGAAAAGACACTGTAGGCAGCTCAGGCAGGTGTCTAGTAAAAGACCAGACTCAACAGTGAAGGAAGAGTTATTAGTGAGTCAGGCTTTGTCTTACTTTTAGCACCTCCGAGTCTCCAAGTATTACCCATCTCTGTAGTCTGACTCCCCTCATAACCCAAAGCCTATTGCTATAGCCTGATATAAACATAATGCAAATTAGTTTGACCCAAATGTAGAACAGATACATTTAAATCAAGTACAGACAAGGTCCACATGAATACAATTGGTTTTTGTCTTTAACAGTTGTACAAATATCATGTCAGCTGGTGTGGATTTCAGAAATTGAAATACTACAATATAAATCCCATTTACCACGCAAATTTCTGCTTGAAGATATATATTGATTTATCTATAATTTTTAAATCTGTAATCAAACAAATTCAGATTCTGATGGTATTTTAGTGAGACTCTAATTTGTCGAAGATTCAAAATACTAGTCATACTATTATATTATTAACATTTAAAATGGAAAGTGAGTTAAAACAAAAATTTGTACCTTCATTTTTTTGGCTTCAGCCCGGCTCTTGTAGCAGAACTCTACCAGTGCTACCATCATGGCAAGACCCAGACCTCCAACCAAGATGTAGAAGACACCTGCTACGTTACTAAGAGACAGAGCACTGGTCTTCTCCTGGTACACACACACACACACGCACACAAACATACACACACACACACAAACACACACACACAAGAAGATGGCAGTCACCCAGAGAAAAGAGGGGTTAGTGGGGTGTTTTTACGTTAACAGCTAAATTAAATGACTGACACACTATAAGTGAGTGAGTGATGTAAAGAGCTGTAGATTGGCACATTAAAAAGAGCAAACACAACTAAACTAAACCTGACCTGCACATATATACACATATTTGAAACACAGTTTCTCTTTGTTGCTTTCTGTATCAGTAAGTCAGTGAATTTATATATATTTTGTTTTGACCCCACTGTATATTTATACATACACACAACAATCACATACACACAAACATATATAAACATATATATGCAAGTAAACACACATTAGCTGTTACTTAAGTCCAATGTTAATATAATAATAGAAACAAGGGGAACCATAGTTTTTCTACATTTGACTTGTGTCAAATATCTCTACATTCGGCACAGTTTACCAGTATTAGTTAACTGTACCCCTCAATCCAGGTGTTTTGGCTAGGGTCACCATGTGCTCTGTTGTACCTAGAACTACACAGCAGTGATGTCACAGACAAGATTTTTGTTGTTAAGTTTCTTAGTAAGAGTCATCAGCTTTTAGACGTTTGTTCATCATCCTCCATATACAAGTATTTACTTAATCAGTGGAAATTAAAGGCCAACTATTTGAAATAAACACTTCCAGGAATTCAATAATGTCCCGAAACAATAATTCCGATAATCCCTTGGAAAGATGTCTCATGATCATAATTAGTATGATTCATGGCAATCGTCCCCTGTATGTAATGGCTGGCTTTTCTAACTTCTTCCTTTTGCTAACTAGTGTGACAATTCAAGATATCATTATTTCTCAATGGAGTGTGACAGAGACAGCATAAACAAAGAGGGAATAATAAACAGTCTATGAAGTTGGATGTAGAGATGTTTTTTCTTAAGCAAAGTAGGCCATGAATAATATGAGAGCTAGTCAAGGGATGATATTTATCAAAAGGTTTATTTATAAAGCTTTCACAGACAATAGTCATAAAGTGCTTAAAATGATAACACCAAATTGATTTAAGAAAATAGAACAAAGTTTTTGGTAAAATGAATTGAAAGTATGATATCTCATGGATGATATTATATGAAAATTCATAGATATTTAGATATTTAAGCTCCCAATTCCACTGACTTAATAAAAATGAATAAATAAAGATAAAGATAAAAACCCAAGTGAGGAAAAAGCAAGTGTTTCCCCTTGTGAGCAATATGTAATGATGACTTGAAAAGTCTCGAACAATCATGGATTTTGAGATACAAAATTCTTATTCAAGAAAATATTTGAATTTCAGAAAAATTATCATATTTCTCAAGATCAATCCATGGGTCCGGCTGTAGCGTGTGAATACTGTAAATAAATCTAAATCTTAATTTACGGACTTCAAAATCTAAACAAGGTTTCAAACAGACACACGGATGGACAGGCAGACTTCAACTTGTGTTAAAACAGACAGAACAGCTGATTATTCAACAGCCAAAATACACAGGGGACTTAGTGGGTTTGCCTTTGTCTTAGTAAGTTGTACTGTTCTCTGGACACTAATTGTTTTTCTTCAATTCAGTTGAAATCTATTCAATTCAATTGATTTTACAGACTTTACTATGTAAATTGTACTTTACATACCAAAGATTTTTTTTTCTCTTATCAGCATTATACTTAGAGTTTTGAGGGTTGAAGCTCCATGCTTCAAACTGGGAGTGTCACTGACATTACTTAAAGCTACAACTAACCTGTACTAACAAAGCTGTGTTTGGTTTCTTTTTCAGTTAGAGATACAGAGATATGCAACTACTGCAATTATAGAGCAAAGCTTACTGTGTATGTTTAATATGCAAACAGATAGTGTGTTTAACTGATTCACAGACATGTACAACTAACCTTATTGGTGGAGTCCTTGAAGCCACACTCTCCTTTATCGTACCACCACTTGTTTTTCATCTTGTCTAGGGTCCCTTGCTCATTCAGTTTCAATACGGCAAGGTTTACTGGCACTCTTCAATGGGAATAACATAAATAACATCATTATCAATGTTATCTTATGTTATTGGTGAGGCAGTGGTTCTCACACTCTGCTCCAGGACCAAGAGAAAGGCCAACACGTTTGTCATGAGTTCTTCAAGGATTAGTTAGCTCATTTTGCGAAGCAAATATTTAAGTTAAATGTTTATTGATTGTCAAATGGGGAATTCTAGGTGTTTACAATGAAGTGTTATAGTGAAAAGGCCCCTCTGTTTGGTCCCTGAGACAGAGGATGAGATGTTCTGCATTGAAAAGCCTTTGTGCTGCTGTATTTAAGCAGCAGTATACTTCCAGTCCAGCCAGAGCCATAGATAAGTAGAGTTTGGCTGTGTTCCAAACACTCTTTATCAACAACTCTTCTCTTGCACTGTTGCTGCCATCTGGTGTGAGGTCACCTGACCCTTGCCTTGCCCCTGACGCCTGCCCTACCCCTGACCTCAACCAAACAGTGTACAACACAATGGTGTAAGAGGCAGCACAGACTACAATGCTACATGTTGGTGATGCTTATCAGCATAAGCCATATAATATCTATGTGCAAAATCTATTTACATTAATTTGTTTTCACAGTTATGAGACATTGCTGGATCTTGCTGTTTAGTGTTCCCATGTAGCATTGTTACTGTGCTGCTTCTTTAGCTTTCTTCTTTCCACATCATAGCCCAGTGTTACCTTCATGTCTGTGTGTAGTGTGCATATGTGTGTATATTAACCTTGCTCTCCCCTCCTCCGCTGCCGCATTCTCCCTTGTCATACCACCACTTGTTTTTCAGTTTGTCCAGCAGCCCCTGCTCGTTCAACTTTAACACCGCCAGGTTCACCGCATTTCTACATGAACACAGGGGCTGTTAGCAGTTCAGTGGTTGTCACTTGAGTCTTCCTGCTGGTATGCATGTAAGCAGCATGAACTCTTAATCCTAAGCATTAACAGAATACAAACAGCTGAAATGGTCCCTTTCATTAGCAGCAAACTCATCACTTGTAGATAAGTTAACCTTTAACATGTCTTGGCAGCTATGATCAACCTGCTGAATAAATTACAAATATTTGTTTTTCTCCAAGTTGAAACGCTAAACAAAACTTATCAACTTTTTGGGGATTTTCAGTTGGCATTGATCATTGTTTTTGTAAATTTATAAGACAGCTTTCCAAAAAGGGAAAATCAGACTTATTTGTTGTGCTTTCAAGTTTCTCTCTACAATCTGTTCTTTTGTGAACAATAGTTTTTCTCTCAATCATGTTTTCTCTAGCACTGGCCATCACCTCTATTGTTAAAGGTGGCACCTGAGATCTGAGAATTTAGAGTTTGGTGACATCACCCAAAAAAATAAACATCCATAGGGCAACAAAAATTTAAATCAGACCATTTTTAAACAAGCCAACTAAAAGGAAATACTTTAAGAATGCAAAATAAGGCTTGCATTAGCAAGTGTCTGGTCAGGTGTCAGTGCACCCAATATGCATTGAGATGTAGTCACTCAGATCACATTTGGAGGTGGTCTGGACCACGTATGGTAACATTCAGGACAGCTTTGGCTCAGAAGCAAGGAGATCAATGAGAGCAATGAAATCACATATGTGATCATATCTCCCAAGAAAGATGTCAATGCAGGATATAAACGGTTAAGATCTCACCAATCATTTCTCATTTTAGAGATAGAACCATGGTCCTATGTCAAAATAAATAAATGTTTTTTTTCCAGTCAAATTGGAATGATAGTTTTAGGGTTAGGGAGTCAACGGTAAGGTTAAAGTTATGACTGTATTAGATTAAGGTGGCCAAAGGTCAATTGTAACGTCATTGAGGCACCACTCTTCCAACATCACTAGACATAAATACCATGTCTCTCTGTAGAGGATCTTGCTGTGTCATGTCAATTTCAACTGTTTAAATCTCTCATATAGACTTCCAACAACAACTTTTCAGTGACAGCTTAAGATGATCTGCTTCTCTATCAGGACTTTGAGATTAACATTTGTAGTCATACAGTTCGAGTATGTTTAGACTAAACAAATACCTACTCTGGGCTGTCCCAGGTGACCAGACCAGGAACAGGTTGCAAAAAGTTAGTCATTAACTAGTGTTGATAATAGTATGTAACAAAGTACCCTTTCAATATTTTGCTGATGATCACTTTATGTAGGTCCCTTAAATCATAGGAGGATGAATACTATGGGAGTCGTATAAAAATAACAACTCTAAACTCTAACAACTAAAAATAGAAGGCTCTTTTTTTAACCAAACATGCCACTCCTTCTGAAAACCACGGTTCCTCTGCTGATGGAGGACAAGCTGGGTGGCAACAATGCAGAGAGTAATGTACTGAGCTCTTTTACATGGTCATCCAAGTTTGGGCTCTGGATCCACCAATGTCAGCCTAGACAAAAAGAGGGCTCACTGCATCTTTCTAGTCCAATTTTCTCCTTATTAAGAATGCACTTCTTATCTTTGTCCACAGTTAAGTAACATGTGGTCTTTATCTTTCTGCCCTTCTTTCTTATAGATTGCACCAGGCCACTTTGATGAGGACCCGCAGCCCAATCCATATTTCCCATGGATGTGGATTCAGTCTCTAGGTGCCCCACAGATGATCTTTCATCTTTTTCACCAACCACCATTCTTTTAAGTATAGGAACAAAGGCTCAACACAATATGCCCTGTGTGCGTTCTGTATGTGCATGTGAGCATGAGAGCAGGATTCAGCAAAGCTGATCATCCAATTATGGCTGTAGACAAGTACTGAACCTTTGTGCACCCAACCCAATGGTTGCTTTATAGGGTCCTCTTTTCATGTCATTGATTTGTTTTGTATCTAAAAGATCCTCAATCCAGCAGGAAGCTTGTTCTGTATAATATTTTTGATGTAATAGTACGACAAAAAGGCAGTGAAATAGATGCGAGTGGTATGTAAATTCCATTCATAAATCAAGTGAACCTGTCAATACCGACCTTTGTGTGTAATGTATTGATTAATGAAGGTGTATGTTCTGTAAGACATTAAAAATACTATAAAAAACATTATTTGGTTTAAAAATGTTTGCGATAACCAGGCATGGGCTCAGATCACAAAAAATTTGATCAGGTGAAGCACATGTGAATTAACCTCTTCAGTTTTCAGCTTTTCTTCTGAACTGAGCCCACCATTTACATTATAACATTAATAATCCACTTTGACCGCAATAGGGGCAATATTAGAATATCAACTAACAACAGTTAGATCATGCCAGGAGCAGAGACATGAGAAAAGGGGAACATCATGTTTGCAGGTATTCAGTGCATTATTCAAGCACTTTTGATCTATCAAAAATCTTACTGACTGAAAATGATCGAAAATATGTCTCCGGTTCTACCATGATATAGGACAACAACAGACATACACTAAATTTTTGTTAAACTTAAAGCTCCATTAAGCAATATTTTTGGTAGTAAAATTTAGGGTTGCCAACTACCATCAGATCCAAAAGAAATCCTCTTCACCAGCAGATGATCTAATTGGATAATCCTTGCATTGAAAAAACTAAACAAAAAATGCTATAAAAGCAAGTGTAATAAATAAGTAGTAAACTGAGGGTTACTTGGTTCTTCTTGCTCTTATTACAATAGAAGAAAAAAGGAAAGTAGTCAGTCTGCCATTTTGTATCAAAATAAGTTTACCAGCTGAACCTCAGCAGAACCTCAGCTAGTTAACCTCCACTTGGTCTTATACATAGACTGTGGCAATATAAAGAATCTACAATGCATCGCCACTATTAGAGTCTGAACATGGGTGATAGGGGGATGGAGCCCCAGTAGCGATATCATAACGATGCAAACACTTAACCAATCGTAAGTCAGTCTAAGCAGTCAATCATGATATTTTTAGCATCAGATAACTCATTTAAACCAAACTTATCAGAGACATGGACACTTGAAGATACATCAGTTTGATAAGACCTACCCCAAAAAAAAACATCTTTGAGAAAAATGTATTGAACGTTAATTTGGTCGATCTACCATCTGCTAACATGGAGGATGAAGGAATTATGATCTGTCTGGCAGTCAGCCACTGGGTGGTAATTAAGACAATTTGGCCTTACTTCTAGGGAGCAGTAATATTATCCATACAGTCTACGGCCTTACAACACAAGTGAAGGAGATGTACTGTATAGGGAAACTAACCATTAGTCCTCTGCAACTCAATAGCTGCACATCTCTAAACCTGTATATCCATGCCCACATTTGAGATATCCAATCAACACCATAGGATTTGATTAAAATCACACTATTGACCAAACCCTGTTTACACTGTTCACGTTTCATTCATAAATATGTCATATTACCTATGGCACTGTAACCATTCCACTGTGGCTTCATTGATCCTCCCATATAATCCTAAAACGAAAAACGTCCATGTACTTGCTGCTACTAGTATATCCCATCTGGAGCTGGTCTGTGGACTGCATACTTGTCCTATCTCTTTTGGTTATTTAGTGAAGAGGATTTCTTTTGGCATGTCAGGTTGTTCTGTTATGTTAATACATCATATTGAACTTTATTCGTTAATATGATGATGTTTGGTTATCAATTACTATGAGTTGCCACTGCTCTTTGTCTAATAAAAGAATTGCATAATGCAGCTTTAATTGCAAATTTGATGATTAAAGGAAATTTAAATCATCATAAAAACATTCTGCAGGCCAAGGTTAAGTTTCAAAACCATCTGACAGATACAAATAAGGAGACAGAGAAGGCAGGGCAGACAGAACCACGGAGGCATCAGTGTGCTGAAAAGACACAAAAGTGGGAAACAGTGACTAGCATGCAACTCAACACAAACAACAAAACACACACACACACACATATTTCAACTAAAGATTAAAAAAAAGAAGTGTCTGTAAGTAGTAGGACAGGTAGACATTTTAAGAGTTTTTTTTGCAACTGCAATCTGTTTGTATCACATATTTATTTCTAGCTACACTATAGGTTTTATATTTATAAATAAATCCATAACACTTTCTGAATTCACCAAGATGTTGACTGTTCTCTTTTCCAAGCACACAAGATTGTACTTAAAAATAAGTTTTTAAATGGCTCATTATGCTATAATTACAAAATATTGTACTTTGAAATGTAAATTGTTGGTACTCTCTGAAATATCTGCATTGTTGTACTCTGCGAGAGAGGAGGGTGATCATATATTTATTTTGATAAGGTTGAAAAAAGGCCTGCAGTATATTTTGTAAAGGTGTTCTGTAAAATTATGTCAAATTCAATTCGATTGTCCTCTCAACCTTCCTAATTCCAGATATCAATATTTAAACAACAGTGCCGTGATCAGTTGAACACGGCTCTGGGGGCAGAGGTTGAGAACTGAAAAATAATTACATTCATATCTTTCAAATGTAACAAGTTTTGTGACGCTCTAGTGTCATGTCAACCCAAGCATAGATGTATCTTATCTTGACTTTATGTAGGCCCTGCAGCAGAGATGGGCAGTATTTCTATTACTTTGAGAATTTTGTAATTTGTATTTGATAGGGCCGATACAAAATCTAACGTAATTTGTAACAAAATACTTTAGAGTGGAGTAATTTTGTATTTAAAATACTCAAAATACTTTCTCCACTAATCAAAAAACAATTCACGAGTTCACCCATTCTTCAAAATGCGCTGGCTACCAACACGATTATCAGGCGAAAGGAGGGGAATCCATCAGTCTATGCTCCACTCAGCTGAAGATCTTGGCCTGGTGGAAGAGACTGAGATGGCTTCCTCCAACTTCCAAGATGATGAGGAAATGACTACTTTGTTTTCTCAGCTGAAGAAACTCAAGTCCAGGAAAGACAGGAGATCACAAGCCACAGCAAAGAGACCCTTCGTTTTCTGGAGGACACCAGAAAAGATCTGCTTTCTCTTCAGCAGTACCCACTTATTAAGCTCCTTTTTGTGCGATTTAACATAACCCTCCCCTCTTCAGCTCCGGTTGAGAGACTATTCTTGTTAACAGGAATAATATTCCATCCGCACAGGAGGCGGTTAACAACAGAAATATTTTAAAAGTAAGTTGATCTTAAAGGCAACTAAACTGGCTACTCAGTGGTTGGGTCTCAAGAACCAAAATGGAAGGATTATTATGTCATAAAGATGTCAGTGTGAACCTGTATGAGACACTTAACACTGTAATAAAGAACTATTTAGCCTACCATGCCACTGGCCAATGTAAGGGAGAAATAAGTAGGCTACCATGCCACTGACTAAGGTACAGTAAAAGAGAAGTAAGTAGAATACTCACTTGTTAAGTTACCTGTTCACTTTTGTATGGATTTACTATTTACCTTTTATTTTTATTCATTTTTCTGTCCAAAACTTGATGGACAGTAATTTATTTTGGCTCTTTACCTGTGTACACCTGGTTTAATTCTACATTTTGCTTTTATAGTATACATACGCCTATGTGTTATGCTATTCATATGTGATGAATATTTTCTTGTTGACACAAAGCCAAAGTTTATAGGCTGTCAAGTTGTTGTCTTTTAATAGCTCTGCTTAGTTACACTGACATTCTGTGACTGCTCATCCTTTTTGTGGGGTTCACCAGAGCTATGTGTACATTATATAGCCAAAACCTGAATGCTCTGCTATATCAAATTGTGAGAAAACAGAAAATCCAGAAAAAGTATTTCCTATATTTTAAATACTACATGTATTCTATTTTGTTACATTTTCTGGCACCAATATTTGTATTTTATTTGAATACATTTATTTGAGGGGTATTTTGTATCAAAATACATTTTGATGTATTTTGCCCATCTCTGCCCTGCAGTAAATTTGGGAGTAATGCAGAAATAATCTTATGAATACACGTCAATTCACCATTACCTCTCTTGTTATCTGGTGAATGATAATTTAGTCTTAATGTTGAGATTTGACAGCAGTTGAAAGTAATGTATAAACATTGAAGTCTAGGTTAGAGTTGTTTCTGGGAAAATTCCTAGAGTAAATTGGCTATTCTAGAAAATATGGCACCTGTAACTTAAATATTATTATTACTTAATATATTTAAAGGATTTTTCCATAAACCTACGCTTTCCCTGGCTACCAAAACTGTTAGCTTGTATCTTTATGAGAGGCTACTGTTACAAAATATCAAATAATCTGAGTTTATTTATTTAAATTAAACTGTAATAAAAAGGTTTGTGTCTAAAATGTTATCTTTTTAAAAGGTATATTACTTATTGAGGGAGACATGACACATCTCATTGATAACAAATGTAGACACACATAGACAAACATACACACAAAGATGCACACATAAAAGTGTTCAGGTCATAAACGCATAAATAACAATCCCTTGAGCCAGGTCTTGAAGAACCAGCTCATCACAAATGCAACCAAAGTCTCCCGATTGTGAACAATATTAAATCCCATTTATTCAGTGTATAGTGTTCTAAAAACATAACACTACAACGTAAAGAAACTATATGATACTATCTATTCCCAATCCTGAACATCTGATGAATTGTTGAGATGAAGTATTTCTTCAAGACCTGAAATCTCAAATTCAATCACCCCACCCACAGTCGTCAGGGCAACCACCACTAGCCATTGGTCAGAGGTGGTAGCCATGGTAAAAAATACAAACCACTGGGATGATGTCATCAGGGTAGGTGGATTATTATAACAACGAGTAAGCCGCCATGCCCCATTCATCACACTCGCATACTGCAACACCCAATTGGCACTAAGGCTTTGGACCAGACTATATCGCTCCCCATGGTGGGATATTTTCTTGAGCATGGCTGCACATAACCACAGCCACAGCTCACACTGGCTAATCACTATCTGACTACTATAGCAGACGGTCAGCCAGCGATTTCTGATCATTACTGCAGAGCACTGAGGGAGGGACATTCTGAATCCACTCACCAGCCTAACTCAAGCACAAAGCAGTTGCATGAATTGCTCTTTCCAGTGAAGAGGAATGAGCTGTGTGAATGGGTAGAGGGACAGAATGCTAGGCAGCAGGTTAGTAGCGTGAATGGTACATGGCAGTGTAGGTTGGCTAGCATTGTTATACTGATCCACCCACCTTAATGGGGATCCTTTGGGTGTCGCGATGCCGTAGCCTTTGGAGTCCAGGTTTCCTCCCACTTTCATGGTGTCGCAGGGCTTCCTCTGCTCAATGTATTCATTCATGGTGGACTCCAGTAGGTAAGCATACTTCCCTTTGGACTTCCGCACACGGAGAACACCTTCTGATGTTTTCTTGACGAAGACTGAAGGTTCTGCTGATTTCATGTACTGCCACATCTTGTCGAACAAGGCGATTTTTGAACGCTTAAAAAAAGAATTGAGGCTATTACAACTTAATTTGAACATCTGGGGTACCATTTTATACTCTTTAATACTAATCTAAACTTGTCTATACCAAGTGACTACACTGCCACTACTGCCAAAAAAATATTTAAAACTATAGGTTGCATTTGTGGCAACCTACTTTCTGTTAGTTATGAAGTCCTTACCCTGAAGAACTCCTTGGTGGATCCAGAGTCCAGGGTTCCATATGCAATATCTGTCTGTTTAGCCAGGTCTTCAGCACTCTCGATGGGAGAAACCATCCTCTCCACAGTCAGGAAGGCAGCCAGGTTGGCCGTGTATGATGAGATTATGATCAGAGTGAAAAACCACCACACACCGCCTACTATACGACCTGACAGAGACCTGCAGACAAAAACACACACAGTCAAAGACAAACAGCCCAAACTATGCTGTTATTTTAGTTTCCAAAACTGAAATTCATGGGCTGGCTGGGAGGTTCAGGTAAAGAGGATAATTGAAGGCCTTGAGAAGGAGCATCCCTGCTCTCCATGGATACAAAAGTAAATTATGTTATGTTTCTTGATAAAAGAAAGCAAAATTCTTTGTTGCTTTTATAACATCATAAAATCTCTAATTCCTCTAATGAGTTTCATTAAACTTTATACTATTGAAATCCCTGTCTGCAAAAAATGGACTGAACCCCAAAACCTACTGTTAAGTATGGTTAAAGGGCTTGATTTTGATTTGATTTCTTACAAATGTCACTATGAATTTGAATACGGTTATTCCTCTTGCACAGAACATTAAAGTTTCACTTTTTCTTTGGAGAAACACAGAGTCTTGAATAAAAAAAACCTTATTAGTTCCACAGTGTAGAAATTTCCAGTTAATAATTTATAAGTATTTAAAGCAGAAAATCTGGTGAGTCCAAAGGACACATACTTTTCTGGCCTCTATTCTTCTTTTGTATTTGATATTCACATCTGTGCTTCTTGGATTCAGTATGATGAAAGGTTTTATAACTAATGTGATACTCGGTGTGGCACATACCTTGACCAAGACCCAACAGTCCCTGTGAAATTGTTAAAAATGAAATAAAATATTTTCCTGGATCTGCCTCTTAACCCACATCAGCACCAAAATGGTATGTTTCTTACCAAGATTCATGGCAATCTGTCTAGTAGTTTTTTTAGTTACAGTCTTGCTTACAAACCAACCAAATATCAAACTGTTGGATGAAAGCATAACCTCCTTGTCAAAAGTAATCAGAACTTGAGGGGTGACCTAACATCCTTGTACCCTTATGTAGATTAATTTGAGGTATTGAAAAATCTGTCATTAGAGAGAGTTCAAACTATAACAATCTCGGAAAAAAGCATCTCTGACTGTGTTGAGAGCAACTGTGTGGCAAACCATGTTTTTGAGAAAAGATCAGACACTCATTCATTAATACTGAAGCAGTGTACCATACCAACCTTGGTGAGATGTCACAACCTTGCCGCATGAAAGCACCCAAAGAGAACCAAAGGGAGTTAAAAATCCCAAACTCATTGGTGGATTCAGTTGTTAATGGCAGCGCTCCGTCCTCGGGCTCCTCTAATGTCCACTCATAGGGGCTGAATCTGGATACCTGCAAGATAATATTAGTATTTAGAGCTTTGAATTTCCCTGTTGCACTGTGCTTAGAAGAAAGAAAGCTTGGTTACTTTGGTAGTAAGGTGTCATAGAGAAGAATAAACACAAGCAAGATGTGTTGATAAAAGTTTAATGCGCAGGCTGCATGAAAACTTTATTCACAGCTATATCACTATCACATGTCGTCTGACAGGCAGCTGTCTATTAGTTTGGTGTGTGAGACTGCTGTGAATGGACCAGCTTCGGGCCCATCTTTCACAGCCAGCTGCTGTGGCAGAATGCCACAGTTCTTCTAAGGTCATAAGTGAAACTTCATCCAGCCACAAATCTTTACATGAAAACTATTTTGTATAGATGTATACCACACCGTTTTGGCATTGATGCATACAGTTGAAGCAAGAATTGAACGAGAATTTTTTTTTCTATAGTGATATTGATATAATTGCAGTTTAGTGAGTTAGCAGCCCTGCACTACAACGTAGGAATTGTCCCTTGCATAATACATACTGTATTATACTCACATACCTTACATTCATCTCACAGTCATCACATACACACAAACGCCATTGTGTCTCTCTATCCACTCAAGTTATTAGCTTAACTATCTTGTTATTCAAACAAATTGAAAAAATTATTGGTAGAATATCCATGCATGTGTGTAACACATTCATATTTTTAACCTCTGACAACCTGTTTGGTGGGAAGAAAACACATCTATACCCAATCAAAAGACTCACTTACCAGAAACAGTACAACACTAACTCCTATATAGGCAAAGACAATGCACATCCAGATCTCATAGGCCAGTGGATCCAGAAAGGAGAAGACCCCTGGTTTGGATTTCTGTGGCTTTTTGATCATGATGGAGATTCCCAAAGACATGAAGGGTTTGGAGAAATCGATCACCTCTTCACGAACCAAAGTGATTGTCAGGGGAGCAACTGCTATGTCTGCTTTCTGTTGGAAAGACAAACCCAGAGTGAGACTGTTTGATGGTGTGATCTCTTCATAGATTTGAGTCACCTGTGGAAAAGATGCCAAAAAACAATAAGACCAATGTAACTGTCAAACCTATTTTCTATATTTGGTGTGATGCCCCAGTTTTCCAGGCTACAAAACCTAGTTAATGTGCACACGACCTCGAGAGCACATCATCCATTCATTCAAATATTATACTGATGCACCAAAAGCTGGAATTGCCAGTGTTCATTTTATCGTTTATCTCTATATAAATTTTCTCAGGAATCTAACAGCTTTGCAAGTCATATATGTGAAAAAAAAGTAATAAAAAAGATTTGCAGACAGTGATGGCTCATTTACACAATTTGACTCAATGCTCAGGTTGAAACATGGCATGATTGTATCGATCATAATGTAATATTATATTTTCTGCAGGTGGATTAAGGCTTACCCCATACACCAGCTCTCCAACCATACCATTCCAGATCTTAGTTTCCGCATCTCTTGCCCCGTATTTGCCATCCCCGACAATCCTTAGCTGGTAGCGTATGCCACAGTGCTTTGCGATCTCTGCAGCAAGGTCAACGCAGTAACCTTACATCAGTCCGAAAAGACGAACACACAAGAAACACATCAGCAATGTTAGAAAGACTTCCAGACTTCTCTCTCTCTTTCGCTTTATTTCACTCTCTCTCTCTCTCTCTCTGTCTCTCTCTCTGTCTCTCTCTCTCTCTCTCTCTCTCACCTACATGCACAGTACAAAAACATACCTTCATAACGGTCATTGTCTTGGAACAGCTCGGAATTTTTCTTCAACATCACGTAGGGGGCTTCCTAGATGCACACAAACATACTTCTACTACTTTCATACACTCCTCATTAAAAATAACGAAATTTTACAAAATTTAAAGAGACATAAACATTCTATTTACGAGTAATAGTCATATATAAGACTACTTTATTATATTTTATATATTACAGTTTTTCTAAATTTTCCAAAACATTAAACTCCATTCTCTAAACAAAACTGTCAACTGGAAAAACAACTTGCAAATCAATCACACAGTTGGTAAAACACACATTTAGCAGTGTGGTGCACTTGGACCCAGACTGACATACAAAGGCCTCAAAGACCAAACACATCAAACTAAACTTGTCATTGTTAACACACCACCACTTAAAATGTTCTGGATGGTCTATCGGATGCTTTGCTAAGACATGAGCAGAGATGTCAAGAGCAGGCATAGCTTCCTGTTGATGTTGTCACTTGGGTTGTGTGCTGTCACTGTGGTCAAAGAATGTAAATTAAATCCTTTGGTCTGACCCGGCCCAGAGTCATAATGCTGAGGCAGAATGAATGATACTCATTGCTTACTGTAAAATCATACAGTGTAGATTTTGCATTTATGAAGTGTGTTATTATTGCGGAGTACTGCTCATGCATATACTGACTTAGGCTCAATCCCATGTCACCCCTTTCTCCAAGCCCTTAGACCTACCCCTCAGTTTTGCAAGTTCACCTATAGAGTTAGGGTTTCCTGATTGTTGTTGGAAAGGCGGGGTAGGGCCAAGTGTTAGGGCTATAAAGCCCTAGAAACAGAGATTTTTCAGACCCAAACTTCAAACCAAGGCTGCTCCCAATAACCAGCACAAAAATATTTTCCTCCATAATAAGGAATAAAAAAAATCCAATAATAATTGTAACATCTTAGTTTAGATCTTTCACAGCAATCTTTAAACAATATTCGCAACCGTAACACCTGCCAATGTCTCAGTAGCTATTATGCTAATGTTACATCGTTATTGCTGAATTAAAAACAATAATCCCGTATTTGTATATAATTCCATGTCGCACCACCCCTCTTTGAAGATACTGATTGCACTTAATTTAACCAGCATACAGCAGCGAGGTTACTGAAATTAACTGCTCCTCTAATAATAAAGCATCCTGGCAGGCAAAACATTGCTAGTAGCCTGAAGCTTTGTGCTTTTGATTTATATATGAAATAATGCAGAACATCCAAGCTTTTAAATTTCCATTGAGTGAATGGCAAATATCATTGTGCTGTAACCTTGTTGCCATAGTAAGAAGGGAAAGCAGGAAAACATGTTCTAAGCATGTATGTGTTAATTAGATTCACTTTCATTACCATATATGTTATTAGAATATTATATGCATGTCACTTTAGTTGTTGCAAGCAATAGCCTTGGTTTATTTAAGATCGCAACACTGTTGTTACAATGACATCCCCGACAAAACCTTTTGTCTCTTCTGTTCTTTCTGCGACTACTGATGATGTAAGGGCTTCTTGAAGTACTGTCCCAATTCGTAGGGGAAGATTTCAACCATTATACATTGTGACTCCGTTTCAAGGGACAAGTTAACCCTCGAAAACATGATGTAGGGGTAGGACCAAGGGGTGAAATGGGATTGAGCCTGTGTCTTATCTGAAAGCAGATTTTGTGAGTGTAGCTTGAATTTTGGGGATGTGTTTACAGATTTTTTAAATGAAGAGTCAATTTCAGAAAATGTGTTTTAGCAATTCTGAAAGACTGTGATGTAGTTGCACATTTTCTTAATATTCCTAAAATCTACTCAACAGCTCAAGTTACTTTGCTAATTTTCACTCCAAATGTTGAAATAATGGATAAATACCAGTATAGTTGAAACAATGACAGTCTTGTTTTCCATCCCCATAGTGTCATTGGGGTAAAGGTCTGACTTTGTCACCACCATCTTATCCACCTCATTCCAGTAGCCAATCTAGAAACACACACAAACGCGCGCACACACACACACACACACACACACACACACACACACACACACAAGCACAAGCACAAAGGTTATATATCTTCCACGTAGCTCAATGCTGTCATGGTAATACTGATGGGAAATTGATTGTTGAGTTACCTTTATGGGCCCGTTATTCTTTAGCTCCATGACAGTTACTGAGTAGTTGATTCTCTTCCCATACTGATCAAACTGAATGTTCCCTGTCAACCCATCCACACGCACCTATACATACAAATACATATAACACACACAAACACACATACATATGACAAACACACTCACAAATTCACGAGTTATAATTTATGGTGGAAAATGATAATGTACATTTTAATAGAACAGGTGTAATTTTTCAGCTTAAATAATAATAAAGGAGTCGTAGTAACAGACTAGTTCTAGTCAAATCTGAAAAATATCTTTTTTAAGCAGCAGTTTTTTGTCTGGTAAGCATTATCAACTAACATCATATACAAGAAACATGTAAATGCACCTTCAACTCTCTCTGTCTCTAATGTGTATACTATGTTCATGTTACATGGTAGAGTAAGGCCTTTCATTGTAGACATATGAGCTTTCTAACAGTAAACAAACACAGTAGTTTTAAGTGCTCTCCCACTTTTCAACTTCATTACCTGTAGTATCCTGCAAATAGGCTAACAACTAACTGTTTTAAATTTTTATAAAACTAGTAGTCTATCTCTGTTGATAGGTCTGTCTGCTGATCCATGGTTACCTGTTTTAGGGCACGTTCAATCTCCACCCCTTGTGCCCAGGGCACTGCAGGATTGGCCAGACAGTCCCCATTGTTGCCACGACGACTCATGTCTATTCTCTGCTTATGCAGGAAGCGAAATGCCTCAGTCATCACATGGACAGCATCAAATGTAAGGGCTGAGGTATACTGAAAGATAAAGACACATTGGTAATGATAAAATCTTGTAGACTACATGAAGACATTTTACTTAATTCAGAGAGCCATAATCTACTGTGGCTATTGTAGCTTGTATAACACATCCATCTCTCTAGCAGCTCATTATTACAAACACATGTCAATCAAATAATGTCTTGGGCAAGAGTAACAATGAATATGTGCATGTGGAAAGTGTGGCCACAAAGTGCTTCACATCAAAATATATATACCGGAAGGCAGTGTTGTGCAAGTTCACACCTCTCATGAACTAGTTCAAAGTTCAGTTCACACAAGTAAATATGAATAGTTCACATTCATAGTTCACCATTTAAATTCTGAACTAGTTCATAGTTCAGTTCATTTCATAGTTTAAGGTGCAAAGTGAGCCATTTTTGTAAGAGGCCAGAGCTGTTGTGTTGCAGGTAGGGCCTGCCCCTTTAAGGAAAGTTTGTAGTGTGTGACGTACTGCATCTGGGTATTGTGGGAAGAGAAGTTAAAAGTGTGTTTATAACGAGAAGTGACGGACCACCTAGAGGTGATGCGAGTGTTGCTCCTGCTTTATATCCGAGAAATAAAGTGGCCGCATTCCAAGTAAAGAAACATCTCCGCCTCCTTCTTCACGGAGCGGTCCGGATGGCTGGTTACCGGCCAGACAGCGAGCCAAGATAACCCGTGAGCCGAGCTCCAGACTACGGCTCGGAGCCGAGACACTGGCCAGAGAAGAAAACACTTGGAATACGTTGCTTGTTTGGTGTGCATGTGTGTGTGCGATGAATCATGGGTAACATAGTGCGAAGTCGAGTTACTCGGTTCAGGTTAGGCTACATCGCGGACATTTTACTGGCACTGAGCAACGATTTAGACAGCGTCTCTCCTCAGGAGAAGGAAAACATTCCGTAACGTTTTAGCTAGACCTCAGATAATATTGTAACGGACTGGTAGTTAGGTTTATGTTCTGTTTGACTGCTATGTGTTTGTTATGACTTATGTTCAGCTAACTACGCCATGTCAATAAGTATTGGGATTTCCAGAGGGTCAGTGAACCAGTCGGGGTGGGGCAAGTGACAGTTCTAGACCAATGGCTGGAGAGTTACCTGGCATGACAGGCTCTCATTGGCTGATGAGTTGGCATGTCAAGGGTGAATGAGGAAGGGGAGTGAAGAACACAGTAGTGGATGACAGGAGTGTCGGAGTTACAACAAGAAGTGTGTCGTGTTCGCTGGACTTTAGTAAAGTTACACATAAAGAGAGAAGTTTCCTGTCGTCTATAAGCGAGGACACGGAAATATGAACGTGTTCACCGTTCAAATTCATTATTTGTCATTGAGGTGCGTTCAGTTCATCGTTCTCACAAAAGTGAACGTGTTCAATGAACGCGTTCATTTGCGTTCGTTCATACACAACACTGCCGGAAGGACAGAGTTTTGCTAGATGGTAAAACTCAATATTAGCATTGCTTCATGCTAAACTGATTCTTAGCTCAAGCTGACTCTTCCTAAATAAATTCCTATTTCTGGAGCACTTTATACCACATAAGTGTTGGATAATCCCATTCTTACTCTGATGCGTGTATCAGCTCCAGGATACTCCTTCTCTTCTAGAGCCTCCCATCGTTGGTCAAACTTTGCCACAACAGGATCATCAAAATCGACTATTTGAAACCCAGACACATTCGCTCCACCATACTGGATTTTAGAGAGGTCCCCATCTACAAAACCCTGAAACAAGAACAACAGAAAATCATTTTAATTGAAGGCTTCTGACTTTTTCCTACATTTGCTGCTATTAACAATAGAAAAGCATCCTTAGTCTTGATAATGGGGATCCTGGCCTGATAATACATAGTATCAGGTCAAGACCATATTAGGTCGTACTCGCACTTCTACTGCCAGCCAGCAAGGTGCCTTTTAACAATAACTGGCTTTTAACCAAATGTTCATATCAGCCATAAGAAGTGTTTGGAAAGCAGGTAACTCACAAGGTTGGCGATGATATAGTGATATCCCTTTACATGTCTGCCTATGGTGATAACCTGATGGGAAAATAGAACAGGGTATGTCAACAACATCCAGAACAACAATGACAAAAAAAATTTCCATCCACAGCAGTGTTTTGGGGTTTTATCACTCTGTTGTTGCTGTCTTGTGAAAACCATGTTTTACCTACATTTAAAATTACAATCACTTGCAGAAAAAGGCTCAGGCAGTATTAATACCTTGATTCAGCCTTTATGGTACACATTTTCTATAAAGTAGTGTGCTGACCCTTTGTTTTGTTAAATTATGAATTCTTGGTATCCTTAAACCCTTGACGCCAGCGTAATTGTAGCCTTTGCAACCAGCTCAATGCACTGGGTCCCAAAGGGTGTTGGGGGCCCACCCACTGTCCAAAGTGGGCCTCATGGATGAGCCCACATTGGCCACTTGAGTTCCATTTCTGTTTCCATTTCCTGATAAAGTTGGCTACATATATTCTTGACCAGTTCAAGCGCTCAGCTTAAACTTTTGCGATCAGGTGGGGAGCGCAACGTGAACTTTTGGAAATACACAAAAGAAGAGTGAAATGCCACTTCAGTGAACTCTGTGAAGATGAGAGGCTTAATGATGTTTTCAATGCAAGCCTGGACATCTTTATCAGCCAGCTCCAGTTCACCTCTATGTGTGAAACCAACAACCTGTTTCAGGCTATCCAACCTGGCACACTGCGCAGGACAATGTGCTTCATCAGGACTCGCAGCATGTCACAGAGCACTACAGCAGAGATTTATGACCGACTGCTTTTAGATAATGCTTTAGATCCAAAATAGAAAACAATCAACTATAAAGGATCTAGCCATGATGCTCATCGTCGAAAGCAGCTCAAATGCAGCCTCATTCGGCTACTTTGATGAGTAACAGAAACAGCAGCTGCTGTCTGTGGTGTCTGCGTGTGTATTTGCAAGTGCATGCGCACAAGCATGTACTTTTTATGGAAGGGTGGGCCCAAGAAAAATATTTGCACCGGGGCCCATCACAGTTATGTTACGCTGCTGACCCTTGTGTTATGTTTGCCACTGTGTGCACAGTTTTATCAGCTATACTCATTCTGGACCGAATACTGCACTGCGGTTGTATGCCTCCGTCAACCAGAGCACTTTCTGTGTACATATTTAAAAACCTTCCCTCAAGCACTCTTGAGATATCACATCCAAGAGGACAAAAACATGTTTTTTGGGGCCACTGTGACCTTGAACCTTGAACACTGATATCTAATCAGTTAATCAGTCCACTCCAGGTGAACTGTACTAGATGTAATGAAATTCTTTATGGGCCGTCCTAATATATAACATTGACAGGGACGTGAGGTCAGATTGGCAATGGTAGTAAATCAGAGGAGATCTCTTCCCGTTTCTAAAGGAACAGCACTAGGTTGGTTTAAATCCTATACATTAGATGCAGAGAAACTAGTCCATGCCTTTACAACCTTTAGACTGGATTACTGTAATTCTTTATTTCAAAATCCTGCTGCTCTCATACAAAGCCCTTAACAATCAAGCCCCGTCACAAAATAAAGAGGTCATTGAACCCTAATATCCAAATAGATATACCTTGCTCCCAAAATACAGGCTCCTAAAGCCTGTAAGAGTAGAATGGGAGAGAGCCTTCAGCTACCAGGCTCGTCTCCTGTGGAAACAGCTCCCACTCTGGGTTCGGGAGGCAGACTGTCTCTCTCACTTAAGGTTAGACTTAAAACATTCCCTTTTCATAACGCATATGGCTAGGGCTGGATCAAGTGAGTCCTGATCTATCCCTTAGTTATGATGCTATATGAATAGACTACTGGGGGAACACCTATCATGCAGTGAGCATGATGGGAGAAATCTATTATCCATCCCTATTTGGTTCAGGTTACCTGTTTGACCGTTCTCTGGTTTTGGTATTTCACATGCCTCAACTCATTGCAAGCCTTGTCCTTTGTTTAACATAATCTTTAGAAATTGTGTACTGGGCATCTATAATGGACTCTCCCCTTTGTGTCTGTTTGCAGCCAGTTGTTCGACATTTGGAGTGTATATGTTCAAACAATGGAACTGTGATACCTCGAAGATTAAGTCTGTGGTGTCTTCAAGTGGATGAGAGGGTTTGTAACAGTGTCACTGTAGTTTAAGGATAAGAATCCTAATTTCAAATCATGTGTGACCTTGTTAAAAAAGGCCAGGAATGTCTGGCCAATGCACTGATTCTTACCTCAGATTTTCGCCTAATACCATTTTGTCAATTTTTTTTTGTCTACTTCTTTTCAATTGCCTCTGCATAGGCTTCTTACTTCAAGTATTTTTGTTGAGCTTTAAAACTATGCAGAACATTCACAATAATAAACAAATTACCTTTGGCCACATAAGGTCAAACACTGGACTGAAATTATGTGTATTATGTGGGCTATATGAATATGTTGTTCTTTTCTCATTACAAAGAGGAGCAAAAGGGGACAGTCATGTCATGGTTTCGCCATGACCTCAATGTTTTTTCTGTCTTAACCTTTGTTTTTCCCCCTCCCCTGTGTCTCTGTGTTTTAGTGGGGGTGGCTTCTCTCTCTCTCTCTCTCTCTCTGCTGAACTGCTGAAGTCTCATCTATCTCATTCATGCCAGTTCATAAACCCCAGACCTTGCACTCACACTTGGACCGCTGTTTTGTTCCTTCCACTCAGTGGTACAGTGCGCTCTAGCTAAATTTGAGAATTTGCCACCTAAAATATTTTGACTTGCTTTGTTGTTTTTGCCTAGCTTGTAACCTGTGCCTTTTCCCAGTTCACATCCACTTGCTGCAGCGTGCTCATCTGTCATCTGGCCTTCTATTCTTCACTCCTCAGTAAAACACACCAGGCTTCTTTAATCCATTTGTTGGAAAATACATTTTCTAAGTCTGCGTTCGGGACAAGCCTTTTGCTCTATCACAAGTCTTTCAGCAATAGATTTGGTGACCGCAGGGATAAAATGAGTTGGTATAGTCAACTCAGAACCAGACCCTGTAAAAAACACTAATCCTACCTTCTGTGGCATGCAAGCACATTCAACGGCAAGAAAATATTTGAAGAAAAGTTGGCAAGGTAAAAGTATTTAGTGCTAATGCTGACAACAAAAACAAAGTTGAAACAATTTACAGGAAAAATTCATGCAGGGGATGACTTTATAGCAGGTTAAAAGAGGAGGAAAAATACAATTTTCTTTTAGTAGTAGCAGAAGAGACAAAACTGGAGTCGACCTGTTCCATGATGTCTTTGACTTTGTCTTGTTCGCAGTCTAGGATGATGCGTCGCTCTTTACGGATCTCTAGGTCCTAAAAAACAAATAAAAAAATGCATTTCACAGTGTCTAATACCGAAGTCCTTATTATTGTGTAGGTCTGCAGTATAAATGCTAGCGCCGCAAACACCTAGATGTGTTTTCCTGAAGTGCAGCGAGGTTCCAGACTGGTATTTAGGTGCCTTCTTGTAGGATGAGAGCATGTCATCCAGCTGCATGATCTCTGGTGTTTGCTATTTAAAAATCATTTGGTGGACAGTTTACAAGTGTAAAACAACTATTTTCCATACAGCTAGCACCTAATTCATTTCCAATAAACCTCAATTCATTAGATATTCTAGATGTGCAAAAGGTTGTTGTCTCACACAAGAAGGAGCTTATGCGCTGAATGTATGTATGTATGTACTCTAATCTGGAGACAATATTTACAGTAACATTAAATAACAAACATTATTTTACCATTTATTTATTGCTTATTACATTTTCCAGTTCCAACTGCACTGCTGCCTTTATTACTGCACTGTTGGACTGGAACAGGCTACTATGCCACATAACACCAGCCACTCCGGTGGGATGACATAATGGTGAAGCTCCACACTATCTCATAATTTCCATCAATAGAGTGAGAGCCAACATGGTTCAGTACTATGTATGAGCAGAACATCAGTACCTGGAACAAGGAGCGGTAGGCTTCGTCCTTCCTTTCATCTTTCAGGTTTCCGACATTTATTGCTGTGACAATCCATTTTTTCTCAGCTGCTGTGTCCAGTATTACCTGAAGAGTAGAAAGACCTATGCAACCAATTCACAAACAGGACATGGTTAGTAAAATAAGTTGCTGCTTTGTACATTTTACATGCATTACAGGTAAATCTGAAATGCAATCCTTTTAGTATTCCTGACAATTTTCAGAGCTTGCCAGGTAAGGTGAAGTTCCACAGCATTTTAACAAAACTGACTACAATTTCAAATCTGCTTATCAAGTATGAATCCATTTATATCCTTTATCAAATATATCAATATTATTTATCATATTTATAGATTCTGCTTCAAGCTTTAGTAACTTCTAAACTTCTACAGTTGAGATGGGTACTTTTGTCATCTGTATATAAATAGACAAATCTGTCAATGTGTACATTGACTTTTCATCCATTAATATCTGGAAATACAGACAAGTCATTAGTTACAACACAGAAAGGCCTCTCAATTCCTCAATACATCTCTCAAGTTTCAGAAAAGTAGCCATTATGAGATACAAATGAGGTACTTTTACTTTCAAAAACCAAAACTGATAAAGTAAAAATGTTAATCTCGGATCTAGTCCGATTTATTATAAACTCAATCATGTTGTCCAGCAACCTAAAATAAAAGAATACAGAATAGAATAGATTTATTGCTTCCAGTAAATATAATGAAATTAATATATTTTTTTCTATGCATGTATTCTTTTGCTGAGTTTGCCATTCAAGCAAAGGTCAGAATAAAGGTGCGCTCCAAAATCATGAATGTAACAAAACGGTGTATTCTGCGGCAAACTGATCTGAGTAGCCACTGAGACACAGACAATTCACATACATTTTAAGGACATGACGATTAAAATGCTTTAAACTAGATCAAGGCCCTTTATGACTTGATTATTTCAACATGATGAACGCTACCATGACACAACATTGTTTTTCTGCCAGAGATTGTAAAGTCAGTCAGTTCCTCTCAGTACTAAATTCTTGTTAGAAGAACTAAATTGACACAATTATGCAACAGCTCCACTAAAATCAAATGTAATGTACGCGACGACTCACAAGATCCTCATTACCTCTGTCACTGTCGTATAGATAGGCAAATTTCTCCCATTTGTAGTACTCCACTAATGAAACCAGCGGCCCCTTGATGTCTGGCCTCATCTGGAGAACAAACTGATTCATTCCTTCTGCTGGGAAAGATGGTGTGATGAAGGAGACATGGAGTGTCTCACAGAAGGATGTGATGGTGTTTACGGACTTCTTGTCGTAGAAGCCAAATATGGCATACACACCTCGAGAGAACTGAGAACAAACTAGAAGAAAGACAGTGAGAAACATTTTAAGATCGCTTTAAACAGAGACAGACAATCAGAGGATAAAGCAGGACAAAGGCAGGTTTTATGTAACAGAAGAAGAATGTCTCTGCACTTAGCACCTCGCAGTCAAACTGAACTACTCTTAAATCTTAAGATCTTGAATAACTTTAGGCTTCTCTGCATCTGATCATCACATAGATTATATTATTACAATGATAATACCAACTTGGTTTGGTAAACATTTCAGTTGTGCCATGACATGTAGTTAGATTTCAAGGTGCATTTCAGGCAATGACAGACGCTACCCAAACCAACCAGCTGGTGCTAAGCTTTTTATTGCAGACCCAGGCCTGTGTTGATGTTGTCTGACAAGAAACCTTTCAAATTTTCTACACAACCTTTCATCTTTTAACAATTAAATTTGCTACCCTAATATTATCACATTACTATCATATATATTACATTTGTAGTATTGTGGATGTCCGCTGTTGTACTTAGAGGGTAGACACAGAAGTCCTTTGTGCCTGTTTGGCTGCTATATTTAGCTGTCCTACTTCAGTGACCTTGTTCTTCACTCTAGAAATAAAAATTCAATTTTCATGTCTCTGTGTAAATTCCTGCCTTCATGTACATCATATACCACAATAATGACTGACATCATAATGCTAAGGGCCCTAAATGAAGGGCCTTTGACATTTAAAAAGACACCTTTAAAGACTGGTGTGACAGTCATCATCATCGGATTTTTAACATCAAAAAGACGAAGGAGATGATATTCAACCCCAGAGAGGGGAGGGTCCATGACCCGGTCATAATCAGTAACAAAGTTATCGAGCAGGTGAGCACTTTTAAATATCTGGGCATACGGCTGGACTGCAATCTGAAATGGAATGTTCATGTAGTAATTCTGTCTGTGAATTTCGCTTCCTATGCATTCATGTCAATATTCCACACAGCTGTGCTAGAAAGCATGATTAAATACTGAATGGCAGCATGGTTCGGCACTCTCACAGTCCAGATAATCAAGAGAATATTGTAAAAAAAAAAAACGTCTATAAAGGTGATGGGCAAAAATAAATATCTGTTACATAGCCAGCTATTCTTTGAAATATATCATTCTTTGTTTTTGGCAGCCAGTAATCTGTGTTTCTCTGTACCTGCAATTTCTCAGCCTGACTCCTGCCTCATGATCTCAGGAAACCAACCACCACCCTGAACTTTACTATTTATCGCACTGCTTGTGATCAGACCTAAGCCCTGCCTTGTCCTCACCATCAAGCCCTCCTCATCTCCTCTGCTCTGGATCCTCCCTCAGATCGGCCCCCCTCCGGCGCCCAGCTCTGACACAGTTCCATGGTTCAACCTGATATTTGCTCGTTTCAAGAAAAACGGTTTACCTATGCTATCCTATCTCAGTCTCTGTTCTCTGCTTATAGGTTCTCTGATCAGCCCCCTACACTTTGTACTAAAGCAGGTCCAGAACAAGTGTGTAGATGACAGACAAAGGGAGCTCAATGTTAATCCAATGCACTGCACTTATGTAGCAGAGCTTTAAGCCTCAGGTCACCATTACATCATGCTCTGATGAAAACACAGTATTCTGCATGCATGAGTTTTCGTTTCATTTATTTCTAGTCTATGTTGCACAGTTACTGGAACCCAAGTATAAAATAACGTTACAGTGTCTTGTTATTTTTAACAGGGAGACTAAGCTCATTTTCTTCTGAAGCATTTATACCGTTACATTTTTAAATGGATAGTAGATACAATACAATACAACAAACACATCAGTCTCTATAACACTAATGTTAATAATTATTATTTTTTTAACACCTATCATTTTTTTTGTTCGGAATAAGAGAAGAGCAATACTTACAGCAGTTAGTTACAGCAAAGCTATTGGCCACCTCCAGGTTATCTATATGTGGAGTCAGTCTGAAGTCTGCCATCCCAAACTGAACCATGCCAATTCTGAATGCACTATACTCCTGATCTGCACCTCTGGGGAACAAACCACCTGAGACAGACGAACAAACACAGGACCCAGGTAAGACCGACATGAAAACAAGAAAAACATGAAGATAAACAGCTGAATATAAATTTGATTCTAAAATACACATTACAAGATCACAGTTTTGAATATGAGGTGTTTTTGTGTAGGTCGTACTGTTTTTTAACTTTACTGCTGTACTTAATAAAGTGACAGCTGTCTCTAAAACTAACAGCCTTGTTTACTATCATTACTGCAGTACCATCAGGAGGCAGTATACGTCATTTTGACTTTAATTCAACACCTAACAGGTTATTGTTGTTTGCTCTAATAACCACTAGGTGGCATCTGATGTGGCCCTGGAATATGGACCTTCTGGACCATGTACTCCTGCAGTATGATGCATTTTAATGCAATATTTTGCCAGAAAATAGGAAGAACAGCAACTCCATGTTTGGGGTCAGACAGACAACTGACCCCAAACATGGAGTATAATATGGCAGGAGGGTAAGAAACAGCAAGGCAAATTGTGATTTACAGCAGTTTTTGTTTCATCTATGGCCAATACATTAAAAGGAAGGAAGCATTCAACGTAGGAATTTCACAAAGTATATAAAGTTTCCACTAATTCAATGAAAAAAAGTCCCGGAAAAATAAAGGTGTGTTAATTAACATAAAAATATGCTCTGTTTTGTGTATACACCATATCAAATATGACCAAATGGTTACCCTAATAGATACTAACAACAATCGGAATGTGTTCAGACAGGTGCTGCAGATGCTGGCTCTGAGAAATTCCCAGAAGGATAATTATCACTGCAGCAAAAAGTCTGCTTTCCTCCCACCTCAATATGTCCAGGGTTCTGATCCTGATCAGACCATGGAAAAAGCTCTACTTTGAACTTAAGATAAATAAATAAATTCCTAAAATCGGCTGTTTTGAATCCGACTCCACCTCACCCCATCTAAACATTCAACATTATTATCCTAAAAACAGACACATTCCTACTGTGAGGAGAGGCTGTGCTCTCCCTACATGTCCTCTGACATCACAATCAGTCAATTGGCATGCGTAGAAACTAGAATACAGTGAATACATTCGAATACATAGAGTAGATACAAATCAAATAATTTCAGTGTGCTTTACATACTGGCGAATAATATAATCTAAAGTATAGTTTGGTACATTTGTTCGATATGTAATACATTGTTAAGGTTTGAAGGTCAGTCTTAAATTATCAGACAATTGGAACAGAACTCAAACATGTTCCAAACATGGGGAAAAACTAAAGGCTGCTTCACTTTGCATGGTTCTGGCTCTGACTGTGAAGAAAAAAGAAAACATCAATTTTTCCATTGGGTGAAGTTGAGTCAAACACAGTTAGGTGGGGTTATGAGAAGAAAATATGGGCTTTCAGGTCAAAAAACTGTTCTGAAATTAAGTTAGATAAACACAAGCTAAACAAGGTTTTACAAAACAGAGTCTGCACAGAACTGAACCTGTTTTATTTTGATAGTTAGCCAGTAATGTATATTTTACAGGTAAGTTTGCTATGCCATCTTGCGCAGTAGGTAATGTAGTGTGGATCCATGTTTTGAAGGAACACAAGCATCTCTGTTGAGCGCATACCTCAACCATGGCCGAGTAGAAATTATATAAATAGAAATCATATAGCTATCCGTTCCCTAAATATTCCTAATTTTCCATCACTATTATTCCATCGGAATTTAGTTAAAATTTTGACAATCTCGCAATGTAAAAGATTCTGAAAAACATTCCTTGATCCGCCCCCTGAACGGGTTCTGCACCAGAATTTAAAGGGTTCTTCGCTGACTCATACTGCATCATTCTACCATATTGTGTTGTTACAACCTTGAGGTTGTGTGGATCTCTCTCTCTCTCTCTCTCTCTCTCTCTCTCTCTCTCTCGTGATGATTGTGTGATGTGTTTCAGGTGTGTCTGTTCTAGTGGATGCGTTTCAGGTGTGTCTCTTTGAGGGGGTGGATGTGTTTACAGGGAGCGGATTGGTTCCAGCAGGGATGGAGGTGGATCGTATTTCCAGGATAAGAGGACGGTTCCCAAAGCTCCTGCGGTTCTCTCTCCTCTTGCCACTGCCAGCAGGACCTCCAGCCGGACTCAACTTATGCAGCCGTCTGTAAATTGTTCTTTCGGTAACAGCCCGTTCTTGGTAGGGGTGGGTAGCATCTTCGTTCGAACCATGTTTTCTCCTGTTTTGTTGGTGAGGAGCTAGGTCAGTATGATGTCTTTTGTTTTCTTTAATTTTGAGTAGGGAAGGTTAGGTTGTTTCGCCTTAGGGTTGTTTTCTGTTTGTTATTTTGCTGTAAGCCCACCCTGAAGCAAATGTGTCAATAAAAACGAACGGGCTGTTAATTGTTGTGGCTGGTTCTTGGGAGTGTGGCAAGGAGGGGGGGGGGACTATTGTACCATGTTGCGATTATATTTTCCCCTAGACAGGGTCTTAACATGAATTGGGGGCTCGTCCATTTCTTCTTTTGGGGAATTTTTCTTTATTTCTTGCTCTTCTCAGTTTCATTCAGTAATTGTTGGCAGATGATATATGTGTTCGTATAGATATATTCTCCACAAACGTGTTGCCGGTTGGTTGTTTATGTTAATAGGATGGATTTTCAATTAGACAATTTTGCCACAGACCCCTCGATAAAAAAGCTGGATAAATGTAAGAAAGCTGATTTATTAATTGTGGCAGATTTTTTCGGGGTTCAAGTACCTTTACATGCAAAAAAAGCAGAGTTAAAACAACTTTTGGTTGAAAAACTAGGGGAGAAGGGGGTGTTTCCAGAACGTCATGTGGATACTGGGGAAGATGCGGAGGCCAAAGCAATGCCACAGTCCCCCCCCCCACGTGGAACCCATGATTAAGGCAGACATGATGGCCGAGGAGCTCCACTTGGTGCTCCGGATTAAGGAGGTGGAGTGTGAGGCAATGCATCTACGAGTGCGAGCTCTAGAGTTGGAGCGGGAACCCCCATTAGCATTTGCCACCCCCATTCGGGCAACATCACCTGCCCTCTTCCATCAGGATAGCTTTGATGTCGGCAGACATGTGGCACTTGTTCCTCCGTTTAGGGAAACAGAAGTTGATTCATACTTTTGTGCATTTGAACGTATTGCTTTGAGATGGCCTAAGGATGTTTGGCCAATATTGTTACAATGTAAGTTAGTAGGCAAGGCACAGGAGGTCTTAAATAGTCTTACTCTAGAACAGTCTCTAGATTATGAGGTGTTGAAATCTACTGTTCTACGTGCCTATGAATTAGTTCCTGAGGCTTATCGCCAGAAATTTAGGAACTGTAGAAGAACTGGCAACCAAACGTATGGGGAATTTGCACATGAGAAGACCACATTGTTTAATAAATGGTGTCAGGCTTCTGAAACCAAGGATTTTATTGCCTTACGGGAACTTATGCTTCTTGAGGAGTTCAAAAGATGTTTGCCTGAGAATATTGTGGTGTACTTAAATGAACAAAAGGTTGCAACCTTGTCACAAGCAGCAGTGCTGGCTGATGAATTTGTCAGGTCAAATGCACAAAAGTATGAATCAACTTCTGTTTCCCTAAACGGAGGAACAAGTGCCACATGTCTGCCGACATCAAAGCTATCCTGATGGAAGAGGGCAGGTGATGTTGCCCGAATGGGGGTGGCAGACGCTAATGGGGGTTAAAATGAGTGTTTTACGTGTGCCGCTTCATACTATGCAGCTGTCCTCTCCTATTGTGTCTGGCCTTGTGCGAGTTGGGTTGCGATCCCAGTTGCCAATACAGGGGGTTGACTTAATTCTCGGGAATGATGTTGCAGGAGTAAAAGTGTTCCCCTCCCCTGAGGTTGTTGAAATCCCCACCGTGGTAACATGTGACTCACCCTCCATTTTTCCTGCGTGCGCCGTAACACGTGCCAGGGCTCGTAAACTAGATGATGTGGTGCATCTTTCTGATACTTTCATGGTACAGGATAATGTTGTGGTAGATAGTTCTGTTTTGGGTGAAGCCCCAACAACAAGAACAACGTTGGAAAAAACGTATGACCATATGTGGATGGTTCCAGATTTGTCTTTGTCCCTGGACAAAGTAGAACTGATTAAGGCCCAACAGAGTGACTGTACCTTAGTTAATAGTTTGTCTGCAGCTTCTGAAAACAGAAGGGAGGGGTCTGGCACTTACTTCTTTGATGATGGTGTCCTCATGCGGAGGTGTTCTTCTGGGCCTGACAGTGACCACAATACAATCCGACAACTAGTTGTGCCAACTCCCTTTCGTGTTCAAGTGTTGAGTTTAGCACATGATCATAGTCTGTCAGGACATTTGGGCATTTCCAAAACATATCGGCGCATCCTTAGGTATTTTTTCTGGCCGGGATTGAAATCCGAAGTGGCGGCATTTTGCCAATCATGTCATATTTGCCAGGTTGTGGGAAAACCTAACCAAATGATCCCTCGTGCACCCTTACACCCTATCCCTGTAATAGGAGAACCGTTTGAGCATGTCGTGATTGATTGTGTGGGACCACTTCCAAAAACTAAATCTGGCAACCAGTATATCCTCACTATGATGTGTGCTGCCACTCGATATCCTGAAGCTGTGCCCTTACGCACAATAAAGTCAAAGGCTATTATAAAAGCACTAGTGAATTTTTTTTACCACATTTGGAATACCTAAGCATATCCAGAGTGACCAAAGTTCCAACTTTATGTCGAAAATCTTTGCTCAAGTAATGTCCCAGTTGTCTGTTAAACATCGTATTCCAGTGCTTATCACCCTGAGAGACAAGGCGCGCTTGAGAGATTTCACCAAACATTAAAATCCATGCTTCGTAAGTACTGTCTTGAATCCAGTAGGGACTGGGATGAGGGCCTACCACTGCTGCTGTTTGCCGTGCGGGAAACCATGCAAGAATCCCTAGGTTTTAGTCCGGCTGATCTTGTTTTCGGTCACACAGTGCGTGGTCCGTTGCGTTTACTCAGAGAAAAGTGGCTGGCTGGCAAACCAAATGTTGCTCACAACATTCAAGATTATGTCAGCGCTTCAAAGAGAAGTTGTACCATGCTTGTGAAACAGCTAGACAGTCTCTTGCTTCTGTTCAGACCAAGATGAAGAACAGATACGACCAGAAAACTGAGTCGAGAAAGTTCCAGTCTGGTGATAAGGTTCTGGTTTTGTTACCAGTTAGTGGTTCTGGCCTACAGGCAAAATGTTATGGTCCCTATGTCGTGGACCGCTCGTTAAGTGACACTAATTATGTGATTAAAACCCCTGATCGACTGAAGAAATACAGAGTATGTCACGTAAACATGTTTAAACAGTATTTCTCCCACAGTATCGACCTGTCCCCCATAGTCCCTGTTTCTGTGGTTGGGGTACCACCCCCCAGCAGGGAAGAGGATGAAGTGATTGAGGGACGACTTTCAGTTCCCTGTGCTCGCCTGAAGAATTCAAAAATTTTGTCCAAACTGGACGAGTTTCTGTCACATTTGGCTGAGCCAGCTCGTGACGATGTGACTTTCCATTTCCCCTCAAACTTGAGGTTGATGCCAGTGGTCACGGGGCTGGGGTGGTGCTGCTGCAGGAGGATGTTAAGGATGTGGATCACCCGGTCTGTTTCTTTTCTGAAGAAATTCAACAAACATCAACTTAATTATAGTACTATTGAGAAGGATGCATTAGCTTTACTCCTAGCCCTTCAACACTTAGAGGCCTATGTCGGTTCCACTCCGCTGCCTGTGGTTGTGTATTCAGACCACAACCCCTTAGTATTCCTGTCCCAAATGCGTAACAGCAACCAGCGTTTAATGCGTTGGTCGCTGCTATTGCAGGACTTTAATATCGAAATTCAGCATAAGAAAGGTAAAAATAATGTTATAGCTGATGCACTTTCGCGTTCCGGTGACCTGTGAAATCGATCATTTTCTTTTGGAGAGAAATGTTCAATCTTTAAGGGGGGAGGTGTTACAACCTTGAGGTTGTGTGGACCTCTCTCTCTCTCTCTCTCTCTCTCTCTCTTTCTCTCTCTCTCTCTCTGCTGTGATGATTGTGTGATGTGTTTCAGGTGTGTCTGTTCGAGTGGATGAGTGGGTGGATGCGTTTCAGGTGTGTCTCTATGAGTGGGTGGATGTGTTTACAGGGAGCGGATTGGTTCCAGCCCAAGGATGGAGGTGGATCGTATTGGCAGATTCCATGCCTTGCTTACAAACATACAAACGGAAAGGGGTGAGAACAACCTTTTTGGCAGAGGTGACAAACAATACTTGAAAACACATCGCTTGGGAACTGAACTACTTTTTTATGTACCATAATTATGGCAACTTAATTACCTGCAGAAACAAAGGCGGATCATAGTATTTCCCCCATACTACGGGGGAAATCAGAGCTCTTCTTCTTTTAAAGAGAAGTCATTAATGATCAACTCTGCTCCTTTAAGTCTGCCAGACTGTGGTACACTGTCACAGGACTCCAGGGTTCTCTCTGCATGCACTGCTGTCTGGCTGCATCCCCATTCCCACTTTGTCCCAGCAGCAGCATCTGGATCCTGAGTGGAGCTGCCTCACTTTGACATATCAGCCAGTCAGGATGGATGATCCATTGAAAGCACTATTGCGCAAAAGTTAATTTTTTTCATTCTTTTTCAACCATTTAAAAAAAAAAAGATTTGCTCGATTTTAGACCTAACCAATCAATTTAGAGTGAATGAAATATGATCACTGAGCATATCAACATGTGTTTGCAATTCAATCTCTTTTTTTTATCAAGTATTATCAAGCACGCACTGACGGGGGAAGAAAAAGATCTTTAGAGATTTAAGAAAATAAATGATAGCTCAGCTCAGATGCAGTAGTTGAAATGAAGCTGGCAGAATGAGGTCATAGTTGTACACACTGACTGATTGACCATGAGCAGTGAGAGTGGGGTTGTATGAAGAAACGATGGCTGCTTGCACTGACTGCGTAAAGTCTGAATACACTCGCTGAGCTTCTGCCAACAGAAACAAGGCCACCATAAATAATGGTCATTGACTTAGGGTGGATGTCACATGGGCTCCTGCTCCGCTCCTACTATCAATATTTTCATATTGTAGTGTATGAAAATGACTTCGGTGAGTAGAGGTCCTGTTTCACTTTCTGAACAATAATGCCAATATTCCCAAATTAATTTAACATTTGGTTCATGACCTTGCAGCCAGCTGGACTGGACTCTAGCAGTACACATTTTTGTTTATTTTTCTCAATTTGATTGAAGCTCCAAGTTACTCTTATTTATGATTATTCTCAGGTGTATGTTACTCTATTATGTCTGCTTCATGTTACTGTATTGTATTTAAATATTTTTAAGTTATGTGCTGGGAGCTCAACGTTCATGTGAGAGGTCTCTTATTCAGAAAATAATTACAATGGTCCTGTGTCCTGAATGCTCAAGGAAAAAGTTTTTCCACTTAATGTGTAGAAGACAATGTTGTTCACAGAATTAAATGTGACATTTCACCACAACAGCACATGCATACAGCTAAGCATATAAGACACACATGTACAGGCTGACTGCATACACTGATGCTAAAACTGGAACACCTGAAGCTGAGTAAACAACAAAAAAAAGCAATGCAGTTGACCACACAGCCCGAGCTTCAGATTATGGCGTAGAGCTCAGTTATTGGAGTGTGGGATGGGTTTTGGTGCTGGAAAGGTTAATAAACAGTCCAAATCCTGATATTTTAAAAATACTCAGGTAAAAAAAACATTGTAGAAAAACATCATGAAATTAGCAGAATTTGAGTAGCTTTATTATAGCCAATACTGTTACATCAAAACATGATTATCTTAGCCCCATGTCAGTTCTCTGAGATACATTGGTTTTAAGACAAGGGGTTCATAATTTGAAGGAACACTTCTCCAAGGGGAGATGTATTGGATAAACAGCATATACTAAAAAACTACTGTATACAATGTATTAAGTCAGGGATTAGACATTGACATTAGACCTATTTCCTTTTTTATTTACTGACCTTATATTATATTAACATATTATCTAGTATGTTGGCACTCATCTGCACTGATGTTTGTTCACGGTAAATTAAGTAAACTGTACTTAATGACGTCTTTCTATGAATAAGACTTATGAGATATAAGGCCACAGTTTAGTCCACCATGATCCGCTGAATGGGCGAAGACTGTGTAGAAGTCATTCTGCATCTCCCATCTGTCACTTTACCAAAAATAAGATAAGATAAACTTTATTGATCCACATGATGGGGAAATGTCCTTGTTACAGGAGCAGGCAGGTCAGAAATGAGGTAGACAAGAGAATAAAGAAATATAAAAAGGAAAATAGAATAAATAAGAAGAATTAAAGTTAAATAAAAAATTGGAAAAAAGCATTCTTGCACTGTGGGTGGAGAAGTCTGCTGCTGAATGAGCTGCTAGGGGCTCCCACGGAGTCATACAGGGGATGAGAGGTGTTGTCCATGATTGAATTCAGCTTTGCTAGTATCCTCCTCTCGCCAACTTCCTCAGTGGAATCCATAGGGCAGTTCAAGACCGAGCTTGCTCTCCTAAACAGTTTATTTAGTCTTTTCCTGTCCCTCTCAGTGCATCCACAACCCCCAAATATGATGAACAGGGTGGACCAATCTGTCAGCACTGTAATGTGGTTGTACATATCTATGGCAATGAAATTGCCAGTTTCAGAAACCTGACCCAAGCAACTAAGCAGCTCCATCGGCTTTAAACTACTAAGCCCCTCTGCCAGCAAATCGACATTTGGGCACAAAGAGAAAGTGTCCAGTGATGAGCCCTCCCGAGAGGATCAGGTTGGTGAATGTCCAGTTATGAATGTTAGAATGCTTGGGCAGATTATGCCTCGCCTTGTGGACACTGTCTTACAGATCACTATGTTGAGAGAAAGCACTTTTCACCAAGTGTTTGGTGAAAAGTGATCCATAAACATCCATAAACATACCATTTGGTGAAAAGTGCCCAGCGGGCGACGTAGCTGAGGTGATCCGCGAGAAGGGACCGATACGCGTCCAGAGTCGCAGCCGCCGACCGCCGTAAACGGTCCCCTCCAAACGGTCCCCGCCTTCCGCACCGGCGACGGACACCGCCCCGCGGTCCCAGAGAAACAATGCCCCCGCACCAGCGACGCCGTGAGGCGCCCCGGACGAGGACCTCCCCCCCGAGGCTTGCCGCACACCGAGCCTCGGAGGGCGACACTAGATATTAGATAATTTCCCACGGCACACCTGACGATCTCTCACGGCACACTAGTCCGCGGTAAACTGGTTGAAAATCACTGATGTAATGCTCTGCACTCGAGGTGAACCAGAGGAGCCTCAAAAAGACTGGGTCAAACTTCACCACAAGAGACTTAAACTGGATAACCAGCAAGCAGCTGAGACTGGAGAATGTTCGCCATGAAAGCCATGACAGAGGGAGAACAACACCATAAATTACACACATTATGACTCAGTCATGACACAGCCAGGATTTCCTGTTCAAGTGATTCGAATCAATCCAGATTCATGGTCCCAACCCCATTGCTTCATCACTAAATAAATGTGATTGTCAGTTTGTGTGTGAAGAGCGACATAAAGGAACACACACAAACAAACACACACAACCCTAGAGAACACGCTGAAAGACTAACGTAATATAATACAAGCCTAAAAGTTCATCTAAACCGTTACCATCCTGTTAATTAAGCTGGTAAAATACATTATGGGCCAAATGTTTAATATTTATTCAAGATCAGTTTTTGTTAACAGAGTCCATTTTATTCATCGTTTTAATTGTGTGTGGTTTATTTTGTTTGGGTTTTATTTATATGGTATATTTTAATGTCTAATTAAAATGTCAGACTGAATACTCTAAAGAATTAAGTCCATGGCTCTTTTGTCTACTTCCATGATTATGCTATAAAATTATCATGTTAGTGGTATAATGTTTATAAATAATATCATTTGTCACAATACTTTCAGGTACAATATACAGAGGGCCGAAACTGCCAAAATGAGGGACATTTTAATAATAGTTTCATATTTTCAATGCTTAATAAACTGCAGTTTATGTGCTGTTTTTTTGTTTTTTTATATGTTTCCATACATGTAGGTTTGTTTTTACAATAAGTTAATACCTGTATAAAGTAATAGTTGGTCATTGTAAATGACCTTTTAAAGGTCATGGTACAATTTAAGGTTCACAAACCAGTTATGCTCTTTGAAAGTTATATATTCTTACAGTTTATGCGCCTTATAAATGGTAATTTGTCTGTATCTATATAGCGCTTTTCTAGTCTGGATAACCCTTAAGGCACTCTACTGTGAGAACGGCACAGCTGCCAGGGTTGATTTGTATCTGGCCCACAGTTAATTTCAGTATCCTGCCCATGGACACTTCAGAACACGATACGGGAAAGACTTGGATCGAACCACTGAGCTTCTGCTTAGAAAATGACCCACTATATTAAAGAAGAGGACATGCACAGACTTGACAAAAGTCATTTTCTAATAATAAAAATGCTTTTACTAATCAATTTTAGCTGGTGCTTTGGGTTAAAAGAACCAACATGCTGATGTGTCATTAGATAAAATGTGACAAAACAACTTGATGACAGGCCTAAATTAAACTTGGCTGTTGTCAGTTTGTGGGGTCTCTGCAGAGACATATACCTGTCTGAATATCCAGAACCTCCTCTTTGGTAGTTCACCCTCCCACGACAAATGTTCCATAATGACACACACACACACACACACACAGAGCTCAACAGTACTGCTGACAATAGCAAAATGTAAATACATGTGATAAGGAAATAAGTAAAGAAACAAAATGGAATCAGCACAGTACCACGAAAGAAAGAACAGAGGGATCACAATGGAATAAAATACAAACAAACAAGTACTTTTGCATAGCATATGTTCACCGAGTTACTGGCTTCTGAAGTCAATCCTCCTGTGCATGGTGGCCATGAAGAGATCCCCTTATGCCATGACAACAGTTACAAAAGATGAAGGGCCATAGTCAGTCCTTGTTCTGTGTATTAAAAACATTCGGTAGCAAAGCCTCAGCAGTGCGAGTGAGTCAAATTCAGTGGGTAACTTTCCTTTTCCTAACCTGTGCAATGTTTCTTTGTTGACTCAAAGTCAGTGGAGATATTCAACAGCAGTTAACCTGCAGTCACCAAGATGAACATGCCACGTTGATTTGTTTAACTGTGACTTCTCAAGGCAAATTTTCTCTTCAGCTACACATACGATTGCAGTTTTATAGAATTTTTTTCCGTTTTGTCACACAAAATGGAGCACATCCCAGCTGTTTTTAAACAGGAGGAAAAGTCACAGCAACACATTATTCTCTCAAAGTACAGTTCATTTGGTTTGTGAGTGTAATATTCAAATGAGCATGAAAATTCAAAATACATTCAAATGTATTATTACGATTTATTATTATCCACTCCTCAGCCCAGTTGTAGTTCAGGGCACCAGAGGGGCCCGGGCACCCTAGACTCCTGTAACAGCCACATTCGTCTCAAATTATTGTCTTTAAGGCATATTTTAATACATTTTTGATGTGACAAGTATATTTCTACACAGTTAAAGTCCTGGTACTACATAGAGAGCCTACTTGGCTAACATTGCTGTTAGCAGTGGAAAGTAGGCTACATAATGTTTTACAAGCATCTGATTAAAACATAGTGTAGCCAATATTCCTATATTCAGCTCCAAAGCTAAAGCATCACAGAACCTTTATTCCCCCTCTCTGTTTCCATAACTTAATTTGGTAGTTGAGTAGTTTTAAAAAACATCTTGACATGTACAGTATGGCATGCACATATTCTGTGTTGATCAAAGTACCTTCAGGGGCTTCTCAGTTGATAATTAGAATCATTAACATTAATGGCGCAGGCTTACACCACATTAAAACTCAGATCAGTATCAGGAGAAAAAAACCAGTGGGGGCTCGTTAATAGGGGCCGTTGGGGCGCCGCCCCCTCCAACATGCTGAGAAAAAAAGGCCTATTAAACATTTAAGACATAATTTGATTAAATAATAATAGTTTACTCTTACAATGCAACGGCCAAACAATGGTGAATGTAAGTGAGTTTAAGAAAGTTTTGGCAACCACAGGAACTGAGGCTGTTCTTTAAATATTGTTTAACTATAAAACTAGCATTAGTTTATGGATCACGTTTGACAGTCACAACCTTCAGAGGTAAGTGCTTAACAGTGTGACATGAAGAGTCTTCAAAAGTAAATCGCTGGAACTGCCCAACTAGCAGTTCACCTGGATTGAATGTGACTATACCAGCATGGGTCCTTCCACAGCCATTCAGGCTGTATAGAATATTGATGAAATGAAGATAGATGGATGAATGGCTGCAAAGGGCGAGTATGAAGATGGATGAAGAATGTCATTGTTAGGCTGAACTGGGAGGATGAAGACTCAGAGTGGGGGTCCCTCTCAGGCACATTTCCGCCCAAGCTGGTCAGACCACCAGACAGAACCTAGGGAGAGATATGAGAGAAATATGCACATGATGAGCTGGAAGGGATGTAGGTAAGGATAAGGATGGATTGGGGAAGGGAGGGTGAGGGGAAGGGAGGTTGCGTCAAGAGATGAGACAAACAGAGCAGGATGGATTGACCAGGTATAAAAAGGGTTGATAGGTAATTAGAGGAGTGGTTCAGGCATGGTCCCGTTCCCGAGCCTAAGTTTAATTATTATTTTAATTTCACTAGTACAATCTGTACGTTTAAGAGTAGGCTTAAAACCTTCCTTTTTATGACCTAGACCCTAGACTTGCTCTTAGGTATGCTGCTATAAGTCTAGAAGGTTGATAACATCAACTGGCGCTCTGCATTAATTAGTGCGGCAGAACTTAACTTTTCCTATGTTTTTAAATAGGAGGCGTTTAGTTTAAAAGGCAAAGAGGTATTGATGTCTGATCTACTGAGTGGGCCACATGGTTTTCATGGTACTGCCATAGAAGGGGAATTTATGACACATGACACACAGAGCTTCTCTTTCCAGCTTCTCCTGCCTCTTCTCCATCCTTATCACATCAAAGTTATTCATATCACATCAACACCTGTTTCTGACTTGACCCCTTCCCCGGAGTCCCTGTGCCTTATCGCCCGCAGATCCAGGGCCACAGCTGTGGCCACATCTTCATGGATTGCGATTTGTGGATCGCGTGTCGGAGGTCGCGGTGGTGGATCTAGTGTGGTGGATTCTAGGTGGGGTCAGCTGATCGTAGTTGGAATGGCGGATCCTTTGTCGTGTTGGAGTGAGATAATGGTGGTGGACAACGACCGAGCTGGCAGCTGATGATGAATCCTAACTGGCGACAATAGACAATGACTATGGACTATAGTGGATCCGATCTTGATGATGGATCACGATCTTGCTGGCTACTGACCATAGACCAGGGGTCTTCAACGTTTTTCAGGCCAAGGACCCCTAAGCTGGTGGAGAGATGGAGCAGGGACCCCCTACTATATATATTGTATAAAATTGTTTTTTATATTAAACTGGACCTAGTGCGATATATAAACATAGCTACCCTGTTATTGCGCATTCAATACTATGCTATTCAAATACAACACGGGTGCATATATTCATGTTCAATTTAAACATGTGCACGGTACAGGGTGGCCATGCCACTGCCATGTATAAACATACATCTTGCATACAACACTGAGCTATTAAAGCAATTCACAGATTCATGTTTTTATTTTAAACACATGTAGAAGAGACAGTGAATCCTCAAGCCATCTGTGGATGCCACACATACTCCCACATCAGTGAGATGTCGGACCCTGATGGGTAGCACACAACTTATCTAACCTTGGACGGATGGAGGTTGTCAGGCAGAGGGTCAAATCAGCCTCTCAATATGTTGATGCTTGTTAATTGTGTATTTAAAGACATTTAAATTTGTGGAAAAAATTGGCTAGAAAATAAATCAAAAATTATCAAAAATATAAAAAATGGTCTAATCAACCAAACATTTCACGACCCCCCTGCAGTACCTCCACGGACCCCCTAGGGGTCGCAGACACCCTGTTGAAGACCTCTGCCATAGACTATGATTGCAGCAGGACTGCTTCATATATACTAATGAAGTTATCCTTCAAAACGTTTACCCTCATCAATGCTGCTAAAACCTTTTATCTTGATGATGTTTTCCTACACTTAACATCTATTGCAAGTCTGTCCGTCCTTTTTTCCTTACTCTTGCTGAGGGTTAAGGACAGAGGATGTCTCACCATGTTAAAGCCCTATGAGACAAATTGTGATTTGTGAATATGGGCTATACAAATCAAATTTGATTGATTGATTGATAGTATGGACCACTCCACAACCATTTAACATTAAATCTCTCGATGGAAATTCAAAAGATTGAAAGGCTGTATTGTATAATGTGGATGAATACATGTAAATGGCTGTTAAGGGGGAGGATGAAGATGGATGAAGAATGTCCCTGTCAGGCTGGTCTGGGAGAATATGCTGTTGACTGGGCAGATAGAGATTCTTTGTGGGGGTTCTGTCTCAGGCATCCACCCAAGCTGATGTTGGACCACAAAAAGAGTCAGAAGAACAGGTGGTATGTGGTGAGAAATACCTTGAAACAATTCTGGCCAGTAAAGTAGGCTGAGAGAGTGCTTGGGGCTGTTAAGGATGTCTTCTTAGGAGGCATGCACAATGATTTCCAACTATGGAGCTGGTTGTTAATTGTGGCTGAAAATGGAGGGACTGGAATGGGGTGAGTTTACGATACTGGGGCCAAAAGTATTTGGATGGATGGGCAAGACTTTAAAGGCACTGTTGATGTCGGCTTTTGACAGCCAAGCTCTATGGCTGGCAAAGCAGATGAGAGTGATGGCATGGTGGATTTTTGAACATTACATGGAGAAACCTGAACTGGGAGTGAGAGGTGAATGCTTGGAATGAATGAGCCGTGTAGGGAAGACAAGTCTACTATTACCTTCTTTTTACAGGAGTATTTTTGTGGGCTCATGAGCTCTTGAAAAGGAGTACTGTCGAATGGGCCTATTATGATCCCTCTTGACCTCTTTAGCCAATAAGGTGTCAACAGAATGGGATTTAATTGGAGTCTAGTGGACAGAGTTAGAATGTAAATGCCGGCGAGTCTATGGTATTCTGACCACTAGGTGCAGTTGGCTTGACTGACACTTTTGGCTGTTGCCTAACACCGGGTTCACACCGGATGCGGAAGCCACGCGCCAAGCCTTAAAAACCAGCTGGCTCCCATCCATCCCCCTGTCAAACATTTGTGCTGTTCACACCGGGTGCCTCGCGCCGTGCAGCGATCGTTTCGACGTCGAGTCAATTTTTTCCACTCATCACGAGCGTATCATGCCAGGAAACACACTGAAAAATGATTATAAACGATATTGATGACATATTTTATATTATGTAAATGATCAAATATGCATCCCATACTTTGTATTCCATTTCTGTTGTCCTGGAGTTAATTTTACCAATTTTACCAATGACATTATTAAATGTACCCCTCTGCCCATCCACTACAGACACATAAGCAGTCATAAAGATAAAAAGAGAGGGGGGGAGGGTGCTACGTATTCTCCACATAGACTTGAGTGGAGAATACGTCATTTACCCTCGACACCCGACATTGAACAGAGCAGGGGAGAATTTCTTGAAGATGGATGACATTAAATTAATAATTGAAGTGGAGAAGTACAGTTAGTTGTATGATCCTCAGCACATGTTGTATAAAGACAACACCAAATAAGACACATGTTGTTGAGGCTGTAGCCGTTAATGTTGGAGCAACAAGTGTGTATATGCTTTTAAAAAGATTATTAAATGCCAATTTTACTGTAGGCTGATAATAGCAGAAGTATTTGATATCATTAGTAATGTGCAGCGTCGCTTCGGCGTCGCTACTGCTTCCGGTGTGAACAACCAAGCGCTGTCGCTCTAGGGATTAGCACTTCCGCGTCGTTCGCCGTCGCTTCCGCAACCGGTGTGAACCCAGCGTTACTGAGTGATGGCATTGAGGATAATTGGCTTTGAACAGGTGATCATACAGGTTGTCTCCGATTCAGGTGTGCTTATCTGTATTTTTATTTTTTAAGAGCCGATCGGGAAATTTGGTCTGCCTGTCTTCAAGAGTTCTAAGGCAAATGGAGCAGGATGGTTTGACCAGGTATAAGAAGGCTTGATGGGTAATTAGAGGAGCGGCACTAATTCACATAAACTTTGACATGCTAATCTCAACTACAATTAATTACTGCTCTGGAATATAATATGGACATTTTTACAACAAGCTTAGATTATTATAACATTTAGCTATGAACTTTACTTCAGAGGACGGAAGCTAACTGTGTTAGCAGCTACATTTCACAGCACAGTCGAAAGCTTGTGTTGTTGGTAGCTGTTGTAAGTGGTTGTGACCGGCTCCAAACTGCCAAGATGGCGATAATCCAATTTGATACTCTGCTGCAGCTCTTCTTCTGCTTTTTGAATTCAGGGAGAGTTAATTGGCCAACTATCGCCACAATTGCTTGTGTGTGTATGTGGCCGTGGGTGAGTAAGTAGGCGGTGGAGTGAATCATCTTCTCGTAAGTATACAATCATTGGTCAACATTGTGTTTTTTGGCTAGGCTCAGCACCGTGTCAACCAACAGGCAGAAAACCCGTCAAATTAATCAAAAGAACAACTACCACAGCCACTAACAGAGGCTAACGCTGGGGACACACCGGAGGCGGATCGGCCGCAAAGCTGCTTACTCCGCTGGTTGTTGTATGCTCCCTTCAATGTAGGGGTTTGTCGGTAAATGATCACGGTCTTAACAAGTGACTGACCTACGCATGCCTAAACAGTCACAGTTGTTGACCGGGTCACAACCAATAGTCTACTTAACCCGGATTCATGATCTCACACCATCGATTAATACCTAAATAAATGTGATCGTCACTTTGTGTGTGAAGACCAACATAGACAAGCAGGTCAAAACAGATATAAACAGTGAAGCAGATAGAAAAAAGGTTCTTCCCTCAGATTATGATGCAAAGCAGTGTTTTAACTTCATTGTTGCAGAGAAAGCAATGTTCATTTATATATTTGTATTATGCTATTTAATCAGTAATAAAATTGCAACCAACACCCAAACTCTCCATACAACACAGCACTGCACTCACCAGAAACACACAGCACGCTGTCATCATTAATTTTTTTTGTCTTTCCAACTCCCCTTCCTCTTTTTAGGAAAAGGGCTTCTCCCCACTGGGCCTGAAGGATGCAAGGTTCAGTGAAGGAGTTCTGGGTTCTAATCTCCATTGGCTAGCTCTCTCCCCAGGGTTAAGGCGCAGCTGACGAGATCAGGCCCCTTTTAATTCTTGACCTCCTCATTTTCAAGTGGAGGGGGAGGGGATGCTGTGAGGATGGTGCTATCTTTTTTCCGCCCTCATGAAAGGCAAGGCAACTATATTTTTCTCTCTCTCTTCACTTCAGTTTTAAATATCCTCTCTATTTTAATTTTTTATTCTATCCACTCGCCAACACAGTTGCACCAGTACTATAAAATCTCTCTATAACAAATAGTGCCATCTCCGAGTTTTTTATGTCCTTCCTCCTCGTTTCAATCCTGAATGTTCATCATGTCTTGTTTTGTACTTTCTCGATTGTTCTCTTGTCTTGTTTTGTCTTACTTCACAATAAAACATGTAATAATAGTAATCATTGAGAGTGAAAGCTGTAAACTGTTAAGGAAACCTCTACTTAATTCTTAAGAATATTCAGTCTGACATTTGAATGAGAATTAAAGATAAAATATCATAAATTAATAAAAAACAAACCACATACAATCAAAACAATATATAAAATGGACTCTGTTGCTCTGTTAACAAAATTCAACCTAAATTAATATAAAACATTTGGCATAGGATTTATGTTGCCGGCTCAGTCAACAGGATGGTAATGATTTAGATGAGATTTTAGCTTTGTATGTTATAAGGTTAGTATTACAGTGCTTCACCTAGGATTATTTGTGTGCGTGTGTGTATCTCTCCACATATTTAATGTGTTTAAATATGTGCATCATAATCTCTCAGAAGAAGCAAAAAAAAATCTACTGTTCAGGTCCTAATAACTTGTGATTGGTGTTTATAGTTAAAGTGTAAAGTCAGCATGAGAGAGGAGGTAGGACACCAAGCTAGATACAGTACAATCCAACCCCTGCTTCTGCTCTGATCTTCATCTTTTTACAGGGATTTGTTTCCGCTTTTCGACATACATCGCCTCATTCACCTCCTCTTCTCCCTCTTCTCTGCTTCACGTTTGTCAGTCTGTGAGTGACTGGGGGCGAGTATAAAGTCCGCAGAGGAAATGAGATGAGGAAGCGACACAAGTCGATCAAATACAGAGACACACCAGCTAAATATTTGCTGTACCGGTGCGACCAAGGAAAAATTTTAGTCGCACTTCACCGATATTTGTACACATGTACAGACTATTCACAATTTATATACAAAGGTCCCATCCCTCCACCCCAATTCAGATAGTCGTCCCTCTCAATATCACTGCAAACATAAGCCTTGATATTGCCTACATACATTTTATTAGTAATAAAATATAAACACATGATCGCTAATTATAGGTGCAAAATTCTTAAGCTTTGGCATATTGCATCCCCCCTCTCCATCCATCACAGTGGTTTGTATATTGTTCACCACCCCCCCTCCTCAAACACTCACTCACAATTTCTCTCTCTATCTCTCTCAGAGAGATGCGCTCCAGTTTAGACTGACTTCCTGTAAGTCGCAGCTCTGCAACAGTTGTTGTCAGAGGATGTGTAAGACACATTGCCTTAATTCTACAACTCAATAGCAAAACAAAATGTTTAACCACACTGCATATTTTTGTTTGTTTTACCTCACAGTTAAATCTAGACTCTACATACCTGCAACTTCTAAAGCACATGTAAGGCAGGAAATCTCATCCTATTTCAAGCCGTTGGTTGCGAATGTCAGATGTGTTATATATATGCTACAGAATGCTTGGATTCAATAAAAATGTAGATAGAAAAAATATGTGATCTGTTGTCGATGATGAATTGGTATCAATTTATAATAGTTAAGATGAACTCATCCAAAACAATTTGGTTGCAAGTACATAGTATTTTCTTACTGCATGCAAAATTTCTTATTGGTATTGTGGTATTGTTTTTTAAATAAATTAAGTCTTAATTCACTGAAACAGGACAACATTACAACAAATGCTGTTATATAGTCTCAGTGAATTGTAGGCTTTATAATGTTGTGGACTTGTACATATTGACAGCAAAACATTTTAGTTGTGCTTCTTCAGGAAAACTAAATCTAATTAGGCTTATTATTGGCTTTAGCATGGTTAATGGATGTGCTACGATACTAAACCTGCAAAGAGGAGGTATCTAATCTTTTTCACTGCACCAAAATGTCAACTAAGCATAAAGACCCAGATATATCAAATGCAAGTTGATATAAGAAAGTAATGAAGTACTTGTAGAAATGTTTCACAAATTTGTCATCAGACAAAGGCAACTCAGAGAGGAGCTGGCTGTGGACAGGCAGGGACAGTCAGGCAGAGGGCGTCTCAGGTAAGCTTGTTAGTTTTTGTAAAGTCATTAGTAAAGAAATAGATTGTTGTTGTGTTGAACTGTGAAGGAGTATAGAAATCACCTTATTTCTATTCTTTGAGACATATGTTTATATATATATATATATATATATATATATATATACTATACTATACTGGTCCCCTATGGTGTCCCCCTCCAGGAATTGTCATTGAAGAAATGTCTTTGTTTATCAAAGCAATGAGTCTTACTACGAGAAATTGTTGACTGACGAAAATCTTTGTAATGATGAGTACATTTTTCAACCACTGCGTAAAGTTGATTATCCACAATCCTTAGTAATACAAAACATTATGATCACTTGATTTTATGTTTAACGATCGAAAAAGCTAACAATAGAAGAGCCTTTCATGCAATTTGTCTAAATGTATGTATCGATTTGAATGAGATGGAATGCAGCTGAAAATCCTGTCCTGTAGGGGTCGTCATACATACCTGTGTTTGAAGGTCCAACAATGAAACATGTCTGAAGTGCTGAATTTTAATCATCTAGGATGTACCTGCCTTTAGCTTTGTGCCAGTTAACACCTTGAAGACAAACACGCGTATACCGCGCACACAAACCACACACTGCAGTGCACGCGCATATAATAACAGCCTACATATATAAGATAAGAATGTTGACAGAATTGGAGCAGTCCGTATTAAGATAAGGCCTCTCCTCAGTGACAGTGGCACGAAGACGGGAGCGATGAGAGAGGCCCACACTGATGGTTGGGAGACATTGATACATACGATGAATGAGAAAAGAGGAACAAGCAGGAGGAACAAACGGTACAGATGATAACGGTGAAGCGATGGCACAAATGAGAATCCTACCGATCTGGACGCTCGGAGATCCGCACAACGCCTCGCGCCATAAGAGTGTCACCACAAACAGCAGCTTCATGGTGCTGGTATTGCTCCTCGCGCAACGGCACCGCAGCCTACAGCAGGTTCCTACCAAAACATCAACGAAATCACACGCTATGCGAGTTCATGGCGGGATTGCAGGTTCACTCTCGAGCTCTGCGGATGCTGTCTTCTCTCTCCGTGGAAATGCTCGTACCACCGCTACTGCTGGACTTGGGCGCGCGCCGAGGGTTGCTAGGAATACCGATGAGGCACGACAGCTGAACGTAAAGCAACATTTTTGAAACCAAGATGAGGTCTCAGGAACCTGATAGTTCACGACACTATAGCTAGAGGAGTTTATATAATGACACCGCACAACAAGCAATATTGAACTGGCTGCCAGCTGGCCTCTGAACGGTGAGTTGATTAATTCATATTAAGAATAATTTAATATTATGACATACGTAATAAACAAAAATACCTCAAAGGTTACAGGTTACAAACATTTTTGAAGCTCCAGAGGAATTTGACTAACAAAAACACCTATCGGTCTGATTCTTTTTGTCTTGTGTGTTGATTTGTAGTTGAGAGAGATCCGGCTATTCCCAACATCTTCTTAAACATGAGGATGAAGTGAAGAAGGCATCAGCCGTAGCACTGGCAGCAGCCAAGGAAATTGTGTTAAAACAAGTGCATGTGCTAGCCAGTGAAATCATGTTAATGCAAATACAGGTCCAGTCCTTACAGATAGCATCTAACCATAACCCTGTCAAAGTGAGCCTGAAGACAGGAGGCAGCTGGTCAACCTGGGGTGTGTTCATCTGGCTGTGGCGTTTAATTCCAGTGTACTTCCCTTTAGCATTGCAAGGACAGCTAGCATGGCACAATTAGCATGAATACTGGCTTTGTTGTGTGTCCTGAGCAGAACACTGATGGGTGTTGTCAATATGACAGTTGTTCCAGAACCAAACGTCAGGAACACCTACTGTCAAGCATTAAAGCAACATGTACATGTGTACAGGTGAGTGTTAACTCAGCTCCTCATTTTAGGATGCATGCCTTATTGTGAAGACAGACGTCATCTGCCAGCTCTGTTGGTTCAGGATCGGCACCTCAGACAGCAACTGCATCACAAGAACTCCGAGGAGAAGACAGCAGTAGGCCCAAACGGGAATCACCTGGGTGAGCTTAGAAAAAGTCAAAGCCTATTCACATCAGTGATCGTGTCAGTCTGTCCTTTTATATTCTTAAAAACTGCTAATGCGATTGACTTCAAACTTATACTAATAATTGATACTTTAATTGGTTACCATTTAACTCTTTGCGACAAATTCTTCTTCTTTATGCTGACATCAATCCAATAATCAATCATAAGTGACAGCTTCATGATCAGAAAATTATTAAACTAAGAACCAGTGTAAAAGATTAACAATTGTAAATTTGAAATATTTTACTTGATGAAAATCCAACATGAGAAACGTCTAAGAAAAAGAACATACTTACAGTCAACTTGTAAAAAAATAAACAGACCAACAATGCTTAAAAAAGACAGCTTGCACTTGATTAATACACAATCATATTTAACTTAATCTGCTCTTTATATTTTTCAAGTAATTCTTCACCTTCCTCTATATTCTTCAAGGCAACCTTTAGAAATTCAACTAAGTCTCCCTTGTCCCCTTT